>NC_054380.1:63708099-64348099 GCF_017654675.1 Xenopus laevis
ACTTGTTATTACTTATCTTTCTTGTCAGGCCCTCTCCTATTCACCTTCCAGTCTCAAATTAAAACCATTGTCTGATGGAATTCCAAAGAAAAGCACTGCTCAACAAAAAGCTATATTATTAAAAAAAACACATAAGAATATGAATTTCCAACTGCAAATGGTCTAAAAAATCTAATGCTCATCATCATGAAAACAAGTTGAGCAACCCATTTAAGGAACAAACAATGTATTTAGTAGAAAGCAATGGCATTTAATTCCTACTGTATACATTACAACAGGACATAGTCTGTGAAAAATGTATCTCTTTGCTGCATTGTTCCTCGTACTGCCAGATAGATTATTTTATATTAATCCATGAAGCAACAATGAATCAACATTGCTTCCCCACACCCCGTAATCAATAAAATATTGATAATCACGTCCCATAATCATATACAATATAAAATTTCAATCATTTTTTTCTCTGTCTGTGTTATGCTTTCTGGAGGGAGATTTATTAGCCGCTGCTTCAGCCCCATTCGATTTTGTAGAGTGCTTCAGGATCTCTGAAGGTGCACTGTTCCCTGGAGTGTCCTCTGATATCACAGTAACTGAATTTTTCATTTGATCATTCATTTCAATGGTTTCAAAGTCTGCTTCATTCCAGTTCTGAGCCTCATCTTCATCCTCCTCTTCCATTCCAGAGCTGGAGAGCAAAGCCCTGCGGTCATCACTCTCAACCCTATTATATTGGGCCTGGTCTTGCTGAGCGGTGGCCAGCTTGTACATAACAGGAAATAGGATGGCTGTCATTGTTGAGGATGCTAGAGCTGTGTACATAAGTACAGGGAAATTGGGAAACATTCCTTGCAAATATCCCACAGAGGCAGGAATAGCCATTTCTCCAAGAGCAGCCCCAACCACAAATAAAGATGCTGACTTTCCTCCAATGGTAGTGTACTGCTGAACCCAGGAAAAGCCACTTGGAAAAGTGGTAGCCATTGATGCCCCATACACTGCAGTTCCAACCCAGAGCAAAAGATGATTTCTACTGAAAAGGACTAAAATCAATGAAGACAAGGTACAGCCGATCACGCTCAAAAGCAACATGGTGCCAGGATACAAGCAAGTAGCAAAACAGATGGCAAGTCCTCGAACTGCAGCAAATACTCCCCAAAACAGCGAGTTTAGTCCAGCTGCATAATTATTTTCAATATTTGTAATGTAAGTGATGGCATAGGTAAATATGTAAGAGCCGTATGCTACCTCTGCCCCAACATAGCAGAAAAAGAACAGAAAAAGGAGGAAAATAACAGCATTATGATATCTGGCTGTTCGAAATTTGTCATCGGAAGCTTTTCCTGATGACTGTCTCGGACGACTTTTAGAAAACAGGATGAATAAAAATAAGGAGACCAGCAAAATATATGTCCCAATGACTATATAGGATAACATAGACTTTTTTATCCCAAAAGGTAAGGCGGACTGTTCAAGGAAAGGTTCACTAACATTAAAGCTTTTTTTGTCCAAGGGGAGAAATTCCAAAGCTAGTTTAGCCAAGATTGGAGCGACAAAGGCTCCCAAAGCAAAACTGAAGTGTAAAGCTTGTATGTGTGGCCCAGCCTGGTCCTCCCACGTGTTCAGAATAATGATATTCCCACCTAAAATACAAAAAATGTTAAAAAGATTGTTCATCAAATACAACACACAGCACATATTACACACAAAGAGCACAAATTGTATACATACAGTATACTGTATCAATGCAGCATGAAGTGAAATAAAACAGTGGTACACAGAACTGGAGAGTTGGTTCTCCTAATTATACATAACCCAAATGACTGTGCACCCAGGGACTAAATAGGTCAGACTGTGCACCCAGGGACTAAATAGGTCAGAGTAATGTTACAAGCCAAGAGTAAAGGTTACTTGGACCAAAAGGTTGAAGAATACATTTCCCATCTTATCAAATATCATATAGGATAAGGTTTATAAGCTTGTTATGGAAATTCTACCAAAATAACAATCCCTACTTTTGGCTTCTTTTTCCCTAAAAGTAAATGAGATCTGCTATACAGAAACCATTAAATTAAGGGAAGGCTATCTCCCCATAGAGTCCATTTTCAAGGATAAAGAAACAACAGGAAAGATTTGTTTGCCATCTGTTGAGGGGGCAATTAGAGTATAATCAACGTGATTAATCCACCCAATTATTACTCAGTATCCCACAATAGTCATATCTACACTGAATTTTTCAAAGGCTTTGACTATGTCACTTCCTAATGTGGTACCATAATGTGCATGTACTATGGTTTAAAGGGCAAGGAAAGAAACTAAAAAAGTAGACTAGAAGTGTTGTACATTATGTTCTGGGCTTCTGTACCAGCCCAAGGCAATCACAGCCCTTTAGCAGTAAAGCTCTGTGTCTCCAAAGATGCCCCAGTAGCTCCCCATCTTCTTTTCTGCTGATTCACTGCACATGCTCTGTGCTGTTGTCACTTACTGAGCTTAGGGACCGACTCAAAATATACAGCACACATAGAATATAAAATGTCACAGTATAAGGCTGATTAGTAACTAATATTGATAATTACTACATGGTAGCATAGAAACCAGTGCAACTAGCATCAGAATTTAATAATCAGCCCTGTAGCATCAGCTTGTGTGACAGGCCTATCTCATTTTGCTTGATAATTTGATAATTTGCGATGGCCCCTAAGCTTTGCTTCTCAACAGCTGCTCAGAGCCCACTGAGCATGTCAGTGTCGCAGATACTTTCCAAAATGGTGATCCCTTGTGACAAGTTTGAAGTCCTGGATCATTGCTGCTATGGACAATCTGAAACTTTAGACTGGTGCAATAAGTTCAGTATAAAACATGGCATTTTAAAGCTATAGCTCTGTAAAGCTATACATTTATTGTTATATCATACTAAAAGATAACTAAAAGGTGAACAACCCCTTTAAAGGAGAACGAAAGGTGAACTAAAAGTATTTCTTTATAGAAAGGCATCCCTCTATTTCACTTACTGCCCTTAGTTATTTGTGTGTTGCTGCTTGCATTCTGTAGCAAGCGCGCTGCTTCAAGATGGAAAGTCTCTCAGTCGGATGACATCACCAAAATACGTTTCTGTTTCCTCCCCACTGCCTCGGGCAGCCTTGAGTCTCCGTGCGCATGCCTAAAAACAAAGAGCACCTCCTAGCTACGATGGCGCACCTAACATTAGCTCAGGGCAAGGGGAGGGATCATTCGCACATGCGCACATGGAAAATGTAGTCACGGGAAGTAGCGTTTACCTAACAAAGATGGCGGCGGCATTTGGGGACCAAGGCTGTAATTATGATCAACCTAAAGTAATTATTTATTTAGTTTTGTGGGCTAAAAACTTAGCGATCTGCTAGAACTATGTGTGAACTATCAACAGTGGGAAGGTGTTAGTTGTTACCTTTCGTTCTTCTTTAAAGCATAATGGGAACATCTCAGATGAAAGTCTTCCTTAGTATGGAATTATGTAACACTTGCCAAGTTTGCAGTAATTTGATTTCTGTGAAACTATATCCTTTTACCTGTATCCAGAAATCCCATTGACATGCCGACAACTGACATGACCGCAGTGAGCAACACAGCTTTTTTACACCAGGGGACGACAAAGAGTCCAGCTGCAGTCGCCAACATGGATATCCCTGTAAGAACAAAACACTTAGGTAAATCACACTCATGTTGTATCCCTTACAAAATCTGGTATAATGTATGAACAGTTATTTTATATACATTACCTACCCAAAAGAAGGTGTTGATTAATTTGCTCAAAAAGTATGCCTCCCAGAACGGAGCCACCAAGATAACCCATGGAGCGACCAACAAAAATGAAGGATATATTGGCAACACTGCTCTCAACATTTTCTGCCAGATCAAGGAAAGTGGGGCCTAGAACTGCAATAGCCATTCCCTAAAAAAAATAAAATAAAAAAGGGGGTTATTTATTTATCCCACAAACCTTGCTCTTTAAAATAAAGTTACTAGTGGCCATGGCAAATCATTAGCAGGATGAAAACCAGATATTTAACTGCATGAGTAACATTAGTAAAAATAGACTGGAGCACATTATAGGTTAAAAAGAAATGGTTTGTTGGGAGGAGTGAAAAATACAGCTAAGGGGTTCATTATCCGGAAACCCGTTATACAAAAAGATCCAAATTACAGAAGGGCCATCTCCCTTAGACTCCATTTTGTTCTAATTTAATCTAATTTTTTTTAAATTATTTCCTTTTTCTCTGCAATAATAATAATAATAATAATAATAATAATAAAACAACAACAGTATCTTGTACTTGATCCAAACTAAGATATGCAATTAATACTGACTGGAAGCAAAACCAGCCTGTTGGGATTATTTAATGTTTACATGATTTTGTAGTGGACTTAAGGACAAGGAAAGTTAAACTAAAGAAGTAGGCTAGAAATGTTGTATGTTATGTTTTGGGATTCTTTACTCCTTTAAGGTATGAAGATCCAAATTACGGAAAAATACGTTATACAGAAAACCCCAGGTCTCAAGCATTCTGGGTAACAGGTTTCATACCTGTACCAGCGTAGGCTGTTCAGATGATGATTTGGTCATTCAATTAGAAACTGAGTAAAGAATCAATAAAAAAAATTCACATAGGTGCATAAACCTGAAATTCTGCTTTTCATAATGGCCCTATAGCTTGAACCGGAGTAATCATGATCAACTTTGTGTTCATCCCTTTTCATATTTTAGCCCCAGTGAAGAAATGTGATTGGTCTGAAAAAGGTTTTGTATGTATCATTCATCCAAGTATTTTCCTAGAGCATGTGTGAGCAGGAAGGGAAGTTTGCGGATTCAAAAATATTTTATCCTATGGTTTAAAAATGCCAAACTCTTCTCCAAATTCTCAGGCAAAATGAGAACATTTCTGGCCATACTTTTTACAAATCTGGCACTCAGTAAGAATTTCTCATACAGTGTTTCTGAATAAGGTACAGGTAGAGTGCAACTTTGTTTTATTCTATAGTCTGTTAAAGGGGTTGTTCACTTTTAAAGGCACTTTTAGTACAATGTAGAGAGTTATATTCTGAGACTGCAATTGGTTTTCATTTTTTTTATTTGTGGTATATAAGTTATATAGCTTTTTATTCGACAGCTCTCTAGTTTGCAATTTCTGTAATCTGGTTGCTAGGGTCCAAATTACCCTAGCAACCATGTACTGATTTGAGTAATGGCTGGAATAAGAATAGGAGATGGGTGAATAGGAAGATGAGTACCGTAATAAAAAGCAATAACAATACATTTGTATCCTTACAGAGCATTTGTTTTTTAGATGGGGTCAGTGGCCCCCATTTGAAAGCTGGAAAGTCAGAAGAAGCCAGATAATACAAAAATGATATAATGAAGACTAATTGAAAAGTTGCCTAGAATTGGCCACTCTATAACATACTAGATCTTAACATAAAGATGAACCACCCCTTTGATAAAAACTTTGGAAATCATATCCATATTTCTGTTAGCTTGTCCATATTTCTGTTAGCTTGCACATTTTATTTATTGTATCTTGTCAACTGATCACTAGCATTAGTGCAGGATCTGCAACACTGCTCTCCGACTGTTGCTTATTGGGCATGTAAACATCTTGCACCCCTTCAATATAAGCCAATCCTAAACTGAATTATGTATTGTGACACACTCATTTTAAAACAGGTACACTAGAACATGCCACAATACTTTGACGAGTGAGAATTATCACTACTAGTGCCACATTAGTCAGATAAAATGAAAACTTTAGAAAAGCAGAGAACAGTTTCATGTAATTAGTGATAATTGCATAAAATTAAACAAAATCGTGGATGATACCAGCACTCCTTCACATGTAGTTTTTGCCGGGTGCTTGGTCAAGTTTAGATACCGTATATACTCGTGTATAAGCCGACCCGCGTAGAAGCCGAGGTACCTAATTTTACCTATGAAAACCAGAAAAACTTATTGACTCGCGTATAAGCCTAGACAACTATGTTATATATGTTGCTCTTTCTTCACGGCTGGGATGCCTCACTACAACATGCAGGAGCCGTGAATGCGCTGGTGGAAGTCATAGCTGGACAACAGATGGAGGGCTGCAGGTTTGACATCCCTGATTTATATCAATGCACCTTCCACCATTAAGATGGGAGCCCAATGCATAGTTCTAGGGTCCCTCTAACTGTGGTCCTTACACTACTGGGGGTTTGCTGAGGTGACCTTTGATCCCAGCCTGCAGAAGCCAAGTGCTTTCCCATTGGGCAGCGGCGCTTATAAGGGATGATTAGGTAGAAAGGCTGACCAATCAACTGTAGCCCAGGCCAGTAGCACCAGGGGCTTCCTCGTTGCTGCCCCTTTGTTCCACGCGGTGTGCGTGCGCGTCCCTTTGTCTCTCCGTGTGTGACAAGCAGAGAGTTGGGCAGTAGCAGAGCAGCAGTCCTGATACAAGAGACGGCACTTACCCTGAGGTGAAGGTCTCACTGGTCGCTGCTTAAGGCGCTGGGACTAGAGAAGACGCGCACTCGCGCAGTTCAACAAAGCTGTCACGTGGGGCAGGGGTTTGCCTTATTATACGGAACACATTTTAGGACATCATGCGCCTACCGTAATTACCTTTGACGCATGCGTTGTCCTATGCCTTCTCCATAGCGCATCGTTGGCCTTTGTAGTCACGCCTGCTCCAAATGCGCAGTCACACCAGATGACACTTGCGCTGTTGCTCTTCGCGGCTGGGAGGGGGATTCATCGCTACAAGGCAGCTGACCCGCGTATAAGCCGAGGTAGGATTTTCAAGCACATTTTGGGTGCTGAAAATCTCGGCTTATACGCGAGTATATACGGTATATAAAATTGTAGAAAGGACCAGCACTCCGTTTTCCAAAAAAATTCAAAGGTTTATTCAAAACTCACAGTGTCTCCAACGTTTCGACCCTCTTTGGGGCCTTTGTCAAGGATCTTTGGGGCCTTGACAAAGGCCCCAAAGAGGGTCGAAACATTGGAGACACTGTGAGTTTTGAATAAACCTTTGAATTTTTTTCGAAAACGGAGTGCTGGTCCTTTCTACAATTTTATTTATATATATATATATATATATATATATATATATATATATATATATATATATATATATATATATATATATATATATATATATATATATATATATATATATATATATATATATATATATAGAGTTCAAGAGGACCCGCACACCTTGGTTAGTGAACCAAAAATTTCTTTATTTTTCAAACTTGTGCATCCAACGTTTCGACCCACATTAGGGCCTTTATCAAGGATCAAGGTTATATATATATATATATATATATATATATATATATATATATATACACACATACACACACACATGTGGCGATTCGTTTTCCAAAGTCGCCCGAAGTTTCCTCGTAAGGCATTCGACTAAGGCGTTCGGGGAGATTGGTTGCCGAAAAGACGAGGCAATTAATCGCCAAGCGACTAAATCTCCCTGAATCATCCAGTGTGCCCCTACCCTAACAGCTGCTCTCAAGAACATGGAAGCTGCAAAATAAAGCTACTTTCATTAATACTACTTGCCCTGCTGAGTTCAAGAAATAACAAAAACCGTGGGTTCTTCTCTGTTAAACTACATTTTCTTAAATCCTACTCCATAAATTACCCCTCGACAATAAACTAGGAGTTGTAACAGATTGATTGTGCCTTTACTAGCCCTTCTAAACATCTAATCCAATGGCAACAAACCCAGCTGCGAGACTGCGAGAGCTGAAGTTGAGCAAAACCATTAAAGCAACACTTTGGCTTAGTGTCCGCCACTGGGTGTAGTCTCTTACCAGCCCCAGGAAGGCCGCACACATGACAGTAGTGACACACCACTTGAACTCCCCCAACTTCCCCCTTTTGCTCGCTGGGGGGACCAACCGGACTTCATCTTCAAACGCCCTCTTCCTGTCGCTCTCTACCAGCTGCCTTACGCTGTCAGGCCGCTTCTCAAACAGTGTATCTTCTTCCTCCTCCTCCACGCCAGCCTCTTTCGCTGGGGCGAAACGCACATGCTTTTTCTTCTTCTTGCCGCTGCCCGCCATTTCCCTTGGAACCCCGCTTCTCAGGGCCGCTGCATAACTGACAACACGCACACTTACTGCATGGTCCGACTGCAGCCTCCTCTCACCGGGAGCGACCCGGATGTAGCAGCTCCACCCAGCTTTGACAGGTCAGGTGCACCTGCGGAGGGGAGGAGCGACAGCTACTACTGCGTGTCCACAGGACGAGTGGATAGGCCACAGACTCGCCTCTAATTACACTTACTGACCCGAAGAGGTTGCAGTCACACTTGCTGTCTACATATGCTGCAATCCTCGTTAGGAGAGTGCATGCAGGAGCGTGCGTTCTCATGGGAATGTCCTAAATTGCGTCCCGTATGCTTAAATATTGGGTCGCCTCCCTTTTACTGCACCTGTGCCAGCAGCACCCCTCAGCTTACAAGCTGCCTCCTTCTGTACACACTACTAAACTGAGCCACACGTCACAGCTCTCAATAACCATGTGTTGCTTCCTCCCATAATGCATTAGGTTGTTGTCTGATAAATGCTTGTTATTTGTGTTGACTTGCCACATTTTCTGGGAGATTATGCTTCCCCTCAAGCTGACATTTCCAGGTAAGTGCGACCTCTGTGTACTTCTTTCAGCAGATCCCAGATGGTGAACTTAAAGTACGTGTAATTTTCATACTTTTTTTTATTTAACTATTATAATTTTTTAGTCTCAGGTATCATAGGGCTGCCACCAGGTCTGGACTGGGATTTCAGCAAAGACCGGCATTCAGGCCCGGACTGAATCTGTGGAGTCTGGCAGAGGTGCTGCTTTAAAGGAAAACTATACTCCCCAAACAATGTAGGTTTCTATAAAAAGATATTGCATAAAACAGCTCATATATAAAACCCTGCTTCATGTAAATAAACCATTTTCATAATAATATACTTTTCTAGTAGTATGTGTCATTGGGTAATCAAAAATAGAAAATTGCCATTTAAAAAACAAGGGCTGCCCGCTGGGAACATACGATTCACTGTGCACATAAACAAACTATACATGTTTGGTCACATGAGTCAATTAACATACAGAGTTCTGTCTTTTGCTTCCACACTTCTTCCGGTTCCAGTTAGAGTTGTAGTATTTCTGGTCAGGTGATCTCTGAGGCAGCACACAGGCCATCACGAAATGGTGGTTAAGGCAAGAGATGTAAAAGGACAATATTTACTTAAATATATATACCAGTTTGGTAAGATTCTTTAATATGACACTTAATATGATAAGCGTTGCTTAAGTATTCATTTTGGGGTTATAGTTTTCCTTTAAGATACCATATACAGTCACTATATATTGGGCTATGATTATGAAGATTTTCATTCATCCAGGTCATGGTATATCTAGTATAGGTAAATCTAAAAACAACTGGACTTGCTGAGTAATCAATGAAGACATTTTACTACTCATCCGAGCAGATCACCTCTTTGAAGAGTTACAATGTGCCATTGTGATTGGATTAGTCGAAGAGTTTATATGCCGAGAACTTCCCACACCAGTCAGTTGAACTGAAGAAGCTGCTCGGATGAGTACTGAAACGTCTTCATTGATTACTCAGCAAGTTCAGTTGTTTTTAGATTTACCTATACTAGATATACCATGACCTGGATGATTGAAAATCTTCATAGTCATTGCCCAATATATAGTGACTGTCTATGGTATCTTAAAGGAAAACGATACCCCCAAAATGAATTACTATAGGATTACTATACTATAGGATTTCATTACTATAGGATTTTTAAAGGCATATTTATCAATGGGTGACAGTTACTGCTCACCATTTGATAAATAAACTACTACAAATCCCATAGGGATGGATAGAAAGTACTGTAATTTTAAAGGGAGAGCTTAGTTATCATTAAGTACATGGGAGTTAGATTTTGTGCATATGAAGGGGCACAAAACATGTTTTTCTATTTCGACATTGGATAGACTTTTTACACGGTCTAAGCCATGTCTCTGTGGTTGCCATGATTACAACATCATACAGGATCCATTATTCCGGAAAACCCATTATCCAGAAAGTTCTGAATTACAGAAAGGCTGTCTTCCATAGACTAAATTTTATCCAAATAATCACAAATATTATAAATTATTTTTTTTCTCTGTATTAATAAAACAGTACCTTGTACTTGATCCAAACTAAGATACTGTATAATTCATTCTTATTGGAAGCCAAACCAGCCTATTGGGTTTATTAAATGTTTACATATATAGACTTAAAGGGATCCTGTCATCGGAAAACATGTTTTTTTCAAAACACATCAGTTAATAGTGCTACTCTAGCAGAATTCTGCACTGAAATCCATTTCTCAAAAGAGCAAACAGATTTTTTTATATTCAATTTTTAAATCTGACATGGGGCTAGACATTTTGTCAATTTCGCAGCTCCCCCCGGTCATGTGATTTGTGCTCTGATAAACTTCAATCACTCTTTACTGCTGTACCGCAATCTTTACTGCAATGTCAATTTTTTTCCCATGGCAGTATCCCTTTAAGGTATGAAATTACGAAAAGTCCTTTATCCTATGGATTCCAGAGCTCTGCTAATCTGTACATAGACAAGGAACCAATATGAAGCAAAATCATTGATGCAGACTCCACATTCAATACAAGCAAAGGCAGGGTCGGACTGGGGGTTTCTGGGCCCACCGGGGCTGAGCCACATCAGGCCGCCCCCCCCTCGTCAGCGAATACCTCCATACGCGCAATTCTTTATGCCATTGGGCAGAGGGGAGGTCAGGAGCACTGGCCATTTAGAGTGGGTCTGGGCCGGCGGGCCCACGAGTCCAATGCTGAGCAAAGGTACCTTTTAGAAATGCAAATATGCCATTTTCTAGAACTGGGCTACATGTACTCATGCTCAATAGCTTTTCTATGGGTTTTTTTGCGCACAGACTGGGGGATGAGCAAACATGTAAAAAGTTTTTTTCACCGGTCATTGCACCTTCTTGGAAGAAAGTGGACCAGCCTGGGAACTTTCTACAACTAAGCTGCTATCTCTGATCACTCTCCCCAGCATCCCTTGTGAAGAATTCAACTTGCACTGTAGTGTCAAATGTGAAAGTCTTATTCTACTGTGTATGGTTTTTCCCATAAAATAATTGCCTAGAGAAAAAAATAGTGCCTGTTACATGCTATGAAGGGAGTGTAAAGTGTTTGGGGTATATTTATTAAAGAGTGAAGTTAGAGATCACCACAATCTTCTAGATTGAAATTCCACCACTCTCTATTCATTTCTATGGGATTTTTAAAAGAGTATTAATGGGTGAACGTAAAAGTTCATCCTTTGCTAAAATACACCTTTCAAAATCGCATAGAAATATATGGAGTGTGGCGGAATTTCACTCTATAGGACTGTGGCAATCTCTAACTTCACTTTTTGATAAATATACCCATTTGCATTAGTTTGTTTTTTTTTTTTTTGCACTTTGCATCCTACCTGTTTCTTTGTAAATGAGAGATATAAAAAGAAGATTTAGCTGTGTGTTGTGAATACTCAAGAGAACAGGTTTGAAGGTTAAAATAACTGCACAAAGACATATAACTGTGGGTATCATTATTTATTACATGTGCTGCCTTTTTAGCTGAGTCACTACCACTATGTTACATTATTATTTTTTAGAGAAATGCTAAATTCCCATGATAGTCCTGAGTAACATACAGTATGTTGCACCACACTGGAGGCCTGTCAATTAATGGTTGAATTTGAGTGGTTTTAGAAGTTTATGAAACCACAATTAAACTCTATTTCTCAAAAACCACAAATGACATGAAAGTTATTAAACGATCCAAATAGAAAAGCATGCTCAACTAAAAATATGAAAACCTATAAAATCTCTAAAATTTTATTTTTTCTGACAATAACTAGTGAAAAAATCAGAAAGTCCTAATTAATTAAAAATGGTCAGATATGATAAGCGCAGCTCCCACTGACTTCTAAAGGACCTCACAGCTTTTACTTGATTTTGCAGTTTTGTATTCGTTTTTTTTTTGTTGTGGTTTTTACACTTAATAAATATCAAATTTTTCAAGCTTTAAAGAAATACAGAAAAATCATGAATTTTGGAGATTAGTGGAAAAAAAAAAAGATTATTAGTAAATAGGCCCCATAGACTATAAGGGTCTCTCCATATGATGGCAAACATATAACTGGCCCTTATTCTCAACCTCTTAATGCCAAGAGGTTCAGGTAGCGATTTGGTTACCCCAGAGGTTTCCTTCTCTCCTAAACCCTGATGAATAATTCCTTGTGTCTCCAGAGATTTCCCCGACCTCCGAATGTACATAATGTTTTGGGCTTCTATACCAGTCCAAGGCAACCACAGCCCTTTTGCAGGGAAGATCTGTGCCTCCAAAGATGCCCTTGTAACTCCCCATCTTCTTTTCTGCTGATTCACTGCACATGCTCTGTGCTGCTGTCAGTTACTGAGCTTATGGACCCACTCACAATATACAGTACAGATAGAATATAAATGTCCCAATATAAGGCTGATTAGTAATTAATACAGATAATTACTACATGTCAGCTCAGGAACCAGTGCAATTAGCATCAAAATTTAAAGGGGAACTCCACACAAACATAACTTTAGCTTTTTTGAAAAGTAAACATAATTTCAAGCAAGTTTGCAATATACATCAATTAAAAAATTGCAAAGTTTATGATTTTTAATGGTTTGGAGCAGTTCCCTAAACCTAGACCCCTGCTTTTCTGCTGATCTGTCTGACTACTTTGCTGAGATGGCTGACTACTGTTACTTTGTATCAACTGCCAGCTGCCCTAAGACTGCATCCTCCAAACACCACAATTCCCTGCACATGTGATTTCAATAAGGATCAGAACATCAGAGTACAATACATTGTGGGGTATGTAGTTCCTGCATGCTGTCTGTAAGCTGTGGAGTTGTATGTGTTTAGTCCCTCCTTCCTTGCCAGGATTTCAAATGATGCAGAAAGAGAACTGTTAAAAAGCTGGATTTCAGCATTTCGGCATTTATTCATACTTTTTGAAGAAACAAGTAACTGTGATGGGTATATTAGGGGTTTCTGTGTTATGTGGCCCTCTTTATCAAATTTTGGTTTGGAAGCCTGAGTTTCCCTTTAATAATCAACCCTGTAGCATCCGCTTATATTACAGACAAACCTTATTTTCATCTTGATAATTTGAGACAACCCCTAAGCTTAGCTTCTCAACAGCTGCTCAGAGCCCACTGAGCATGTGAGTGTCACAGACACTTTCCAAGATGGTGACCCCCTGTGACAAGTTTGAAGTCCTTGATCATTGCTGCTATTGAGATGCTATTGGCTGGTTCAAAAAGTTCAATTAGTAAAATATGGCTTTTTTTAAAGGGGTGGTTCATCTTTGAAAACTTTTTGTATGATGTAGAGAGTGATATTCTGAGACAATTTGCAATTGGTTTTCATTTTTTATTATTTTTGGTTTTTGAGTTATTTAGTTTTTTATTCAGCAGCTCTTTAATTTGCATTTTATGCAATCTGGTTGATAGGGTGCAAATTCCCCTAGCAACCATGCACTGATTTGAACAAGAGACTGGAATATGAATAGGAGAGACGATCAGGAATATCAAGTAGCAGTAGCAATACATTTGTAGCCTCACAGAACATTTGCTTTTTAGAAGGTCAGTGATGCCCATTTTAAAGCTGCAAAGTGTCAGAAGAAAAAGGCAAATAACTATAAAACTCTAAAAAATAAATAATGAAAACCAATTGAAAATTTAGTTTTCCTTTAATATAATCATTATATAGTATACTACGTATATGTCATGCCAATGATACCCTTATATTCTCTGCTATGTTTATTACTAGGGATTAGTGATGGGCTAATTTGCGGAGAACTGCTTGAGTTTCTTATGCGTTCCCCTGTGGCTGAACGCTATAAACACACCGAGAAATGCAAGTGTGTACGAGCCTTTAGTCTACTAGAAAATCATTTAAACATGAAATAAACTCAACAGACTGATTTGCTTTTAATAATAATTAATTAATTTCCTAGTTTGGATCAAATATAAGCTACTGTTTAAGAAATCGCTTTTAAAAATTTAGGCTATTTACAAAAAACGTTGATATAGGTATCGTATCAGAAATGTTATCTAGAAAACTCCAAATTACAGGATCATCTCCCATAGAAATAATTAAAATCTTTTTTTTTTAATTATTTAAATTAAATTGTTTATATTAAAATCTTTAACAATGATTTCATTTTTCTCTGTAATAAGAAAAATTGTATCTTGCTACTTGAGATTAAGATACAATTTATCCTTATTGGAGTCAAAACAATCCTTTTGGGGTTACTTAGGGACAGATTTATTAAGGGTCGAATTGAAAATTCGAATTCGAATTTTTATGGTTTAAAACTCAAATTCGAATTGTGAATTTGTGTTTGGCTTTCCTTTAGGAACTCGACTTCCACTATTCGCCACCTAAAACCTGCCGAGTTCATGTATATAAGTCAACGGGAGAGGTCCAGGGACCAATTTGGATATCTTAGTAGCCTTCCTGTAGTAGTTAGTAGTTATTTTCAGAGAAATAATTTGAATCAAGTTTATTAGAATTCAATTCAAGTTTTCGAGTAGGTAAAATTCGTCCGAGTTTTAGATACTCAATTTTTTTATTAAAAAAAACCCCCAGTCGAATTTAGAGTATATTCTAATTTAATCACATGAATTTGAAATTTGAGCGTTAATAAATGTGCCTCCCCAACTATGGAAATATCCCTTATACAAAAACCTGAGCATGCTGGATTACAGGTCCATATGAATATGTACAAAAATTCATATTTAAAAAAAGTTGTCCTATATAAAAAAAAACAAACACATTTTCCAAGGAATTGGCCCTGAATTCAACTGGCTTAAAGTGGAAACAATGTTTGGAAGTTGGTAATTGTGCACAATTCTTTGAAAGAAAGGAAGGAATGACCCATTCAATTGCACCCCCCCCCCCCACACCACCACCACTATCAAAGTCAGATATTCCCACTGTGTGAACATGGTTAAAAAATTAGCTTTAATGATCAAAATCCATTAAAAATATACCCAGAAAATAGCAAGGTTAAAATGAAAATTAGGAGGGTAAGCCAAACCGACTTAAAAGCACTAGCTAATAGAAGGAATATGTGGGATTCAAAGTTTCCCAGGTTTGTTAATCAACATCCTATATTAATCAGCGCTGGGTTGGTGATGCGGTAATGGAGAAAGCAAAATTGGTAAAAGCAGGATCACATTACTAAAGTGTATTTTGGTGCTGGAATCAGAGCAAAAAGAGACAGTGGGTTGCGTCAGTGGGTTGTGTCTTGTCTTCCTATATGAGGGGTGCCCAGGCTTTGTTATACTGGGATCTACTCTTGACACCTGGCCTCCAACAGGAGATCTACCTTGGTAACACGCTGCAATTTTTTGACCACACCCATTTTTGGCCACACCTCCTAATTACCATGTTCATTTTATAAAATGTATCTGGTAATGAAGGTTTAAACACACTCCCTTTCCCTCCATGTTTGCTGCTCAGCCCTCCCTTCCCCTCATATGCAGAGGTGATTCTGGATATTAAGCGAGAGGTGCGGATTGAACAGTGGGCTGGATCTCGTAAGGCTGGTCCATACAACACTGTGAGCATATTTGTATATGGCGTCTCACACTGATTAGGCAGGACGCAACCCACTGTCTCTTCTTGCTCTTGCTCCGGCTCCAGCACGAAGATACACTTTAGTAATGTGATTCTGCTCTCTATCACCAACGCAGTGCTGATTAATATACGATGTTGATTAACAAACCTAGGTGAAGGCATTCACTTTGAATCCCACATATTCTGTCTATTAGCTAGTGCTCTTAAATCGGTTTAGCTTACCCTCCTAATTTTAATCTTGCCATTTTCTGGGTATATTTTTAATGGATTTTGATCATTAAAAGTTATGTTTTAACCATGTTCACACGGTAGGAATATCTGACTTTGATAGTGTGGGGGGGTGCAATTGAATGGGTCATTCTTTCGAAGTATGTTCCTTGACCCTGCACACCACTTAATTGTTTTTCTATATTCCATCCAATGGAAGGGGCTACCCATTATTCTTTTTCTACACAATTGTGCAAAATTGGCTGGCAGTTAGTAAGGCATAAACAAGGATTCACAAAACAGTAAGAAAAGAATACATGAAAAGGGTATTGAATATAGTACTTTATTTATTTTTCAAAATGGGATATACAAATCATATTTACTTGGATTTTACATTCATTGCATAGGATTCATTAAAAGAGTTAGTTAGTTATCTAAATATAAAAGTAGCAACACAAGACACTGTGCTTGTTTCCCTATGTTAGTAAAAATATGTTTCAGAAAAAAGTTATAAAACTATGCAGAGAATAGACATTCTGACAATAGGTCTACAAACACCGTACTGTAATTATAAAAAATCAAATCAGGAAAGTTTATAAGGCATTGAACCAATTGAATAAAGCAGCAGAGACCGTATAACAATATGGTACTTGAAATATTACTAACAATATGAGTAATATTTCAAGATAATGTGTCTACTGTTCAAGGGAATGTTAAATAAATGCTGGGAATCGGACTACTAGGCATCTGCAAACTGCAATTGGATTACCAAAAGTACCATTAAAAAATAATAATGTTCATTATTATTAGTCTTAAAAAGATTTTCATTAATAATGACATTTCTCTTCCATCCAGGGGAATGCATAAAAAATCCCATAGATGGGCAATGCATACTACATAGCATTAGTAAAGTCTCATGCTAATTTTTATCTGCCAAATGAATTGACCACCTCATTTGGGATTGGCATGGAAGCAATGAATACTGTTTCCCACTAAACCCCCCAAAAGGTTAAGGGCTCCCTTCCTCCAATAAAATTGTTTGTTGGTAGGAGAAGTTTGGTTGACTGAGAAAAACTGACACATAGCTCTTTGGGTTTCGTCAAAGTATAATTTCCTACCATTAATAAAAACCATAGTAACAATAATAGACATTGAATTTTATAGGTACTTTGTGACAAAGGGAGTATTTGTACACATTGCAGATGGTGCCTTTTTGATCTCCTACAATATCCAGAAAAAACATCTTCATGTATTTACTCTTTTATTTCAGTTATTGCTTAAAATAAACTTCTTCATATGGAAAGAACTATATATATATATATATATATATATATATATATATATATATATATATATATATATATATATGGTATAAAACATACTACAGTAAATACTGTAGGTATGTAATAAAAAGGAAGTTTTCACAAAGGGATATGATTTAACATCAAGGTAGAATGATTGAATGTGTTGCCTGAATGTGTTGCCTATATACTTATCTTTATTCACATCTATTGACACTGTATTGATCTCTGGTATCTTTAGGAAAACCACTCTAAAGAATTATAACACTGCTTTCTAAGAAAAACAAAACCAAATATAAACAGTCCAGGACCAAATGACTTGCTTTGATCTCATATAGATCCATATATTTCAACACACTAACTGTATGGTACTACATAGCAATAAGCAGTATTTGGGTCACAAATTGCACAGTCCAAGAACCCCTGAGCAATTTCTTGGTCATGTGGCCAGAGAGCTAGCCACTAGCATGTATGTTATTGGAAGTCTCTAGCTAACGGGATGGGACATTTCATATGTGCATAAGCTGAGCCATTGAATGAAAGAATAGAATAGAAAGTGGGACATATGTATTTTTAAATGTGTAATCTTAAGGCTGCGGTTCCATTTGGTATTCCCCTTTCTTTCTCTACTATGTGTCATTTCCAGCCTGTTTTACTAAGTTAGTATGAGTAACCCTGCTATGTATACTATTGCATGGAGAAACCTAACTGGCTTTTATCCTGAGTATGGAATATGTGATATAGTCCCTTGTGAATTAGAGACTGGCTCAGAGGTTCCTTCTTTGTAAACATGTATTTTTGGATTAGGTATCTTTGCAGATATGATTGTCTCTGCTTCTGTTAGTTATGTTGAATGTCTGTCACAAATAAATGTGATTTCTGGAATCCCTTTTCCTGTGTATTCACTTTATGTTCCGATTGAGGTAACAATAGTCCTGTGTAAGGAGGTTGGGCCAGTTGACTTAATTCCTGACCTTCAATTGAACTTTTAGCCCAGAAGAATATAATCATGACCCAAACCGTGTAGGGAATTAGGCTTTAATATACAAAACAATCCCAAAGTTCTTTTATTTTAAAAAGAACCAGATGTCTGATGAAAAAATAAAACCCTCTCTTAAATCATGCTACGATACTGTCAGCTTAACACAGCAATTGAATCTATTAATAAAGAATTAATTTGGGCTTATGACTCTTCTGCATTAGTATGAGGTTTACTAATAAGCTTCATTTTGCACAAATGGTTACTTGTGTACAGTCAGTTATATCCATCCCTTAAATGCCTCTCTTTTTTTTTTCCTTAAGAAAGAAACCTATATGAATAGAAATGGCTGCCAGCCAGGCTAAAGTTTAGTAACAAGAGACACAGATGCCAGCGGATAACATTTCACTGACATATATAGAAACACTGCAGGAAACGTTTGGCACAGGCATGAAAGTTAGCCAATGTAAATGTCACAGGGTTGGGAAGATTTTCCCTTTTGAAGGTATTTTCTTTTTCAAGTTTTTTGAAATGTAACAGCATTTAACTGGCTCAGTTAATGGCAGTCAATGTTAGGGGTTGAAGTCTGTCACAAGCATCAATGCATATCTAGTTTTGCAGTTCCTGCACCAGGGAGAGAAAACAACAGGACAGACAGGCCTCCTTAGTTTCTACCCTCTTGTCCATTAATTAAAGCAGCCCAGGACACAAGCAGGTACATATTCCTGTGTATCATAACATTTTGATGCATTGTTTTTAGAGATTTTCATTTAAATGGCTACATTCCAAAGATTGCCCCTAAACTTCACCTCACAGTAAACCATGGTACTATGATGCTGTGCAGTAACGTAACTAGAGGGGGCGGGACCTGGCGCGGACCGTGCAACCGGGCCCCCGGCCCCCTCCGCACGCCCCAGAAATCCGTAAAAGACAGTGCCGCGTGAGCTGCCGGGGGCCCTGAGGTAGTTACGCCACTGATGCTGTGTTTTCTGCAAATACAGAAATGTAACAAGCCCACCAGTGCCTCCTTTCTTTAAAGGCCTTTCATAATATGCTATTTGCTAGTTAATTTACTATCTGCAGGGCAGGGTGCAAAGTACAAAAAAGGGGCACCATCCACCATGTTTTTTGCACTTTGTGAGGTGTGGAGCACAGCCAGATCCCTGACAGAAGTACTCTCCAAATCTGTACACCCTTAGGCCAGCTGCAACCCACGCTCCCTGACTTTCATAACATATCCATCCTTCACTCCCCATGTGCGGCCTTCCATTCTGTAGCTTTTTCTGCTACTGGGAACTGCTGACACGAGAGATTTAAACAAATGTTAATCTCCTGCCTTTCAAGTTCTCCAGATGTGATTGGGCACATGCCACCTCTAATTTTGTGCCACCCTAGGCCTGGGCCTTTGCACCTCTTAGTGCTTTTGCACTTCTATCCTGGGTCAAAGTAAATGAGCCCTTACATCTGTAAACACTGAGCAGCAGCGTCAACAATGTACTTACTACTGATTGCATGTGAATATAACGGAAACATAAAATATATTTTATATGTCAACTATTATACTTTTTCCCTGACAATATAACAAAAAAGCATTAGCGTGTGTAATTCAATGAGCTCTTTATACAGTAACTGGATGAAAAGATTAAAATTGTATTGCGGTAATATATGTTGTTGGCAGTGATGATATAGGAATATCTTATAAAAGCTATTAAGTATCAATATACATGAATGCCTTAATGGTATTAAAATATACATGAATGCCTTAATGGTATTAAAAAAACTAACATATTTTGCTAATTGTAGAAACATAATTAAGTAACAAATAGGGGGGGGGGTAAAAATGCATACAGTGGTGCTCTGAAACTAAAAATGAACAGATGTGCACAAGTCATATCAATTGTACTCAAAATGAGCTTATCCTAAAATCTGATATAATCGCTATCATCGGCATAGGAATATTAACCCCAAACTGCTGAAGAGTACTAACTAACTTTACCTGCAAGTGGTGTGCTTGTGGGAAACTCAAAACATTGTATTAGTGCAAATTTAGTGAACATTTTAAATTAGGGATGCACCGAATCCAGTATTTTGGATTTGGCCAAACCCCCGAATCCTTCGCAAAAGATTCGGCCTAATACCGAACTGAATCCGAATCCTAATTTGCATATACAGATTAGTGGTGGGAAGAGAAAAACATTTTCTACTTCCTTGTTTTGTTACAAAAAGTCACACAATTTCCCTCCCTGCCCCTAATTTGCATATGCAAATAAGGATTCGGATTTGGTTCGGATGGGCAGAAGGATTTGGCCGAATCCTGCTGAAAAAGGCCGAATCCCGAACCGAATCCTGGATTCGGTGCATCACTATTTTAAATGCACCAAAACAATTCAGGACTTGATTGGACCAAACTCCAACTGCATCTGCACTGTTCCTAGAAAGTTTTTTTGCACAAGAGAGAACAGCCAGAAGATGAATAGTGAGCTGGAAGGCTGAGAGCTGTACTGCACATTAAAGTAACATCTCTGCAAGGGTAAAAAATATAGGCATTATTAGGATTAATGTAACAGAAATATTTTTTTGATAATTGTCCAATAAAAGTTTTGTACGTCTACTTTGCATTGCTTTGCAGGCACAATCACCAGGTATAAACCAAAGTACAGTCCTTAACATTCATCATTCCCTGATTTTAAAACCGAAGATTAATCAGTATGATATTCCTGAAATATTGATATAAACATATAAAAACAAACATTATTATTATGTGGGATTGTCTTTAAATGGGAAATTCACATTTAAATAAACTTTTTACAAAATTATTTGTGAATAAACAAAAAATTATGTAAATAAGTAAAAGACAACAAAAAAATGGAGACTTATTGCAAATTGTCTTACAATACCACTGCCCACTTCATACAAAAAGTAAATTCTGAGGTGAAGTACCCTTTAAATGCCAGAAATATTAACAAGCTGAAATGTCCAAAGCACAAGCATGATATTTGCAAACAAACCAGCATAACTTTTTTTTGTTATTACTTGTTAAACAACTAATATGGCTTGTGTCTGCACTGCGCATATAGCCTGGCCCAGAGACAGGGCAAACATTGGCTAAATCAGTGCAACAGTGTGATGTGTGCCATTCACATTTCAATATAAATTGCTTAGACCCATGGTAATAAAAGAAAAAGAGCAAAAACGTTGATGCACTTTTAGTAGATAAAAAGGGTCTACTGTGTAATACAACACAATTTTCTAGATAAAAGTCGTATAGATATGTTATGACGTTTCTTTAAATGGCATGTATGGCTTATTTATCATAAATTGAATTTGTGAGATTTTTTTTCAATTTCAAATTAACTCACTATTTAAAAAAACTCATGTTTGCTTATTTATTAAAAAATCTGAATAAAAAAATTTTTTTTACAATTGTGGAAAAAAAACTCATAATTCAAATTTGTGAGTTTATAAGCTAAAATAAAATTGAAAATCTGGAATTAAAAAAAAAAAAAAGACTTGAATTTTGCCCAGGACAATTCCCATTGACTTCTACATGAACTCGCAAGCCTTTAGGTGTCAAAAATGTGAACATTGATAAATCTCCCTTGTAATGTAAGCCTACAGTTTACAAAAAGCCTCATATACAAAAAGCTATTGCAAGCAATGGACAATTTCATACTGGTGTTAAGCCTGATACCATTTTTACCACAATAGCCTTGCGGATATTTTGTTCTTGTGTTTTTTAGTTTTTGCCCCCATCAAAGGCAATGAATATATCTGAAGTATTTGTGGCTATGCAAATATTTGCATGTTTTGCTTTATCTTCTATACATGTTTTTCACACATGTAAAGATCTTCCCTTGATATCCAGTGCTATTCATTTATGTAAATAGAGATATTTTGAAACATTACATTTGTTGCTAGGAATACAAAATTGGTATAACTCCATAGAGTTTTCCTGAATACCTATAGAAAGTTCCTTTCCCTCCAGCATGAGTGAGAGCTCTGCCAGCCTTGTCTGAAACCCAAAATGGCAGACTCCTTGGGGTGGGAATCAGTTTAGTGTAATCTTACAGCTTTGGCTTTGTAGCACCTGGTATAATATTCACATCTGTCTTTAAAATAAAAAAAGAAAGGCAAAAGGAAGAAGTTACAAGTAAATCTGAATATTAATTCTGTCTTGTAAATTATTCCCATTATGCTACTGAGGCATCTTCATTTTTGGCATTTTCCGCTGTGCCTGGTAACAATGTGCTGACAGGTTTCTCTAGCATTTTCTCTTCAGCTTCTCCGTTCACAGCTTCTATTTGCTTCTGCAAAGTCCTTTGGTGGATCCATGGGATCAGGCATAGTATAATGCCCCCAATAATTGGAGGAATGCCCGCCAGGTAGAATGCAACATCATAGGAACCAAGGCGGTCATGCAGAATACCTGAACAATCAGACAACAGAATTATAATGTGCTTATAGTGATGTTTTATCAGTATGCATAGCCTTATGTTTAACACTGATGCAACGTCATAAACCATTTTCAGTTCATGGCTGATTTCACATACAGGTATGGGACCTCAACATAATCATGCGACAATTCCAAGCGTGCAACTTTTTCGATTGTCTCCTATAAAAATTCCGATTTTTCTTAAACAAAAAAATTCAAGGCTTAATAAATAGGCCCCTATTTCTACTAAAAGTTATTTAACTATTAATTAGAACAAAGAGGACTGCTTTGCTTTAAAAAATTATGAATTATATCTTAGGATCAAGGTACTGTTTTATTATTACAAAGAAAAAGGAAGCATTTTAAAATTTAGAATGGAGTCTATGGGAGATGGCCTTCGTGTAGTTCAGAGCTTTCTGGATAACATTTTGGCAGCCTCCACTTAGTCTACATGGTTTTAGATATATGAAAGCATGAGACCTATTATACTAAGAGATAGCCTTCTCTAATGGTGTGCATAGGCAGCTTTCTTTTTATTGTCCTGTGGTTCCCATTCATGTGAATGGGTGAACACTGTTCAGCTTGCATTTCTGTGCATTTTCCATTCAAAAGAATGGAAACTAACATAAGAAAATGGTATAGCTAATATGACATTATTCTCGTAGTTGCAGTAATATCCAGGATAGCCTGTAAGATTTGATCCAAAGCTGTACACTAACCTTAAGGCTGGTTCTAATAATGCACCAATAAAGGCTTTCCTGAAAAAGGTTTATTTCAAACTATACAAGAACGGTTTGAAAGCAAGGTGATCTTCATAGCAAAATTGAATGAACTGACCATATCATATAGAATCACCATTTACTGATGATTAGGCAGAATCACCATTTACTGATGATCAGGCAGAATATAAAGTGAAAAACCAGACACAATGGGGCAGATTGATTAAAGTGCAAAGTGGCCGACGCTAGCGACAAGTCGCCAGAAATCCCGTCTGCAGGGACATTGCCAATTCAGGTATAGAGGACAATTCGCTAGCCAACGAGCCCCCACTAGTCTTCGTTCACACCCTATCGCCAGGCAACCTTTTGCTCTGGCAAATGGTCGTTACTCCGCAAATTCACTAAAGTGCAAATTTTACTGAAAGTTACCTCGCCTTCTTCACCTCAAACCAGGCGAACTGATAAAATAAAGCTACATCTTCCTCAGTCTAATGTCAGTGACATCATATCCTGTATGCTGGAAATTAATTAAAGTTGTAAAAAAAACACTGGTGACTTTTCTGTTTTTAAAGCGGGATTGCCTTCAAAATCCAACAATTTTTTCAAACTAATTTGAGGGGTATGTCACATTTGTTTTAGGGTGCGCTCATGTCTAAGGCATAATAGGATCTCTTTTGTCTTTATTATGGCTTATTGGACATGTGTTTGAAAAAGTGGCCACTTCAAGCATTTGCACCAACATTACTAATAAAGACGTCCATAACACTTTTAGGTACCCACCCTATTCAAGTTAACCTAAGTGCAAGAGTGCTAGCGAAGTTTCACTAGGCAGAAATGAATGCTACTGAAAATTTGCTGTGAAATGCTCACCCAGCCGAAGTAACGTTAGAGAGAAATCGCCAGCGTTTGGCTGCTGAGACACAACTTAGAATTTTAGTGAATTAGCATAGTGGTAACAAATTTGTGCCTGTTGAAGTGGTGAAAATTTGCCCTTTAGTGAATTTGCCCCATCATGTTTATAAACTCTGTGCCGCTGTCTGTAAATAATCTTTGAAATAAAAAACACCCATGTTCTACCAAATTACTTATCACTCATTTGGTATAGCAAAAGGCAAAACATAAAGAATGATGGATTCATCCATGTATAATTGTATTTACCTGCAATAGGTGGGCCAACAGTCATAGGGATGGACATAAAGCCAAGCAAAAATCCGATTGCTTGAGAAACATTCTCTGGTCCAACAAGTTCAAAGGCTATTGGAGCCATTATGCATATGAAGCAGCCATCAAACAAGCCCATGAAAAGGCAGACAGCGATCAACCCACCAAAGCTGTGGCACAAAGGAATCATCATTGACATCAAGCCAATAAAAAAGAAGGAGACAACCTGCAGAAAATATGGTTTTTATTAAAAAAATATTTGTACCAATGCTCATCCGTAAACTGGAATTTCAAATGTAGACGCAGCAATATGTTGGCAAGTTACCTAGTAAACACTGTTACTCTTACTTAATTTAGAGAAAGTAGCTCTAATCTAATGTTGGGGTAGTTTTACCACTGAATACAATGGGAAGCATTGCGAGGAACCTACAGTTTATGGTTATCATTTCAATAATCATGAATAATGGACTTCTTGTAGCAATTCCAACGTAGTCAGTGGTAATTCCACTCTTTTGACCAACACTACTTTCCTGGCATTTTAATCATCCTGAAAGCCACACGGGTCTATGACTTGTAAACAACAATCTTATCTACTACCTAGCCCTAAAGTATCCATCCATGCTCTGAAAAAGGCTTCCCTGTTTACATTTATGTTCCAAAAGCAGTTAAAGGGGATATAAACCCCAAAACAAAATTTTGCCTAAGAACTTGCAAATATATATTCTGTCAAAGAAGAAATTTGCCAAACACAAAAGGCTAGTGTAGCGGGGAAATCCCCTGCACGTTTATTTAGTCATATGATGTAACGTTTCGGGGGCGTGCTCCTTACTCAGACATCTTACAAATTATTGAACGTCTGTACAGAATATATATGAAGTCAGCATTATATGCTTCTTCATAGTTCTGTTTATCAGCTGGCTCCTGCTATATTGAAGTTAAAGCCTCCAAAGCAAGGAATAGAAATGACAGAGAGATTTCATCTACGTACCAGTGTGACCCAAGATTTTAAATAGATAGATATCTGAATGAGAAACAGATACCCATAAGGAAAGGAGTTGGGGAGGCCCATGCAGATAAGCTGCCTATTTGGTCTAAAGGGGCTAAATCAGCATCTTAAATCTTCCTATGGGGGAAACAGTTGGTGGACCAAATCCATTGGATCCAAATATTTTGCCCCAGGCCAAACCCATTATGAAAAACGCACATACACGGCTCATTTTAAGATGAAAAAAAATCTAGATATATTGTAAAAAAAAATTCGAAAGAAACTTTGTACCTGTAAATAGACTTTCTTCACACCAGGAATGAAATCTGCAACTCTTCCAAAGACTAATCTTCCAACTCCAGATGTGACACCAATGCATAATAAGAGAACCTCCTCTTTGACATCTTCTCCAAGTGTCTCTCTGACATGTTTCATCTGTTGGGATGTTAGAAAAACTATTTGACCATTAAGCACTAATATACTCTTTGAATATTAAAAGCATAAATGCACTGGGGAAAATATCATGGTAAAGCTTATAACTATCATGTATCTTTATAATGAAAACACCTTTAAGTTTTAGGTTTGGAGTATTCTACTAAGATTGGAAATCTTATGTATGTTAAGTAAAATCAAGTTTTAAAGAAGGAGTTCACCTTGAAAGTGATTCTGACATACTTGCATATGATACGTCCCAATGAAAATCAATACAATTAAGTCATTATTAGAAAAACGGGCACAATAGTTTTTTTTAAAGTGCTCCAAACTGTCCCAGCCAAGCTTTATTTACAGCGAACATTGCTTTATGTCACTAGAAATGGAGAGCCAGTTGGTGGCCTGAAGACAGCAAATAACAGGCTGGAACACTGGTTTCATTTGTACCTCAGCCTATATAAGGATCACACCGCCAACATCCAAGTGTGGCTAAAAAAAAAGGAGCTTTCTTTTTACGGCACATTCTCCCCAACTTAAGGGGCAGCTTCCTACATTATGAGGTTCATACACAGCAGCTTGTTTATATAAACCATAGCCGTGTTTCTGAAGCAAGCACACCTGTTTTACTAGTGCTGGCACCAGTACATAATGTTGTAATTACGGTACATTGAAACACTTTCATTTTTTGGTGTTACTGTTCCTTTAAGGTGAACCCCTTGGAAATGAAATGGTTAACTAAATTATATGCGCTAGTGCAGTGCAGTTACCAACAGCAACACATTAATAATATGTTTCCATCTGTTTGCTACAAGAAAATAACAGCAAATGTCTGACTGGCTGCTAGAGGGAAATTGTATTGATGCAATTTAGCTCATATTTTGCATTTAGTCTAGTAGTCTATACTGACACAATTCGTAGAACTCCTGAGCCTAGTACAGTATTGTAACAGATTCAGCAGAAACCTCACCTCTTGTTATAAAAATTAGGGTGACCTGCTACTTGCCCCAAGGTATAACATGAAAACACTCCCTTGAAATGTAAAGTACAGGTATGGGATCTATTATAGAATGCTTTTTGATAAGGGATCACCATAACTTAAGTCTGCTTAAAATCATTTAAAAATTAAATAAAACCAATGGAATTGATTTGCCACCATTATAGGATTCATACAAATTAGTTAGGATCAAATAAAGATACTGCAGGTATGGGAGCAGTTAACTGGAAAGCTGCTAATTACAGGAAAGCCACCTCCCACAGGTTCCATTTTAATCAAATCATTTCAATTTTCAAAAGTTATTTCCTTTTTCTCTGTAAAATTAAGACAATTCATTGTACATCATCCCAACTAAGATATCATTAATCCTTATTGGAGGCAAACAATCCTATTGGATTTGTATAATGTTTAAATATTTTTTTGTAGACTTAGGGGGTTATTTATCAAAGGTCAAACTTCGAAGTTATGTGAATTTTTTTTTTACTCTTATAAATTCGAATGTACCCACAACTCGAATGGAAAGTTATTTATGAAAAAACTCAAACATCTAACATTCAATTGAATAGGAACGACATAAAAATCCGAATCGAATTTGAACCAAGGTTTCCTTCCTGTGCCATTGACTTCTACATTAATTTGACAGGTTTTAGGTGGTGAAATATCAAATTATAACTGTTTCCAGGAAAGAGGTGAAATCTCACATTCAAATTCAAATTGGTGGTTTTAAATTCGAAATTCGAGTTTTGACCAAAAAGTTTGAATTAGCCTTTCAAACTATAGTAAATCTGCCCCTGTAATTATGGTGATCCAAATTACAGACCCCTTTATGTGGAAAACCCACATTCTGGATAATAGGTCCCATACCTCTACTGAATGAATTCAGTTTTACACTGTTTGAACATACAGCACACTGCCTATAAGCAAAAATATACATCTCCTATGCCCAATAATCAAAGTTAAAAACAAAGAAGAATCATTGCAAGTACCTGGAAAGAACTGTACTTACCAAATGAACATAAGGCACAAAGTAGCCAAAAAGGGCTGCTGGGATTCCAAAGGCCCAGATACAGTAACTTTTAGACTTGAAAATAGAGAAATTAAAGATTTTGCGTATTGACGGACACCTGAACTTGCCATTTTTTCTAAATTCCAAATTGCTGCGCTGTGGGACCAGTGGTTTATATGTGAATCCAGCCAAGAAGAGGATGAACATCAGGATGCACAGGACCCGCAAAGTGTTAAAGAGGCCAATCTGATCAAGCAGGAATCTCAGAACGAAGGGAAGTGAGACAGTAAACAGACTGCTGCCTGCAGTGACTATTCCATTAACCAGTCCCAGGCGCTTCTTGAAGTAGTGTCCCAGGATGACAAGTGATGGCTGGTATGCAAATGAACATCCACACGCAAATAATATCCCATATGTAAAATACAGGGGCTCCAAAGAGCTGCAGAAAGAATGAAACATATACTTAACAAGGTGTTAGCGATCTATTATTTAATTTCATTAAATAAAACACAAGGTTAGAATTGTTAATGTTATGCAGGTTGTCTTTATATACTCTGTTGGCTTTATCACATAGACCCTGTTTTCATTGATCAAATTAAGCAATGTGATAAATGTCTTAAAGACAGGATGCGTAATTACTGTGTGCCTATTGATTTATAAAAGTCACAGCAAAACATCTATACAGTGTAAGATGGTTTGTACAATAGTATAATGAAGTCTGAGCAAAGGCAGCATTCCATATTTATTAGAAACAGGCATGAGCATACTACAAATTATTTATTTTATTCCAAATTGCACCAGAAACTTCAGTTTTATGTTGAAACTTCTCAATTAGGGTTGTGCTCCTCACTGTGAGGTTGACTACTAAATTCATACAAAGAAAGACAACGTATTCTGCATTGTGCATTAAGCTATAAAAAATGTCATCTACTTTAAAAAAACAGGGATTGTTTGTCCATATATTACAATATATACAAGCTGGGGTGCCAAATGTTAGGAACCCCCCAGTGATTATACTGACTTACACGATACCCTGGGCCTGTGATCCTGTTAGCAGAAAACTGGTACTTTTTAGTGAGCACTATGGAACGATCATCTTCCTTTTTCTACCTTCTTTGTGTTAGATGTGCATGGGCAGAAGAGTGAAAAGCCAAACTTATACAAAAAAATGTCAGCTTTTTCACTCTGCTGCGTGTGAGCCGGCCCAGTATAACGTGTTGCTTACTAAAGTGTATCACAGGCAGATGGAGTTTGCTGCTACCATGAGCATCTGGGTATTAGGTAAGTGATTATAATAATTGGGGGAACTGTTCCTTCTCCTTTAAGCACAGCAGTAAGCAGTGAATTTTGCATCTCTTGGCGGTCTACATTTGTGTCCATGGTCATGGTAAATTACCTGTTCTCTCTCATGCTTCATTTTTACTAAATGTATCCCTTGTTAGCATATTCACGGTAAAATGTTAGTCCTCAGCAAAATGCTGCACCATAAAAAGAAGCATCTAATTATTATCTAGAGAGGTTATTCTCTGTTTTTTGTATCCAATAGAAAATAGGGACCGTTAAACCATGAAAGTATGTGGTCAGTCTATATGTACCAAAAAAATACGGTATATGTATCTGCAGAAAACCACATGTCTTCCCAGAAGCCCAGTATGGAAACAACAGTGTGCATGAGTTAAATATGTGAATATCAAACTTCAATGACAATCACAATACCACTTCTGAAACCACTATGACATTTCCTTTTGTTATTCATTAAGTTTAAGTGAGTAGTTAATACGGACAGATATCAAGATATAACTAAATGAATTACCTTACAAATGAACTAGAGAGAAGTCCAATGATACCCACTGCAGCCCCGACCACTGCCGTCTTTCGACACCCAAATATGTCTGTAAATACGCTGACCACAGGAGAGCAGAAGAAGATCATACCCATGGACAGAGAATTAACCCATGCTGGAAAAAAAGACCCATATTATTAAGCAGTTCTAAATGTTAAAATAAATATATAAAAACATATATATATATATATATATATATATATATATATATATATATACACAGTTGTTTCTGGCCAAAGCAAATGACATTCAACTGACAAAGAATGTGATGGACCTTGCTCCCCCAGGCTGCATGAAAACAGACTAGGGGTGGGATTTATAAAAACAACAATCTTTCGTAGTCATTAAGAAATTATTATTGAAAGATATAATAACATTTTGAAAGCAAAGCAGTGCCAACCAATAAAAGCAGTACAGTTTAAGATCAGAATTTACATGGCAGCATCCACAGCACAACATACATGTCAGTATGTTCCATTCAACTGGTTGCACTTGTAAGGCTAGTGGCAACCAGGAGTGATGGGCTTTCTCATTTTTGTACTGTAAACAGTGGAGACAAGCCAACTCTCATGGACTTTTCTTACAAGTGGGGATTTAAGTGTCAAAATGTGTGTGAAAGAACTGATCATCAGCTCTGTTTATACCACTAGCTCATATCAGGGAGAGGCAGAAGTCAGTGATCCAGCAGAGCTTCAATGCCAAGCAGCAGCCCTGCAAATTGTAGGCCAGAAACTCTAATGAAAAAAGGCTGCCTATGTCTAGTATGTGAAGTAATGCATTAATATTATTCATACAGCTCCTACAGTCAAAGCATGCTACATAGTTAATTCAGGTTGAACAAAATGTAATCATCCATCAAGTTCAACCCTGTTGGGGGAGGCTCAAGACACCTTCTCCAGCCTATGTACCACGTGTGCTGCTCTGTATGTATGTAGTATTGGGCTGCTCTGTATGGCTCTCTTAGTGGCTGAGAGTTTCAGTGCAGAGAGGAGAAGTTGAGGAAGCTACAGACTGAGAAAGATCAGAGCCAGATATATAAGCAAGCCTGAGGGCAAATGCATGTTGTAGGTGATTTATGTGACAGAACAGCTCTTTCTTTCCAATGAGCAGAAGGAAGTCTTTTTGTGTTTTGAACATCTAATGGTCAAAAACCAAGGGGACCAGAGGGTCAGCAAGTTGTGTGCTTCTGTAAAAGTCACCCCTGGCTCTTATACTAGAACTACAACTTTACAAATTACCAACACAGTATAAGTAATTCTAGAACAACTGGACTTGCTGGGTAATCATTGAAGACGTTTAACTACTCACTACTAATCCGAGCAGCTTCTTCAGTTCAACTGACTGGTATGGGAAGTCATTGGCATATAGACTCTTCCACTAATCCAATCACAATGGAGCAGTGTAACTATTCAGAGAGGTGACAGTTGAAACTCACAGAGGTGTGAATGCTGTGTATTCCAGCACCTCTCTGAAAAGTTACCATGGGCCATTGTGATTGGATTATTGGACGAGTTTATATGCTGTGATTTCTCACACCAGTCGGTTGAACTGAAGAAGCTGCTTGGATAAGTAGTGAAACGTCTTCAATGATTATTTAGGAAATCCAGTTGCTCTAGAATTACTTAAACTAGATAAACTATGACCTGGATAAATAAGAATCTTCATAGTTGTAAAGTTGTATTGTTCCTGCAAATAACCTGCTGCCACTCTGTTGCTATGCCTGTCTTTTCCTAAAGCAAAAGAAATTGGAATCATGTAGTACCAAATGGGCAGACAGTGCAGGAATCCCCAACTGGAGAAGTTGCATACAACTATTACAAACAAACAGGCAGGGAAACACAGAATATACATAGATTTACATAATGAATCCCCTTTAGGTAAGCTTTATGTTGGAGGTGGATATTGTAACAATGTATAAGATAATTTAGTGATATTTTATCCCAGCTTTTAGGATGGGGCTGGGGAACAGCATTTCTAGAAACTCAGTATGCTCAAACAATAATATACCATTTAAGGGGGAGATGTAATCAATGTCCCAAACGGAAAAAAAAATAGCTTACATAAGAATAAACGTTTGCATGTTAAATGTAATATTCTTTGTTAATGTTATTACATTCACTGCGCTCTACTGCAAACTATACAATTCCCAATCTTTCTTCTGATGGTGGAAGTGGTCACTAAGAGCTATATTAAATCTGTTCATGCAAAAATGTTCGCATTGTGAGTATTTTTTTTTAACACATTCACCCTGAAAGTCTTACTCATTGCTTTATCTAAAATAACCAGCAGATGTCACTAGTAACTGCAGCAATACCGTTGTTGCAGTACAATTACAGACTGTTTTCTTTTAAAATGTTATAGAAATGCACACATGACTGCTACAGAAAAATATAAAATATTTGTAATCATATATATCTTCTATTCATTATGTATATGTATTTTACCATCTTTGCCTCAGGGCAAAATATTTTTTGTTAGAGCTGACTGTCATGTGGCTAGCAGTTTCTTTTATTCAGGGGTCAGTCAATAAGTGGACAGTTAATCAATTCAAACATGCCAGGATGCTTCTCATCTTTTTACATTGCTGCAGGGATTGATTGGACAATGCATAGTACAGGCAACAACTCCACTCTTTCATAAAACTTCATTTCTGCCCTGGAATTATGACAACAGAAAAAATAATCCCCTTAAGAAATTCGCTGTTTAAACAATGAAGGAAAACTTTGCCTTTGAAGTCAGTGGAACGCAACGCCATAAATATCACGAGCATATAATAAGGCATCACATGAATGAAAATATATATATATATAGATATGTGTAAAATATTAGTTATATGATGCAACAAGGCATTAGTGTATCAGTTACCCCCTTTGCTTTAACTATTGCAGAACAACAAAATTACAATCCTTCTACCAGCCCAAATATTATGCAGATGTATAAGGCCAATATAGCGACACCAGTATACAAATAAATATTCCAGCTTTTCCTATATTTTTTAAAAGCTCTAAAAATTATTGAAGAACTAAACCCCCTGTACCAAAAGCCCCTAAACTGCCTGCTATTGCCCCCCTCCCCTCACTGTGAATTAGTCAAAAAAGAACCCCTAACATAAAATCTGACCCTAAAATGCAGAGCGGCGCAGCAGAGAATGTAAAAACCATGAAAAACTCTAATGCAAAAATTCACCAAGTAAAAGTTGTCAAGGTCCTATAGAAGTCAATGATCTTATTGGACTGCTTTTAATCAATTTTAAAAGGTGCTGTGCCTCCAAAGATGCCCCAGTAGCTCCCCATCTTCTTTGCTGCTACATCTCAGCTTAACTTCTCAACAGTTACCCAGAGCACACAATGGGAATTGTTTCAGAATATTTCAAGCAATTTCTTTAAATGTTTTCCCAGTTTATTAAAACACTTGCAATGCACAGTCTCATTTAAGAAAAATGGAAATTAGATTTTTGTTTGTGTGCAAGAAAATTAAAAAAAAAATGGATGCTGCAAAAAACGTTTTCGGATTTGGCCGAATCTTGGTGCGTGCCTATATTATAGCAGTAAAAGTTCACTAGTAATTTTGTAAATCTTGAATACCAGACCAGGTCTGTACACTATTGGGGTTATTCACAAAAGTGGAATACTGTGAAATTTGTAATGGTGTAGGATTTTGAAGCTGTAAAATTCACACGTCAAATTCCCAAAAGGCCAGTGTTTTATGTATAAAGCATTTTTGTACACTTTGGCATTAATCTGTTGTTCTGGGCAGAGCTTGTATGTATTCGGAGTACCATTTAAGAATAACAATCTGACCACCACATAATGCATACCTCCCAACATTTTGGAAATAAAAAGAGGGACAAAAAGTTGCAGATCGAAGCACATAGATTTTTGACCACGCCCATTTTTGTGGCCAAACCCCCTAATTAGCATGTTTATTTTACAACGTTTGGGTTATGAAAGTTTGAACATATTTCTGTGTTTTTTGTGTTATTACAGTTTTGCTAATGAAGGTAAATTGCCCTTTAAGTGAGTCTAACTTCTCCTAAGGGACCTGTTATTTTATATTGTTACAATTACTTGTTTGCTTATCTCAAAATTGTTACAAACTTATTTTATCTGAGCTGTGGCTGTTCTGGGCTCCAATAAGTTAGAAGCTGGGAAGCCAATAAGTTAGAAACATTGTTTCTCTTTCTGGCTGTTCTGTGCAGCGAAAATCTGGATTTTCCAGTACAAATGAAGGACTGTGGGTTGAGCTGTCAAAAGAGGGACTGTCCCTCTGAAAACAGGACAGTTGGGAGGTATGCACATATAGGAATACATTACATGTATTCCTTTATGTGCATATATATACATATATTTGGTTTTGCATCTCAACAAAGGTTCTAGACAGAAAACAGAAATGTTGATGCCTTTATATAATAAATAGGAAACTAACTTGGAGTGTATTTATATATATATATATATATATATATATATATATATATATATATATATATATATATATATATATATATGAATACATTACATGCAAGCTGTAAACGCCCAGGTGGATATAAGCTTGATTATACTAAAGCTAATAAAATTGACAGCATGGTGAAAGTAAAGGTGATCTTTTGTCTTTCAAACTCAAAATGTTGTTATTTAAAGTGCTTATTTAGTACATTCATTTTCAGTTCATTTCATGTAGTAATATTTTTGTAACTGCTGAGAATATTTTCTCTATTGCTGCCAGCTAGGAATCTCTTGCTGCGCAAAGTAAAAGCACAACAAAATGTGAAAATATTTTTCAACATAAAAATGTAATTCATTCAGTTGTGCCAACTGTTAACAAAGGCCATAAAAACATCAACCCTGCTGGAATAAGTGATGATTTTGAAGGAAATGTGTTTTATGGGCGATAGTGGGGTGTATTGTGAGACAGGGGTTAAATGAAATGAGTTAGGTTTATGGCCTATGCAGAAGGCTCTGTGTACGTTTAAATGGGAAAAATGAGGGAGGGGCAGAGAAATTTGACAGGAAAGGAAATTTATGTGAGCAGATGTTTGTGAGGGTACATTACAGAATGAATAGCGATTACAATTTAAGAAATATGCAGCGGAATTAAATTCAGACAAGCAGGGTATACAGTGACATGTTCCCATCATTACAAAGGAAAATTCTCTATTTCTATTCAACCAAATGAGCTTACCAGCACTGCAGAATGTTGTAGAATAGGGATACAGAAACATTTAAAAGAGAAGTAATGTCTGACAAATAATGAGGCAATGTTGCATCTCATGTTTTTATTTTAATATACCAGCCCAGAATGACAGCATCTCATAGAGAAGGACATCCATGACTCCAGAATTTCCCCCTGGTCCCCTTTTCCCCTGCCCCCACCCCTTTGTAATTCTGCTTAGGGATCACAATATACTAAGCAATAAAATGAACATACAGCTGTTAAATAACTAAAGGTTTATTATTTGACTGCAGCCAATCATGTAAAACAAAGAACATGCTGCAGCACATTTTTTAAGGAAAAAGTGATTTGTTAAAGGGATTCTGTCATGGCAAAACATGTTTTTTCCCCCAAAACGTATCAGTTAATAGAGCTGCTCCAGCAGAATTCTGAGCTGAAATCTGTTTTTCAGAAGAGCAGACATATTTTTTTAATATTTAATTTTGAAATTTAACATGGGGCTTGACATATGGTTAGGTTCCCAGGTGCCCCCAGTCGTTTGACGTGCTTTGATAAACTTCAGTCACTCTTATATTGTCACAATATATTGTCACAAGTTTAAACACAGTTGGCCAAAAAAGTTATCCTCAACTATGGTTATTAGAGACAAGCATCCTGGGCCCGTGTTCATTGCTGGTCAAACAGAGTAACAGCACATGGCACAGAAAAGTTAAGAATAATCATCTTAAGGCTGCTGTTGGGAGCAGGGGCACTTATATAATATTACCAATCATTATGCATAATATGTGTGGAAAAATGGAAAAACTGATACTTTAATTGACACAAGTTAATTTGAATTAACATGAATGTAAAGAAAAAGTAGCCCTTGGGGTTGCTTGTGGTATTTCCACTGCAGTTAATGGGAAACAATCCATAATTCTGCAGTGTTTTTTGAAATGTTAAGAGTGTCATAATGCTGAGGCAATTCTGTATGTACAGTAAAGGTCAGTCATCTATTGCTTGTAGAAGTAAATGACCCCTCATGCTAGAAAGTGTCCATTGACACAGTAAGATGGCATTTCAGGACTTAACGTGGGTAAATGTAAAACGTATGCTACTGCAGATAACAGCAAACCACAATTATTGACACACCAACAAACTAACTCAAACCTTGTACAGTAGAACCCCCACTTTACGTTTTCCAGGGGACCAGAAAAAAATGGTGTAAAATCCAGGGAAATGTATTATGCATAATATACACAGTATATATATATATATATATATAGTACAAAAAAGACCAGCAACACCGATATCTTTTGTGAAAAAATCATTCAAGTGTATTGAAGATGCATGTACGGCTGTACATGCATCTTCAATACACTTGAATGATTTTTTCACAAAGATATCGGTGTTGCTGGTCTTTTTTGTACTATGTAAAGCTTTTTTACCTTGCACCCGAGTTTAAAATAGTTTGGCGGAGTGCGGCCCCACAGGAATTTTATATATATATATATATATAAAATATAATAATATATATAAGCTATGTGCAAAATAAATTATGCACATGGTTATATATATATACAAGTATGGGATTATTTTCTTTATAAATCAAAACTGAACTGAAGTAATTACCATCATTTCTCCAGTTACTGTAACACTTAAAACCTTATGAGCCATAAACATTTTCCATTAAAAAGTCCACCTTAAAGATATCGTTTACTTTTTAATAAATGGTTGGCACCGCTCTAATTACAAGCAGTATGTGACATCATTCAGCAGGTAATATATTTTATTAGAACCTTAGGTCATTAAACAAGAGCTCTGTTTGTTGTTAATTATTTAACTTTTTTTCTTTCACAAACCACATGTAGCTGGATAACATCCAACTGGCAAATGGCATAATGGATGTAATATATTTAGTCATGGAACAATTCCTCGTTTATTCTTCTGTAAACATTTTATAGGAGAAGATTTAATGGATGTATATTTACAGGTGGTACAGTAAGCCACAAATGAATAATAGTTAAAAGGAAAGGGAATGCCAGGCACCCATTTGTCAATAAAGACAGGCATTTCTATGGAAACTATTCAGCAATATTTTTTAAGATTAGATCCAGTAGCTATAAACATTTTGCAAATGTAACATGCATATTAACCCAAGTATCTGGGTGGCATCACAGGTGACCATATGGCTTTGTTTTCCCTACACAGGTTTCTATTTCCAAACAATTATAATTATATTATTATATTATATCATTATAATTTGACAAAATAAAATACCACTGTTGTTAAATTGTGTCAATCCTTCTGTCCCTCACTGATGTAGGCAAGTAGATTTAAGAGTTATTATTGTGTGGGTCCTATCTTACATTCCCCAAAATTCCCCAGTTTGGAACTATTCAGTCAGGTGGTGGCAGGGTCATTACTGTGGGCATCAATGGTTTATTGTTCAGGGTGGAGTTCAAAAATAGTTAATAACTAAAATAATTCAAAGAGTCTGGTGCTGTTTTCTGTTTCTGGACTAAACTTGAATATAAAAAATTGTATTAGACAAGCAGAAAATATTTTTTATAAACTGTAAACCAGTGTTGAGCCTACAAGGGAGGGTGTCCAAGGCATGCCCCCGGCAGAGCCTGCCCCCCCCCACGCAAAAACACCCCTGTGTGACTTGAGCACTGAATCCCCCTGTTGCTGCATTGGGGTGCACCAATTTGGATATGGGTTGTATCAGTATCATCATAGTTTATTTCCTTGTATTTCAGATGACATAGATTAAAAAGTTACTAGTAAAAGGTTATTGCTTGATACTATATAAGTTTTGTGTATAATAATAAAATGTTTTTATTCAGCTGTTTACTGTAAAATTATGCAAACGAATACCTATATACAGTATACAGTATGCACAACTAGCAAAATAAAATAAAAAAACTAAAATTTGCATCAATTTGGAACAGAAAACCCAAGGCTTATTTGTATTAGTTGTTGAAGAGTAGGGTTCAAAGGCTTATTTGTGGTGGATATGTACAACATTTATATTCCTGGCACCATTAATACAGTTTGTTCATATACAGTTTGGTTTCATATAAACCTGAGAAATGACCCTTGGGTAGCACATTTAAAGCTATACTAACACCTTAGATTATATCTTTTAACTGTTACAGAAGTGCCATCTTCAGGCACTATGTCCTCGGATGGCTCTTCTGCTATCTTCAAGGGATCATTTTGACCACAAATATTCCATCCCCAGATTTTTCTCTGTTGGCTCTGCTGATCCATCAAGCACCCTTTAGCTATCAAGTCTATCAAGTTAAAGCTAGCCCCAAGCAAAACAGAAATAACTATTATTTCCGACCAACTTCTTTGTGCCAAAAAAGTACATTTGTTTAAATAAAAATCTCACTTGGCCCCCACTCACTTTTTGGTGTAGACAGGTTGGATTAGTAATTCCATTGTATTTATCAAAAGAAGCTGCCAATATAAATGCTGATGTAAACTATTAATACTCATTGTTTTCCTGTTGTTTTCACTGTGTCAAATTTCAATACAGCTTTGGTAAAAAAATATTAGCACAGTCATTGCAATGCTGTAATGAAAACTGTCGTTTGTGGGTAAGAGAAGTGAGCTTACTGCATGCAGAACACCAGTAGGAGAAAGATCTGCAGTTACAGTTTAAAACCAGGAAAGCAAAGTATTTATTGATTATATAATGTTTTAAAGGACAAGCGGAAGCAAATATCCACCCAGTGTATAAATGAAAGATGGATAGGAGAGAGAGAGAGAGAGAGAGAGAGAGAGAGAGAGAGAGAGAGAGAGAGAGAGAGATAAGTAATGCAAACAATAGAAATGTAGCCTGACAGACCATGAGTCTTTTGGTTGTGGAGGTCAATGACAACAACAAGACAGCATTTTAAACTCAGTAATAGAAATAGTATAGGAAATATTAAAGTACTAAATGATGACTACATGAAAAGTTTGTGATCAAAAAAAAAAGATCAATCAATAGCATAACTAAAGTTATTATAAAGATGTTTTAATGTTAGAATGCTTCTATGCTAGCTGGGAGTTGAAGAAGAGGTGAGCCAGCTGTTTCTTGTTAATATTTCTGATGATTGAGATATCCAAAGGAACAGTTGGACTCCAGTACCCAATTATACTACTCGGAACTTTTACTAGCAGGGCATTACAGACAACCTGCTGCCTATATCAAATATTAACTGCTTATTAATGCAACATAAAAGCAAGGTTCTCCTGCTGAGTAAGGAATCTTCTGTGTGCCAGTAAGTCAACTGTGAGCATTTTAATCCATCAATTATAACAATATATTAGAATGAGCTGATGCAATTACACAATGTAAATTTAACCTTCTCCCAACGTCCTTTGCTGAACTGAACTCCTTCAATAACCTCTGCCACCTAATGGCTTTGCTAGAAATATTCTCTCCTGTTATTATTAATTACCGTTAATATTGCTGTCTTAGACAGAGCTGAAGCAGAGCAAATAAATTAGAACATGGGTAATTAATCAAAAGCCAAATGCCTGCTTCATTAAGATTACAGAATGTTTATTCTTCCTGAAGCAGAAAACATTGTTCCTAGGAGCAAGAGAAAAGCTTTGTTACCTGGTTTCACCACTGGAGTCACAAGGGCACCCTGCAGGGGAAGAGTAGTAATAGGTTCCTTTGTTTCCTATGGAGTCAGCCACTTAACTATAAACAATATTATACTTTGATCATGAAACAGTGGGCTAATTTATGTAGGCAAGGTTGATATTGTATATATATCACATTTACACGAATATCTAAAGTTGAAAGAATTCTGCTTAGAAACTTTCTGAGAGCTCAATTTTAGCTATAAGTTGATGTTCTAGTATCTAGAAGATGTGCTTCTTTTTGGCATAATAGTCTAACTGCTGAGTGGAATCAGAATTCAAATGCTATTCAAAAGGCATATAAGCCTTTCATATAACTCAACTTTTCCAGCCTTAGTCCTGCAACATAATCAGCCTAAAGTTGCAAATCCTTCCTACCCGTTTCATTAGTCACTTTGCTATTATGTAATATGTCTACAAATATGTTTGTTGAATTTTCTCTCATTTTATATAAGCAGGTCGCTGACCATTGAAATGGTTAACATTTGAAACATCAGCTGATAAAAAAATGCAGGTAATTAATTTATAAATGTTTAAGAGTTGATGATCTGTTACAGAATTTAGTAATGCTCAATATGGCTGCAGCTGAGAAATGCATCAACTAATGCAGTGATCCCCAACCAGTAGCTTGTGAGCAACATGTTGCTCTCCTACCCCATGGATGTTGCTCCAAGTGGCCTAAAAACAGGTGCTTATGTTTGAATTCCAGGCTTAAAGGCAAATTTTAATTGCATAAAAACCAGATGCACTGCCAAACAGAGTCTCAATGTAGGCTGACAATCCACATAGGGGCTACCAAATGGCCAATCACAGCACTTATTTGGTACCCCAAGAGCATTTTTCATGCTAGTGTTGCTCCCCAACTCCTTTAACTTTTGAATGTTGCTCATGGGTTCAAAAGGTTGGGGATCCCTGAACTAATGCATAAAACTGTAACAGTTTCAAAATAGACTATATCCACCACCCCTACTCACTTCTAAAAGGCCATCAGCTCCTGAGGGTTATGGGCCAGGACAAGCAGAGCCTTGGTTCCACTGCTCTCAGCCTGTAAAAGTACAGCTTCCACTTGTGTGGGCAGACCTCTGCTTACTGTGTTTTCCTTTACTCTTATTCTTCCTAGTTTAAGCTTAGGTCTGTAAAAATGGCAAGCATGGCAATCCAGAGTACCTGTTCAAATAAAGTACAGGTATGGGATCTGTTATTCGGAAACCCATTAATCAGACAGCTCCAAACTACTGAAAGGCTCCCATAGACTCCATTTTATGAAAATAATCCACATTTTAAAAAAAAATATTTCCTTTTGCTGTGCAATAATAAAACAGTTCCATGTACTGGATCCGAACTAAGATATAATTAATTCTTATGGTATGCAAAATCAGCCTATTGGGTTTGTTTAATGTTTACATGTTTTTCTAATAGACTTAAAGGAACAGTAACACCAAAAAATGAAAGTGCTTTAAAAGAAAGGCAATATAATGTACTGTTGCCCTGCGCTGGAAAAACTGGTGTGTTTTCTTCAGACAAAAAAAAAAATAGTTTGTATAAACAAGCTGCTAGCCATGGGGGCAGCCATTTAAGCACTGGATACACAGTAGATAACAGATAAGTTCTGAAGAATCCCATGTTATGCTACAGCGCTTATGTTATCTGCTGTGTATCCTGTGCCTTTTCTGTTTTTTTCAGCTTTGAATGGCTGCACCCATGGCAGCACGTTTGTATAAACTATAGTAGAGTTTCTGAAGAAAACACACAAGTTCAGTGTAGCCCAACAGTGCATTTATATTGACTATGGAGGAAAGCTGTGCAAGGAGATGATGCCAATGAAGTTATAAGCTCAGTTCCGCACAATTTTCCACCAATCCCATTGCAGTTCTTTCTACATCATGTTTTGTTATTATGCCACATGCAAAGCAGCAGCAAAAACAAGTGGCAGGGACTTGTGTTTGATGCTTGATTTTTTTTCTCTTGGTCTTTCCCTAAAACAAATTCAAGTTAGTTTCAAAGAGAAACATAGCAGAGTTGTGCAACAAGTTTAGAAAAATGGTTGCCATATGGCTCTGATTCAAAACAGAGTTCTAATATGTTCTATTGGCTTCTAATGCAAGTGTTCACTGCCTATATTAATGTTTATTCATATCAGTGTAAAATATAATTGATGTAAAAGTTATTTTGTCTACTGTTAAGCAAGTTATTTATAAAACTTTTCGAGTTTTTGCCATTCGAACGTTGAGTTTTTTTTAATATAAATTCCAAATTTTTTGTGGAAAAAAAACTTGAATATTTCGAGATTTATGAATTCCTAAGGATGGAAAAAAGTGAAAATAAGAAAATCCAGCATCTCAGACCTGCCAAGGTTGTACATACTGTAAGTCAGTGGGAGAGGTCCCTAATCTATTTGGAAGTTTCTGTGGTCTGCGCTCGAATTAGCCTGAAAATCCAACTATTTCGGACTTTTCAGGCAAAAATCGGAAAAATTCAGGCTTTTCGTGAAAAAGCACAAAAAAAATCACACGATTTGGGAAAAAACTCATAAAAAAAATCGTAGGATTCAGATTTTCGCTTGATTTTATCGCGTTTGACCTCGATCTGATTAGATTGTGCTTTTTTTTTTAATAATAAATAAGGTCACATTGTGGAAAAGGGGAACCTCAGGGTCTGCTTCCTCTATAGTGGTCAAATCCCCCTTCTGAGCACCTGAGCAAGCACAAGTTGAATTGTGTGTATTTTCCTTCTAGATACAAAGTACAGCCCCCCGAGGACAAAAAGGGGACCTATTACTAAAACTATTACTTCTCTTTGCACATTGTATCTAGACATGCCAAAAGTAATGCCACTCATACACAGAGTGATAAATAAAAACTGGTTCTAAATGTCTATTTCCTTTATCAATGCACCTGTATATTCCCAGAAAATGATTAACGATTATAATTAATGATTAATGAACAGCGACTTTTCATGTAAGGAGATATCAACAGTCTTTTGCATTCTCCCATTTAAGCCATTTACTAAACATGCAGATCCATAATGCTTATTACCATATAAAGAAACTGTTCTGTGCTTTCCCTCATGTCAAACAGTAGAGCGACAGTCTCTTAAACCTAACACAAGTTTTATGATGCATGTAAATTAACACTTGCACTACTGCTGCTGGCAAGACATATTTTCTTTGAAAAAAAATCTTTATTTAGTACAATCTAACAACAACTGTGAATTGTGAACTTTAGCAATGCTATATTTATAAACTGATAAAATAATCCCTGAGCAAAACATCAGGTTATCTGCACTTTGCACCTTGCCCCATGGGAGTTGCATCTGGCTGCAACATTATGCTTCTTAGCGCTCCAGAACTTGTACCCCTTCACAAAGTAAATTAATCCTCTTGTCAATAAAATGTTAAGCCTGCATGAACATAAAGTTAATGTGCTACAATCTAGTCTAGACCACATGTTCTCTTCTGTCTGGATCATGATCAGAAACATTTATAAATAGAGATTCCTGGATGACAATAAAATATTGATCTCTGTGCCACCTGTACCAGTGATGGTGAAACAGAGTATTTTCCCAGATCATATAAAGGCTTATTCAGCACTGGCCAGTGGCCTATAAAAATGTCAGAGAAAGCCAGCTGATGCCCCTGTGTCATATGCAATGCATCTCCCTGCTGCTCTGAACACAGGGCAGATTTTGGACAGAAACACTTGTTTTCAGTGCAGTAACACATGGATATAAAAAACACATCATGTGCCTTAACCGGGGTCGGACTGGGGGGCCCTGGGCTCACCTCCGCCAATGCGCAAAGCCTTCTCTGGGACTTGGCCCCAGCCACAAGCCCGCCCCCCCTCATGTGAATGCGCATATGTAAATTTCAGTTTGAAGGCTGTGACTGGGCCAGGAGATTGGTGACAGGAAAGGGCAGGCAAAAGTCTGGGGTGTTTTTTCCCCTTGTGTCCACCACACCCAGTCCGACCCTGGCCATAACTAGAGATGAGCTAAATTTTTTGCCAAATTTTGTCATGAAAATGACACCCATAGACTCACACAATTTATCATGGGTCAAAAAAAAATGTTGTTACCCATAGACTTCAATGAATTTTGGCAAATTTTCACTGTTTCGCAAATTTTCGGAGAAGCGAAACAGGTCAGATTCACCCATCATTAGCCATAACTCTAACTACCTTACTGAACTGATTGTCCTGAAAGTGGGATTTCTAAATTGTCAGTGGAATTATTTTAATATGGCTCTCTCACAAAAAACATGTGCATACTTACATACCCTCTATACAAGAGGACCCAACCTATAGTGGCACAAAATTCTTAAAAGCTCCTGGACCTCACAACATAACATTTTAAGCACCTTCAATTCCCCAAACCCATTGAAATGATTGTGGGGGCTATTTACTAAATCTTTACTAATAATTTTTCTCTAAAAAATCAGATAAAAAAAATCTCGAACCCTGTATGCTTGCACACTGTTGTGTATTCTTTAATCATACACAGGAACCCCTGTCTTGTCTACTGTCTCTCCTGTTCTTTACCTGCTGACCCACAGCTTAATAAAAATACACACATAAACCTATAAAAGAGATTACAGTATATTCATGGAGGTGTTATGGATCGTATTATGTACTTGGGCCTACATGGTTCTTAGTCAAGATCACAATGGCATAGGGATTCACCAGACATACTTGAAGAGCACATCACTGTTACAGAGATGCCGTTCATGTAGACTGGTTCAGCTGATTTAGATAATTTCTGTGCAGTTTTTGTGCTTGTTGGGCTTTCTATAAAATTAAAAGTATTGTATGAGTCTTGTACATGTCACATTTGATCTTATAAATAACATCTACAGACACAGATATGTATAGGAATGTGAAAATGCATTAAATAAAAACAGGGAAGTAGTAGAAACAACAGTCATTGAACCCTGCTGCTTATCCATGCAACTTTCATGACCTAAACACTGGCTGACAAATGTAAACAACCCATGATTAGCAATTCACTGCAAACGGTAGCTACATACATTACAGATAGGGATGCACCGAATCCACTTTTTTGGATTCGGCCGAACCCCGAATCCCTCGCGAAAGATTCGGCCGAATACCGAACCGAATCCGAACCCTAATTTGCATATGCAAATTAGGGTTCGGCTTCGGTTCGGCCAGGCAGAAGTATTCGGCCGAATCTGAAGCCTGCTGAAAAAGGCCGAATCCTGGCCGAATCCCGAACTGAATCCTGGATTCGGTGCATCCCTAATTACAGAGGCAAAAATAATCTATTGGTCTGTCTGATCTTAATTCTAAACCTTTGAGGGAGCTTTTTGGGGGGCAATGCAGTCATTGCAACTGACTTATGTTTGACTTATACATTTTTAGTTATTTAAAGCGCACATAAAAGTCTGGATTCTTTTAGTAGACTGCTACAAATCATTTTTTTTAACTGTATGCAATGAAGGATTTAAGTGTTAGTGCTCAGCGCTGCTTAGTGCATCCACCGGTGACACTAAGGTGGCATTATAACAGGGACAGCAAATATCCTTTTTTATTTAAGATTCCAGACTTTGGTACACTTTACTTGTAATTTTTGTAGCGTATAAATAGCCACATTTCTATTCTGCCACCAGGTAGAATATGCAATGAAATATCATAGGGTCACCTTTACAATTACAGTTTCAATTGTTGTCATGTGAAAATGGAAGCAATTGCTGTGGGGTTTAGGGCTTTAAAATCACATAGGTCTCAAACATTAACCTGGGCACTAAACATCAAAAATCAATGGCACTAGTGTAGTTTAGAAGCTATGTAAGTAAACCAGTCCCGCATGACTTTAATGGGCTTATTTATCAAAATAATAAAATCACAATATAAAAAAACTTAAATGTTTGCTTATTTATGAAAAAAGCTGAATGTAAAAAAAACTTGATTGAATATAATTGTAAATGGTTTATAATTGTTTATTGGTTTAAAAACAAGAATACCTCAAATTTTTCAATTTTATAGGCTTTAAAAACTTGAATTTGTGAGTTTACAAACTCAAAAACTCAAATAAAAAATGGCTTGAATTTTGCCTAGGACAACTCCCATTTACTTGACTGCATGAACTCTTCAGATTTTAGATGAGGATGTTCTTACTTTTGCGTTTTTGAGTTTTTTTGTGGCTTAATATATACCAGATATTCAAGTTTTTGAAAATATAATTCAAGTTTGTGTGCAACAAAAAATTTGAATAGTGGCAAAATTCAAATCCGAACCTTGACAAATCGCCCCCTAAATGTAGGGATGACTTTTTGGGTAAATTGTGCAACCTTAGATTGGGTGCATCCCTATTTTTAATATTTTAAAAATTCCCATTTTCAGTTTGTTTGGTTATGTTTACCTTTACTACCTACCCCTCCTTTCCCTGTTATCAGGACAGTTTGTTTAAACACAGATAATAAACAATCTGCTCCTTTTCAGCAGCTGCAGCAGATAAAGAGTTCATAATACATTTAACTAGGAAGGATTAAGCACAGTTCAGCACTGACAAAATCTCCTCATGTGCCATTACCCTTAAATTTTGAATCTGACCAGAAGGAGTCTAGGCATAATTAATACTGCCTATTGAGAACCCTCCCATGTCAAGCCACAAAAAATACAAATATTGAATGAGGAGTTATATTATATATAGGAGTTCACCAAGAGATGCATTTTTGGTTTTCAGCTTTTCAGCTTGTCACTTAGTTTACCCTTTAATAAAAGAAAGTTTAGCAAGAATAAGGGAGTGGCATTTCAACTGAAACCCCTACTGATGTGATGAGTTTGAAGCACTTGCTGTACCATATCTGTACCTGGTGCAAATGCTGTCAGTTCCTTTCAATATTTTGCTTACCCTAAAGTATATAGTCAGAACATGTATTTCTACTGTAAAATAAAACAGTCCATCATTATAAACCATTTGTAAGGTTTAGCAGACAATTGACAGTTCCTTCTAATTAAAAAATAATAATAGGGAAGAAAAGTACAATTGCAAAGGCTTCAGTGATTTTACTGTGCTGTCAAAATGTCAACTATATGTGAACCACACTGTATTTGTCTGCCTAGGAATTCCATGAATGTGTCCTTGCATGTGTGTAAACTGCATAGACAGAACATATCTAATAAAACATACACTATATAGCTATATAGAAATGCATATACATATTGTCTGTATCTTGATAAAAGGCTTGGTTTACAGTTTACATTGAACTACAACTCTGAACCCAGGTGATTTTTTTTCTTTTGGCGTTGTGCCCTCTTCATCATGATAGATATTTACATATATATTCACATGCGTGAATATATATACACATACATACATACACACGACTCTATAGCTTCTCCAGCATGCTCATGGTATGCACACAAAGTTTGATCACCAAGAGAATCTCTCACTTATAAGAATGGTGTATGAATGGATCACTCCAAATCATGCACAGCTAACATATAGAGCAATGTATTACATAAGGACAGATTTACTAAGTTTCGAATGGTAAATTCGATACTTTGCCACCTAAAACCTGCCAAGTTCATGTAGAAGTCAATGGCAGAGGTCTGTTGAACCACTTGAAGATGTTAATAGCATTCCTGCTATTCAAGTTTTTTTCGGAGAAAAACTTGATTAAAATTTTCATTCCTATTCGATCGAATGTTAGACGTTTGAGTTTTTCATAACTAACCTCCCATTCTCGTTATTTGAGTTAAAAAAAATTCACATAACTTTGAAATTTCGGCGTTTGTTAAATAACCCCATAACGTATACCAAACAGCATAAAAGTCTATTGCACATCTACAAATCTGAACACAGAAATGTACACATGGTTTGCACAGGACAAGGTTTTAGCAACACAAATCCCGAATTTCACAGCAGGAGTAATTTACAGGAAGCATGTGGAAAGTATTTGAGATCAGAGAACATTTTGCTTTTCCTACAGCTATGATTACTATTACATAGGAAGAATGCCCTAAAACAGCATCTGGCAATGATCTGTTCTCTGATATTTATTTCAAACTTAATGGGTTTACAAAGAGCTTTCTACCGATTCCGATTTTTTTTTTTTTTTTTTTTTAATTTTCTACTGTGATCTACGTGTATCTACTGCGGACTGATAATGTTCCCTATATGTGAGGAATATATCTTGTATTGATTTGACACTGCATAATGTACATAACTGTATCAACTTTTGGAAATATTTGCATATTCAACAAAGTTTTCCATTGACGGGTATAGGTTCAACTGGACTGGAAGAGTGTTTGCTTGCCAGGTGCTGGATGGAAGAGAAGTAGTAGCAGGACTCCCTGTAGTCTGCAACTATGCAATCAGCAGCCTAACTGGTTGATATTTTTAACAAGTAAGTACAGGTATGGGACCTGTTATCCAGAATGCTTGGGACCTGGGGGGTTTTCAGATAAAGGATTTACCTTCATACCCCAAAGTCTACTAGAAGATCATGTAGACATTAAATAAACGCAATAGACTTGTTTCGCCCCCAATAAGGATTCATTATATATTAGTTTGGATCAAGTACAGTGTACTGTTATGTTATTACAGAGAAAACGGAAATTATTTTTGAAAATATGGATTATTTAGATAAAATGGCGTCTATGGGAGATTTGGAGCTTTCTGGACAACAGGTTTCCAGATAACGGATCCTATACCTGTACATTGCAGCCAGCAATGGGACAGAGCAATACAATTTTGGGTTTGGAAGCATAAAAGCAATTAAACAATTTCAAATATAGTTACTCATGATCAAATTAACATATTGTTCTTAAGGACAGCTGCACAATTAGGAGAACTAGCACTTAGGGGTGATCCGTGGGCTCCTGCCACCTGAGGCAGCAACCCCGATGCCGCCCCCTTTCCGCAAAGTTTAGCCTCATGGCAGGAACGGCCCTGCTAGCACTGATAAATTATGCACAGGTAAGTGAAAGTTATAGCATAAGGGCTCGTACATATAAACACGTCTTTGTGTGTTCCCCTGCAATCAGTTTTAAAGCATTCAGCCACAAGGGAGTGTAAAAAGAGATGCAGCCTATTAATATAAAGGGACCCATATGCACACAGGTACTTGTAAGTGCCGAACACAGGTGGATTGCAGAATGTTGCATTCCACCTGCATTCAGGTCCTTACATACTTCCATGTGAGTACAGGTCCCAGGGTACTCACAAAGAAACACTCATATGTACAAGCCCTAAGATATACTGTTGCTCTTTCTAAAATGAAGAACATTAACCTCCATGGTTTGGTTTCTTGTGCAGATTCCTGTAACTACTGACCTACTCTAATATAGTTCTCTGTATGTTAAGAATGGCCACAGATCAAGTATTTGCTGTTACAATAAAAAGCAGCCAGATGTACAAAGTTGCTGCATATTTATAATGCAACAGGCTTTTTTTTGTATGGTGATTCACTCACTGCCTGTAGGAATCATTTTTACCCCATACAAACACTGTCCCCAAATTCTTGCCCTCTGCACTCTCTGCAAAATCTGCCATCCATCGACAGCAATAAAAAAAATTTACTTTAGTGGCACTCTAGTGTTTATACAGCCCTCCTCACTCTTACTCAGTGCTATATCTCAGTATTTCATGATACAGAGTAGTGGGGGTTAAATATTTTGGCACCATCTATCACTCACTAGGCAGTGCTTATTCTCACTGGTGTCAGAGCTGAACTGATAATAAAGCTGGCTCGCATTATTATTAATTGTGCAGCTCTGACAGCAGTTAGAAGAAGAACATTCCAGTTGGTGCTAAAAGGTACCAAACACCAACTTTCAAACTTGCATTACTTTTTTCTTAGGATACCCAATTTAATTTTGGCAGTCCACTTCACAACATATTGGTAGAGAATTATATTTTAACCTTTAACAAATATCTCACCCATGTGTGTAATCTACCTCATTCTTAAAATATGTACTCGTCTCTTTTTTTTCATTTAAACGTGCACTTGTTAAACCCCTCCTTAATAGACACGACTCTTGAATTTTCTTGTAAGAGCAAGCACAAATATATGTAATCCCACCAGAGTAGAAAAGTGGCCCAGGTGCTCCTGCCCCAGGCCCTCAGCTCAGGGGGGCGGTCAATCCCTATAGAGAAATAGAAAGTATAGGGCCCTCCATAACCAACATGCAGATAAGACAAAAAAGTATTTTACTTACAAAGTTTACGCGTTTCGTTTCCATCTGACATTTAATCATAAACTCAAGCTATACGCGTTTCCTGTCCATCTGACACTGGACATGAAACTCATAAAGTTTGAAATGATGGTCTAAATAAAATTTTATTTTTCGGCCGATCTGCTTGCTGGTTCCAGAGTGCCCTATACCTTCTATTTTCTCTTCTCCATGACCCTGTCCAATTTGGTTTCTGTCAGACTACTTAACTGATACTGCACTCAACTAGGCACAAATCTACACACAGGCCATTCCTCTAATTTGATATTATCAATACTCTGATTAAAAAAAGCAGAAGTTATCATAACTAATTTTCTAGGCACTTGCAGCAGGACATTTCTCCTGTGGTTAAAGACGTTACACTTGAATGTACCCATATCTTTCAGACAACTTTTTTCCACCAGTTGATCTCATTGTTGCAAGGAACAGTGCTAGTGCCACAATTTTCTCCCTTTAATAATGTCATACCACACTTCATAGCTAGGAACTCTAATCTCAGCAATTGGTTTTACATGTCACATATATGCATATAACACATTTAAATCAAATTTACTTCTGGTTTACTATTAGCAGGTGTAGTGCCAAGTGCACAATACAATATATACTGTAAAACAAGGGTGCCCAAAAGGTATATCGGGATCTACCAGTAGACCTTTAGCTGGTGATCAGTAGATCTCAAGCCTGTATTTCCATATAGTGCTGTACACAGGTGGAATGCAATATGATGGGGCGGATATATCAAAATGTGAGACTACAACTCACTTTTTATTAATTCCTATAGGATCTTTAAAAGCATATTTATCAAATGGTGAACTCCATTGATAAATATGATTCTAAAAATCATAGGAAAACCATAGGAATGAATAAAACATGGGGAGTTTTTCTGTGGTGAAAAATTTTAATAAACCTTACGCAATTCGTTCCACATGCGTTTGGAGCTTGGATGTGCCTGTGTGAGTACAGCACACATCTAAGCAAAAAACTGACCACAATAGAACATGGGGGAAACTCCAGTTAGTAGAGTCCTTGGGCTTATCTGCTAAAATGGAAAATTGGGCCAACCACTCTCTTAATTTGTCTCATAACTGTATATATATATTTGTGGTTTGCCCATTTTTTTGTTAAACAACATTCTTAACTGAATTTTATGTATTGCAAATATACAGTATTACTATCTGTGTCTATATTACAAAAACTGTGGTAATATTAAAATATTTTCCTCATTTACACTGGTATCTGTGACTGGGTCTCTTCTCTTTTGTACACCTCGACATGGAAATGAAACTGCTTTTATGCCCCCAGGACACTGATACACACCTTGACATACACTAGGATTTGCAAGCTTCTCTTGCATTTTCAAGTGAGACAAACCTTAGCCTTAGTATGTCCGACTTTCTCCCAACCTTTCTGCCTTCAAGACATCTCTTAAAACGCACTTCTTTCGAGAAGCCTACCCTCACTCTGCTTCACTACCAAATGCAACACCACATACAGTACCACATTTCTCCCCCACTTAAATTCAATCTTGCCCACTCCCACACCTTGTGTATTACTCCCTTCCCTTTAGACTGTATGCCTATGCATAGGGCCTTCCTCACCTTTTTGTACCTGTATTGATTGTGATGTATGTAACTCCATATATTGTTTGTATATAATTCATGTGATTTCCTTGTATAATCACATTTACTTTACAGTGCTACGCAATATGTTGGCTCTATATAAATACATGTTAATAATAATAATAATAATAGTGTAGTCTCCCATTCACAGTTAATTTCTTAGGAAATAACCAATGCTTCAGACACATTGAACATTCTCACTAAACTGCTCTGTTTCCTAATCCTCCATAACAAATTCAAGCAATTATCTATAGATTAGTCCCCAATAATTCCTTTATCCCTGTCAGTGAACTGACATAATAGGGATTAAGGATGGTCATTTGTTTCCTTTTCATTCACAGTTCATGTGCAATGCCCATCAAATACTTCAAGCTCTTCAAATAAACTTGACCGTAAAAACAAACAGTCACTTTGTTGCACATGTGACATTTTAATTTGTAGCCTAAAATAACAAAACCTTCATACAGAGGTATTATACAGAGCCAAATCTCATCAAAAAAGCATATATGAAAATGCCGTTTAAAGGTCATATTCAGATTAACACTTTCTAAAACAATTTGCAATTTCTCTTAATTTTTAGTTGATTTTAAGAGATGTTTCTTAAATGTATTTTGTGTATACTATCTGGGCCTGTAATTCATAATAATCACTTTGGGGGTTATTTATCAAAGGTCGAATTTTAGAGTAATGTGATTTTTGTAAAAACTCTAAAATTCATTTTTATTCACAAATCGAATGTTATTTATGAAAAAATTGAAACGTCTAAAATTCGATTGAATAGTCCTGACCCGAAAACTTGAATTGAATTCGAAGCGAATTCAAATAAAGTTTTCCTCCAAAAAAACAAATTATGTAGATATGTGAGATATGTTTCCTACTTGCTTTAAAGTGTAAATAGTGATTAAAAAATGGCTTTGTCTATAAATGCTCTTTAAAGGAACAGTAACATCAAAAAATTAAAGTGTTTTAATGGAATGACAATATAATTAATTGTTGCCCTGCACTGGTGTTTGCTATAAAAAGACTACTATAATTTATATGAAAAAGTTGTTGTGCAGCCATGGGTGCAGTCATTTAAAGGAGAACTTTAAACACCACATACAATATCACATTTCTCACCCACTTAATTCGATCTTGCCCACTCCCACATCTTGTGTATTACTCCCTTCCTTTTAGACTGTATGCCTATGCATACGGCCTTCCTCACCTTTTTGTACCGGTTTTGATTGTGATGTTTGTTACTCCATATGTTCTATGTATTTAATTCATGTGATGTAGTTGTATAATCACATTTACTTTACAGTGCTACGCAATATGTTGGCGCTATATAAATACATGTTAATAATAATAATAACTAAACCCTCTCTTCCCCGCACAGTACATTATTCTAAAAAGTATCCCTGAATATTATGCTCACTTATTTATGCAGAGTAGCGCAGCTGAGCTCATGGGCACCATCTTACGCATCTTCGGTCTTCTTCAGATCTTCTTCTTTCCCTTCGGCAATTTATGGAACTAATTGACATATGAATACCTGACTGCTCCAACTGTGCATGTGCCAGTTACCTCCGTGTCAGTGTTCCCTTACAGAAGAAGCCCGAAGATTCGGAAGCTCCTCTGCATAAATAAGTGAACATGCTATCCAGGGACATGTTTTAGAATACTGTACTATGGGGGGAGAAAGCAGGGAGGGGGACTATTTAGGGTAGTGGATGGAGTTTTTCTTATTGGGGGTTAGTTCTCCTTTAAGCACAGGATACACAATAGATTACAGATACATTCTGAAAAATCCTATTGTATACTACAGATCTTTATCTGTTCTCTGTTGTATATCCTGTGCCTTTTTCTCCTTTTTCAGTTTTGAATGGCTGCCCGCATGGCTACACAGCAGCTGGTTTATATAAATTACCACTGTAGAGTTTCTGAAGCAAACACACCAGCTGTACCGGTGCAGCACAATCAGTATATTATATTTTTATTACTTTAATACATAAACATTTTTTGGTGCTACTGTTCCTTTAAGTAACTAAAGTCACCATGGTTACTTGCCTTTGATAAAGCTGGACCGCACTGACAAGAAAGTTTTTTCATGACATTGCTTTGGTATAACACCCTGATATCCATGGGAACCTAGGCAATGTTTTGGTGGCACTGAGAACTTGCACAATAGCCATTTAACTGCATGTAAGTGAGCAGTAAGTGAGCGGCTGAGTGGTCGACAAAGGCTGGGGTGGGGAGTGGTGTGAATTTGCTTAAAGGTGAGTGCTGGGTCCTCCATGAAGATTTTTTGAGGTGTAGGCACAATCGGTCTTAGTTGTGCTATTGCATTTGTGGGTTTGTATCAGTAACTGTGGTATGGAAAAATACTTCCATCAAGTTCACTCTTTTTTAATTAGCAAAACCTCTCTAACTGCTAGCTGATTATACAGTGCATACAAATGGAGTTGCCAAAATGTTGGTACTATGTGCTTATGTTCATGGGGGCACCAGATAGCAACAAATAACTTGTTCATGGCCCCAGTGTTTCTGGTGGCAACCCTAAAACAGGCCAATAAATTGCTGATTTAATCCGGAGGGACTGAGTTGGTAGATTTTAACGGCCCACTTATGGCAACAGTAACCAGTGATTCCAGACATGTTCCTAGCTGTTTGGAATTCATAATTAATCTGTAGCAGTTTTAATAATTTAGTGTCACTCTCATCTAACAGCTCTGCCCTTAAGTAACGGGTAAAATAGGATATTTGTGATTTGTATCAGTAGGGGGCCGATTCACTAAATTCGAGTGAAGGATTCGAAGTAAAAAAACTTCGAATTTCGAAGTATTTTTTGGGCTACTTCGACCATCGAATGGGCTACTTCGACCTTCGACTATGACTTCGAATCGAAGGATTCGAACTAAAAATCGTTCGACTATTCGACCATTCGATAGTCGAAGTACTGTCTCTTTAAAAAAAACTTCGACCCCCTACTTCGGCAGCTAAACGCTACCGAAGTCAATGTTAGCTTATGGGGAAGGTCCCCATAGGCTTTCCTAAGTTTTTTTGATTGAAGGATAATCCTTCGCTCGTTGAATTAAAATCCTTCGAATCGTTCGATTCGAAGGATTTAATCATTCGATCAAAGGAATAATCCTTCGATTGTGCGATCGCAGTATTTGCGCTAAATCCTTCGACTTCGATATTCGAAGTCGAAGGATTTTAATTCCTAGTCGAATATCGAGGGTTAATTAACCCTCGATATTCGACCCATAGTGAATCAGCCCCTAAGTGTGGATTGGAAAAATTCTTCAAAATTCAAAAAATTCATCAAGTTCACCCTCTTTTCTTAGTTGGACATCCACATAAATAGAAGAGCTGTACTCATGAGGAGCAGACTGGGGGCAGCAGATAGGTAAGCCTATGGCCGGTGGTAAGGATATGACTGCCTTTCACCTACAAGAGCTGAGCCCTGAACCAGATTTTAATCTGGTGAGAGGTGTAGAGCACATCAAGGCTTACTGAATAAGCACTATTTTTGCAATTTATTTCCCTTAATGCTCTAGCATTTATGTCCAAGTCTTTTATAAATGAACCCTCTTGTCTCAGGCATTTTCAGAAACTTTCAACTAAACAGAAAACCAGCAGGGCAGTTTTTTTAATATTTTTTTAGTTTTTGTATTTATCACTGTTAAACACTAAATACTGGCGAATCTACAAACAAAACTTACATACATTTACTCCTTCATCTAGTAGTCCCTGGCCCCCATCTTTGAGGACTACTGTATTTTACAGAAATATAAAAACACATTAAAAATCTGGACAAATCTTACTAACGAGTAGGTTGGCCAAAACACTTTCATCAAACTATTTACATACATGTTTCAGCTAAACTTTTCCCAGAACTTTAGTAGCGGTTTACAATGTACAATACATTAGGCTTGTTAGGGGGCACAGCAGGGATGAAATGTACAAACAATATTTATGCGAGGCAGGTTAATAAAAACATTTTTCAAAGTATTATCACTGGAGTGTTGCACATTGTTGCTTTTGGATCTATGGTTACCCCTGTGCAGTAAGCAGCAGGTGGCTGCAGGGACTTGAGCCTAGATTTTGGCCTTTTTTTCTAATCTGGAAACATTCCTAATTCAAATTACTAAGCTTTTTCCATTCTGCCTTTTTTCGTGAGTTCTCTGAGTTTAAACTCGCATGTGGGTACCATTCAAGTACAGACATGGAACCTGTTATCCAGAATGCTTGGAATCTGGGACTTTCTGTAATTTGGATCACCATATCTTAAGTATGATAAAAAAAAATATTTAAACATGAATGAAACCCAAAAGGACTAATAATATTTTAGATAGGATCAATACAAGGTACTATTTTATCACTACAGAGAAAAGGGAAAATGTTGAAAAAAAAAATCAGAATTATTTGCTTAAAATTGAGTTTCTGGGAGATGGACATCACTCGGAATGTCTGGATAATGGGTTTTCCAAAAACAGATCCTATATCTGTATATATGTTCAGGGCAAAGGTTGAAATGGATTCCCTTTTGTGCTACACATATCCTTAACTTCAGAAATTAGTGGTTTCTTTTCCATTCCTACCCAGTCCTAGTACGTTTTCCTACAACAGGAGCATACAAGCCAACACCAGGGCAGTTAGTTATTTCCAGCCAACACAACTGAAATTATTTTCATTGTCATGCATATTGGAACTGTAGCCGGTCCAGCTGTTACAACATCCAAAAATGTGACAGCTCAGGCTGTTGAGGGATGCTGGAAATTGTAAATCAACAGCTGGAGAGACACAGGTCTTGACTGGAATATAAATCATCTACATTTTATGTATAAATTTATTAATTTTGAGTTTGAGGAAAAAAACTGCCATTGTGGAAAAAAACCTAAAAGCAAAATGTATATTTGTGACTTTGGAAAAAACACAATAACAAATATTAAGAAACTAATATTAAGACACTACATCATGCCCTTTATTATATACTGTCACATTAAAGGACTCAGAAAGGTATAAAGCAGGAGAATTTCAGCAGCAAGGTAATTGAAAACAGCTTTGCTACGCATACTGGGAGACCAGCGCTAACTTATCTTTTGTGCTAATACCCTGTTGAATCTGCACTTGGGTGCAAACTGCAGCGTCATACAGTAGACATCCTGAATATGCCTTGTAAAATAAGAGCAGCCTGGGTTCTGGTAATGCAATGTCAATTCTATCTATGTGCCTAATTTATGTTTGGCGCCTATTCAGTTTTAAAACAACAGTTTTACATTGTATGTTTGCCCAAGCTGGCCTCTGTGCCCAAGATCCTACTCAAATCTTATACTAGTTTCTCTCTCAGTTTTGACAAATAATATTGCCACCAGTCTCATTCTGAAGTGTGCAGGTTCCCTGACTGATAACTTAATGGGAATTTAGGGGCCCCCAAAAGGGAGTTGGTGAAGGCCAGAGATGACAGGAGTTCCCCTGCTGTTACTTTAGTCAAGCTGTTCCACATGATAGGGAAAGGCAGCTGGGAGTGAACAAGGGGGTGCATCACCACTACTGTAGAAGACAAATATAGGAAGTATATTTGTCATTTATCAAGCATGTGCAAATTTGCACCATTGCCAACAAATCACATCTTTGCTTTAACTGTTCTACTTGCATCTTACTGAAAATGGTGATCACTGATTGGTTACTTTGGATTATTGCCTGGGTGCTAATTTGCCAGTCTTTAAAAATGAATCATACTGCAACTACAATCTGCGATGCAACCACTCATGCAGCATAAGCAGGGTGCAAGGAGATCATACCCAGTTTATAGCTGTAGCAATATTAGACTGCAGTGCAGTAGTCAGCAGAGTGGAACTATAACTCTAAATGTTCTGTATAAATTCAGATGCTCAAAAGAAACATTGGTTGAATGTGTACTAATGCGTAGGAACACACACCATAGACAGAAATGTACACAGCACCCTCTGTGTGTAGCTCAATATTGTAAACCAGTGCATTATAATACACCAATCTCCATATTAAGATTTACAGGAGCTCTGGCCCTATATGTAGTGTAAAGTTGTTTATAATGGGATAGATCAGCCAAAAGCCAAACATAATTATTTTATTTTGCACACTTTTGAAAGTCTGCACAAGTACACGGATAACAACTATCTACTGTATATATCTTTTTTTTCTCCTTCATTAGTTCCAGTGATTCAGAGAAATACTTTTATGTCTGCTGCTAAACAAAACAGATGAAACAATTGTACTGTAGAAGTAACATTCTTTGCATAGCCTTTTAACAAGCTGTCAGCAGCATGCAAAGCAAGAAAAACTGCCATGTATTCAACTTAAATGAACTTTAATTATTGAGCAATAGCTGGATGTGAAAAGCAACTGTAACAGAAAACAAACTAGTGAAAACATATGTGCAACATAAGTGCAAACCAAAGAAGAGCTTAAGATGGTTTAAAAAGTAATGATGAATAAGTAAAAAGTAATAAAGAAAAGCATAAATAGGTAATTGTAAACAGTATGATGAAAAACCAAGGCTTCTGGGCATTGTAAGAGCGCAGAGGCCTTCTTTAATATACATATCAGATAACTTTCAGCATAAATTGTAGGGGCTGCTGATATATTTTTTGCTGTGGGGTCCAGTATTTTTTTTTTAAAGATGAACATGTTGCTATTATCATAAATAGCTTAAATGTGGTTACAGATTCATATATCTTGAACAATTTAGCTGCTACAAACACACACACGTGCTGCGAATTGCAAACCAATTTAGCCTACTCTAATTGTCTCTTTTCAGAAAGAATCAGAAATGCCTACTTGATAACTTACAATTATCATGAATATATATATATATATATATATATATATATATATATATATATATATATATATATATATATATAAAAAGCTAAATAACTCAAAAACCACAAATAATAAAAAGGAATAGCAGATTGTCTCAGAAAATGACCCTCTACATTTTAAAAGCTAACTCAAAGATAAATAACCCGTTTAATGAAGCACATTAATAAGCCATTATCTCATAAATCATAACAAGATATTATATTTGTAAGCAATATTTGTACATAAATCATCCACTATACAACGTTGGGCACATGTTTTTATATCAGACAGTTCCACTTTAATACAGCAGTATTGTAAAAGGGGGATGCTAACAAACTGACATTTGTCCTTTTTTTGTCCTTCTTTTATATGTTTTAGGGTTTCTTTAATACATTTACTTGTACTCATTCATCTAGCAGTTTATTTTTACATTAATTTGGCCAAGTAATTTGAAGGAACTACATCTTCAATTGTATCAAGGTATGACATTGTCAGTTATTTCTTAGGAGGTTCTTCCATCAGGCCCAGGATAATATAAATGTGACTTATAAGGCCCTGGTGAAGTTTTTTTTTTTAACTTAAATGATAACTGTGCATTTATACATTTGCCTTTTGCAATCAAATTTTTTTTTTACAAATATTGAGCAGGTTTTTATGACTTTTGGCCTTATCCTGCAGTCAGGAGACATTATGGCTGCTTGGGTGATTGAGTCATAACCCTTCATTAACACAATATACCAATATACTCTTATTATAGCCACCACAATCATTACAATATGTTAACAATGTACAAAGTGAAAAGCTACTGAAAATGCCTATGGCTTGTGCAATATCTACACTAGTCACTATTCTATTTTGACCTTCAGTTGGGTGATGGGGGAAGGGTAAACTTGGGTTGGGGGTGATCCTTAAGTGAAAGGAGCAGAATGCATGCCTTGCAGGCCTGCAGAGAGCCAACGCAATTCAATGCATAGACACAACAACCCTGTTTACATTCCACAGAACAAAGAAGATTCTTTACCTCATCCCATTTGGTTCATGAAAAGCAGCAGCTACTTTGTTACTTTGTTAGTTTATGTGACTGCTTATAAGGCTGAGAATATGGGATTGTGTGGATCAGCGCTTCCTAGTCTACCCTCCACACGTGTATTCAGTTACTAAGTATAAAACTAGTTGAAATGTTATCACCTTCTTAATGTGAGGTTTGTAACAACTGCATCTTGCTTAATGGTCTGTATCTATAAGAAAACCATCCAGAAAACTGATAAATATATGAGATTTATAATATGATACTTACAGAGGACATAAGGATGGGTTGATCAGAACAAGAATGCAATAAGGAAGGGAGACTGGTTTGATGGAGATAGAAGATTATGATAAAATCAGGTAGCTTGCAATTATACTAATATCAATAAAGAAACAATATGCATCCAGCTTATATGAAAATATTCTTCCCCAACAGTGATGTGAAGCTCAGACACACATGTCACAAGCCTTTAGATTAGGAGAATGGATAACTATACCCCATCAGAAGCAGGAACTAACAGAAAGCCTCATGACCTGGACATTAATAACCAATAAAAGAAAAATATATTACAAGACCACAGCAATGACATCCAAATGCAGTTCGTTCAGGGTCCTTTGATTAACCCATTAGTCACCTGGGCACAATGTCCTGCCAACAAGTAGAATGGGGCACAATAAAAAAATGAAAGACCTAAGGATGCCTGGACACCTGACCACACCACTGATTCACCACAGTCATACCCATTATAAAAGAACCCTGCATTTAACTTCAGTATCCCCCTGAAGGTAGCCCTGAACCTATGCAAAAGTCTGTCTCTGTAATGATTTCTACTTTTATTATTTTTTATTATGATTTATTATTATTATTATTTATGACCTAATAGAGGTAGCTTCTCTTGTGTTCAGGATCAGAATCCTATCCTAAACTACAAAAAAGAGTCATTGTAAGGTTCTGGGCCACTGGCTCTAAAGACATGTGAGAGATGATGATAGATATATGATAGATAGATAGATAGATAGATAGATAGATAGATAGATAGATAGATAGATAGATAGATAGATAGATAGATAGATAGATAGATAGAGTAAATAGACAGACAGACAGACAGACAGACAAATGATAAATGAAAGATAGATGAATGATAGATAGATAGATAGATAGATAGATAGATAGATAGATAGATAGATAGATAGATAGATAGATAGATAGATGAGATTATACACACACACATATTTGATGATACATAGATATATAAAAGAAAGATATAAACATATACAGATAAATAAAAGATATATAGATAGATCAATCAGAACAAGAATACAATAAGGAAGACAGACTGATATTTTATGCAGATAGACGATTATGATTAAATCACAGGTTATTTCTAGGAGCTTTTCATTATACTAATAACAATTAAGAAATAATATGCACACAACATGGTGAACCATACGTTTACTTTGGTTTGCGGATAAAGATGATGAAACCAAATTAAGTACATACTATTCACCCCTGTGCCCCCCTTCCCTTTTCCTGCACAACAAAGTAGCCATAGCCCTGACAAAACACATAAGATGCAGAATGGACTATGGTGTCCCCTCCCAAACCCGTTGAGCCCATCACCCAAGTGACACATGGCCTCGCTGACAGAGTGGTGTCAGAGGCTAAAGGGAAAGGCAAACATCCATGTGTGATTAGAGAAGGAAGGAGTAGAGTACACAGCACGGGCCCTTACGCACAGGAAAGTATAGCGTCAGTGCTAGCAGTGCCCCTGCCCATAATACATACACATGCCAGAGCTCTAACCGCCCCTCATGCTACATAACTAACCCTCTCAGTTCCACTGGGACTCTTTGGCTGTCAGTGGGTTGTTGAAAGTTATAGTTTTACAACATCTTTGTAAGCCTAGAAGTTACTCATATATGAGCAGTCATAGTCTAAGCAAGTGGTTGAGTATCACACTTGTAAGTGTGTGACTCCACAATAACTAAGCAAGTTTGTTAAGGCAGTGATCGCCAGTAGCTCATGAGCAACATGTTGCTCTGCATCCCCTTGGATGTTGCTCTCAGTGTCCTCAAACCAGGTGCTTATTTTTGAATTCCAGGCTTGGAAGTAAGTTTTAATTGCATAAAAACTAAATATAGTGCCAAGCAGAGGCTCCTGTAGGCAGCCAGTCCACATGTGGGCTATCAAATAACCCAGACCCTATTTGGCACCCCAGGGGACTTTTCATGCTTGTGTTGCTCCCCAACTCTTTTTTACATTTGAATATGGCTCACAGGTAAAAAAAAGTTGGGGATCCCTGTTGTTAATGGCTGCGATTAGAGAGACTGTGACCCCACTGCCTCCAGCACCAGGCTCCACGTGCTCACTTGTGTCATTCACAACTGCACGACTGTCAAACCCGCCGGCCCCCCAGCTGCTGTCAGAAATGCCAGAACAGGCGCAGGTTGTAAGCCCCTAGGGTTCCATGCAAGTCAGCGATTGTCAGCACGTGTGCCAGCACTCACCTGTCTTAAATGTCAGTGCTGGGTCATCTTTCGAGCCGAACACCTCAATGAGCGACACAAATAGCACCCCACATGCGTTCTGGATGCCAAACACCGAACCATTGCACCACATTGCTGCCAACATTACCATCCACCCCCATCCTCCTTCTGGGGGCTGGAACTCCTTGTCCTGTGCGGACTCCTTGGCTACCTCAGGATCCTCATCATCACTGGCCTTCAGTTTTTCTCCCTCTGTGGTTACTGGGCCCAACTCCCCATTCTCCTTTCCTTCCACAGACTTGAGAGGAGACATCTCCTCCTTTGTTCCAAGTCCATGTTCCCCCTCAGCCGGGGACCATTCTCCCTCCACTGTCATCTCCGCCTGACACACAGTAATTGCAGGAGAAAGGAACAATACACAGAACGCACCGGTCCCTGTACAGCACACCCAACTGCCTGTTGTTACCAGATCCTACACACTTTGCAAGTCAGTTTGGTGTTCAGAGATACCTGCTCCTCTTCTGCCCGTGCCCTGATTTCTGCCACCCTGTGTACTCTGCTTTCTACCACTCTCTGTTGAATTGATAAGAGAGTCCATGATTTTGTTAAGGGCTAAACCCTGGTAGTGGGCGTAGCTGTAACTAGGGATGTCCCACAGAATAACCACCCTCCCCCTGATGTTTCAGTCTCTCTGAGGGAGGGAAGATTACATCTGCTAGGGTGGGTGGTTCAGGGGAGTCACAGTTTATATGTTGTTGGTTTACAAGAGGGAGGACATTTCCTCTGATTTGACTCTGCCCAGGAAACTGTATGTAAACCTGAGCTCCTCGCAAAGTGTCTGTTAAGAAGGGGAGAGGATTGGTAAAACATTTCTGAGTGCTTGCACTCCCTCCCTCTCTATGGAACAGAACGATGAACGGTGCAATGGAGCTGTTAGACTGGGAGCAGGAGAGTTACAAGGAGAGCAGCTGCTCTGATAGGCGCTAATGTCAACTGCACAGACAGCTACATAACAGTTTAACACAAGCTGCACAAATTAGTCAGAGACTAAAGAAAGGTCAGTCGGAATAAGTCAAGGGTTATTCAAAAGGATGACTGAGAAACACGCAAACTTGTACACAATGGTTTTCAGTATAACAAGGTAGATTTCTCACTACGCACGCCACTAGTCACTATGCTGCGTGCTCATTGGCCCTTTCTGAGGTTTAGAAATCCTAGAAGGTTTTCATAGGCTAAGCAGCAAGCTCTTCAAACACGCACAGACAGTTAACTCCTGCAGTTCCAATTCAACAGCCGTCCTAACACAGACTCCACATGAAGTCCTTTTTCTTCAGGACAGAATTTTTCAGACTACTTCAACTCAACCAAGCGCCTGCCTTTTTTCTGCCGAGGATTTTGTCTGTCCCTTTAGTTCCCAACAAATGATATGTGATTGAAAGCACTAAACACTCTTATACAGATAATATTAGTAATATTTCAGAGGTAGGGTTCCCTTATAAGTTAAGAGGAAAACCCCTATCTCAGCATCCACCAGGCTAGGGTTAATTAGTGAAAAGGAAAGAGATGTCTGCTATTTCTGTGTTGTTTTGTCGGGGAGATAGTGATGGCATTTTAACTCCTTGTTTCATGTTACCATTTGGTGTTATAAAGTGTAACATGGTTTTATACATTTTTCACATTATATGATACAACTGTATCTATAAAATGTATTACATTAAGCAGCTACAAAATATATGTGGGTATGTGTGACCAATTCGCTGGGATATTTACGCTAGTTCTGCTGGTGCCCAAATTTTACAAAAGTCTTCAATATTATAGAAGGTTTGAGGAATCCATTTCAGGGGTGATAAAATAGACCATGCTTCCAAATCTGGCATTGTTTCTTTCCAGTTGAGGTTTAACTGCATGCATAGAACAGTGTTTCCCTTTTAAAGATGCAACTGAATTTATACATAAAAATGTCAGTGGTAATGTCAGACACAACTGCAGCAGATCTAATGCAAATATACAAAGGAAATTACAGTTGGTTTAGTATTATTATCATCACAACATATTTAAAAGTCGCAAACATTTTCCACATCACCATACAATAAATGGGTGTAGACAATGAACAAAGTAAATACAGAAGTGCAACTCATAACCGATACAAGAGATAAAGAGGGCCTGCACAAAATAATTTTTATAGAAAAGCGACCCTACAAAGGAAAGTATTTATTTGCAACACCTAACAAAGAAAAGGAATTTGTAGGCATTTTAAAAAATGTTAAAAATGTATATTTGATTGAGAAACACTACTAACGTTTACTGTATATAAATAAGCTACTGTGTAGCCATGGGGATGGCCGTTCAAGTTCAGTTTGGGCTACAGGGCACATGTTTACATAGCAGATGTTCTTACAGGAAGATAAAAATAATATGTATGCCCCTCTACATGACTATAGAGTAAATACATTTCTCATATAAAATAGGACATTGGTTTATTTGTAGGTGCTGGATGAAAAAATATAAACTTTACATTTAGAAAAAAGTTAGTTTATTAAACCCTCATTTGCCATTCATATTATTAGCTCTAATCTGTTTGTTCATTTAAAGTCTCAAGTGTTGATATTTTCAACCTATGACATTTACAGACTGTATAATAGTGTATGAATGGAATTAAATCACGAGGATGATGACCACCTTGCAGCTACATTAATAACTAACTAACCTCACCTTCCCCCCACCAATGACAGCTTTGCACATGTATGAAAAACCTGTGCCCATTAGGAGTGATGCAAACATTTGTAGGGGGTGGGGGCGGGATAAATAAGCAGGTGCTAAGTTAAAGTCTATGTTGTTTTATTGTTTACCTACACAATATATTCTATAGGTATGATTTGTAGCATTGTTTTAGTAATGGACATGAAGTTTATCAGTGATTGTGGTACGCATAAAGAATTTTGGGTGAAAAAGATTTTTTCTGTGCAGATAGCTGAGATGGAATTAGAGGGAACATGAGATATAAAAACACAGCAACTAGTGATATTTGGGATAGAATAACTTTCGGGGCAGAAAAATACTAAAGTATTAAAATGAAAGTTTATAGTTTAGAGATATAATTTTGCAAACAAAATCTTTCCAATATGAAAAAATCTTTGTCCTTAAAAAAATTAATTTATAAAACAGTATTCTAGACTACTATAAATACTGTGTGGTTAATGACTCTACAGCAGATCAGATTTCACTCAAACAAGGAATTTCTATTTTTTATTGAAGTTTATTTCCCAGACAGTGTAGAACACAAGATTTACAGGCTCTCTGTTCAGCCAATGAATGATTGTAATTCAGTCACCTGGATTTGCTTGACCTCAGAACAGTATGAAAGTTTCTTGTCTGTAGTTAGCACGATTTATTGCTGCACACTTCAACACAAAATAAAGGCAGTTTCTCTCAAAACACTGCATCTATTGTAATTCATGTTCTTGTGTGCTACCATTATTTTGTGTTCAGAGCATAATCTATCTGCTCAGTGCTCACTGAACCTAGGGATGCAGTAAACCAGTGTGTTTACTAGAAAAGACGAATCACGGAACTTTAGGATTTTGTATTTTTATTCACAGTACAGTGTCCTGATTTTCTTTTTCACAGTGTTTAGGTTTCTTTTTATATACCAGCTTCCCAGTTATTGTCTTTGCTGTTTAAAGGAGTTGCTCATCTTCCAGACACTTTTTTTTCAGTTGATTTGTTTTTAGATTGTTCACCATAAACAAATACTTTTTTCAATTGATTTCCATTTTTTATTGTTTACTGTTTTCCTAAAATATAAGTTTAAAGTTTAAATGTCCGTGTCTCTGGGGTTTCAGTCTGGCAGCTCAGTGATCTAGGAGCGTTCTGAACTATTACAATTGCTGCAGTTAATTGCTATATTTAGTTGTCAACAGCATCTTTGGAATATTAGTAACTATTGTATCAATTCTAATTTTACATTATATTTAATTTTATTTAATTAAACGCTGGGATTCTGTTCAGCTGGGACAAATATAAAAAATGAACTAAATCAACTAAATGAAATCATTACTGCAAAAACAGCTTATAGGCTGAAACTGCTTAAAAAACTATATTACACTAAGGGAAATAAAGCAGATAAACAACTTGCAAACCAACTTAAAGAAAAACAAGCTCAAGCAAGAATTAGCCATCTAACTTCCATGAAAGGGAAATTAACTGACCCTAAAGCAATAGCATAGGAATTCGCTAAATATTATGCTTAATCGTATAACTTAAAATCTGATAGTACACTAATTGAGGTACTATTAGGACATTTTTTAGTAAGTTGAAACTTTCTCATCCAACTCAACCACAACTCGAAATGTTGAATGCACCAATATCAGGAGAGGAGATTGTAAGGGTTATAAAACTCTTAAAAACAAATAATCTAACTCTTACTATAAAGTGTTAACAACACTACTTACACCTCGTCTCCTTAAAGTCTTTAAAAGCATTGTAGATATGAGGTCTGTTAACCAGGAATATCTTCAAGCTCATGTAGTAACAATTCCTAAACCAGGAAAACCTCAAGACTTATGCCAAAACTACCGCCTAATAGCTTTATTAAATACAGAGCTTAAGATTTAAACCAAACTTTTGGCACAAAGACTTAAAGGGATACTGTCATGGGAAAAAACATTTTTTTCAAAATGAATCAGTTAATAGTGCTGCTCCAGCAGAATTATGCACTGAAATCCATTTTTCAAAAGAGCAAACAGATTTTTTTATATTCAATTTTGAAATCTGACATGGGGCTAGACATATTGTCAATTTCCCAGCTGCCTCCAGTCATGTGCTCTGATAAACTTCAATCACTCTTTACTGCTATACTGCAAGTTGGAGTGATATCACTCCCTCCCTCCCCCCCCCCCAGCAGCCAAACAAAAGAACAATATGAAGGTAACCAGATAGCAGCTCCCTAACACAAGATAACAGCTGCCTGGTAGATCTAAGAACAGCACTCAATAGTAAAAACCCATGTCCCACTGAGACACATTCAGTTACATTGAGAAGGAAAAACAGCAGCCTGCCAGAAAGCATTTCTCTCCTAAAGTGCAGGCACAAGTCACATGACCAGGGGCAGCTGGAAAATTGACAAAATGTCTAGCCCCATGTCAGATTTCAAAATTGAATATAAAAAAATCTGTTTGCTCTTTTGAGAAATGGATTTCAGTGCATAATTCTTCTGGAATAGCACTATTAACTCATGCGTTTTGAAAAAAAACATGTTTTCCGATGACAGGATCACTTTAACCAAATCCTTCCCTCCTTAATAGACCTAAATCAGGTAGGATTCATCCTCCATAGACAAGGCTCAGATAGTACACGAAGGATCCATAATATAACACATATACTGAAAGCACAACAAATCCCTGCACTGTTGTTATCGATTGATGCAGAAAAATCGTTCGATAGGGTCAACTGAGAATACATGGAGGAAACACTTAGACAATACCAACTAGGCCCTACCTTTCTTAAAGCTGTGCTCCCCCTATATACTAACCCTACATCAAAGGTTTTACAGCAGGGGCCCTATTGAACGCTTTCCAAATCTGGAACGGCACGAGGCAGGGCTGTCCATTCTCCCCACTTATATTTGCATTAATGATAGAACCTTTGGCTTTTAAAATCAGAGATAACCCGGATATAATGGGAATAGGTACCACTACAGACCAGCATAAAATAGGTCTGTTCGCAGACGAAATAATATTAACCCTCAGAAATGCATCAATCTCTTTTTTTTTCAGGCAATCTCATGGTTTAAAATAAATCATTCTAAAACACAAGCACTCCCTGTTAATATCCTGCAACGTATCCTGCAAGGATACAAGCTTGTATATAAATTTGACTGGAGAGACTCATATATAACCTATCTAGGTCTAAAACTTCCCAAAGACCCAGCCAATATTTACAAATTGAACTACCAACCTCTGTTGAAACTGGTGGAGGCAGAATCATCTCGGAATGTTATAAACAACAACTACAAACTCCGGAGGATTTTAAATTCCCATACGTGCAAAAGTGGGAGAACGACCTCCAACTCCATTTCTCCTCAATCCAATGGCAACAAAGCCTCTCAGCACCTAAATGAGCCACTGCCTGCACCAATCATCTAGAAACACATACCAAAATCACCCATAGGTGGTATCTTACCCCAAAACGTTTGGCAACCATTAATCCTCAACACCTCTCGCAATGTTGGAGACACTGTCGACATATTGGATCTCTCTTACACATGTGGTGGTTATGCCCTATAATTCAACCTTTTTGGTCAAAAATATTTGACTTGATTCAGCAAAGTTTAGGATGTATTCTTCCATGCCAGCCCCAAATAGCTCTTCTCTAAATCTATCCAGAACATACAGTTGACCTCAATAACAAAAAAGTATTATTCCATATCTTCAACTCAGCAGCCACGCTGATCACACAAACCTGGAAGCAACCTGTAACGCCAAACATACAACATCTCATTTCGCAAGTAAAAGCCAGAGAGCGCATGGAGAGAATGGCGGAATTTATACCAGAAACCAGTACCAAATGTGGGCAAATATGGGACCCTTGGCATTCTACCCAAGAACCACAGGAGTGATGTTTCAAGGCATCCGGAACTTTGAATTTTATCTTTGGTTGAGATTTTCCCCTCAGCAAAAGTCGTATTTCCGATATATCAACATTTACCAGGTTTTTGTTCTCTGTATACTCCATGTACAATTATATCTTTTTTATTATTCTCTTTTCCACAATCTCTTTCCTTTAACTATTACCTAAGCGTATAATTTTTTCGCTGTAACATTTCCTTATTGTGCTGACTTCGCTTATATAAAGCTTTACATAGCTCTTGCATGTTATTAAGCAAGTAGACCTTGGCTCTATCTATGTTTATCCTATGTCAATGCACAATAAAATTGCAATTTAAAAAAAAAAAGTATCAACTAAATGTATCAATTTAGAAGAGTTACAGAGTCAGTGAACCCCCCGAGCTGCTTTAGAAAGTGAAAAATGAAACTTTAAACTTTAATATCAGAAAAACAGTCACAAATAGAAAATAGAAAGTTTATTTTGAGTGTGAAACCAACTGAACGGAAAAAGGTTTTTGGAGGTGAACAAACCTTTTAACTGTTGTCCATAAAAAGTTCCTTTCCCAGAGTACTATAAAACTGCCCCTATAGCAAGTAACTTCTTGTTTTCTTCATTTATTATCCCTGTTATTGGCACACTCTGTAAATCATTAAATCACCATTTGTTTGCCCAGAGGTATTCCATCAGACATTTAAGGAATATTTATGATGTAAAGTGGTATCTATTTTGCATATGAAGTTTGAATTGTATGTGTGATAAATGCTCAAATTATAGTTCACATTTTAAAAAGGTTCAAATCCATCTATAGTAAATGTATGAGTAAATGTGCAGTTCCAGTCTTCATACAATATTAAGCAACTAAGACAGGCTGTTAAAGCAAAGTGAGGTTTAGTGTGGTAATATGTTTCAGAAACATATACTAGTATTAACTCTTATTGTTTACATTTTATATGTAAATCCCCTGTATTTTTTTGGCGACTTGCGACTAAGTTACTTTTAAGGCCTATGTAATGATTAAATTTTGCACCTTCCTGAAACAAAGGCCGATAAAGTGAGAAATTCTGCTACCCCTTCACTGCACAGTATTACAGATGATAAACAGGGGCAGGTCTGAGATGGAGTACTTTTTCATTCAGACTTTTAACACCATTGAAAAATTAAAGTTTTATTTTCTATGAAAAAATTGTACGGGTAAGTCTTACCCTTAAATATACCATAAACATTCCCGCCAGCTAGAATATAAAGCACTCGGAGCACTTCGTTTTCTGAAGTCGCCCGAAGTTTCCTCGTGAGGCAACTTCGGGCGACTTTGGATAACGAAGCGATCTAAGTGCCATCCCGTCTGCAATTTAGATTCTAGCTGGCAGGAAGGCTTTTCGGGAGATTAGTCACCTGAAGAAGAAGCGCTTTGTCGCTGGGCGACTAAATCTCCCCAATTTTTGCGTGTGTTACTAGCCTAAACCAGGAATATCAGTTGTTTTGTGTAACGTGACTACTTCACAAATATTATCAAGGATATTTGAAGAGGATTTCTGATGCCATCAGGACTAGAGAGCTGAGTGGGCAAGCGTTAGAGATAGAGTTATTTCTAAGAGAGGTGCTAATGGCACTATTAGTGTAATTTTGGGAGGGAGTATTTACAAGCTGTTCTACAATTGTCAACAGAATTTATTTGCCCAAAGACTTGCTGACAACTGATAATATTTACTCCATAGACTACAGGTGTGCAACACCAAGGAAAACAAATGGAATGGAAATTCCAAAGCATTCCATACGTAATTAAACTGTATTTGACCAAGTTATTTATTTGTCATAAAACCATGACTCTTCTTTACCGATGCAGTATACAATTATATAGGTGCTCTCCACTAACAGAGCCTGTGACCTGGGTACCAAGTGACAAATATGTTAAGCAAAAGGTAAAAACTGGCATACTCAGGGTTTGTACATTATGCAAAAAAGGAGATTTTATTTGACATTTCAGTGCTAAACCAGGACCTTTGTCAGGACAGCAAACAAACATATATACCCTTTCCAAGATGGCTGCCAAATGGTTGCGAAGTAACAGTGCATGTGTTAGAAATGCAATTACGCTATTTATTTATAAAAAGCTTTAGTTTGTCACTGTTACGATCCAGTAGGGACACTTTATTGGAGGAGTAAGGATATAGTGTAAAGAGTGTAAGGAGAGTGCATAGAACCAACTGACTACCCCTGCTAGACATACAATTTGTCCACTATAGTTTTTCAAGATCTATAGATCTTCCCAGGGGACTCCTCTGGTACACTCCATTTTCGCAAAACAACAGATCACAACATGATCTTACATGTGGCCAGCAATCACCCAACCACCCTCTACTATACGGGGCATGGCTCTGCTACAGTGGGAATCCTGGTGGATCTACTACCTGGACACTGTATCCCAGGGCCGGCCAAGCCCTAGGCACCCCGGTCAGCTACCGGCAACATGCCGTAACAGGAGAGACAGTAGAGATGAGAGGGGGAGTGATCGACTAGAGCAGGGATCCCCAACCTTTTGAACCCGTGAGCAACATTCAGATGTAAAAGGAGTTGGGGAGCAACACAAGCATCAAATATATTCTTTGGGTGCAAAATAAGGGCTGTGACTAGCCATTTGGTAACCCATATGTGGACTGTCAACCAACATGAGGCTCTGTTTGGCAGTACATGTGGTTTTTATACAACAAAAACTTGCCTCCAAATCAGTAATTCAAAAATAAGCACTTGGTGTGAGCCCACTGGGAGCAACATCCAAGCAGTTGGAGAGCAACATGTTGCTCACGAGCTACTGGTTGGGGATCACTGGACTAGAGGGTATAGAGGGGAGGGGAGAGGAGGGAGGCCAGAGCAGAAGAGGAGCAAACCCAGACTAGGGGTAAGAGGAAGACCTTTGAAAAGGCACAGGCCCGGCACCCCCGCAGGTGCCTCTTCTATCTACCCCTAATTCTGGCCCTGCTGTATCTCCTAGGGGCCTTAATGAGACCCTACCCCTTGATTGCTTCATTTAATATTACCTCTTTTTGAGACTATATATAGCTATGGACTTGCCAATTCACCCCAGTGGAACAATTCAATCTCTTAATGGAAGACATGAGTTTTCCATTATGTGTAGTAATTTGCTATTTAGGTTACAGTTGATAAAGTGCTCAGTTGCCTAGTGGTGGTACAAACTAGTATGCCTTATATTCTGTATTGATGTCAAAGCTAACTTCTGTGACATTGCAATATATATTTCCCTCTGTCTCTGCTTCTCCTTTATACCTTCAGTTGGGTGTGTGTTACACTGTTGTCAATTTTGCCTGTTGGGTCCGGTAACAGTTTACAATTGCGGCCCTTTTGCAAATTTACACCACCCTCCATCATGAAATTAATAATAACGAGGCCCCCCACCACAGTGTGATCAGGAATCCCATAGCAGTAATATTTGGGCACATTAGTAAAATGATCTGCCACTTGGTCTATACTGCTGCCTGTGTGCTGAATGTGTTAGCAATAGACACGAACTGGCAGGTAGAGACGCACCGCTCTCACATAATTCTTTAGGGCTGAAGGTGTCAATAGATGTACTGACATGCCAGTACAGTTAACTAAAGACGTATGGCGTCACTACGTTCCAGTACGTGTCTATTGCTAACACCTTCAGCATACAGGCAGCAGTATAAGACCAAGTGGCAGATCATTTTACTAATGTGCCCAAATATTACTGCTACGATTCCTGTAATTTAATGGTTCAAAGAATGTCAGGCTGAATGGTCGGCCCCCATACATTTATAACCTCACCAAATCTGGCCCTCGTTGCAAAAAATTTGGGCACCCCTGGATTAAGGGAATTATAACGAGGGTGGTTTGTTACACAGAATTCGAGATTCACACATATTTAAGGTTCACCGTCCCAACGTATTTATTTGTGAATGGTTGAACTTAAGCGCCCTTATAGTGAGAATGCCATTTGATCTAAAATTGAAGGGCTACATACTGTATACATTGGGATATTGATATAATAAAACACACTGCGGTGGGGCAAAAAAACGGTAAGAGTTTTTTACTTTGCAGAGGCTGGGCTTATATCCAGGAATTCAAGGATGTTTATTACCGCAGGTTTCACCAAGCTGCAAACTAAGCGGAAGTTTTTATACTTGATAAATTTATTAGTACGAATGATGGAATTAGTCTCTGAACAGGCCTGACACCTTTACTCAATTTTTGGATGTTGTTTAACATTTTGCAACATTGTTTTTAGCTTAATGCTGTGCTGAGGAACTACGTAGCCATAGTAACATTAATAGGTCGATACAGAGTTACATAACATCGTGTTTTTAACTATAATATGCATGTATTGTTTTAAATGTTGAGTCTATTTATAAGATGCTATTTATATATGTGCTGTACATTTTCAGATTTATATGTAAGTAATGAGATTTTTAAATGGCAGTCACATTTCGTGTGACGAGGTCACTATGTCAGCTCCAATTTGTCTAGTTTCCCAACAAAGTCTTTATGGCAGTTTTACAAACCAATTGACGCTTTTAGAAAGGCCTCAGCGGAGGCTGAAACGTTAGTCTCGCATTTATTAATAAAACATTTTTATACTCTATATTTAAGACCTGAGAGTGTGGATCTTTGTTGCAGGTATGGGACCTGTTATCCAGAATGCTCGGGAACTAGGCTTTTCCGGATAACGGATCTTTCCGTAATTTGGGTCTTCATGCCTTAAAGGAGAAGGAAAGCTACGGAGGCATTTTGTTGCCAATAGATCAGCTGCAATAGTGCAAGCTAGAATGCTTTATTTATTCTGTAGAATGTTTTACCATACCTGAGTAAAAAGCTCTAGAAACTCTCTGTTTGTTTAGATTAGGAGCTGCAGTATTAATGTGGAGTGACATCACTTCCTGCCTGAGTCTCTCTCTGCTCTGGACTCAGATTACAGTAGAGAAGGGAGGGGTGGGGGGAGAGGAGCAAACTGAACATGCTCTTGCCCAGGGCAAGGAGGTTTATGCTGAAAACAGGAAGTCTGATACAGAAGCCCACGAGTACACAATAGAAGGAAAGAAATGCAGTATTTCTTTTGACAGGGGACTCAGAGCAACATTACTTTGGGGGTTTACTGGTATATTTAGATGGACCTTTCTGATAAGGCTTACTTAGTTTTAACCTTTCCTTCTCCTTTAAGTCTACTAGAAATTCATTTAAACATTAAATAACCCCAATAAGCTGGCTTTGCTTCCAATAAGGATTCATTATATCTTAGTTGGGATCAAGTACAAGCTAATGTTTTATTATTACAGAGAAAAAGGAAGTCATTTTTAAAAATTTGGATTATTTGGATAAAATGGAGTCTATGGGAGACAGCCATTCTGTAATTCGGAGCTTTCTGGATATCGGGTTTCTGGATAAGGGATCCTATACCTATATATATATATATATATATATATATATATATATATATATATATATATATATATATATATATATATATATATATATATATATATATATATATATATATATATATATATATATGTGTGTGTATATGTGTGTGTGTGTTTTTATGCATTCTTTCAAGTCAAGAAATGTGTTTGTATGTATAACTCTTAACCTGTAGTTTTTTGCGTATAATCGTTACACCTTTCTGCATGATGATACAGTACTTTTCTTCATATGGGGACATATGGGGACAAATATCATAGGAGCAGAAGGAAGCAATGGTCATTATGGTAGGCAGCACCCTCATAAAAATGAGACATTACATGCTCCAACAAGCACCTCTGTCTTCCTTCAATCTTTCTGTCTACTTAAAATGCATTGGATTGGTACTTTTGCTTGCTGTAGGAATCCTAGTTCCTCCCAAGGTACACTGCCTGTGTTGCTTTAGCAAGTCAATAACATTTCTGTTTGCAGAAGAAAAGTACACCGACTGGCATGTATAGGATATACATTATCAGGGCCTTCTACAAACATTGCACAAGCTGATTTCACAGAAAGTTAATTTATTTATTGCCAAACCCTAACTGGTGGGAGTGAGAAACTAAAAGTTAGAAGAAAGAGACTTACAGGTACAAGCCCATTTCCAAAAAAGTTGTGACACTTTGACACTTAGGGGCACATTTACTAAGCTCGAGTGAAGGATTTGAAGTAAAAAACTTTGAATTTTGAAGTATTTTTTTGGATACTTCGACCATCGAATAGGCTACTTTGACTACGACTTCGATTCCAATGATTCGAACTAAAAATCATTAGACTATTCGACCATTCAATAGTCGAAGTACTGTCTCTTTAAAAAAAACTTTGACTACTTACTTTCGGTAGTTTAAACCTACCGAGCTACAATGTTAGAAAATTAATGGGGTAGGTCCCCATAGGCTAAGGATTTTTTGATCAAAGGAAAATCCTTCAATTGATGGATTAAAATCCTTAGAATCCTTCAATCGATGGATTTCATTGTTCGATCGAACAATTTTTCCTTCGATCGATCGATCGTAGTATTTGCGGTAAATCCTTCGACTTCGATATTCAAAGTCGAAGGATTTTACTTTTAGGGTCGAATTCGAGGGTTAATTAACCCTCGATATTCCACCCTTAGTAAATGTGCCCCTTATATTAATTTTTCATATTCATTTAAACCCTATATTTAATTGCAAATTGTACAAAGGTTGAAACTGAATAACTATATTGTTTTCTGCAGAACTGTTGCCAGCAAAACAATTAGAAAAGTTGGGATAGGGGCAACAAAAGACTGGGAAAGTTGTGTAATGCTAAATACAACACCTGGCAATAGGTCAGTATCATTATTGGGTATAAAACGTTTTCAAAAATTGCTCAATGTAACAATGTAATAAAATCCCCCAAATTCTTGCAAGTTGTTCTATCATCTACAATATATAATATCCTTAAAAAATTCAGAAAATGCAGAGAAATCTCTGTACACAACGGAAAAGGGCGAAAGGCAATATTGGATGGTTGTAATCTTTGGGCCCTCAGATGCCATTGCAATAAAAACAGACAGAATTCTGTAGAGAAAATCGTTGCATTGGTTTACAAATACTGAATCTTAATATTACCCAGAAACGTCAACCCCTTCTCTGGGCCCAAGCTCATTTAAGATGCACTAAGAGGCAAAGTCGAAAACTGCCCTGTGGTCTGATTATTGAGATTTTGAAATTTCTTTTTGGAAATCATGGATACCACATTCTCCAGGCTAAAGAGGAGAAGGATCATCAAGCTTGTTAGTGCACGGTTAAAAGCCAGCATCTGTGATGGTATGTGATGCATTAGTGCACATGGCATGGGTAGCTTGCACATATGAGACAGCAGTATTAATGATGAACAATATATGCAGGGTTTGGCATAACATATGCTTCCATTTAGGCGAGACAGGGGGCCTGGCCCGTCATGGTTATTTGCTGTATGGTTCGCTTTTCCCAGGCCACTTCTGCTGATTTAAAGTTTCTGTTGGCCATAAAGAAGCCAGTGGGCAGGTAGACAGGAGAGATCAGCTGGGGAGAGAGCCTCGGAGGCTGCATCGAAGCTCGAAAAATATGCGCAAGAGAATCTCTCTGAACAAAATGGCGCTAGAGAGCCGTCTCCCGGGCCCGATGCGAGGAAAGGCCAAAGCCACGCAGATGGAAAATCGCAGGAGCCGACCCTAGCAGACCTACTTCCTGAAATCAGAGCCTCAAAGGAATCTAGCAACAGCCTTATATGCTCCAAGACGGAAGAAATCAAAGTAGACCTATCTATCTTTAAGCTTGATTTGCAAAAGTTGCGGGAAAGGGCGGCGGCCCTGGAACAAAGGGTGAGCTCTGTGGAAGACCTATGTCATCCCCTGCCTGATCGTATACATCATTTACAACAAGCGGTGGTCGCATGCACCTCCAAGTCGGACGACTTGGAAAACAGGTTGTGACGCAACAACCTTCGATTTCTTGGCTTCCCGGAAAAGGCAGAAGGCATCTCCCCAGAGAGTTTTCTGGAAGCCTGGCTTATCGATCAATTTGGGCGAAACAACTTCTCCACAATGTTCGCCATCGAGAGGGCCCACAGGATACCCACCAGAGCTCCGATACCGGGGGCCCCACTGCGCCCTTTGATTGCACGCCTCCTGAACGCCAGGGATTGTGACGTTGTCCTGACGATGGCAAGAAAGCGGGAAGCCCTCATCTTTCAAGCTGCACGGATTTCGGTGTTTGGAGGTACTGCGCCAAAGAGCGAAGTTCCTTGATGGGAAGCGGAGACTATGTGACCTCAATCTGCAATATGCGATGTTATACCCCGCCAGACTCCGGGTCATCGCGGAAGGCCAGACCCGATTTTTCACCTCGTCCACTGAGCTGAGTGCCTGGATGGATACCCAGCAGAAAACGGGGCATGAAACACCCAGGCCCTGGAGGGAGCGGGACCACTCTTCATCCACCTTGCGTAATCTGGCATTCGGAGGGCGCACCGTGAGTACTGTTTTGGGGTGGGTGGGGGTGATCTCCCTTCCACTAAGTTTTTTTTTCTCCCAATCCTAAATGTCCCACATTTCTCAGCGACTGCTTGTGGTGTGCCATACCACCCCGAGTACGGGGTGCACTAACAGGCTCGCAGCAACCCTTAATATTTACATCTAATTTTACCTTATACCACATGTTTGGACATTGAAGGGGACGCTAAGATCCTTTTGCCCTTGGTGTTGCCTCCGAAACCCGTTTCGCAGCACTAGAGCTGTTCATCTTTAGCTTCCGAGACTGAGTTACGCTAACTTTAGATTACAGTTGACTTTCACCAATTTCTGGGTGAAGTGTGTTTGCCAGTTCATGGCCTTTACTGGCCCAGCGTGAGTTCACGCTCCTCAGCAGTTATGCAAGTTTGGGAAAAATTCTACCACAAGTTGGGGGAAGGGGCAGAAAGGGAGGGGAGGGGAGGGTGGATTGGTAACAGGGTATGTTAATGTTTTGCAAATCTGACTATGTCAGCTGCATAAGGTTCAGGTATGTCGTCATGTTTGCTAGAAGGTCATCCCCCTTTTAGCCTGGGTGGACTCTAAGCTGAACGCATGGGAGGCCCTTCCTATAGGCCCAGTAGGCAAAAGTCAAATGATCAAAATGTTTATACAACCTAAGCTGATATATACGCTGTGGCATGCTCCACTGCCTCTCCCCCTAAAGATCTTCACTAAATTAGACATGAAAATGAGAAAATTCATTTGGGGGAACAGTAGGATGTTTGGGGTCTCAGTGGCCCTCTTACCTTTCTGGAACTAAGAACCAGGTGGAACATACCATCTTCACATTGGCTATTTTACATGAGACTCAGGGGCAAGCTGATGGCGTGGCATAAAGGCAAGCCAACTGAGCTAAGTGCACATCCGCTCATTTCTTTGCTCTGTAAGCTCAAGCCCCAGGGAACAATTTCCAAGGTGTACAAACTCATGGTGGACTACAGATCTGAGGGCACCCAGTTAAAATGCAGGGAACTCTGGGAGTGCGACCTCGGTGCTCTTACTGATACTCAGTGGGAAGCAGCCCTTAGAGCCCCCAGGAAGGTCTCATTTATCCCTAGACACCATTTGCTGCAGTTATACTTGCTACATAGGGCCTACTACACGAGAAGCAGGCTAAACAGAATATACCCACATACATCAGCTCAGTGCCTCAAATGTGACCAGGCTGAAGGGGACTTAATGCATACCCTCTGGAGCTGTCGGCTCTGCGTGACTACTGGGACATGGCCCTTGGATTTTAGGTGAACTGACAGGGTGTGAAAGTCTAAATGACCCAATAGTATGCCTACTAAATATACAGATTGGGTTGGGAGTAGATTCACACACGACAGAATTCATAAACAAAGCTCTATTCCAAATATGTAGATTGATCACCCTGAACTGGAAAAAGACATCACCCCCTGGAGTGGACCAATGGGTTGCGGTAATGGCTAACCTAGCCAATACAGAATATCTTTTAGCTAAGCGGAAGGGCCTCCAGGACAAGTTTCATAAGATCTGGGACCCCTGCCTAGTGAAATTTCCCCCACAACAATATTGGTGGTCTGACACTGGTTAACAATGTTTCCTAGTGGTACAATAAAGACAAACAGAGGCACGTTGCAGGGTGTCACAAATGCTTTTGTATTTTTTTATTTTTATTTGTATTTGATGCCTGTTCTGTAAACAAGTGGATAATTTGTATATGTATAACTTGATGATGGTCACAATGATGTATAACCCTGTTCAACTCAATAAACTTACCTGAACAAAAAAAAAAAAAAATACAGCTCTGCACACTCCCACGCATACTTATATACAAGACCATTGTAACACAGGAACTATCAAAGTGATTAGTTTGAACAATAATTTTCAATGTTTCAATCATTAACTGTGATCTTCTTCAGACAAAAGCATATAGAAATGTGGAACAAACATACCTACAAACCCATCCCCCATTGAAATGGTACCAAAAGTGTCTAGACTACCATAGTAGCAACAACAAAAAATCTGCAACACAAGCATTGCAACACAGTAGTGATTAAAGCCCAAACCATAATAAAATAGTACTACAAACCAATAGTACACAGATAGTAACTGAAGTAACTCGTGGTTAAAGTTTGAAATATAGTGACATAATAAAGGCATCAGCAAAAGAGCAAAAAAGAGTATGTAGCAATCAGAGTAGAAGTTGTGTCAGTGTAACTTCAGACTTGCAAACTTAAGTGTAATGCTAGCTTAAATAATGGCAGTTAACATATGGGTTGAAAATGGCAGATTACACCTGGTTCAAAAATTGAATTACAGAACATTTTTAGGGGGACAAAAAAAATCTGGGGAAATGTAAAACCAGAGAAATGCATTAGGCATTTTATATTGGTGGGGCCACAAACGTATTTGCCAAATGATGGGAACCTGCAAGTATACACCTAACAAACAGGGGCAGGTAACACCAGTGCCATGATCATGCACATAGTGGAAAAGAAATAGGTGTTGGCAGCACAAGTGGCCAGGGAGAGAACCACTGCTACTATGAAGGACAAATATAACAAGTATACTGTACCCAAAACATGCAGTATTAAGCTTGGCTACTGGCTATCAGTGCAGCCACACGAATCTGCTGGCAACCAGCATACACCTGCACCTTCTTCACCTGCACCCAGGCAAACTTATATTTTTTATTTTAATTTATTTCAAATTTTCATGCCAAACTACTACATGCTGACATCACGCAGCAGCACGACATGACAGTGCATATAGGTGTCATACAAAGGGGTGCTGCTATCTTGGATTTTTTTAATGTGTCGTATAGTGCACTGGAGCCCTCCTGACAGTATTACAACAATTTATTCCATGTACTGTAGGCATGCAAAGTGAACTGTATAGCCTATGAAATTATTTACTGTATATTTCCCTAGCTTGATGTATATTTGTATACAATATATATCAAACTAGAGAAAAAAAAGTATTAATGCAAAGGGAACAATAGGGACATAGATGACCTCATTGAATCACGTAATACATAAAATAACATTATAAGCAAGACCTGTATGAGAATGGAACATAATATAAGCCTTAGATGAAATCTGTCTCCAAATTTTACGGGTGTCATTTGGGACTGCCCAAGGGTACACATACAGATGTTATCTATAAATTAGTGGCACTGCTGAACAGTTGAAATAATACTGTGAAAGATAAGAGGCATGCCTGAAAGAATTTTTACATAAAGAGACTTTATTACTAAGCAGATCCACAGAAATCTCTAAAAACATAAAAATAATTTAGATCAGACTGTACAGAACAGTTACCCTCACACATGTATATTGCTTTACAAAGGAAGAGAGAGAACTTATATATGAAACTACTGAAAAGATTAAAAACATATGTATGACAGAGCCGTTAACAAATATAGAGATGAAGCTAGTTAAGAAACAGAATTAAGGTTTGGCAACCTTGACCTAAAATAACCATGGTCAGCCTTTGTACAGAGTAACTCAATCTTAAGTCCACATCTCAAACCCCATTTAGATGAATCAGAAAACCACAAGTTGTTTAGAAAGAAAAAACAAATATGTTTTTAAGTATTAATGAGTATGATGAGAAAAAACAATAGCAATGGTAAGCCAACAGATCAAAATGCCAGAGAGGTTCCTCTATAAAAAAAAAAAAAAAAATCGTTGAATATGTTTTTATTTTTCCATTATTTTTCAGTCACTCCTCAATCCAGTAGACATTTTAAAAATCAACTTCTTTTGGGCCAACTACTCAGCAGCACATTTCTAGTGCGTGCTTCAGCATTACACAAGTAACCCGAGGAGCATCATATAATAAAAGTTGCATTGCTTGTGAGCAGGTCTAAGTAACCCCTACCAACCCATCAGATATTTACTTTCACACAAATGACCAGTAAATGCCACCTGCTAATTAGTTATTATAAGTTAATAGACCTGGTGCAACATTTACTTTATCACAAGGAGTTTTTCTGCTGGCGGTTAGGTTAGGCAGACCTAGGAACAGTTGAGAAACCTGGAACAAAATGATGTCTGGCTGTGCTGGGGTTGTAAGCATACACATTGGGGTATTGGGGAATAGGTAATACAATATATAGTTGTAAATAATAAAGATAGAAGAACCCACAATTAGGGGGGGGGCTAGGTGGAGTTTGGGTCAGAGAAGGACCCATGATATACGCATGGAGGGTGGAGGCTGGAAATCATGGAAGTCTGTAAGAAGGAGCTGAAGACCTCTTTTTAGAATTAGCAGTGACATGTTTCCCCAAAGGCAAAGTTGCCAACTGAGTGATATTTTGCCAGCCCAGCCAAAAGAAATTAAGCTGTTGGAATGCATTTCATCGGCAGGGTCTGGGCATTTTATTTAAACAGAAAGATAAATGTGTGGTGCAAAATAATCTGTTTAAAACTGTTCAAATACTGAGTCTTGGGAGAAAGTGTTTCAGCAGGACAATCATCCCAGATAGAAGACCTAAGTGACCAAAGAACAAAAAAGTTGAATGTCCTGCAATGGCCTAGTAAGTTAAAGCCATGATCTCATCTGACTAACCTGAACAATTAGACACGATAGGGCTCATTTAAGAACACGAGAGCCTTTTTCAAAGTTCATTTTCAAACACAAATTGCCATGTTTTTTCTGCAGAATGCAGTGTTTCTCCCTACAATTCCAGCTTAATTGCTGCTGAGAGATGGAGTTGTGGTTGATGCAATTGTGTCTGATACTTCCAAATGCACATACTACTTTGCTTTTCCTAGCTTTTAAAGTATTCAGTATTCGGTTCCCTATGTTGACTGTCAGTTCTTATGTTTGTATTGTCTTTTCCATTTAGAGCACAGTGTTGTTTCAGCAATACCTTTCTTCGCAAAACTTCCTTGATAGTGAGACTGCAGAATTCCAGTTGCTGATATTGTATTCATTGCCCTCACTTCCTGTTGTTTTTAAAATGTTGGATGATCAGCCAGGAAGTGAATGCTGCCCCCATAGCAAGAACAAGAAGACTAATAACGTGTTTGGGTGTTTATTGGTCATGTGTTCATTTTTATGAATTGTATATTGTGGAACCAGGTTATTAAAATAAATAAACTTGTTTTTCTTCCTGGGAGAGACTACTGGGACTGTTATGTTTTGGGTAGCTGAGGATAAGTAAAGTATAACAGTAGTAAGACAAAACAGAGGTGCCAAAAGGATAAAAATAGCTAAAAGCACTTAAAAACCCAATGGGTAATTCAGAGGAGGTAGTAATGAACTTACCTCCTCCAAGCAGACACCAACGAAAGTGGTAATTTTCAATAATAGTTTATTCACATAACAATATTGCAACGCGTTTCGCAGGCATTTCCTGCTTCATCAGGCAATATGGAACGGGAGCAAAAACAACTAAAAAAACAGAGACAGGCAAATTTGTAAAATATTATTGTATACAGCTGTTCGGATTGTGGGGAAGTGTGGATACTAAGTGATGCCCTTGGGCCAAGTATATGGGGGGAAGGGGAAACATGGGGAGGAGAAATAGTTACCAGCATGGGGAAACAAGTGCTGATGGACATGGGGGATAGGCTGCTAGTATATATTATCTAAATTGGAAACCAAGTATCTTGGTGGGAGACATAATAGGAGACATAAAATAGTAACATAATAAAGGACGTGACCTAAGGTATATTTAAAGCCAGGGGATGTAGCACAGATTACTAAACCAACAAAAGAAATCAATGAAATTAAGAGAGTGAAAAATTTACCAGTGTCTTTGTATATAGTGTGACTAATTAATGGGAAGTATGTGGGGTGAGGGGAAAACAAGGGAAAGAGGAATAATTCACAGCATGGGGAAGCAAATGCTGATGGACATGGGGAATAGGCTGCTGGTATAAATTATATATAATATATACCAGCAGCCTATTCCCCATGTCCATCAGCATTTGCTTCCCCATGCTGTGAATTATTCCTCGCTGCCACCATCTATCATTAACAGGTGATAGAAACCTAATGTGACTATTCCCCTGCCCTCTGTAACAGGTAATAACTCACACTACACAATATATCAAACACTCTCTCCTATGGTAGTTGCTCAGGGTAATTTTACAAATTTGCCTGTCTCTGTTTTTTTAGTTGTTTTTGCTCCCGTTCCATATTAAACCAAAGAATCGTGGTAAATGGCTGGACACCAATAGTATTAAGTGACCTTTCATTTGCCACAAAGCAAGCCAGTTCAGGAAGTGGTAACACTCAGTAAAAGTTACGTTTTAAATTATATGTTGTTACTTTTGTGTTATATTGTTAAAAAACACGCTCTCTGAAGTACACACCCACTAGCCAACCCATCCGTTGGCAGTGCTGGACAATCTCCATAAAATATAATTAAAAATAGATGAAGCGTAAGGTGGAACGGTGGGGTCTACACGAGACTTCACTGGTTGTTGTAAACGTATATTTTTTTGCACACTCCCATATACAAGGAGACCACAACCGCCCGCTCCCTCCCTTCCAAGCAGACACCCCCGTGCCAGAAAACCTGCCTATCTACGTTGGGACTGCGTGGGAGCTAGGCACTCCACCGTCCACCTATGCCCGCCCTACGCGGGATACTCTTTTATTGGGATACTCTTTTATTAATAAGTGGCAGACCTAGGTACTTGGATGTAACGATTGCTCAGGGGCATTTTCACTAATGCAGGAAAAGTGCTTACAGAAATGGACTGAAGGTAAAACCTTCATTGAGACCACTAGGAGCCTTGCTATTTAACCAATAAATCCATTTGGCTTCGCATTCCAATAGTTTCCTATCTATATCGCCCACTCGAGAAGTTGGTTTGAAATGTTCCACCCCAAAGAATTTCATGACCCCTGTGTCACCATTATGGATTTCATTGATGTGGGTGGCAACAGTCGTGTTGCGTTTGTTTTTAACGTCACCCACATGTTCGAGGATCCGTCTTCTGAATTCCCTCTTGGTTTTCCCCACATAAGTTTTTCCACAGGCACATTTCATAATGTACACGACACCTACTGTTTTACAGTTGATGAACTGCGATATTTTAAAATTGATAATGTCCAGCCTCCCTGTAACACAGTTAGTCTTTTGTGTAAATGGGCATGCCAAGCAAGTGCCACATTTATAACAACCCTTCGTTTTGTTTGTTAACCATGTGGTGTTCGTGGGGGTTTTGTAGTGGCTGTGTGTCAGTTGGTCTCCGATGTTCCTGCTTCTCCTAAAAGTTATCAAGGGTTTGTCCCCTATTATTTGTTTCAAATCTCTATCTTGCTCTAAGATATACCAATGTCTGGTCAATATTCGGGTGATATCTTTATGTTCTCTGCTGAAATCCCCTATCAGTCTGATTTGTTTATTATCCTTTTGTTTGTTAGGAGAATTTTGTTTTCGGGGGACCAGAAGTGAATTCCTATCCTTGGCCAATGCTATTTTGTATGCTTTTTTCAGAGAATTGTGGCTGTAGCCTCTTTCCCTGAATCTTTCATACAATTTTTTAGATTCCAATTTGAAATCATCAAGGGTATTACACAGCCTTCTTATTCGTAAGTATTGGCCAGTCGGGATTCCTTTGATGGTACTCCGGGGATGTTGACTATTGGCAAATAATAAGCTGTTGTCAATGATCCCATTACAAATTATAAATGGCTTTACAAGCAGTAAAAGGTTTATTTTCAATCAATAACACATATTCATACACCGAGTGATGGCTCCCAACTGTGGACGATCAAAAGAAATTTTCACCATATACACATATGAGAGCTGCGAGGTGATTTTGTGTATCGTTTCCGTGACAACCGCGACGTCACGTGACCAATGCGGAAGACACGGCTGAACTATCGCGAGACTTCGAGTACCCGGATACTTGAAACCGGCTATTTAAACTTGGCAGAGAAACGCGCTCATTACTTATGCCCCTGACGAAGCCGAGTGCATCGGCGAAACGCGTAGGGCGGGCATAGGTGGACGGTGGAGTGCCTAGCTCCCACGCAGTCCCAACGTAGATAGGCAGGTTTTCTGGCACGGGGGTGTCTGCTTGGAAGGGAGGGAGCGGGCGGTTGTGGTCTCCTTGTATATGGGAGTGTGCAAAAAAATATACGTTTACAACAACCAGTGAAGTCTCGTGTAGACCCCACCGTTCCACCTTACGCTTCATCTATTTTTAATTATATTTTATGGAGATTGTCCAGCACTGCCAACGGATGGGTTGGCTAGTGGGTGTGTACTTCAGAGAGCGTGTTTTTTAACAATATAACACAAAAGTAACAACATATAATTTAAAACGTAACTTTTACTGAGTGTTACCACTTCCTGAACTGGCTTGCTTTGTGGCAAATGAAAGGTCACTTAATACTATTGGTGTCCAGCCATTTACCACGATTCTTTGGTTTGATTTTGATTTCACATGTGTGTTACAAGCTTGCAGTGTAGTGGAACACAGTTACTAAATTGAGCTCAATTATCTATCCTTATCCCGTTCCATATTGCCTGATGAAGCAGGAAATGCCTGCGAAACGCGTTGCAATACTGTTTTGTGAATAAACTATTATTGAAAATTACCACTTTCGTTGGTGTCTGCTTGGAGGAGGTAAGTTCATTACTACCTCCTCTGAATTACCCATTGGGTTTTTAAGTGCTTTCAGCTATTTCTATCCTTTTGGCGCCTCTGTTTTGTCTTACTACTATATCGAGTCCACCCCGAGTGGAGGGGTATCATCCCCTTTTTCTTTTTCTACAGAGAGCGACGTTTTATTCCTGAGTGGGGTCAGGATAATCTCCCCACCTGCCTATACAGTGGTTGCCTATCGGTAACCCTGGTTTGTGAGTATTAACTTGTTTACTCTACCATTACTCCCTGTAAAAACATATTACACTATTGGGGCTCTTGGTGTTCCTTTTTGTCTCCAGAGTACAACAGTGCTTTATTAGCAGGCTCTCATGCAGTCATTACACAACATTAACTTTCACTTTTAAGCTACCAGGAAGTATGCACAGTATAAGTATGAGCACAGTGACATCTACAGACCATTTGCATGAACACCACATATTCCCCCTCTAGTAGGAAAGTATTTGGAAAGGTTCAGTTTCAGTCCTGCAGAATCAATGCATTTCAGAACCTTTTCCAGGTACTTGTCATGAAGATAAGAAGAATTTCACCGGCACACAGGAATTGTAGTAGCAGGGCAAGCCCTTGCAATTTTATTATGCAGTAGTGCAACGTTTCGGGGTCAGGCCCCTTTGTCAAGCATCCCCCGAAACGTTGCACTACTGCATAATAAAATTGCAAGGGCTTGCCCTGCTACTACAATTCCTGTGTGCCGGTGAAATTCTTCTTACCCTTGTTGTGAGGCTGCCGATTCCTCTATCACTGGGCACCAGGATAAGAACCTTTGGGAGTGTGTGGTGTGCGGCTTCTCCATATTCTATTGGACTTGTCATGAAGATCCATAGTTGGAGCATAGACAATTATATCATCCAAGTAGCATCTACACCAGGCATGCCATGGAGTATAGAAGACATCAATCTTCTAAAACAACTTGTGCTGAAGCCAGTCCATAAGGTACACGATTGAACCGAAACAAACCATCATGGGTGATAAATGCAGTGAGGTCTCTGCTTTCCTCATGCAGTAATACTTGATGATAATCAATCTGAAGATCAAGGGTAGAAAAGAATTTAGCTCCTCGGAGTTCTGAAAATATTTCCTCTATGTGTGGCAAGGGATGATTATCCATAACAACTGCTTTATTAGGTTCACGGAAATCAACACACAGTCAAATACCTCCAGTTTTCTTCATTGTTACAACAATTGGTGAAAACCATTCAGAGGATTCAGATTTTTCAATCACATCTTTCTCTTCCAGTTTCTTTAGTTCCTGTGAGACTCTTATAGAGTAGGGCAATCGCCTCAGTTTCTGGTGTACTGGTTTTACATCTGGTCTCAACTTAACTTTGTGTACAAAGTTCTTTGCACTGCCCAGTGAAGTGTTGCTTTGTGGTGAAATTTTAGACACTGGCTGTGTGGCAGGCACAGGTGCTGTAGTAATAAGACCATCAACTAATTGTAGGTTTAATGAAGCAAAGAGATCCCTTCCAAGTATAGCAGTACCCTTATTCACAATGTAAAAGTCACATTTTGCAGTATTTGATTCAAATTGTACAGTCACTGGCAAGCAACCAAGCACAGGGATTGGATCCTTTAAGTAACTGACCAGTTTCAGGGCAGGTGCAACAAGCGGATCTTTTGCAAATTATTTCAAGAAAATATCCTTTGGTAGTATAGCTGAACCTGTATCGAGCATCAGGTTAATGGAGTACCCCTTGTCAGCAGATGCAGTATTGACATTGACAGTGCATATAAACTTGTCTGGAATAAATGTACCAGCTTTATCCACACTTAGTACTGTGACATTTGTAGTAGTGACTTCATGAACATCTTTTTTTTTTTAACAGGTTTCCTTTTTATTGAGTTTCAACAAAAAATGGGATACAGAAAGAAAAGGGGGAGGGGTAAAAAGTCAAAGAAAAGAAGGTACAATATCATCACTTCTTCAATAGCACAAGATTAAGTATACCGTAGGTGAATATCACACTACATTTCCCACACGTTCCGAAATTTAAATGGACATCCCCGTGCTTCATAAGTGAGTTTAATTAACGGAAGCATGCAATTAACATAATTTATCCACTCTTTCCTAACCGCAAGTTCCGGGGAGATCCAATGTATCACCAATACCTTTTTAGCATAGAATAGCAATGTTCTCACTGTTAGTCTAGTATGAGCTGCAGGAAGAAGATCCTCAACTATCCATGGAAGGCAACATTCAGGAGTATATACATTAGGCATCTCAAGGGCTTCTGAGATATACGTACACACTTCCTTCCAATATATAACTATTTTCGGACAGGCCCATACCATATGCCAGAAGGAGCCGTCAATTATATGACATTTTGGGCATCTTGGTTCCGTCAACCTGCCCATACGGACTAATTTGTAAGGAGTGAGGTTGGTACGTATCAAAAACTTATGCTGAATTAGCTTATTCCTGGCTGAAATCAAAAAACTGTATAAGTGTTCTGTCGCTTCGTCCCATTGGCCACTAGTAAGGGTTGGGAGGTCTATTCTCCGTGTGCCATATGCTTCACAAACGGCAAAGGTATTGTAAGAAGACAGTTAGCATATAAATATGAAGTCACCTTAGGAGGGTGAGGCTGACGTAAATAGGTCAGTATTGCCGGTTCCGATAAATTCCCTATTCTAGCACTGAATTGGGAGTGAAACATGTATGTCTCAATTGGAGATACCGAAACATGGGAATCATAGGGATGGCTAAGTTCTGTTCTAATTTGGCTTTATCCACAAATAGTTCCTCAGATATTAAGTCCCCTAAATACTTAAGCTTCTTGGGGACCCAGTAATCTACTGCTTCAGTCTTGTAGAAATGTTGCAAAAAGGAATTATTCCATAAGGGGAGATGTGGGGACTTGAGAGGGAATTTAATACCAGCTAATTTCATAGCACTTTGCCAGGCTTGGTAAGGTGCCAGCATGCAAGTGGCAGAGTTCGGTAATCTTTTAGTTTTCTAAAGGGGCAATTTCGTAATGCCTCTAGTGAACCCACCCAATGTGCCTGAAGTATGACATTTGGATTATCCTGGTCCTGTGCGAGCCACTAATGAATGTAGGCTAATTGTGTTGCCAGATAATAGTAAAGGAAATTTGGCAACCCAAGGCCTCCCCTGTCATAGGGCACAGTCAACGCCTTAGAGGATACACGTGGTACCTTATTGTTCCACAAAAATGGAGTAATCAAAGACTGTATCCCCTTGCAAACCTCCCTGGGTAGTGGAATTGGACTGTTATGGAAGACATAGAGATATTTGGGTAAATACACCATTTCAATTAAATTTACCCTCCCCCACAGTGTCAGTGACAGCGAACCCCAAACCGAGAGGGCCAATTTAAGTTTTTGAGTGATAGGAGTAATATTCATAGGGATAAATTGGTCTGAGTCAAGATGGATTTGGATACCCAGGTATTTAAAGGTTTGTAAACGAGTATCTGTCATTGGACCTTGGTTTATCTCAGGGTCTATAGGGAATATAGTGGATTTAGACCAATTAATACATAACCCCGCAAAATTTGTAAATTAATTGAAGATCGTAAGGACTGTCTGCAGCGAGGGACCAGGATCTTCCAAATATAACAGGACATCGTCCGCATATAAAGATATTTTTTCTACTATGTTTCCATACCTCAAACCTTTTATCAGGGGAGTATCCCGAACCATTAACACAAGAGGTTCAATCGACAATGCAAATAGCATTGGTGAAAGTGGGCAGCTTTGGCGCGTGCCCCTCTGTAACTGAAATGGAGGTGTGATCACTTCATTAACCTTGATTTGTGCCATAGGATGCTTGTATAACAATTGTATCCATTTAATGAATGGTTCCCCTATTCCAAATTTCTTAAGGACCATCCATAAGTATTCCCATTCAATGGAATCGAATGCCTTCTCTGAATCTAAAGCTACTGCTATTCTTGTACCTGTGTTTTCATTGGGTACCTGCAAATTATAATAGAGTTTCTTAAGGTTAAAATCGGTTGAATGGCCAGTCTGGTCTGGATGAACCAACAGAGAATTCAATGATGTTAGTCGAGTGGCAAGCACCTTAGCTAAGATCTTCGCATCAGTATTCAAAAGAGACACTGACCTGTATGAGGCACATAGTTCTGGATCCTTACCCTCTTTATATAGTTACACAATTAGTGCTGAGTAAAAAGACTGCGGAAGTAGGTCCTGCTCATAAGATTGTGTTAAAATAGTGTGCAGAGTGCCTATAATTTTGTCCCCTAGGGCTTTGTACCATTCGCCAGGTAATCCGTCAGGACCCGGTGATTTAGAGCTGGCCATAGATTGAGTGGCGTCTCTAATTTCCTGTATTGAGACAGGGTTGTTCAGGAACTGGGCATGTTCCCTAGGTAACCGTGGGAAGGGGATGGCATCAAGAAAATTATTTAATTCTTCTATACTATACGTGGCTCTCATACTATACAGGGATTTATAAAAGGAGGCGAATTGGTCCGGTTCAGTAATTGGAATGCCTGCTTCATCCCTAACTCTAGCGATCACAGTCTGAGGGGAGGAAATTTTTGACAGATATGCCAGTAGAGTACCCGATTTTTCCCCCTGCTCAAAACCCCTTTGAGATGCATAAAGTAGTTTCTTTTGAGTAGTTTTGGTAAGTTTGCAATTGTATCTCTCCTGCGCCTGCACTAATAGGCCATAATTCTCACTATTAGGGGATTGTATGTATACAGCCTGTAATTCTTCCACCTGTGTCTGAGCTAGATTCACTTCTTGCTTGCTTCGAGCATGAACCGTATGGATTGACTGAATCAGAGCCCCCCAATTAACTGCCTTAAATGCATCTCATAACACAGGTGGTACAGTTGAACCTTGATTTCTCCAGCACCTCTGTCCATTTCAGCCACAGTGGACTTAGGCGCCATCTCTTAGCTGAGGTACCCGAAGAAAGCAAGAGCTTAATTAACAATAAGGAGTGGTCAGATATAGACCTAGTATTGTATTCGATATGAGAGATTTTTGGTAACATTTCTGGGTATACCAGTGCCAAGTCAATGCGCGACATTGACTGGTGGGATAGTGAATGACAAGAGGATACCTTTGCCTCTGGATGTTTAACTCGCCATGCATCCTGCAATCCAACTGTTTCTACCCATTGGGCCAACTTAGTTGGTCTAGTATCAGTTGCATTAATGCACCCAGCATTGAGGAAAAGGCGGAAATAGGGTCACTTTACATAGGATTAAATTCAGCAAGTCTAGGGACAGAGGCAGGGGAATATACACATTGACCAAAATGAATTTGTAGGTTAAAATAGTGCAATGCAGTATAATAAAGCGACCCCAATGATCAGTCATTACTTAGTGTAGAGTAAATGGGATCTGCTTTTTAACCAATATGGTGACTCCCCTTGCATTGGTGGAGAAGCAATACTCTCTGACCTGCCAGGTGATTAATGCGAGGTGAGTTTGTTTTTTCCACTATTTGGTCTCTTAGCATTTCATCTGTTAGGTTCCCAAACTCACAGGTAACAACCAGCTCTCTCAAAGCTGCTACAAATTGTTCTGTGCATTTGCCATTATGTTGTCCACGTTGGTGGAATTTATATCTTTCAGCAACCACATTTACTCTTGGCATGAAAAAGTTCTTTATAGCAGTAAGAGCAGTTTCATAAGTCTCATCAGGTAATGGTAATGTATAGAATATACACTGTCCCTCTGCTCCCAGTCAGTGAATAAGTAAAGCACAGTTTCTAGCAGCAGAAATCTCCCCTTGGTCAGCAGCAATAATGTCAAACATACGTATCCAAGCAGTAAAAGGTATTGTACGCTCACCAGGGTTTGGAAGAAAAGGTGCAGGCTGCTGCAGAGGTAGAAGAGCCATCCTTGTCGCCATTTGTTATGTTTTTGTAGCCGAGGATGAGTAGAGTATAACAGTGCTTTATTAGCATAATCTCATGCAGCCATTACACAACAGTAAGCTTTCACTTTCACTTTTAAGCTACCAGGAAGTATGCACAGTATAAGTCTGAGCACAGTGACATATACAGGCCATTTGCATGAACACCACAGGGACGTCTTCAGTGGTACAGATCTTCCCTGCTAAAGCACCTTACCCACAAGAGCTTCAACCTGAAAGAGTTGAAAGTCTGCTTTTGGGAAATCATATTGTTCCTGGTAGGAACAGCCTGGCATGACAAAGCACTTTTACCTGGGGTGTTGTCTGCTGCCATGCAGCCAGTAGAGTAATATCTGTATTTTCCGGAGCGTAGTTTTCATGCAGGGATAGGAAGATACAGTGGTGCATACGTCTGAAAAGTCCTGAAATGTGCAAGGCTTGCAGATAGTGGGTAAGGCTTCTGATAGATGTTAGTAGGGTTGCCATTGTTTCTGAAAAAATACCTGTTTTTCTATATTTCCTTATTAAAAACATTTACATTATTCAGCCAGGCTGCCAAAATACTGATCAGGTGGCAACCCCAGATCTGGGACATGCTGAGACCTAGCCTAATTGATCCCTTTTCTAAAGCTCAAATGTTGCCAAGTAGGAGAGAAGGGCATTGTGACTCACTGGTTTACTTGTTTATAAACGATTTGGAAGGGGAAAGATGCCCTTGAAACAGCATATCACCCTTTCCCCACCCATCAGTACAAAGGCCACACAGGCTTAGTGCTAAAACATTTCCCCCCCCCCACAAGCTAAAGAACAAAAACATTGGTGGCTGTGGACCCCCTACAAGTTATAAAAAAACATTAGTGGCCAGATCCCCCCTACAAGTTAAAAAAATAAACATTGGTGCCTGGGCCTCTACAAGCTATTTAATAAAAAAAGACCATTGGTGACCAGGGCCCCTACAAGTTATTAAAAAAAAAAAAACATTAGTGGCCAGGCCCCCTACAGGTTATATCAACAAATTGGTGAACAGGGCACATACAAGTGATTTTATTTTTGGGCCACAAATAATATTTTTTACAGTGCTGTATAATGAACATTTTGTACTGTAGTTATACAATGCTTTTTAAAATTTGGCAGCATTATGACAAATCCATAAAGCTATCAGATACCTTCTGGGGATTTTATGAGCTTAACAAATTGTTGAGAACTGTGTACATACCAATATTTGTGTGAATTCCTCCTATGCCCCTGAAACCCCAAGACACCTTTTATAGCTGAACAGCCTGTTTAAAAACATAAATATGATAGTAAAGGGTTGCCATATCCCTTGTAACTTCAGGGATGTTGCAGGGCTGCACCGATTGCATTCAAAATTATTGCAATAGTGTAGCTTTCCTACCTTGAATTTTCACATGACCTGGTAACCCTATGTTAGTATTTATGTCAGTTGTCAAGCCAAGAGACAAAATCCAAATAACCTGTCAGTCCATGGCTCCTAAATAGAAGTTTCCATTTTATAGAGGACGCCTTTTTGTAAGTTATTGTGTGTTATGATCCCTCATGATTTCCCTAAAACTGACCAATTTTCCAGTGTTCAATTCTTTTGTATATTTGCAAGCACACAGTTTTTCTTTCCACGGCAGCTGAAACCTATTTGAAGAAATGATTGATTGGTTCATTAAATGTTTGTTTTTCCAAGCTGGCAACTTGGTTTTTATGATAAATGTTATGTGTAAAGTGTAAAAGCACTGATAAGGTTTTAATTATTAAAGTACTAAATTGTGAGATCAAAGTAAGCTAGCATGCTATATTTAAAAGTTAACATACCATCTAGAGTTTACTGTGGTGTTGGTGTATTTTTTACTCTTGCCACTCTTTGGTCCATTGCTAAACATACATTGATAATTGTATACCAAAATGTGTGTGTAATTAACAGCATATTTATATAAAGATGTATATAAAGATTTAAATACAGCACCGTTTTACTTGATATGCACATTCTGTACGTTAGATTTCTAGTGTGTGGATGTCAGAGTTCATGGCAAATTTTTATATCACAATTGATTCGTGAAATGATTTTAAAAGTAATGGGAATTTAAAACTGCACATAGAAACCTTCTGTAGAGTCTAGCATAATTATATTTATTATATTATATAAATGATACATTTTCTTCCTACATAAGTTTCTCAAAATGATACTGACACTAAGGGGCAGACTTATCAAGGGTCGAAGTGAAAATTCTAATATTTAAATTCGAATTTCAATGTAATTGTAGTGTACTTCGACTATGGAATAGCCCTAAATCGAATTTGAAAAAAATTAGAAAATTTGAATATAGAAATTTATTATGTACTGTCTCTTTAAAAATTCGACTTTGACTATTCACCATCTAAAACCTGCCGAATTGCTGTTTTAGCCTATGGGGGACCTCCTAGAACCTATTTGGAGTCATTTGGTGGACTCTGAGAAATCTGAGTTTTTTTTGGAAAATACTTTGGGGCAAATTCACTAAGGCGCGAAGCGCCGAACGCTAGCGTTAATTCGCTAGCATTTGGCATTTTCGCTACTGCGCAAATTCACTAACCAACGCTGGCGTAGTTTCGCTAGAGTTACTTCGCAACCTTACGCCAGGCGAATCTTCGCTAGCGACGAAACTACGCAAATTCACTAACTTGCGCAGTGTACTGAACGCTACCTTTTACGCTAGACTTCCTTCGCCACCTCAGACCTGGCGAAGCGCAATAGAGTAGATAGGGATTGTTTCAAAAAAAGTCAATTTTTTTCCCCCCCAAAAAACGCTGGCGTGTTTTCTACATGATGGCTGATAGGCTGAAAAAGATCGAAATTTTTTTGGGGCTCCCCTTCCTCCCCCCTACATTTCCTGACTCATGGCAACTTACCTAGACAGTGGGCACATGTGTAGGGCAAAATAAAATTTTTATTTGCAGATTTGAAGGTTTTCTAGGCATTTGTAGTGCAGATACGTGTTCCTCCATTGAAATTTGAATTTCGCGCCGTATGCAAATTAGCCTTCGCTAGCGCAACTTTGCTTTATATAGCGAATCAACGCTAGCGCAACTCCGCAACCTTACGCTACCCCTGTGCGCAACTTTGGATTTTAGTGAATTTGCGAAGCGCTGGCGAAACTACGCCTGGCGAAACGACGCCTGGCGAAGTGCGGCGAAGTTGCGCCTGGCGCAACTTCGCATCTTAGTGAATTTGCCCCTTTGATTCAAATTCAGTCGAACATGATCTGAATTCGAATCAAACGATCCAACACAGCCTATTCACCCGCAGTTTTTTTTAATAAATCTCGGTTAGTCTTTTTTTATTACCATTCCGAGGTGGTGGGAGTTTAAAAAAACTCCCATCAACTCGAAATTTGACCCTTAATAAATCTGCCCCCAAAAGACTACTCCTCAAAAAATGTATGTACATTAAAAGTTACCTATAGATCATGTTTATTATATATATAATATATCATTTTTCACTGATAGTTTACTTGAAGTTCCTTAACCTGACTGTTTTGCCTGATTGCCCCTTCTAAACCTCTCAGATGTAGTTTCTAATGTTAAAGCACTACTGCTGCACAAATATTGCAGCCCCCTTATAAAGGAACATGAGGGGAGCAAATGGGTAATGTAAAAGCATTGGGCAAATTCTTTTATGGCAATTTGTATATAGCATGAAAAAACAATGTTATAATGGATGTGAAAAAATGTTTAATTTCTGGTATGAGTATCTCTTAGGGAAGTATTCTACATGCAGCTATTCAATGTCTCAAATGTTTATTTACTTTGATCTGCTTTGACATGATGGTGTAACAAGTGGTGCTATATTTATGGGCTGCTTTTTACGGTGCTTTTAATATGTGTTAAGGAACACAAAGTCACTTCCATAATCTAATCCTCTTTGACCTATCATGTACATGTGACTCTTTTGATCACTCCCTCTTTATGCAAATATGCTCTGTCTTTGGGAGATCTAATCTACTCATTTTGGTTTGTATGCTGACATCCAAATATATTTATTAACCCCTACATTAAGAATGTCAAGCCTCAACTCTCTGTCTCCTAGCAATCTCCATATAAAGGAATCAACTAGCCATAGCTAGGACCATGTGCAGACAACTGCTTAGTTCTACCCCCACTAACACTGCTATTTCCTACCTTTCTCTCTTGCTGCTTTTTACATTAGGAATACCATCCCTGAATTCCTCCAGAAATAATCTCCCAACAGTCTTTAAACTAGAAAACTACCTCTTGGAGCACTTGTATCTTATCTGACTCAGTTCTGGCACTTATACTGCAGGGGCAACCATTGCAAACTGCAACCATTTTTCTATAAGTTTCCTGCCCACTTAGATTGTACACTATGGACCAAGGACCGTATACACTTTTAGGACTATTAGGCTATTTAGGGTAAAAACCTTTGCAGTTAAATCGTTAAAGCTGAGCCATGTTTCAATAGCTTCTCCAGCTAGTCTGAATATACTGTATGTTCTGTACACTGATAAATGTTGAGCTTGTATTGTTCTTCACACTTCCATAATCTTTGTTTTCAGATAATGAAATTTCATTGTGAGAGAATCACTGCTGTGGGTATATTGAATAGAATTGATAACAACACTCCAAACAGTCAAATGATTTGTTTTATGGGTTGAATGTCAAAAATTAACTCCAAATTAAGATCAATGGGCATTTTATGGGCATTTATGGGGTTTGTGGAAACAATGAAAAAAATATAAACTGTGCTCCAGAATAAAAGTATAAATAGTATAAATAGTATAAATAGCTCACCAAGTTGATAATGTGGTCCAGTTGCACCAGCCCCAGACCCCCAGCCTGTGTGAGTTGTGATCCGCATTCCGCACCTGATGTTAAATCCAGTACCCCTTAGTAGTGTAGTACTTGTGCCACCATTATTAATCATGAGGCCCATACTAAGTATGTTAGCAGAACTCTACCCCCATAAGACCCCAGTCATTAGCCCACTGGTCACCTGGGCCCCTGGGAGGTGGTCCCTGCCAACAAGTAAAATGGGGATACCAATGAAAAATATAGCAATCCATTCTCCAAGCTCTACCTCTTCAACAATCCACAAACCAAATCTTTCCACTTTTGCTATGAGGCCCCTAAATACACTATTTTCACCCTTGATAATGACTCAAGGGTGAAATATTCAATTTAACTCTTTGCTATTTGTTTTTAAAATTACTTGTGAATTAATTTTAGTGACTATAGAGAAACAGTCATCATATGATATTTTTCCTGTAATAAAATAAAGCAGAGGTATTGTTTTGCAAACGATTTTTGGAAACTATCACACGGATTTTATTTTCCCTTTTTTTGATGACTGCTCCTATATTTAGCAGATCATTTATAAAATCAATAAAATCTACAATATGTTGGTCTATTACTGAAAGCCAAAAAGTATGGCTCAAAATCTGTTATTTTAGAATAGGGTGCTACTGCCACCTAGTGTTTATTACATACTAGTATGTACAAATGTGTTGGTATTTATTTACTGGCACCAACACTGAGGTGGACTGGTGCCCAATGGCCCACCACAAAAATGAATTATAAGAGCCACCCAAGCAGGTCCAGACTGAGATTCAGTCCAAGTCCAACCCAAACAACCCCCTCAAGCCTGTCTTACAGCAGCCACTATGTCATTTACCAGAATCCACAGATCAGCCAGTCTAATTCTGCACCAAATTCTTACCTATTGGAAATATTGTAGTGTAAAAGTTTGATCTATTTGATCAAAATGTATAAAAATGTAGGTTGGCTCTAATTACACAGTGACACTTTGTTCAAGGAAAGAAGGCTAAACTGTCTCTTGCTCTGCTGCCCTTACTGTAGCCTTTATTTCCTCCAACAACAGATTCAAATAAGACAATTAACCCAAAACCTTGATATCCCATATTTTAAACTTTAAGTAACCTCTATATACCTGTTGTGTTTATGGCACTTATACCACAACATTTTGCTAAGATTAATAATAACTTTAACTGGATTGTTCACCTTCCAAACACTTCTTTTAAGTTCAGTTGTTTTCAGATTGTTCACCATAAACAAATACTTTTTTCAATTGCTTTCCATCTATTATTTTTTACAGTTTTCCCAAAATTTAAGATTACATTTTAATGTTCCTGTTTCTAGTGTCTCAGTCTGGCGGCTCAGTGGTCCAGGAGCATTCTGACCTGTTAGGCTAAGGCCACACTAGGCGATAGCGCCGCGATTTGACTCGCGGCGACTTTTCGCCGCGACTTTTAAGCCGCAATCGCTGGGGAAACTTTTGCGCTGGCGTCTATGGGGAATCGCGAAAAATCGCCAGCGTAAAAACACACGCGGCAATCTTTTTTCTATTGTCGCTCGAAATCGCCTAGCGAGGCAATTTCGAGCGACAGTAGAGAAAAGATCGCCGCGTGTGTTTTTACGCTGGCGATTTTTCGCGATTCCCCATAGACGCCAGCGCAAAAGTTTCCCCAGCGATTGCGGCTTAAAAGTCGCGGCGAAAAGTCGCCGCGAGTCAAATCGCGGCGCTATCGCCTAGTGTGGCCTTAGCCTTACAATGTGCTACAATAAGTTGATACATTTCTCAGCAGTATCTGTGGAATATTAGCAACTTTTGTATCAATTCTAATTTAATGTATCAACTTATGCATCAGTTTAGAACAGTTACAGAGTCAGCGACCCCCCCCCTCAGAGCTGATTTAGAAATACATATGGAGGAAACATGAACATTTACATTTCAATATTTGAAAAATGGTCACAAATACAAAATAGAAAGTAAAAATACTTTATTTCTGGTGAATAATCTGAAACCAACTGAACTGAAAAAAGTGTTGGAATGTGAACAACCCCTTTAAATTCTAATATATATAAAAATAAATCCAAGAATTAAATGTAATTCATTTTCCATTGCTGTAAAGTATCTCAGCTGTAATATAGATATGCACCTACATACAGCACAAATATACAATCATATTGCAGTTTATTTTGTGATTGTGATTAAGGGATTGTTCAGTATAAAAATAAAAACTGGGTAAATAGATAGGTTGTGCAAAAAAAAATGTTTCTAATATAGTTAGTTAGGCAAAAATGTAATGTATAAAGGTTGCAGTGACTGGATGTCTAACATAATAGCCAGAACGCTACTTAATGCTTTGCAGCTCTCTTGGTTTCCGCTGACTGGTTACCAGGCAGTAACCAATCAGAGACTTGAGGGGGGCACATGGGTCATATCTGTTGCTTTTGATTCTGAGGTGCATGCTGAGGATCAATTGCAAACCCACTGAACAGTTATGTCCCATGTGGTCCTCCTTCAAGTCACTAACTAACTGAGCTGAAAAGCAGGAAGTAGTGTTCTGGCTATCATGTTAGACATCCAGTCACTCCAGTCTTTATACATTACATTTTTGGCTAACTAACTATATTGAAAACTTTTTTTATCTTGCACCGTCTCCCCTGTCTTCCCGCCGGTTAAAATGTAAATCGCCGGAGGGATGTCACCAAAGTCGCCTGAAGTTTCATCGTGAGGCAACTTCTGGCAACAACGGCCGAGTGCTATCCCGTCGGCGATTTACATTTTAGCAGGCTGGAAGGCAGGGGAGGTAGTTTGGGGAGATTAGTCGCCCCAAAGAAGAGGAGATTTGTCGCCAGGCAATTAATCTCCTTGAATCTGCCTGTGTGCCCTGAACCTTATTGTACACAGAAAAAGAAAATCATTTTTTAAAAGTTGAGTCTACAGGAGATGGCCTTCCCATAATATGGCACTTTCTGGATAACCAGTTTCCAGAAAAAGGATCACATATGCATGGTATGTCAGAGGTATTTGTAAAAGAAAAAAAAACAGCTGAAGACAACGGGTTTGTATTCAACTACAGTGGGTTCACCAATATATTTTATATAATAGATATTATTTATACAGGCTATGTATATAACCCTCCAGTTGTACTCAAAGTGGGCTTCCCTGACATTTATCTAGGGATGAAGAAACTTTGTAATTTTACATTGCATCTCCTACCCAGCTTTCTATCAAGCAGATTGTAATACACCACTGCAGCCCCTCCAATATTTTTACTGGCAGGCTTGGCTTCCAGAATTATAGAAAGCACAGCTCAGCCCCTAAAAGGTATTTTAGAAGAGCAGGATGCCCATAACTTTAAACATATTGAGCCTTCAGTTTAGTCACAATAAGACCTAAAGTAATGTACTGAAAGCAATTAATCAGTTATGGAGCACAAGGTTAAATATGTGTGTGTCAGGACTGGGCTCCAGGTAAAGCCAAACAGCACACAGCCATGGAGTCATTGTTGCCTTCCAGTCAATCATTGATACACATGGTGCAGACAAAGAATTGTCACTTAGACAAGGCCACTGGTTACAGATTTTTTAGGTAATGAAACTTTGAGGTAACTTTTAATATCCCTTTCTTTTATAGAAGGATAAGTGTAATTTCTAATAATATACTGTATACATATTAAATATCAGATGACTTTAACTGAGATTTTATATTTAGATTTTTTTGTTCATATTTGTGTTTCCCCCAATGCAAAAAAAGGTGCAAACAGGTGTAAAATATTAGTTAACTTTTAACACACCATAGAATGGGCAATTCTAAGGAACTTTTCAGTTCTTCTTTTTTAGTTTGTGGTGCCTAGTCATTATTTACTATGTATCTGTAGTGAATTAATAAGATGTATTTAATCTGACTCAATACCATAAAGGGCCTCGACCATGATATATACACCATGTCCATGTCAAAACCTGAACATATACACTAACAAGAGAACTGGATGAAGAATACCCAAAACTCAGAATAGTCCTCCAGAAAAAGATCACAGGTAAGTTGGCCAGCTAAAGATTTGGGGTTGTATATTCTTGCACATATTAAATATAACAATAGCTTACATTTAAAAATTACTTTCAAATATATATATATATATATATCAAACAAAAAAGTCCAGACCACTTGCTTAATGGAACAAACAAGATTTTTACCAAGCAAGAAATTGCAATGGTTCGAAGCTCCCGCTTCTTTATCAAGCATAAATGATTACAATGACATCACATCCTATATAGGGTCATAGGCATAAGTTCCGCCCACATGCACATACTGAATAAATTAAGCACAACCCCATGATATCACATGGTATCACCCAGAATTAGTAAAATAAAAAATTGCTGGCATAATTCTTATAAACATCAGGTTATGCATCAAGAAAATTGTAACAATTAAGTAACAACATCATATATTAGTTTTCACTCAGACTAACGAAACAATGTAACAAATAGGATATGTAATATCAATCAGTCCCAAAGTTACCCCTTCTCATTTAATAATTGTATCATACTCATATAAAGGCATACAGATCATATTCTCTATTGAGTCCCTTTGGATGTAGTGTTTGTAGTGTATGGATCCAAAAGTTCTCCCTTTTCTGGAGTTGCAGGAGTCTGTTGCCCCCCCGGCGTGGGGGGGGCAACAGACTCCAGCACAAGAAACCTCAAGGTTGCTACCGAATGTCGTGCTGCATGGAAGTGCGCCGGAACCGGTAATTTCAATACCTCCTTTCTAATGGTTGATTTGTGCTGGCTAATCCTGTCACGTATAGGTTGAATGGTCTCCCCTATGTAGGCCAACCCACAGGGACATTTCAGCATATATACTACGTACTCAGTGTCACATGTATAATGGTCTTGTATCTTGAATTTCCGCCCTGTGTGGGGATGTGTAAAGACATTTGTGCGTATGACACTAGAACACTGATTGCATCTACCACAAGGGTACATGCCATTTCTCAAAGGTGCTAAAATCCTCTGTGGGTTGGTCCGAGTTGTACCTAAATCTGCCTTAACAGAGTCTGCCTTAACGGACTGGGTCTGCACTCCACTCCACTCTGTACATACAGTGGTGTGAAAAACTATTTGCCCCCTTCCTGATTTCTTATTCTTTTGCATGTTTGTCACACAAAATGTTTCTGATCATCAAACACATTTAACTATTAGTCAAAGATAACACAAGTAACACAAGTAAACACAAAATGCAGTTTTTAAATGAGGGTTTTTATTATTTAGGGAGAAAAGAAATCCAAACCTGTGTGAAAAAGTAATTGCCCCCTGAACCTAATAACTGGTTGGGCCACCCTTAGCAGCAATAACTGCAATCAAGCGTTTGCGATAATTGCAACGAGTCTTTTACAGCGCTCTGGAGGAATTTTGGCCCACTCATCTTTGCAGAATTGTTGTAATTCAGCTTTATTTGAGGGTTTTCTAGCATGAACCACCTTTTTAAGGTCATGCCACAACATCTCAATAGGATTCAGGTCAGGACTTTGACTAGGCCACTCCAAAGTCTTCATTTTGTTTTTCTTCAGCCATTCAGAGGTGGATTTGCTGGTGTGTTTTGGGTCATTGTCCTGCTGCAGCACCCAAGATCGCTTCAGCTTGAGTTGACGAACAGATGGCCGGACATTCTCCTTCAGGATTTTTTGGTAGACAGTAGAATTCATGGTTCCATCTATCACAGCAAGTCTTCCAGGTCCTGAAGCAGCAAAAAAACCCCAGACCATCACACTACCACCACCATATTTTACTGTTGGTATGATGTTCTTTTTCTGAAATGCTGTGTTACTTTTACGCCAGATGTAACGGGACGCGCACCTTCCAAAAAGTTCAACTTTTGTCTCGTCGGTCCACAAGGTATTTTCCCAAAAGTCTTGGCAATCACTGAGATGTTTTTTAGCAAAATTGAGACGAGCCTTAATGTTCTTTTTGCTTAAAAGTGGTTTGCGCCTTGGAAATCTGCCATGCAGGCCGTTTTTGCCCAGTCTCTTTCTTATGGTGGAGTCGTGAACACTGACCTTAATTGAGGCAAGTGAGGCCTGCAGTTCTTTAGATGTTGTCCTGGGGTCTTTTGTGGCCTCTCGGATGAGTTGTCTCTGCGCTCTTGGGGTCATTTTGGTCGGCCGGCCACTCCTGGGAAGGTTCACCACTGTTCCATGTTTTTGCCATTTGTGGATAATGGCTCTCACTGTGGTTTGCTGGAGTCCCAAAGCTTTATAAATGGCTTTATAACCTTTGAAATTGAACTCAGGTGTGATAAACCACAGTTAAGTTATTTTTTAACAAGGGGGGCAATCACTTTTTCACACAGGCCCATGTAGATTTGGAGTTTTTTTTCTTCCTTAATAACGTAAACCTTCATTTAAAAACTGCATTTTGTGTTCAATTATGTTATCTTTGACTAATAGTTAACGGTTTTTGATGAGCAGAAACATTTAAGTGTGACAAACATGCAAAAGAATAAGAAATCAGGAATGGGGCAAATAGTTTTTCACACCACTGTATATATATATATATATACCCGATAAATATATATACAGTATTTGAAAATAATATTTAGATTTTATATAGTGCTCTTAAACTTGTTTCAAAAGGAAGCCGGTCATTGGCATGATCCTGATGTTTTGCAAGAGAACAGATAATGAAGTATAGCTAGATGAGAAACAGAGCCAAATTATTTTATAGTTAATTCATTTAGTAGTCAATTATTTACTTTCCATTAGAAAAAGACGTCTGCTCCTGCTGCTACCAGAACCAATTCTGCATTAGATAACCACATGTTTATTTTTAACCAAGAGGGAAGTATCAGATGGTGGAATTCCACTTTTTTTTTTTTTTTCAAATAAATTTTTTGCAGGCATAGAAAGTTATGACAGTTGTAAATTACTGTAGATAAACCTGAATAGTATCTTCCTTTTATGTGTATACCTGTCATAAGCGGATATTCCTGCTATCACTTCCAGTTGTACATAGGTAAGATAACATTTTGAAATAAACATTCAGATACATATATACATTTGTGAGGACAGTGTTGCTATAACTAAATAAGTGAGTGAGCTGGAAAGAATAAGAAGTCAATGAAACCTTATACAGCACTTGCTGGAAATGCATGCTCTGGCTCCTTGCAACACCCTGATCTGCCCTGCCACCAAAAATTTAGAATTTAAATATGTCATAATCAGCATCTGTTTAAGGAAGAGTACAAAATATTTTATTTACTTCCATGCGAAGAAACATGATTCATGACTTTTTCAATTTCATGATAGCTCCCTTTTAAGATGCATGTATGGGACCTATTATCCAGAATGGATCTTTCTATAATTTGGATCTTCATACCTTTAGACTACTAGAAAATCGTGTAAACATTAAATAAACCCAATAGGCTGGTTTTGGTCTGTTGCGTGGTACTTCTTTTTAAACCTTAGTTATTCTAGGGAATCCTGGTTAGACATTGTGAAGATCCAGAGGTCAGAGTAATAAGTCTACGTGCTTGAAACATAGCTTTACCAAGGAAGGTGTCTTGTAGGCATATGAATGTGTCTGTAATTATTAGACCTAGTTCCAACGATAGTATGCCTATCCGAGTTCCAATAAGATTGTAGTACTGGGCATACCATACAGTGTGTAGCAGGGTGCCCTGGTTCCCCTTATATTTTACACATATTGGAGAGATTTCTGGGTACATTCTGTGTAGTCAAACTGGGGTATAGTAGTTACTGTGTATTTGTTAGCGCTATAAGATTTTGTGTCTGGGGTTGAGAGAAACCCTGTTCGGGGATTTAAAAAATTCAGCACATTGCACATCCGTTAGTACCCCTAGGTCCCCCTCCCAGGTCACTCTAGATGTGATTGGGCAGCCTGTATGGGAGTATTCACGTCACTTTAAATATGGAAGATATTTTGCCTTTGGGTGATGCTGGACTGAGAGGGGTCAGAAGCAGGTGAGGTCTCATATTGATTGGGGAGGACCTGTGTGCGAGAGGCAATGATTAATTTAGCCTCATATAAACTAAACACTGTGATGCTGGCAGAGTAAACTTAGCAGAGTGCAGAGAATGGTTATACATTGCTATTCTATCATACATGTGGAGATCCCATTTTGCACCCACAGTCTCGGTGGTGCAAGGTTGGCAACTCTTCCGAGCACCTTGTTTTTCCATAGGGGAGTGGAAGGGTCTGTGGTATTTATGTGCGTACACAGCGTTGCTCTGTGAAAGATCGACTTAGTTTCGTCTATTCTTGGATTGGTACCCTGTGCTCCCTTAGATGCAAATATGAACAAGCTTTGTATTGCGGTTTGACCGTGCGGCAATAGGTATACACAGGATTTATATTGATCAGTGCAAGGGCCCCTCTTGACAGGGCTGTCGCCAGAGTTGCATAGCAAGACATGGGATACAAAAGTCAAGGAGAGCCATACACCCTCCCCCTGCAGTATTTCCAGTTTACTTAGGCCAAGTCTAGGCCAGTGTCCCAAATAAATCTCCTTACCATTGTATCGGGCCTCGGGAATGTTTTGGGGAGAAGTCGGCTGTGCCATTGTAGCTACATAACTTTGGGCTGAACATACATCTTTATAAAAGTGATTCTACCCACTGTGCACAGGCAACGGGGACTTTGCTGCCAACTTAGTTAGTTAGAGAGGGGTCACATTCAGGAAGTGATAACTTGAGATTGGCAGTGCGATGTCAACACCCTAGATATGTGAATCTGGGCAAAATCAGGAGGATGCATTGACTTGAGTCCTCCTCTGGGATTTGTGAATCTACTTAGAAGAGGTAGACTTGCAAAGGCTAACTTTTAATCCCGACAACCCCCCCCCCAATTGGTCAGTAAGTGCAACCAGCTCAGACAGCGAGCGCCCCCAGTCCCCCCCCCATCCATATATAACTGTTTCTTGTCGACACCAGCTTGAGAGACCGAGCCTATTGATGGATTCTGTCTGACTACAGCAGTGAAGGGCTCAATTGCCAAGGAAAATGCAGGAGGGCAACCGTGTCTAGTACCACTGGTTAATGCAAACAAGGGAGATTTCGGTTTTTCAAGATTGATCAGTGCAATCTCTTTGATGTAAAGCAGTTGCCCCATTGATAGGGTGATGGGCTTTGGCCAAGGTTTTCTAAGTACCTTCCAAATATAATCCCAAAATACATAACTTTTACCAATGCAGGGCAATAGTACCTTACATTTTATTTACTTTAAGCTATTTTGCTTGCCTCCATGTGACATTCATTACCAATAGCATTACAAAATCAAACCACAAATAAATCCATCTAATCTTTCCTTTAGCAAAATACCATGAAAGTAATATATTACTGAATAATAAATGTTTTTATCTTTCAGAACACAAAAAAAATCAACAGTATACTGTTTTGTAATTATACTAAAAAGTTAACTTCTGTACTTGTATATAAACAGAATTCTTGTTGATGCTTAGTTTTTACAGCCATGACAAAATAAAGGGATATATTATGCAAAAATATGGAGCTGCATATACATAAGTATGTATTATTGCAGCAAAGAGAAGTACTTGATGTGGTACAGCTGCATGAAACTCTTGCAAGATTTATTACTACGAAACTCTTAAAAATGTAGCCTTTGTTGCAACACCAGATACAAAATGAAATTTAATTGATGGTTGAGCCTACAAAGATTGGATACAGTATGGTAGTTCAGCTTTTTCATATATGATTATAGTAACACAACCCAAATCTTTTTAACGGGCTGCAGTCTTGAAAAACGTCAGTCTTTTAAGCATGGCCTGATCCTGCCTTAACTATTTCACAAACACTGCAACATTCCAGCTTTAGTGGTACTAATTCTGCTTAGCTTTCTTTGTGTTTGTTATATTTTGGTCTTCTGCTTCCATTGTGTCTGCTGCTCTCTTTTTCAAGCCTTTCATTTTTCTTGTCTGCAATTTACTAAGATCTTGCTTTTGCATATGGATGCGCCCAAATTTGGTGCCAAAAGCATCATGAGATATGTTCTTTTTCTTCTTTGCCTGTTTAAAAAGAGAAGTCTTGTTTAAAGAAAAAAGTTTTCATACAAAGTATATGCCTTCACTACTGTATTGGGAAAGTTATTTTGAGTCCTGTAGAGTGATTAAAACTGTCCATTTAAATAAAACAGATAAGTAATATTTGGCACAAAAACCCGAGAACTCTCTCAATGCAGCTCAGCAGCGATTCCAACATAACCAGGCACTTTCAAGCCCAGGCAGAAGTCAACTGACCAACCCCAAGGAAGTGCTTTATATAGGATTAGCAAGACAGAATATATTGTACACTATAAATGGTAAAATCAAGCACTATGTGGTTTCACATCTTCAAACTAGCAAATGCCTTCAGAGCCATCTTTAAGGTGTGGTTCTGTTCTTAATCACTGAATCGCTAATTTTCACTACAACTACAGGGCAGGATATTAAAAAATAAAAACCCTAGATAGTAGCACACTGTAAAGAAAGTCATAAAATTAGGTAAAAATTTCCTTCAAAATAACAACAATATGGTCAGCACAATTTAGAGCACTGACTTTTGTTAAGAGCAAGACACTTGATGCACAAGAAAAGTGTATGTTTTAAAGCATTGTTTCATTGACAGCTTATTGGATAGAGAGAGATAGAGGTAGAGAGAGATAGAGGTAGAGAGGTAGAGAGGTAGAGAGGTAGAGAGAGAGAGGTAGAGAGAGAGAGAGAGAGAGAGAGAGAGAGAGAGAGAGAGAGAGAGAGAGAGAGAGAGAGAGAGAGAGGTAGAGAGATAGATAGAGATATATATATATATATATATATATATAGAGATAGAGATAGATAGAGAGAGAATAGATATATAGAGATAGATAGAGAGAGATAGAGAGAGATAGATAGAGATAGAGATAGATAGAGATAGAGAGAGATAGATATATAGAGATAGATAGAGAGAGAGAGAATAGATATATAGAGATAGAGAGAGAGAGATAGAGAGCGATAGAGATTATATATATATATATATATATATATAATATATATATATATATATATATATATATATATATATATATATATATATATATATATATATATATATATATATATATATATATATATAATAAAGAAAGCCTTTTAAAAATGTTTTGTAATGCTTAACGCAGATTGAATGGCCAGTACTGAACTGAGTACCTTAAGGGCTTTGGGTTGTTTGAGGGAAAGTCTATACAAGTCATCAGAAGCCAGATGTGTCCTCCTGACAACAAAGTCAAATGAAGGTCCTATTTCTTCAAGCTCAATTCTTGGTGTCCTGCATCCAGATTTCTTCATTAGCACCCTAAAAGAGAAATATTTAATACTTCTCTGCATTCCCCCTCACACTGGCAGGCAAGCAGTTTATCATCTTAAAAAACCTTACTTGTAGCTACGCATAAAAATTTTCCCATCAACTGCTGTGAAATGCAAGACATGCTCCAGGCCAGCCAGACGAACCCCAGTCACAGTGGGTCCTCGGAAGAAATCTGAAGATGGAAATGTGCATGTTAAGCTAAGTAAATCAGTGTGTTTGTGACCCACCAGTACTACAGAAATACAGAAAACTAGAACTTCATTAAGCACAACAAATTGCTTCAGGCTGCTGCTAAAAGGGGGTTGTTTTGTGAAGGATACAACCTATTAACTTATTACACAGCAGGAGAGTTGCAGGGTACATCACAACCTGCTCTGCTGATGCTTCAGAACTATGCTCATAGATTATCTCTCCACACAGAGCAATGGGATCAGTAGATGACATATGGGCAATACAGCTGAAACTTGGCCCAAAGAAATTGGTGTGGCCAGTCTGAGATAAGTGGCTGTGCACAGTATACTAACATGGCTTTTTACTGATAATCAGGTCTGAGGGCTTGTCCTGGACATCGCTCCTTATGCAACTCTGTTCACATTTGCAACTCTTGAAACCACTCCTCCTCCTCCCCATCACAACACACACAGTATGGATATTTTATTTTAGTCTAATACAGTTAAAATCCCTAAAGATATATACCAATAAGCAAACTTTTCAGCCGTCTATAATCTTCACTCATTTCAAATGCATCGCCAGCAAATATCAGAAGTGGTTTGGTACCTTCAGGACACTTGCAGTTCTGTAAAAAGTTTAATGGTATAGCATCAGGAATCTCCATTCAATTATAGTAGATACAGGAATCTCCATTCAATTATAGTAGATATACAAACTATGTTAAACATAATATGGATGACAATGTACATTGTTTATTGAATGAAAGTATTAATAAATAAAATCCACAAAATATATAGACATGTTTATGCTTGCATAGTTCCTACTATGCAGTTTGCTCAGTATTTTTCCAGAGCCAATTTGTAACACTATTGCTATTTAATATTCACAATATTTAGTACTGTATTACGCCTACCACAATAGACAAATCAAAGCAGTTACAGAGATCGGTAGAATGACTACCGTATATACTCGAGTATAAGCCAACCCGAGTATAAGCCAATGTACCTAATTTTACCTATGAAAAGTGGGAAAACTTATTGACTCGAGTATAAGCCTAGGGTGAGATATGCAGCAGCCACTGGTAACTAAAGCCTACTGTGGTGTATAATGCAAAATTGCAACCAAAATAGAAACTGCCCACATAGGAAAGTATCTAATAACATGCTGGGTTTCAGTGTTCAGAATCTACAAGTCAAGTGTTCAGAATCTACAAGTCAAGACTATAGCATGTTATTAAATTCTTTCCCATATACAGTATGCAAATTCTATTCTAGCCACAATTCCACACCACACAACAAGATCCAGTTTTAGATAAAATGCCAGATCAACCTGTTCCATTGCATACCTATACTAGATGGTGCCGTATGTTGTCTGTCCAGTAATCCCTCTGGGTTGCTGTGCAGTTTAATTGAGGCCCAAAGCTCCCTTCCTGCCAGTCTAGGTTGTAGTGTAGGGATATTGTGGAGCAATGCAGGGCTGTTAGAAGCTGCCTGGGCCAATGGCCTTGTTTGTGTTCACACCTTGGGCCTTCAACTCCCTCTCAGCCCGTTTCTGTGAGGGCCTGAGTCTGCAGGGGGGTAAGTTGGCAGGAGTGCCCCCTGAGTTTCAGCAGCAGGGGACCTTCCCGCTTGGGGGCCCCTCATGCTGCTCCTTAAGTCACTGCGTTAGATCAACCTGGGCGACAGAGGTCTTGGTGATGTGTGTGAGGGTGCACAATAGGCTTATTGCACCAGGTATTGGGCTGCAGGGTAGGGTTTCAAGATTCCCAGGGCCTGAAACGGGGAACCCCCTGGGTCCAGGTTTAACTCACCCTATGTAGCACCCTCCAGGGAAGTCCCAGCAGTCCTAGTGTGTGGGCTTGGGCACCTTGTGGTTCCAGTGCGGCACCGGATCAGGCTCGCGTTTACGCGAGTCCCTGGCTTCCGCAACTCGGTTTGGCGCACGCGTTGCCGGCTTTTTCCCTGGATGCGCTGCCTGTAGTCACTGGGTCTGCCTTGGCTTCACGGATATGCCTAAAGCCTAGCGTGGCACACTAATGAGGGATAATTATGCCAGGGGCCCTGGTAGCGCTGTGAGTATGCGGCTGCTCTTTTCTGTGGTCGGCTGGACACCGCATTATTGTTAATCTTTTTAGAGATACTGCGGGCTGGTTTAAATTTAAACACGGGCCGCAGTTGGCCCCCACAGACCACACTTTGTATAAAACAGCCATTGTCAGACACAATTATAAGCTGAAGTAGACTTTTTCAGCACATTTTGGGTGCTGAAATAATCGGCTTATACTCTAGTATATACAGTATGTAAGATAGGAGGAGTCTAAAGAGGGATTAACTACAGCTTTATTTTCATTAATTTCAGCATGAAAGTAATGCACACCTATACAACATTTTGGGAAGATGTGAAACCTCTCCTTTCCACATAATTGTCAAGCTATTTATTTCTGTGGGAAGATACAGTATATAGCACGAGACTGTCCTGGAATAAAACATATACAGTAAAGGTTTGGGATCGATTAACAGAATGCTTGGGACCTGGAGTTTCCCAGGGATTTTATGTAATTTGGAGCATCATTCCATAAGGCTACCAAAAAACAATTACACATTATTAACCCAACAGCATTATATTACTTACAGCTAGCAACAGGCAGGCAAACTAAAATATGTTATCAAATGTTCTGGACAGAGAGGCAGCTAACTAAGAAATTGGGAAAATTGTACCCTACAGCACAATGCATGTTAAACAGCAGACCACAAATGCCACAGTCAAATCATACAATGATATGTGTGCAAGTGTATCCTTAATGCAGATACTGCACTGCCAGGTTCAAGATGGGCACTTCCCTGCATTGAGGGGTCAGTGCCAGAATTCAGCAAAGTAAAAATCATCACAGAGATGGGTACAGAATTGTTTTTGAAAGAAAAGTAGCACAGCTTAAAGAATTTAAATAATGAGGGTAAGGGAGAGAGCAAGATAAAGCATACCTTGATTTCCTGTAATGAAACATACTTTTCCACTCCCAACTCAACCATATCTAGAACATGAAAATCATACATGCGGCCTAGCAAAAAAAAAAAAATTAGTATAGTGTGCAGTAGTTTATCACTTTGGCTAGAATTACAGCCTCATTGCACTAAGGTACTGACAAAGGCACCGAGCACAGAATTTTATATTTTGCCAGTGTGTGAATAAGTTTTCTCCAGGTATACCAGTTTCCTACCAAAAATGAAGGGGTTAGCTTTTGATAAAACAGACCTTCTTGGGTGCATAATAGTGACATTATACTGTACAGTGAGGCAGTAACCGGTACAGATAGCAAACAAACTTGCAAACTATTATATCCACACCAAACAGGAAATAATAATTCCCATAATGTTTTTCTCGTAATATTTATTTGAAACTGGAAATGACTGACTAAAGAAATAACATAACTACTTGGAACAACTTCAATGTTACACTGAAAGATACTGAAGCGAGGATACACATTAACAAGTATGACGAGTGACAGGCACCATGGCACTGCTCTTTAAGAGTACAATGGAAATCAAAGTTAAAAGTTTCCCTAACCCAGTGGTTAAACATAAGCACTTTTCAATAGAATGAGGACAAATATATTATCTGTTAAAAGGGCTATAATACCTTGAGTTTACCCCCACCTTAATAAATCTGCAGAACAGCTCACTTCTTTAAATTCACTGTAATATATGGTCCTGCCACAATCTGTAAAAAGGTTCCCTTTTATGGTAGGAGTGGTTGTGGAAGGCTTGAGGTAAATTCTGGGATTCACTTGTGTGTACATGCATTTTTGTTCCTATGTGTTATAATGTGCATGTGCCAGTAAAAGGGTTAAAGATGATGGTGTGATGCTCAGAAGAACACCATATAAAAAAAATAAAAATTAAAGCTATTGTTTTCACTTGAGGCAGGCTAATGGCTAAGTTCTTAGTATTTACATTAGGGTTCGTATGAAATAAATAAAGGTTTAATGGCCCTTTTTAAAATCATAGATCCCATACCTGTACAACTATATGGTTGTTTTTATTCTAAGTTAGCAAAACAACAGTTAAATGCTATACAACTTACCAAAGATAAGGTCGTTTGGCCGCTTTTTGTTATGAGAGCCAAATACAAACAAGGAACAATCGGATTTCTTTGCAAAAAACTCCTACAAAAATATTTAAAAAAAAATTTAAAAAAAAATGTCCAACTACTATAACATATTTAAAATAATTTAGTCAAAAGTAAACTTACAACACAACATCAAGCAATTCAATGGGATAAATGAGCTAATTAGAAGTTATTGTAAAACAGTTATTAAAGAAAATGCTGACCATCCTACACTGAGCTTGGAGAAATTATCTGCAGTATTGGATATAAATGATCTCAATGCTCACTGCCTCAACATAATTATTTCTTAAAAAAGGAAGTGGAAGGAATAATTGGCAGAAATGTTTTTTTGTTACAGCTTACCAGAGATGTCTGATCCTCAAAAGGCCTGGTCATATTTTTCCTTAGAGAAAAAGAAATATATATATATATATGTAATTTGAAAAATCAAAATGTTATGGTTTGTGTTTTACAGGATGTTGACAATGTTTGTATGGTATAAGTAGGTCATTTCGACTGTGTCTCTCACCACAAGGTACAAGCTCAGTGCCCTTATATAAGCTATGTACTTTGTGTATATTTATTGTATTTATTTATTATGCTACTTGCCCTCCTTGTGTGTATTTTATATATTAACAGCAATGTGGGTGCTTACAGTGCATTACATATAAAGTTATACATACATAAGGATGCCTCAGCATGTATTTATTATATTTATAGTAGCATTAAAGTGTTCTTTTGCTGCACGGAACCAATTGCATATACAAAAAGAACAAAAATGCCAGCACCAAGGGTCTTGTCTCCAAAAAAAACTTGTATTAAGACATGGTATGTAAAAACTGACGTTTCGGTCCCTCTTGAAAAAAGGTCCTAAGAGGGACCGAAATGTCGGTTTTTACATACCATGTCTTAATACAAGTTTTTTTTGGACACATATACACACACACATACATATTCCTGTTTACATTCCTTCAACCCTCAAGTGAATTAAATCACTAAGTTTTATCACTGGACCAGTGTCCCTTTTAGGAAAAAAAATGCACTGGCCTAGGGAAAAAACATAGTGCAGCAACTTGTCCTTACTTACATTTCCTATATGTCTTTCTGAAAACTTAAAAAGTTAAATAACCTCTTATTATCCATCATTGTCTTTGAATGCTATTTATAATTTTGCCAGAAAAGTATTTGCCTGATGCTTTTACATTAACTTTCTTACCCCCCATGTTCCTCTATGAGTGGGCTGCCATATTTGTGGAGCTTGAAAAGAGAAAAAAAAGCTAACCCACAAGGTTGCACCCCACCATCATAGGATCCGATATCTCAAGGAAACAATTAAAACGTAACTTTTACTAATAAATTAAATAAAAACTAAGTCCAGGAAAACGTTTAAAATAAAGGTAGCATTAAAATGTTAGGAAGGGGTGGCTGCCTAACTGTGGTTCGGAAGTGAACCAGCGAGAAGCGGGGCAGGTGGGTCAGATACCCACTTTTTCCTAGGTTATTGGACAATTGTCTTTATTCCTACCCTGTGATCACTTCAATGCTCCAGTACAGACCTAACAGATCGACCTAATATCTACCTCACGGCCTATACATATCGCATAACCTATTTCCAGTTCATTCATCTCCCTGTTTCTAACTTTATTTTAAACGTTTTCCTGGACTTACAGTTTTTATTTAATTTATTAGTAAGAGTTACGTTTTAATTGGTTCCATGAGATATCTGATTCTATGATGGGGGGGGGGGTGCAACCTTAAGGATTAGTTTTTCAAATACCATTTATATCTTTAACCCTGCACACCATCTACTGTTTCTCTCACGTGATGGGCGGTGCTCCCTAATCTGTATTTTTACATATTTGTGGAGCATTAGTCCGTTAGCATTAGAAACTAACTGACAGATTAAGCAGGGACAGCCAGGTTGGCAAAACAGTCAGGTTTAGGAACTTGAAGTGACAATTACTTACAAAAGCAGAACTATCAGCGAAAAATGATCAACATGAACTATAGATAACGTTTAATGTAGATTCATCTTTTTAAAAGTGTTTGGCCAGCTTAAAGTGATACTAGCACTCACGTGGCCAGGTTGCCAAATGAGCATCTCTTTCCTTGACATGCCCACATTAGACCAAAGGCCAAGAGATAGAATCACAACAACTGTAAATGCCGGCCATAGAGGACACATCAATGAGCTGATGTGGTCCTTGCCCCATCAAGATTTTTAAACCTGTCCAACAGATAGCTAACTGAAGAACAGAAGGCCCCATACATGGGCCAATAAGCTGCCCAATAAGCTGCCAAATCATATAGAATTGTGAAACAGAGAAAAAAAAAAAAAGGTACACTTACTTTTTATAGAGTACACCATATGGCTTTTTCAAAGCATACTAAAAGAGTAAGAAATCTGGTTACAAGAATAATTCAACATGTAATCTTACTTCTTTGTGTATAGGTACTGGAAGGCAACTTGAAATTATGTAGGCTATAATGCAACCTGGAAAGATCTACAGCAATGGCATGTGAACTGTAAATATTCAAATGTATACATTTAAAAAGGTTACAATAACAAAAGCACATATATACACACTTTATAGAATGTTTAGTTTGCCTAATAAAATAAAACACTATTCTAAGCAACTTTGCATTATATATTCATTATAATTTGGTTTTTTGTATATGTATTGCTGTTGAAAGCAGTGTTTGTCTGTCCCTTTTTATTCTCTGCCCTGATGTCTAAGACTTTAGATACAATGTAAGAGAAGGCAGCTGATTAACAGACCAGTCTTTAATTGTTTAAAAAGTGACAACTGGGAGTTAAGCAAACGCTGCTTTCAATATCAATTATTTTTACAAATAACTTTAAAAGCACTGAAATTTTGTAATGAATGTATATTGGAAAATTTATTAGAATTGAGTTTTCTTTAATTAGGCAAATTTTTATTTTGGGGTTGACTTGCCCTTTAAATTACAATTTAATTTCCTGAAATTTAGCAACTTCATGGAAAGCTGCAAGTTAATCATGTAAATCCAATAATACTTCAACATTATGGCAGCCTCTAATCCTTAGGGAAAAAAAATAATACTGTTCAATGTGCTCACTTACCAAGCAGTAGCCTATGGCCTCTAGAAATTTGCCTGCAGGAACTAGTCAGTTACTCTCAAAATCTATTCACCCAGGCTTTCCGTGCTAACTATAGTGAACACTTAAGCCTTCAAATAATAAGCATCACTGCCTTCACAAGAAGATTCACCTCAAGAATCTGCCTTTTTTTTAACCTGAAAATGTAAAATGGGGGTTCTACTGTAACGTCAACAATGTTTCCACATCTAGTGCAAAGCCTTACCATAAGAATAGTGGCTACTAAAGCCTTGGTAACAGGACACATTAATATATATATATATATATATATATATATATATATATATATATATATATATATATATAGTATCGAAATGTGCCCCAGCACTCTCAGTAGTGTAGTCAGCGTTGACCTCGGTGCACGCTCCTGTGGGGGACCCCGTCACGTCCCCACTAGAAATATTCAGATAGAAGAATGAAGCAGCACACGATTCTTTGCAAAAGTGTATATTACAGATATAGCATCAATACAGCGACGTTTCGGGCAAGCTATATGCCCTTTATCAAGCCATAAGCTTGATAAAGGGCATATAGCTTGCCCGAAACGTCGCTGTATTGATGCTATATCTGTAATATACACTTTTGCAAAGAATCGTGTGCTGCTTCATTCTTCTATCTGAATATATATATATATATATATATATATATATATATATATATATATATATATATATATATATATATATATATATATATATATATATAATTACTTGGTAAGGGCAGCACTCCGCCTTTGCAACATCCCTCGGGTGCACGGTAATGTATAGTATAAGCAAAAAGAAGACCAGCAACACCGAGATCTCTTGTGATATAGTCAAATCTGTATTGTGAAATCACATGCAAGCCGACGCGACGTTTCGGTCCACACAGGGACCTTTATCAAGACAACCATGTTTAACCCCAAATGCATTTAAATACCCATAAAACCAAGGTCAAAGAACAGAAGTGACAGCGTATATATATATAAAAATATATATATATATATATATATATATATATATATATATATATATATATATATATATATATATATATATATATATATATATATATATATATATATATATATATAAACATTGCACTTCCGGTAATATAGCTTAGCAAGGTTTTCACCTGCATTCACAACTTGTGTGCCAGTGTGCCTTTTTCTCAGTATCTATTGAGGTTGCCGGTTACCTCTATCACTGGGCACCAAGTGGATTTGGATTTACCTGAAAAGACAGGTGTACAGGAGCAATCATACATTTGCAATTACCCACAGGCCACAGTAGTACTGTATTTCTGGAAAAAAGTTGGCAGGACTGTTAAATGGTTAATAAGGTAAATAAATTAATATTAAATATTGTGTATTATGTGGACTGTGGATATAATGTTCTAAAAAAGCACAAGCAATTCATCATCTCCCAAATAAATCTTAGTTAGAGCCATTCAATATTATACACAGCGTGTTCTCTATTCTGGCTTGAGATTCTATTCTCAAGAACTGTCTGGATGTTCCCTGGTCAGTTCCCTTGGCACAGATTTATCCACTCCTCACTGTCAAACAGTTCATTTGCATTTATGTTAAGGGTTCAAAGAATGTCAGGCTGAATGGTCGGCCACCAAACGTTTTTACCAAATCTGGCCCTCATTGCAAAAAGTTTGGACATCCCCGGTCTAAAGTGGCACCTGAGAGCTGCAGAAAAAAAGAAAACCCACTAAAAAGGAAAACCAATTGTTCAATGCAAATGCAGCCAATTAATATATATTTATATATATTTTCCAATTTAGCAGCCACTCACACTGGAACCCCTTCATGGGACTGCACAGAGGCAGTGGGATGCCGGCCGCCTACTGATACATTTATAATAAACAATAATAGGCTGTAGTAAAAGAAAAGGGCTTCATTTGCACAAAACATACTATAGAGCTCCGAGCTAAAAAAGCACGTACATGACAATGTTCGCGATATGCACTTACAATATCTTTTAGTGCTTGCGTGACTGTATTATTAGCATTGCCTCCTTTAATGAGCATGGCATTTTTGATATTCTCGTTGAGTTTGGGTCCCCTGTTTTCCAAAAATCTCTTCGATCTCTTTGTTTTTGGTTTCCTGGGAAGTAAGATATAAAGAGGCACCATGAGTAAATAACGATGCACATGTATTGCGATATAAACACTAGTACGGTATGCGCTTCAGTACTGTCCCAATCATTACGTGCGCTATGGAGAGAGACGTCTGATCTTGGGAAATTATTTTCTCTATACCTCAAGTAGTTTGCCCATAGCGCCTTATGAAACCCCCCACCAAGTGCCAACTTACACCACACGATCCAGTCCAGACATTTTCCGCTGATCGCTGAACCCACGTGTATCGTGCCTGAACGACTTCCTACTCCTGGAATTGACCTGCTGACGTCATACGCAACGTTTTACGTATCGCGCAATGACCCAGGAAGTAGAAAAGTTGTCACACGTACAAATAAGGCGTCATTATAAATTGAGATGAACTAGTACTATTTGAAACTCGGTCCGGTTGATTTATATAGTGTAACTGGTTTGCACATGCCAATTATCTTAATCAGCAGTGTATTTTTAGGTGTTTTGTCTAACACAATACTTTTACAGGATTAGTAACTCCTCCTCCCCGTGGGTTGAATAAATAGGAAAATACTGGAAATACTTTTTGCTTATTGTTATAATTAAATATGTAGTTTTGTTATTTTTTGCTGTGAAAATTAAGTACTTTAATTATGCGCCTTTTATAGCATATGTAAACCTTAAAGAAGACTCATTATGTAAAAAACAAGAATGTACCAGTGCTTTTACTTTATTGTAAATTTCTGCAAAAATCTCTACTAGTCCCGCCCATCTGTTCCACTTCCTGCTCCCTGATGAGTGAGGTGAGCCAGGGTTGCTCAGGATGCTGTAGGAAAGGAACCAATCAGTAGACAGGCAGACCTGATAGAGAACTGAAGCCTGTTTTGATTGCAAGGCTGTGATTAGCTGCCCCCCTCCTATTGTGCTTCTGGCAGGGACCTAGGACATGCCCACCCCTCATTTGAAACACAGACAGGGACTACTGGACATCTAAGGAGAGCTCCAATAAAGAGGTCTATTTAAAGATAGTGTTAATTTTTAGCACATGAAACCAACTATCATAATTGCCTATAAAATTCGTTTTTTTTTTATTCTTTTATTCCAGCGGTCCCCAACCTTTTTTGCCCCAGGGATTCGTTTCAAGCACTGCCGTTTTTCCAAGGACTGGGGGGGGGGGGGGTTAGGTCTTTGTGTTGGCAGTCTTGGCGTTTCCTGCTGTGTCATCATTGGGTATCTTCAACCATTTCAAATAAGCACTTCAGCAATGTTTTTTTTGTGCTCATTTTTGCATAACTAGTGAGCTTGCAAGAAAAAAACAAACAAACAACAGTATTTTGGGGATCTGTAGAAAGCTTCTTGCATGGGTTGCCTGCATCATTTATGTATTGCTGCACACTGGGGAGCTTTGAAGAGATGGTCAGGTTCAGCGGGCCCCATTGAGCAAAGCCCGTGGCCTGGCGATTGGGGACCCCTGGTTTATTCTATGTCTACTTTTTTTTCTAAGCACTTTGCAATTTAATGTTTATTTTCAGCGTGCAGCGTCTGCATCCGAGAGTCGTGTCGCATCAACGCTGCAACATGATCCGATAATAGAATTACTTACCTTATTTCCGTCACATCCGAAGTGACGCCTGCATTTTTGCACAGCGTGTAGGATCGTGGCGAAATTATCCGTGGAGTCCTCTCCTTATGTGGCATTAAGGAGAAATCTTTTTAACTGGTCTCAAACCCACTTTAAATCCCCAAGGTCCTCTATAGCAAAAATGGATATTTAACTTAAGTACCCTTCACCCAAAAGCATTGAATAGTAGGTTTCAACTGGCACCATTTTTATAACGTAAATATCCTTTGAATTGATTCTGTTAGGCTGTATGTGATAGTATTTAAGATGTGTTATACTCTAGGGCCAATTATAGACATGCCCTCCTAGTAGGGTATATAAAGTGAGGTAAGATACAACTTTCTGTTTGTAACTGCTTGATAAAGCCTTATAGAGGCAAAACTCGTTGCAACATCAAGGTGCTGTTTCACTCCTAAGGTTGTAACAACATTATTGGTAATTTTACCCCAAAATCGTGAAAATTGGCAAATTGCCGGGACTCTGTGAATCGTGAAACCATAAAAATCGGCAAATTGCTGGGATTCTGTGTGAGCAAGTTCGGAGAGCTATGCTCTGCAGTGGAATGCACGTACGGGGATACATCAGGTGCCATATTGGATTGACGGAGAGAGGTATTCTTGCAATGAAAATATCACAAATCGGCTATTCGATCCGGCACTAAGTGAGTTACAAAGTGAGCGTGCCCAACTGTGCCCTTGAGGAGAGACTGGAATGCAGAATCTGGTGAGATCAGTCCATTATTGGGGGGCACGTGTGGCTGGAAAAAGAGGGGGTGTGGGGGATGCCCCGACTAACCCCTCTGTGACTTACTCTGCATATCTCTCTACATAATAAGTTTTGGCAACCCGTTTGGGAAAATTACCTCTCACCAAATTGGAGAACTATAACTCACACCAATTTTGCCTTGCATATTTGTTGTTTTAAGACTGGGGGAATCACTTAATACAACCTAGGATATACAACCTAGGATACTTTTGGGAAAATTCCTATTATTGTGATTTTAATACGTGACCACTCACCCGAATATAACATTTTATATATTTATATTGTTACATGTTTGGTTCCTTGCAGTTACAAGATGAAACAGCACCACCTTCCTTTAAAATTAAAATGCCTTTATTGGAACCCTTTTAGGGCATTACAGCAACATTGCTGTAATGCCCTAAAAGGGTTCCAATAAAGGCATTTTAATTTTAAAGGAAGGTGGTGCTGTTACGTCTTGTAACTGCAAAGTGTATACCCGTGGAAAGGTGGCCACTGGAAAACCTGCACCACAAGAAAGAAAAAGCCAGGAGGCTGTGCTGACTACTTTGTACATATCACATGTTTGGTTCCTGACCGGCCAGGTTTTGATGCAAACATTTTTTAATGAAAAGGAAAAATAAAACTTATAGACTTTCGGAATCACTTGATCTTTAACTACACATTTAATTACTTATTTATTGATTCAAATGAGGGGGCTCTTCTCACTAGGATCCATGAATCACTTCAATAAACCTGCTTACAACATTCAAAGCTAATTCTTTATTGTGCTAAATGGGAATCGCAGTAGGTAAAACTTTTAAATCATTGGCAGTTCCTGTTCAGCGTAATGAAGAGGAACTCTTATACATTGTTACACATTTATTACTGACGTCAGCCTGCAGGTGGCAGCAAAGGCCTTCTATTGTGATTAAATCTAAGAAAAATATGATTAAAATGGATACTGGCAATGAAATATGGCTCTGAATATACAGCGTGAATTTTCTATGAGCAGTGAAAGTCCTGTTGCTGCTTAACCTGATTTCTAGTGTTCCATAAAAACTTGGGGCTGTATTTTCCTGCTGCTTTAGCTAGGAAAAAAACAGTGGCTTCGACATGGGGAAGGCCCTAAAGATGGCCTTTTTGCATTAAATTCTCTGTTTCCTTGTCATTATCACTTGTCAATTAAAGGCCATCGTCATGGCAGGGCTGGCATCATAAAATCCAAGATTATTAAATGGTAAAATGGAGAAAAGGGAAAAGTAGAGCAGAAAACAAAGGGTAGGGATTGTGTAGCTGCACCCCATGTGGATCTTGCTATATATACAAAGCACCAACATGTTCTGCTGCTGCACTTTACAGCGGGGAAAGCATGAATATAAATGAAAACTTACAATGTACATTCAAATACAGACTGATAAAGGAGTTAAACAGGCAGCTTCTCATGAGAGATTACAGTCAGTTTTAGCTGGAACTGCTCAATAGGTTATTAGATATGCATTTGTAAACCCTGTTTGAAGCACCAGAGGGCAAAGTTGGCAAGGATGAATGAATCTGGTGGCAGGCACTCAAATAAAGGCAATCTTCCAACAAATTGTAGAAATCAAGTAGAAAAGATTTATTGTGTCCTCCGCCTTCCGTGTTACAAACCTAAGTTTCTACAATTTGTTGGAAGATTGCCTTTATTTGAGTGCCTGCCACCAGATTCATTCATGGTTGTCCGCTTCCCAAGATGAGGGCTCAAGGCGGTACACCTGGGCCACTTCCTATATGTGGTGAGTAAATACTCCACTTATTAAATAACCCCTTCTGGGTTTCATTACAAAGTTGGAAAGGAGTCAGAGAAGTCACTTTTTAATCACATACCTACCAGGGACTGTACATTCGAAAGCTGGTCGCAACCTGACTACTGATGATGGGTTCTTCATTGATCAGTACCATACTAAATGTCAATTGGCACCACATGACATTGCAAGAGAAAAGAACTAGGCAGCAAAAGGGTTAAATGTCTCTCTTGTATATGTATGTTTATGTTTTCAGGGCCACTCCGGCCATGAGGCAAGGTGAGAATCTTGCCTCAGGCGGCATGGAGCGGCCAGTTACCAAGGGCGGCAAAAAGCTGCCTCTGGTAACTAAGAGACGAATTTCCGTTTTTTAAAATGGAAATTCGGCTCTTCTAGTGCAGCGAGCGCAATAGCGCTCACATCACTAGCGATGCGGCCCCTCCTCTACCTGCTCCGACACTGGAAGTTAGATGAGTGGAGCAGAAGGGGGGGGGCGGCATTGGGGCTGTTGCCTCAGGCGGCAGCAGCCCCTGAAACGTGCCTGTATGTTTTATAACCAGTTTGTCCTTAATCAACATTTTCCCTACCACAAACTAGCAGTGAACTATTTCTGTGTCGTGTTACACAAGAAACAAGTGACCATTCCTTCTGGTCAGTAGTTAACAGTGAGTAAATCATTGGTAAAGTCATTAACAAGGGGCATCTGCAGTATTATTGTTTTGGGAAGGTGAGGTAAAGGTGCTCCCATGAATAGCTATGGCCCCAGGGTGAGGATACTAGTAAAAGAAAACCATATCCCAAAACTGTGCTCCCTTATATTTCTTTGGGTTGATGTCCTAAAATAAATATTTAGGAATATAACTAACCCAGCTTCTTGGCAGTGTGTTGACCAGGCCAGGCCACTTCAATCCTGGAGTTAGGGTCCATCAGTTGGCCAATTCTAACGGAAGCCTAACCAACCATCAAAAACGGGATACTGTAAAATTAATTCAGCTGCTGTTAAAATAGAAAACAGACAAAAGGGTAATTCTCTCTACAAATAACTAGCAATGGGAATCAACACCCATCTTAAATAAATAAATAAAAAAAGTGTACAAACTTCTGTGTTTGGCTTCAAGTGGTCTGAACTGCATCTAGTCAGAGGGTAAAATCCACTGCAATTGGTAGGAATTCAGCAGCCAGTGGGGGTCATTTATAAAGTTTGCTCAGCGCATACTTATTCACAAATGCAAACTACCATAGCGTTTGCATTCACACAACACTGAGGATTTTAGCGTCATTCTGGCATGGCAATACTCCAACCTGTTTTAGTTTTGCATTGGTCATCCATCACGTCATGATTGTACCACCTACATGTGTTTCACCTTCTCAGGCACCATATATATTTAACATTATCAAAAAAAAAAAGCTTTTTGTTCGAATACTTATCAAAATTATTTTTTTTAACATTCTCTAATGTGGATTCTGCATAAAAGGTCTAATTTTACGCAAGATTTCATACACTTTCTTGCATTTACAGTTAGTTATAAAATACACAGGGGTCATGAATATACTGTAAATGTAATCCTTATACAGTAAATGGTGCTTAGTGATGTAATTTCTGTGGCTCACCTGAACTTGGATGTTATATTAAATATAATATATAGAATATAATAAAGTATCCCCTTTTATATAGTCACAGAATGCCTCGGTGACATAATATCCTTATATTTTACAGCAGGGGGTACATTATTCACTATACAAACCTGATAAAAACCCAGGATCCAAGCTTTCCAGATACTAGATCACAATCCTGTATCCGAAGAAATGAATGAAGTTTACAATTTAACATTAAAATTGAGCTTTAATAGTTTTACAGTGGGTAAAATATTTAGAGCTTTGAATTTGGAGCGACTGATTTTCCCAAAGCTAAATTGGGTGAAAAAGTTAAGTGCTTTATTTATAACCATAAGAAAATCTTGTTCATGAATTTGAATGCTGGAATGGTTGACATTGGCTAGGGGCTTGATGGCTAAGACAAATAAACTGGGCAATGGGGCAAGCCTGCCTTGTGCCCCTCTTTATAGGGTCAGCAAAAAAAATAACTTATAGTTGTAGTTTTAGGATTCCTATAAAGCATTTTCAAAATTGTCAAAAACAGTTCCAAACCCCTTTCTACACAGTATATAAAATACAGTGGAAATCCGCATGACCAGTAGGATGTGGTTATATGGGTTAATTGTTAGCTGATGTTTGTCTTCTGGGTACAAAGTCCGACTTGTTCAGGTTGATCAAGTTGTTGTTTGATCTCTATGGGCCCATCGGCACCATTTTGGCTTTAGAAGAGTAAGTCCTGCAAAAAAAAAGTACAGTTTGAAACCTACTGAGCAGTTTGAAGCTGATTTTTTTTTTCTTGTTTTAAATAGGAAATAGCAAATAAGAAAAAGGAAAAAAAAGCTAGAACAAAAATGGTTAAATACACATAGGGGTCTGGTATAATATTCAAGTTAAGCAAAACTAGTTGCAGGTTATTAAATTACAAATCATAAAATTGCTGCACTAACTGCATGAAATAGTGGAGAGAAATAGTGGAGAGACAAGGTTATTGAGAGACAAGGTTATTGTAATCATGTAGTGTCCCTGAACATGTACAGTTTAACCTTTAAAGATTTAGCAAATAGTGTGTTGGTTTATACATGTTGCTGCTTTATGGAATGCCAATAATACAATCTCGTTCTTTAAAGTATTCTAAACATTAACACTATAATAATCTAAAATCCACCCATTTTATTAGCACACACACAGCAAGTGAAGGGCACACTTCTTAATTTAAATGTTTAATGCCAAAATGTATGGTTTGTTTAAAGAGTTGTCCTTGAATACAGGCATTTTAACGGTTATACGGTAGATTGCTTACTGGATTCATTTTGTGTTCTGTGGCAGACAGTATTCTAAAGTCCTTAATGTAACACAAAATATACTTCAGTGTATAGGGTTAAACCCAGAATAGTACATTTTACAGCAGGTCCTAAATATACTTTTTTACATTTAGACAGATTAAAATGAGAATTCTTAAAAAAAAAAATGTGTTAAACCCAAGTAATGTGAATTTCTTAATGCAAAGCTCTGACACATCCTCAAAGTACAAGTAAAATATAATGGGGGTCACAGTGGTCAAAGTCAAAGGATTTAGCCAATCTAATGCCTTAGGAGTGCACACATTTTACACATCTTGCTAATGAAAAAAGCATACACATTCCCCTCATTCAGTGGTGGGCAAAATGTATTTCAGGTACACGCAAGACATATGCCAATTAAATACTTGTGTGCATGGCAACATTTGTTGGGTGCAAGAGTTTTTCTTAAGGCAATGACACGAGATTAGTCGCCCCATGATTAATCTCCTCTCGCAAAGGAGACTATTTTCCTTCAAATGCTTTGATAGCAGATACCATGTGAAACACCACTGGGGAAACATAAGTGCCACAAAGTTTGCTTAGAAGGAAACGTCTGGCTACCACATTTGTTTCCCCAGAGGCGATTTACTGATCAAGCATTTGGAGGAGAGTAGTCGTCTGTGCTAGAGATCAATCATGGGGTGACTAATCTCAAGTGTCATGGCTACACACAGTGGCTAATAGAGTACTTTATCCAACCATTTTGCCTGTGGCCTGTACAGACCGAGTATGACGGATCGTAAATGGCAAACAATCAACCAGCAGGTGGATAAACTGTTTTCTCTCCTGCCACAGTACCACTAATCAGATATGGTGTATCAGTAATTGGAATTTTCAAACTTCAGATCCCTGAACCAACTAAACAGAAAGGTTGGGATCTGTGACCTGTATACACCAAAACCCACATTGTTCTGTACGATTTTATGGAAATGTGTATTGACGGTGGCTTGAATTCAATGTTTGAGGGTCATCTGACAAACTGTCTGTAGCCCCTAGACCCAAAAAGAACAATCTTGCTTTTATTAGTCCACCAAATATTGTGCCATTTCTCTTCAGGCCAGTAAATGTGTTTTTTGCCAAATTGTAACCTCTTCAGCACACATTTTTTTCAACAATGTGAATTTGCGGAGGATTTTTGCAGATAGCTTGGCTTCACATAGGTGTCTTCTATTTGTAACAGTACTCACAGGTAACTTTAGACTTTTTTTGATCTTCCTGGAGCTGATCATTTGCCATTTTGGCTATTCTTCTAACCATTTGAATGGTTGTTTTCCATTTTCTTCCTCATCTTTCAGGTTTTGGTTGCCATTTAAAATCATTTGAGATAATTTTAGCTGAGCAGCCTATAATTGTCTGCACTTCTTTATATGTTTCCCCTCTCCAATAAACTTTTTTTAATCAAAGTACGCTGTTCTTCTGAACAATGTCTGAAAGGACCAATTTTACTCAGAGAGAAATGCACTATAACCAGCATGCACAACATTTGTTGCCTTCCAGTTTTTTTCCCAGAATAAATGACATCACTAACTGAACGCCACACTGCTATTATTTGGAACAAGCTATTAATTTGAACATTGCTATTATTTGGAACAAGCCTCAATGATGAAATATGAAGAGTGATAAGCATAAGAAACAATGGAGTTAATTGAAAATCTAAAGTTACTCCTAGGGCCTTGCCTGACTGCAAATTCTGAAATGCTCTTTTTGCCTACTTTAATAAATGTGGTTATTTCCTGTAAGATTCCAGTAGAGCGGAATGGTGTTCTGTCTGTGTGAGGTATCAACACTACATGAATATCAATTAGTAGCAACAGAGTCAAAATAATGTATTAAGCACGGTTTTATTTAAGCATTAGGTAGATGGTACAGAGATATTCAGTACATTACAATTGATCAGAGTCTAACAAAGAGAATTGAGACAAATTCCCCTCTCCCCAAGAGAAGATCCTTTTTTAGTTTTCAGTTGTTTCTTTTGATGTGTACATAGTACCGAGGGTATGATTCAGCATAGTGCAATATAATGGACTTGTCAATGTATCAACCCTTATAGAAAATGTTTTCACAAACCAATTGACAGAATTCATCTCCCAACAGGTTTTACAGGCAAAGGAATCATGTGACTTAGTTCAAAGGCAGTCAATTGCAAGGTCTGTCTGGGATGTCCGCACCATGAACATGCTCATACTCTGAAGCACTAACCACTGCACTAGCAGCCCATTTTTAAGGGGTTTGTGTTATTTAGACAGCAAGAACTTTAACTATGCAAAATATTGGTCCTCAAAAATAAGCACAAGAAATATCCTAGAGGAGCAACAGAACGCTTTGAAAAAATGTATGCTTAAAAAAATAACAGATGTTACAACCCCTATTTCAAGGCAAGCATGTTGTTCAAAACACTATAAAAAAGTGTTGACAAAGACATATGGAATAACTGAACTATATGCAATAAGGATATAGAACAGTATTACAGAAAGACAGTGGGAATGGTCAAAAGAGTTCAATTCAGAGCTAGGCACATTTTTGAAAGCCTTATCTAACCGTTAGGGTAACCAACAAGTAATTTCCAATTGAATTATAAAATACTTAAAAACGCCTTTGAGATGTCCCAATGTTCATTACATAAAGCTACCAAATCATGGTATAAAGGAAATCACCAAACCAATTCACAAGGGTGAGTGGATGAGGTTACAGCACTGTCAAATACAGCATAGTAGTCACATGCTCAAAGTCACAGGTTTCTTTTTTATGCAGGATAAAAATGCATTGATTTCAAATGGGATGCAAACTGGAGCAGGATCTGGGCTGGTTTACAGTATATTGTTTACACAAATTAGAAACATCTAATGTGAAAGTTTTGCAGAGAACAATATAGTTAGGACAAAAGGCCTGGATCAAGTTAGAATTCATGAGGTTAAAATTTCCTGCATCACTTTATCCTATCACTAGCACATATTGGCCATTTTAATGAATTATGCTCCTGTAACAAGCCTAGCACCCTCAATACAGTACAATAAAATAAACTGGAAGGATATAAATCTGTCTCCCTAAAAATACACTCTTGATTTTAAAATAAAACTTTTTTGTTTTTAAACAGTTAAAAGAAAACTTATGGTCCTGCAATACAGGCCTAATTGTACAAGAACACCAAGCCTGCAATTTAATTATTTTAAGGGTCAGGCCACACAAGCAGATTCAGGGAGATTAGACACCCCAGCGACAAATCGCCTCTTCTTCGGGGGACAATCTCCTCGAACGGTCTTCCCCCTGCCGGCAAAACGGAAATCAACTACGGCAACTAATCTCCCCGAATCTGCTTGTGTGGCCTGACCCTAACAAAATTAGGGTGGGCGGAAACCTTGTCTGTGGTGAACTTTTGGAGACACCTGTAAAAAACAGATGCATTGTGTAAGACAATGTGCATTTTTACATGTGCTGTTGAGTCCCATACAGTCTGTGTTTAACGCATCTACATGCACTTTAATTTCACAGCAAGAGTGGCATAGAATACCTACACACTGGAGAGAGCATTCATGCAAGTTATCTATCTCCTCGTTATAATAATGTATACAATTTAAACTCATACTAGGATTATATTTAGGGCTTCCAGCAGCTACTAGGTGATGGATGTAGAAAGCATGGCCCCTGGTATCTAAAAAGCACCCACCACCTCTACCATTAGTTTTCTTTTTGCGTTTCTTCATAATTTCTAATCAACTCTGCTGTGGCTGGATCTTGGCAAAACTGGTGAAAACAAAATTGTAGTCATTGAACTGCGCAAATTGGCGATCCAGACGTCTAAAGCCTTCAGTCTTCTGAGCGCAACTGAATGCTGTACGACATTTGGAACTCTAAAAAACATATGTAAAATTCCATTAAAAAATGCATATTAGACCAAACTTAAAACACACTTGTATTTTCTATACCTACTTAGCTATCCCATTAGAATACATTAAATTGATCTAATTTCTAATATGTAGCCCATTTCCCCAACTGTTTACAAGATAAGGTCCTGCTATCTGCCATACTGGTCCCATCAGTCCATGTTTATGGTATATACTAGTTGACATGCTTAGGCTGGTTGGCAGCTGCACGTTCTGCATTGGGTGCCAATTAGAAACCAGTACAAGTAGTTCTTAAGTAATTTAAGTGATAGGTGGCATTGAAATTGGGATCCCACAGAACACTGCACAGCTGGCAATCTCGGTGGGTTAAGCCTGATCACAGGTTATGCACTAGTCTCCCTTCTTCTGTAAAATGGCTTCCATGGGGTTACAAGACTGGCATAAGCAATGGAGGTGAAACACTCCAGAGGAGCTGGTGCTCTGGCCATATAGCAGCTGCAAATTTACTAAAGTCACGTAAGTGTCTATCACTGCTGTTTCATGCTGCATCTGAGTGGTGCCCTGTATACAGATTTGCTGGTTCTGGATCTTAACTGCACTAGAATAATGCTTGTATATTAAGTTTTAGAGGTGGTATCTTGATTGAGGGGATTCCATAGACTAATCAATGGCAGAAGTAGCCTTTAATAAATAGAAAAAAAGTTTCTCTGAAGGAAATGGTCTTCAACTAAAACAAGACTAGTTGAAATTACAGCTTCTTTTAGAGGCATAGAAGGATTACACTATTGATTATCAATATGTTATGTAACTCCATACCTGATTAACAAAGAGGGTGGTCACAAATTTCCTTGGCTTGAAAACATCCACAACTTTACTAATCAGATCATCGTAGGTTGTTAGAGATACATTTGTTTCAAAACTAACATATGAAAATTCTGGTTCTGGAGTGATGTGAATAGTCCAGTAAGTTCCCTATGAAGAAAACAGTGGATTGTCAAACATACAACAATCCCATGCAGTGGTCAGTTTTCCAATAGGACTTCATACCATTTAGTCTCAATAACAGAAATTAAAAAAAAAATGCACACATTTCTAGGCTTTCAGATGTCAACCCCTCTGCCAAGAAATAGGACACACCGGCACAACATGGGTAGTAATTCAGCAGGTAAAACCTTGCTTGTTTATTGCGGATGTAACGTTTCGGGGCGTGACCCCTTTCTGCCAAGGCAATAGCTTTACTTTTCCTTCTGCATTAAGTCTTAATGTTATAACTGTTAACAGGAAAACATACAACTTTCAATTAGTTGGGGTTATGCAAGTATTTTTTCCTTTTTTACACAGCCATACCATCATAGAAAGCACATGTTGCAGGGACCAGCTCCCCACTCCCCCTAAAGCTGGCCATAGATGCAAAGATCCAATCGTACAAATTGAGGATTCGAACAATTTTCGGACTGTGTGTAGAGTACCGACATTTTTCGTCCGGCAGAGATTGGTCGTTTGGGCGATCGGACAGGTTAGAAAATTTGTCGGCTGCCGATAATATCTCTGCGTGTATTGCCGATGGTACGATTTTCAGTGAGTGACTGTCACTTGCTTTGTCGGACATAGATATGGTACGATTGCCGTCAGGGGCAGAACATTGGCTGATCTGTTCTTTACTTCTTTATTTGATCTGAATGGTAAGACTTTGATCTGAATGGTTAGTGGTACGATCAGATCTTTGCATCTATGGCCAGCTTAAGTCTCAAAGTAATCCAGTACCTCCCTTAGCTTGTTCCATTGTAGAGTGATGGGACTTCAAGTACCAAAATCTGTCACTTCACAATGGAACAAGTTAAGGGAGATGTTGGAAAATGATTCATCAGAATAACATGGTTCCCTTTCAACTTGTGATATCAGGTATGTATGTAAAAAAAAAAAAAAAAAAATTATATACATACATACATACATACATACATACATGTGTATGTATGTATGTATGTATGTATGTATGTATGTATGTATGTATGTATGTATGTATGTATGTATGTATGTATGTATATATATATATATATATATATATATACAAACCAAAATGCAATAAGGTCCGCACTCTCAGGACTTCTTAAAAGGAATAAATGATTTATTGTAGAAGTTACAGACTGACGTTTCGGCCTGGTCCCAGGCCTTTCTCAAAGTAACAATTCAATATTGAAAATGCATTTTATACACATGATAAGGCGGGCAAACAACAGTCTGATTGACGTGATGTAATCGTCAGCATTTAGCGACTGCCAATCAAACCAACTTTCATTGCTGCACACAAGTGTTGCTTAAATGATTAATTTATCTAAGCCCATTATAGGGAACCAAAAGGCTACTTTTAAATAACAGTTTAAAACAAAGTTAAAAACAAACCACAGTGTTGCAATGTTACTTACTGAAATTATTATAATAAAATTGTAACAATCAAAGTGTTGCTACTGTGTATAATACATGAGGATCTAATAGAACGAGTTGTCCATGTTTTATTAGATCCTCATGTATTATACACAGTAGCAACACTTTGATTGTTACAATTTTATTATAATAATTTCAGTAAGTAACATTGCAACACTGTGGTTTGTTTTTAACTTTGTTTTAAACTGTTATTTAAAAGTAGCCTTTTGGTTCCCTATAATGGGCTTAGATAAATTAATCATTTAAGCAACACTTGTGTGCAGCAATGAAAGTTGGTTTGATTGGCAGTCGCTAAATGCTGACGATTACATCACGTCAATCAGACTGTTGTTTGCCCGCCTTATCATGTGTATAAAATGCATTTTCAATATTGAATTGTTACTTTGAGAAAGGCCTGGGACCAGGCCGAAACGTCAGTCTGTAACTTCTACAATAAATCATTTATTCCTTTTAATATATATATATATATATATATATATATATATATATATATATATATATATATATATATATATATATATATATATATATATATATATATATATATATATATATACATACATACAGTAGATATATATATATATATACATACACACACACACACACACAGTTCAGAAGTTCAGAAAGTGTTTATGCATCTTTTCTACATACAAGCAGAGAAAATAAGTATTGAACATAAAAACCTTTCTTTTCCAGTGAATATATTTCTATGGGGCTACTGACATGAAATTTACAACAGATGTCAGTAACAACCCAAGTAAACCACACATATGAAGAACTCAAAACCAATAAGTGCAGAAATTTTGAAATTAAAGCAATCTGTTGCTGGGGTTCGAATTACCCTAGCAACAATGCACCAATTTGAAAAAAATGGAATATGAAAAGTAGAGGGTCTGAGGAGAAAGAGGAGTAATAAAAAGTAATAACACATTTTATATATAAATAATAAATCAATCACATTTAGATGGGGTAGTGACCCCCATATGAAAGCTGCAAAGAGTGAGAAGGCGGCAAATACAAACATTTAAAAAGTTGCTAGAATTAGCCATTCTATAAACTGAAAGTTAACTTAAAGTGATACTGGCATTAAAAAAATTATTTTTCAAAATATTAATGTACATCAAAAGTTACCTATAGCTCATGTTGATAATTTTTCACTGATAGGGCTGCTTTTGTAAGTAATTATCACTTGAAGTTCCTATACCTGACTGCCCCTTCTTAACATTTCAGAGTTCCTAATGTTAACAGACTGCTGAAGCTCAAATATGGCAGCACCCTCAAGAGAGGAACATGAGGGATCAGATGAGTAATGTAAAAGCATCTGTAAATACTTTTATGCCAAAATTAAAAATAGCATGCAAAGACAATATTGTGATAGAAAAAAAATTCCTGGTGTCAGTATCTCTTTAAAGGTGAACTGCCCTTTAATTGTATGGAGCCTTGGGCCAGGCTGGGCACAATAAAAAGCACTTGGGACGCAGAGACTCAGATCATTACAGAAATTGACATTAAAACATGGATACTCGTGCTCTAGAACACTTTGGAATTTTAGAATCTCAAGTTTCATGGAGCATTACAAACCAACAAGTGTGTTTGTAAGGTGAACAACGGATTCACTACCTCTAACAAGGTCAGTTTCAGAACGGTTACTAAAGGCACCGTAAAGGTGTATATCAAGTGAAGTATATATCTTGCTTTTACACAAAGCAAGGAGGATTCTTGAAAATCCTTATGCAAAATCACTAATGGGTTGCCAATTTCTTAGGCACCCCAAAGAAATCCTAATTGCTAAACTGCTTACTAGAAAACACTCCATCTTCTTAAAATATTTATTGGCATGTGGTAGTGTTGCCATATTTTTGAAATTAACCAAACATTCTAGCTCCGCCCTGGGCAAGTGCTTGTGCGGTACAGAACATCTTCGCTGATTTCTGTACAGCCCACGCACTCAGCATCAATAGGCACAGGGGATGCCTGAGAACAGGGTAGAAGACTGAGGCAATTCTCACACTCATTCAATTAAAATATAGTTTTCTTAAAAAGTCAAAAGAAAAATACATTACTTACATCTGATTTCATCCCATTCATTGAATAACCACAAGGGCTGAACATTGTAGCATCAATGACAGAACCTGGTATCAGGTCACGAATTCCACTCACCTGGGAGAAAGTACGTAAAATATTTACACTTCTTACAAAAACAAGTCAGCAAAAAACTACTACCTTACAAAAAATAGCGGCAAACCCATATTGAAAGTGTCCAAACTGATGGGCACCATATCTGGTCAACCAAGGCTTCTTCCACTGTGCATGCTTCTGGTCAAGGGTTGTTGCCAAAAAGCCAGGACCTTGGAGTGACTTTTTCTAAATGGTGACCACCAACCTAGCTGAACTGCTTTTTGAATAGCAGGGCAATTGTTGGGAGTCTGGTTTGTGTGCTGGAGTGGGACATGTGCAGAGCAATGTTCTGTCTAAGGTGTGTGCTCTCACACAGTTTGAGGTCAGTGTAAATTGTGGTGCATAGAAAGAATTTGGCATGGAAACACAAAAATTTGTATTAATTCTGACCTGAGTTTAAATTGAACGCACAATATATATTTTTTTGAGTACATAGCAGAGAAGGAATTAGAGGGCACATTAGTGCAGGACTTCTACGTTACAATATGTACCGGTATAGGACCCGTTATCCACAATGCTTGGGACCTGGGTTTTTATGGACAACAGATCCTTCCATAATTTGGGTCTTCATACCTTAAGTATACTAGTAAATCAGTTAAACATTAAATAAACCCAATAGGCCCAGTAAGAATTAATTATATCTTAATTTGGATCAAGTATAAGGTACTGTTTTATTATTACAGTGAAAAAGGGAATCTTTTTTGAAAATTTTGATTATTTGGATAAAATTGAGTCTATGGCCTTTCTGCAATTTAGAGCTTTCTGAGAAATGGATTTCTTCATTAATTTATAGATGCAATCTCAAATCTGAAAAGCAGTGACAAAGCATAAGGCTGTAAGAAAATTAAACTTACACGAGTGACATCATTTGCAGTAACACCCTCTTTCATGTAGAACTGGTCCATAACTTCTGGGTCAAGCTCACTCATTAGAATTTCCAGTGTCTGATCTGGTTGATTGATAACATATCCATCTGGAATGTCCAGAGTATACAAATACCTATGAATAGGAAAACCAATAATGATATGCATTTCTTTAAAGATTAACAATTTATTTTATGATAAGACTTGTAAGAATGTAGTTTAATTAGCAAAACCATGCACAGGCAGTTTGGAATTTCACAGCATGATGTTCTTCTGAAGGTGCAAAATGTATTGCTCTGAAGGTGCAAAATGTATTGCTTTAAAAATGTAATTTCAACTAAAAGAAGTCACTGCTTCCCAAAAAGAATGTTAGAAAGTGACAAAGGGCACTTTAGGCCGCTTCAATAACTGGCAACTGGCTACGTAAAATGACAGGGGAAAAAACTACAATTGCCAAAGTCTTACACTCAGTGGTAGAAATTGATTTGATAAGACTACATCAAAAGGCTTTTAATTGTTGTAATTCCTATTCACCACCTCTTTGAAATAAAACACCTATTTACCTTAGGATTCAGTGAGAAATTCAAATTTCTTTTACACAGTTAATACAACTTAGAAATTAAAATCATCTTAAATTACAAATTATGAACAGGTTTTACTAGGATAATGGCACATTTTGTGACCATCCCTGCAGATTGAAAAGCTAGTAAATTAAAATGGTCTCAAATCAGTGTCCACATAAGTAGCGGGGTACTGTATTTTTTGGGCTCTTACACATAAGTGCAGGCCCAGATGCAGGCAATTCTCTGTGATGCGGTCCTCATGCTGCATTCCACCTGCGTTCAGTGCTTACAAGTACCTGTCTATGTATGGGCTCATTTAAATGAATAGAATGTGTTTCTTGCAGCACGTTCCTGCATTAAAACTGACCACAGTGTGTAAGAGTTTCAAATCAAGAGCTTACACTTCTTACCTAAGGAATTTTGCATCTGGGGAAAAAATTGTTCTAATTTGCATTACCAGTTCTCATCGGTTTAGTAAAATAAACACTTACCAGCAATCAGAATTAATTCGCCCCATGCAATATGCTGCTCCATCTGTAAAGAGTAATTACAAATGTTAAGCATAATATAAATATATAAGTATTTCCCTGTCAAACACTAGATGCATAGGCCACACGAAAGCATAATTGAAAACACTGACAAAATGGCACATATTCAAGGTATTAAATGTGATTCATAGGGATTCATCCTAAACAGTGGGTAATGATTCACAAGAACTATATTAGCTTCTAGATTTGGCCATTAGTTTAATTGAAGTTTGCCATTTACTTACTAGGGAAAATTTGATTTAGGAATTCAACTTCTTCCTGAAAATTCCTATGCGGGTATTCTTGATGGTTTGGTTTCATAAAGTTCTTGCGGGAATAAAAAAAGTTCTGGAACACAGGAATAAATTAGCAAATTACATTTCTTAATTCAAACTCCTACCAAGACTTCAAATGGAAATTCTTTTAGAATTTTTGATTGTAAGACTCCTTCTACCAAGACTTACAATCAAAAATTCTGAAAGAATTTCCATTTAGGAAAAGGCAGTCAATTTCTACCGACAATGCAAATTTACTCATGTAGGACAGAACCAAAGATTGCTGCCTTTACTCCCACTGCCATTAAACATGGTGTAATCATGTCAGCAGTGGTGATTTAAATTGAACATTCATTGCTCAGTTAAACACAGAGACATTAGTGGTTTGATGAAAATTAAATAGTTTTACCTTCAAAACTACTAAGGAAGACTATATATTAAAAAACTGTTCTCAACAAGCTTAGCAGAACAAAAGAAAATCTACCATGTTATTCCACAGCTAAGAATTATAGGGCATTTTATTCAATTAGCACCATTACACCATATCACCCCGAATAACTATATTCAGAATGGGACAAATCCAGGCACTAAACTATCATGATCAGAAAGCACAAGTTATATTTTTAGCTTGTTTTTTAACTGCTGCATGCCTTCCCAAGCATGTGGTGTAACAAATCATGCAGAGTTCTACAAAAACTGCATAATTAACACCAGAAAAAGCCAGAAAAGGAACAAAATAAATGTCTAAATTCAAGAATGTATTTATATAAAGCGGTCCTCACGTACTTGGATGCCATCAAACCCACAATATTCTCTGGCGAGCTGTAACAGGGGAACCAGTGCTTGCAGTAAGAGGGTGGTACCACATGTCTTCAAAATGAAACGTCTCTTGGAGACAAACATGCTACTCTCACTGTAAGAAAGAAATCAGTAAGTGCATTAGTGTGTCTGCATATAATGGAGCATAAAAGCACATTCTTCACATCTTCAACAACAGAATGCATAATGTTCAATGTAGCACATCAAAGAGAGAAGCCAATGCTCTCCCATCTGCTGTCATTTCTCTGTACCAACAGGAACAGCACCTGTCTGTGTGCAGATACATGAAAGTGTATTTTGGCTCAAAAATATGAAAGCATGCATTTTTCGCCAAAAAAGTATCTTACATTGTAAATGCCCAGATTTAAGTGTTAAGCCCCAATATGGCAGGTAGTCATGTGAATGAACAATCTACACTCTGAGATGTGTACTTTGCATATCATAGCAATAAAAAAATGGTAACAAATAATGTACAAGTCCACACACTAACCTTTGGGGAGGAAATAGGCGACCTAAACTGAAACGGTAATATACTAAATGAGGTATTTTACCTGGCACTTAGAAGTAAAAACCATCTATATCACAAATCAACTTTCAAAAGTATTGTTAAAAGGGATACTGAAGTGTAAAGTCATATTATGCTTGTGAGAACATACCTGAGTACATAAGCTTCCTGCTTGTCAGTTTTCGTCACACTTATGATCAAACAATGCACACTCTCCAAAAGTTTGTCCCACTCAAACCTATGGGATAAAAAGGTCAAAACTATTTTTAGAAAGATATGAACAGCAGTTTCACCATCTTCCCGAATTCCTTGCAGAATTCGGAGTTGAAAACCATTTTTCAAAAGAGCAAACATTTCTTTTTATATTTAATTTTGAAATATGACAAGGAGCTGGACAAGGTGTTAAGTTTCCCAGGTGCCTTCAGTCTGGTGCTCTGATAAAGTCTGGGCACTCTTCACTGTATGCATATCAGCCCCCCCCCCTTTTCCCCTAGCAGCCTTTTACCAGAACAATGGGAAGGAAACCATATAAAAGCATCACGACACAAGATAACAGCTCCCTAGTAGATATGAGAAAAGCACTGCACAGTAAAATTCCAAGTTCCACATTACTCCTCCAAGATAACAGCTCCCTAGTAGATATGAGAAAAGCACTGCACAGTAAAATTCCAAGTTCCACATTACTCCTCCAGTTACATTATGAAGTGCTGGCTCTTTCTAAGGGCAATGGCACATGGGGAGATTAGTCGCCCGCAATTATTTATGAGCGACAAAAGAAAATTGCAGGTTGAAATTTTTTGGTAAAGAAATGTTATTATGAATAATAAAAATATATATGAATATCCATCCATCAAAACGGCTATCCATATGCAGCAACTGTTTTTAGGCACCATAGCAAAACTGCTTGCAAATATTAATCATCCTCTCCAGTGAAGCACAGCAACAAGTTTCTCAAATCAATTCTTTATCAAATTGATTTGTACCATGTAATAGTCTTAAAAAATATTACCACATGACTTACATTAAGAACTGCTAATTTGTGTTAAACTAGTCATGCCAAGCCTAACATACAAACCCACATCAATTAAAATATACTGCAATGTAATAAAGGAAAAGTGGTTTATTTACAGGAACAATATTTTCATTTAGTGGTGTTAATTCTTGGAAATTGTGGAACAAATCTAGTAAATCTGAAAGACATTAAAACTGCTGCCTGCATTGATGGACTAAGCTAAATATAACACTAAATAATAGATGAATAAATACAACTACAATAAAAATGTGAAAATAACAAAAGATAACAGGAGAGGCAAATACAATTGAATATATTACACATCCCCGCTGTTCTCTTCACTGTAGCTTGATGTACCATCTACTACTAATGTAGTAGTAATCAGTTCTTTTCCAGCCAAGACTTTTTCACATAATGCATTGCACACCCTCTTCCTTTACAGATCTGATCACAGAATATGCAAGGAACTATGGAAATGAACTAACCTGTAAGAGTCTCTCACAAGGGTGCAAGGAACTGTGGAAACAGCACACTGACTGCTTTATTTTTATTTTTTTAATAAGCAATTAAACGCAGCAGTGAATTTTATTCGTAAATTGGCACAAGACGTAATGATCAAGTGGTATGATGTGAAGGTTCATACGATTTTCGGACTGTGTGTGGATTGTCATGACATTTTTCATAACATTAAGATCAGTAGTTTAGTCGATCTGACAAATTAGATTTCTGTGGGCTAACAATAATTTCCCTGCATGTATTGCCTGACGATATTTAATCTGAATGGCTAGTTGTAGGTTAGGAAATTGCAACAAACAATTGTTCGTTGGACATAGGATGAAATCTGCACGTCCTTAGCCAGATTGAGGGTAAGGACACACAGGCAGATTTGGGGGAGATTAGTCGCCCCAGCAACAAATCGCCTCTTCTTCGGGGCGACAATCTCCCCGAACTGCCTTCCCGCCGGCTACAATGAAAAATCGCCAGCGGAATGGCACATGGGTGCAAGGAACTGTGGGCAACTTCAGAATTGAAGTGCCGTGAGTGCCATCCTGCCGGCGGGAAGGCAGTTTGGGGAGATTGTTGCCCTGAAGAAGAGGCTATTTGTCACCAGGGCGACTAATCTCCCCGAATCTGCCCGTGTGTCCTTACCCTTAGGTTTACATCTTTAATACAGCCTCTTCTTACATTACTGCGTTCTTATCCATTTAAACTAAAAAAAAATGGTGTTTGCCAATAGTGATGGTTAAAAAACATTTTTATTCATTAAAACACTATTCACAAGTGTGATTTTAAAATAGCATATCAGACAAACAGCCTTTTCCCAACTATGCAAGAAACAAGCTGCAGCATCAGGCTACATTGCAGGTGGACCTTAATTACCCATCAGCATTAATCTTGAGTCATGCAAATGTAGCCAATATGTATGCCTATCTCCTGCAGTTCTTCAGGTCTGTTGGTTAGGGGAATCACAGTTTTCACTGATATCAAGCAGTGATGGTGATATCATTGAAAACTGTGATTGCCCTAAACAGACCTAAAGGACTGCATGAGTCGAAAAATAGCATAGTGGTGGAGAAACCTAACATTTGCAGGACTTAAGATGAATGCCGATCAGCGATAAGTATGCTACCTAATGTGCACCTGATCCAGCAGCTGGTTTCCTGAGGGTAGGGGGAGGCTATTATTTGCCTGATATGCTCATTTAAAACCACCCTCGTTAGTAGCACAGTAATAAATAAAACGTCTAATGTTTTTATAACCTACACTATTGGTGCCTGACATTTGTGCTTTTGTTGACGGTCTATTAAGTATCTGGGGGGCTTGTCCCTTTAAAGGGGTTGTTAACCTACACTATTGGTGCCTGACATTTGTTCTTTTGTTGACGGTCTATTAAGTATCTGGGGGGCTTGTCCCTTTAAAGGGGTTGTTCATCTTCCAAATCTTTTTCCAGTTTAGTTATTTTCAGATTGTTCACCATAAGCAAATACTTTTTTTCAAGTGCTTTCCATCTTTTACCGTTTTCCCAAAATTTAAGTTTAAAGTTTAATGTCCATGTCTCTGGTCTGGCAGCTCAGGGATCCAGGAGCCGATTCTGAACTGTTACAATTTGCTACATTTATTTGATACAATTAGTTAATACATTTCTCAGCAGTATCTGTTGAATATTAGCAACTATTGTATCAATTCTAACAGCTGCCTTCAATAAAACTCAGGGATTTTGGTCAGCAGGGACAAAGATAACAAATTATTAGCAACTATTGTATCAATTCTAACAGCTGCCTTCAATGAAACTCAGGGATTTTGGTCAGCAGGGACAAAGATAACAAATGTATTGATTAAATGTATCAATTTAAAACAGTTACAATTTAGAACAGTCTGAGACCCCCCCCCCCATATCCCAGAGCTGGTTTAAAATGTGAAAAACAAAACTTTACCCTTCAATATTAGTAAAACGGTCACAAATAAAAAAAATAGAAAGTTATTGGAAAAAGTCATTTTTCAGGTAAAATAATGAAAAAAATGTATGTTTACCATTTTAAACCAGTACTTCAGTTTAATCTATAATTGCTACTTGGAAAAATCCATGACTACCAAGTATATTGTTGCAATATATCTGCAAACTATAAGCTTTGAATGCCAACTGGTTTTGTTTAAAAAAGCCAGGTTTTCAGATCAGGCATTTAACACAATGAATTCATTTATAACCTCAAAATCATCCTTCTGTTGCTTTATTTTCTGCAGGTTATGTTGCATTAAGCAACATAAAACATTACATCAATAGCATGACTGACTCCAGAGAAATTACAAGTAGGACTTGCTTTTTTGTTATACAAGGGGTTAAACCTGAGATCTGCAAGAGGGGCACATTCCTGAGATTAATTTGACCAAAGCCCAAGCGGATTGGCTGCTTGAAAATGACAAAGCAATAGGGCAGGGCTATGAAAAAGCACTCACGTGTATCTGCAGTAGGCACACACTTGCAAAAATGGTTTGTCTTGTAAAAGACAAGAACAAAGCCTTAGTACCCCTTTACGATTAATTCCACGTACAGGTTTTACCATTTTGGTATTCAATCAGAGACATAACAGATACAATGACAGATCCTGAGCATGCATTTTATTCAGAGGGAATATTAAGAGCAAATATAAAGAAGTACATTGTAATTTTGAGAACTGAAAAGGCCAGTTGCTATACAACACAAACTCAACATGTAACCTGGTGAATTATAACTTTCCATTTTACACCATGTTGATAAGCTTAGCCAACATTCAGGTCTGTGTCCAATCTTCACACTTTCATTCTATAGATCAAAACAGGTCTTGATAATAGGTGGCTGGACGGAGGAGGAAAACAATCAATAAGAGGAGCTCACCCCACAGTTACTGGAGAAGTAATATATCTTCCCTAACTACCTGCCAGGAGCACTGTGACACAAATTAAAGTCACTCCCAGATTTTTCAATAATTGAACTAAAAACAGTTTAAAAAAAAAAAAACTTTTATAAGACTGGTATGGAAGATTTCCTCATTAACGTTTAAAATGAGTGATTTGTTTCATCCATTATTAGCGGATCTATCACAAATAGTATTTCCAGACTGAGCTTTTTCACCAATTGATGTATCTTTACTAAAGATACATAAATACACAAGTTACTGATACTCTGTACCCTTATAAGGCCGTATAGAAGAGGGACGCCATTTGGCAACGTGTGCAAAGCAGGAACAGGCTCTGACCCAGAGACTCTCACTGAGGCAAGAACAGGAGCTGCAGCCCCACCCTCCCCACACATTTAGGATACATAGGCAGGATTTGAACCTGAGTTAGAAGACTCCTCCGTCTGTCAGAAATGTGGTTGGATTAAATTACACTGCTGGCATTACAGAATACAATTTAGGAGATGGAAATAGATGTAAGCTATCAAATAAGGGCATCAAAATATCAGTTATCCAAAGATTTACTATATATATATATATATATATATATATATATATATATATATATATATATATATAAACACATATATACATACACACATAGTTTGTCTATGTGACACGATTTCGAGGGATTAACCTTTTTTTTTTTAGCTGAAAACAAGAAGCACAATGAGTCTGGTTTCTGCCTGCTTATATTGGGGAAATGGTAAATATGAGCATGGGTATGGAAATATGGATAGGTATAATGGGATGACAGACATCAGTATCCCTTCAGAGGACTGTATGCCTAGTTCTTTAGCTTTGGTACAACAATGGGATAAAGGATGTAACAGCAGCAGCAAAGAACATACTGAATAAGCCTCACTGTCAAGTGTTAAGCTTTCTGACAGCAGTGTCAGAGGCCACACACAGAAGGCTATGGGTAAGGCAAGTGTTAAGAGGAACACAAAATGGAAGCTCCCAGGCTGCCTCATGCTCCAGTCTAAAAGGAATGAAAGGGGGGAGGGGGTGTCAAAAACTGGCAGCGCCTCCCATTCCCTGACACAGCACGTTAGCCTGTCTGCTCTGAGCACATGGGCAGCTCCCTACCTACCTAGCCCACTCCTAGTTACAATCTTACCTCAGGTTTCCCTACTGCAACAACAAAACGAATGTATGAATAGCTGTCTTAGGGGGAGGGGGGGTAGAATTTAGTAGGCCTAAACCAACAGGAGCCTGCATATACATGCGCCACTATATCCTATGGGTCTGTGGGAAGCTCCTAGTGGATTAGCACCGCAGTAAAAAGCAAAATGGATGAATGACCTTCAACCAAACCTATAACTGCATAGGAAAAATATTTGAGCTGCTGCGTTTGACAAGTAGTAGACCATATATATGAGGAAAGCGCTCAGTCTGACCAGCGTCATATACATCTATAATATACCACATGCATTGACAGCTCAAATCTACTGAATTCTCTTCCCCCGCCCCATTACCTTGGGATGTCACGGAGGTCCCCGGATCCTTTGCTCTCGTCCTGCTGACTAAACCACACTTCCAGCAGCTTCTCTGTTCCCTCAAAGAAGTGCGCGGCGCTCTCCTCCATCTTCATCTTCTCGACCGCCTCTCCCTCCTCCGGCAGCCGGAGACCCACCGACAACGCAGAAAATAACTTCAAACGGAAAAAAATAACTACCTGCTGATAATTTCTTACCCGGTTTCTTTTTTTTTCTGGTCCTTTACTTAAAAATAATTCTTAGCTTCAATTTATATTTGAAATGTAGCCTTTAAAGATTTTACGTCGATTATTACTTTATTGTAATTTTTTGGCAGGTGGCTTTCGAATATTATCGTTGATTTCTAGGTGTTGTTTATGATGGATAGTTAATTTCTCCGCTAAAGTCTCTTTTTTTTCCCTGTTTTATTCCCTGTTACAGAGAACGCGGTTGAGCAAGCGCTAGCTAATATCGCCGGCCATACTGTGTAAAGCAAAGCTCTGAACTCCGGAGCTGCTTTTTATACCCGGCGCGTCAGTGGGAGTGACGTAACCCTTTTTGAATTGGCTGATATAGTTCCGTAGTCCCTCAGCCTATACACTTGCTGCTCACTTTGCAATCGATTGGCTCATTTCAATGTGTCAAATTGTTTCCGCCTCTTCTTTTCTCTCAGTCGTTGGAGTGCTAAAGGCAGGCGAGTGAGTAGAAGTGGGCGGTGAATGTCAGTAACTGCGGATTAGTATTGGAGAGGAGGGGAAAGATTAATGGTTTTATATTGCCGGCCTGCAGCGTTATTTGCCTTCTATCCAGTATGAGGCAGTCATGACAAATTAGCTATAGGGCTCCCACTTGCTTAGGCCTTTCTTCTATTTTTCAGGGCTCGAAAAGTTTGAGGAGGCTGAGATTTCAGGTTTACTCTAAATTCTTTTCTTAAGAATGTTCCTTCTAATTGAAGAATGACTGCAGGGGTGTAACTACAGAGGAAGCAGACCTGTCTGCAGGGGGGCTCAGGAGGTATAGGGGGTTCAGGAGGTATAGGGGGCCACACCAGGCCCTAATTAATTAGTAATTTCAATATATTGGTCAAACAGGACAACCTCTAGAGAGTTTGGGGGCCTCTCAAATTATTTTGCTGTGGGGCCCAGTAACTGATGTCAGGGTAATCACCCTTTGCGAATGTACAATGCGACACAATCCAATATACCGCGCACGATAATCACATTCATTAGACCTGCAACAGTAAAAAGAAGGCTTGGTTCCAGTACTTTGTGCAATCATTAGATGCATTGAGCCTGCAATGGCCAAAACACACATTAATTATTGAAAAGAACATTGGTGAACACAATATATTTGTGGCTTAGCTAAACCTATATGTGCCCAAAAAAAATATAACCAGAGCTCACACAATTTCCAGTTTTGCTGACATCCCAGAGTCACAAGTATCATTGGTATTTTTTTTAATGTATTTGACATTTGAAAACTGGGCAGTTTTTCCAGAACTGACAATTAGCTGCCAAACCCAGTTCCAGATCACAAGTGGCAATGCGGTAAGAATATATGCATTCTGCAATGATACAGGGCCACACAAACCAGGGCAAGAGTTTTCAGTCTATTCCATCCCCCCTTTTTTAATGCTGAGATGCCAAACTGGTTTAAGGCTCCAGGTGTATTTTGGCCATCACCCCCCCCCCACCGACACACCCCCTTTCTCTAGAATTCCTTTGTAGAGAACAATCTCTTCAAAAAGAAACTCAGATACTACCAATGCCCAAACCATTGTGCTCTTTTGCCCTGTACGTTATCCACTTATTTAGTTTGTATGCTGTATGTGGCCGGGTCCCCCTTCCTATTATGTCTTTAACCAAACAGCACATACTATATTTATTTATTATATATATTTTGTCTTCCCTGTGTGTACTTTTTTGTAATGTAAAATTGTACAGAGATGCATCCATAATTGCTCTTTATAACTTGTTTAGCAGCAATGCCTCAATTTGGTCTGCCTTAAAGGAATCCTGTTATGATTTTTATGGTGTACTTTTTATTTCTAAATTACACAGTTTACATTGCATATAATTCACTCTACAATATAAAAATTGTATTCCTGACCCAACAAGTGTATTTTCTTTTTTGTTTTAATATCGGTGTGTAGGCAGCCATCTCAGGTAATTTTGCCTGGTCATGTGCTTTTAGACAAAAGCCAGCACTTTAGGATGGAACTGCTTTCTGGCAGGCTGTTGTTTCTCCTACTCAATGTAACTGAATGGGTCACAGTGGGACCTGGATTTTACTGTTTGGCGCTGTGCTTAGATCTACCAGGGAGCTGTTATCTTGTGTCATGGAGTTGTTATCTGGTTACCTTCCCATTGTTCTGTTGTTATGCTGCTGGGGGGGGAGGGAAGGGGAGATATCACTCCAATTTGCAGTACAGCAGTAAAGAGTGACTGAATTTAATCAGAGAACAAGTCACATGACTGGGGGCAGCTGGGAAACTGACAATATGTCTAGCCCCATGTGAGATTTCAAAATTAAATATAAAAGAATCTGTTTGCTCTTTTGAGAAACGGATTTCATTGCAGAAGTCTGCTGGAGCAGCACTATTAGCTGATGCGTTTTGAAAAAAACATGTTTTCGCATGAAAGTATCCCTTTAAGTAACTGCACATGATTGCGTTTACACCAAAACAACAGTGCTCATGAATGCAAGGGAACCCTGTAAGTAACACATGCATTGAGGAAGTTTCAGTTCCACAGTTCCATTTCCGTGCTGAGCCTACACACACTAAGCATAATGTGATGATATTAAAAAGCAACTTCTTGAGGTTTCGGGGGCGGACCCACAAGATGGCCGCGTTTTACTGAGCTCCTCAGCCAGAGCTTCAAAAAAGAATATACCTGAGTTCGATAGCTGCTCTAAAACGAGCACAGACATTCATAACTGGCAGAGGATATCTGAAAGACAAAGAACCAACATACCAACGGTCAGCTCACCTCCAAATTGCAGGCCCGGAACCGAGTGCTTCATCCACGCGGACCCAGACTGAACCGCTTCATTACCTGCACTAGACCACTTATACTAAAGACCTGGTAGGGCATTACTATATAAGCAGCAAAGTAAACTTAGCAAAGTCGGTCACGGGAGGGCGAGTATCGCGATAACACCAGAGCCACATCTCTACCCCGCCACAAAGGGATATTTAGGCCACAAAGCCTAAGGGGTATTTAAACTACGCACCTAATCTCGCGTTGTTGCGCAAATTAAACTATAAGACCACCCTGTTATCAGAGAACAGCTGTGATACTCAGAAATAAACCAGCAACGCCTCAACTCTGCACAGAATAAAGGCTTTACAAGTGCATCAATTAAGCCCCACTTTATAACATTAAGGTACATAAGCCACAACAGCTAAGGGGTATATTTGCCAAACTTTTACCCCATACTGAACATCTAGCAATACATGGGTGGAAACATGCCCTCCAAATACAAAAAAGATCTAAAATACTGTATTACTCAGACCTCAACTCCTGGATATACTTTATAATTGACTTTAATCATAAGTGGGCAACCCAGCCCCAACCCAGACACCACAAGCTACAAAGTTTACCAGGCCTGGTCACCACATTGGACTGTGCTGTCAGTCATAAATTCAACATAAACCCCTCCAATACAGAGAATCTGCAGCAATAAATAACATAAGCGGTACATCATCACACATAACTGCTCTGGACAAATTATCTCTACTAACTATGTAAAATTATATGAATACCTTACCTACCCACAAACTGGAGCCAGCAAGGTGGGACATTTCTATATCATGAAATAACCTCACAAGAAAGGTCAGTGGGATATATCAATCTAAGCAATTCTATTGAACTCTAACCTCATCCATCACCTAAAATCAGTATAATCTACAATAGTATGGAAATATTCCTGGGACAAAATCCCACAATGCCACAAAGAGTTACCAAATCCAAACTCAAGGGAAAAAAGCAACAAGACTCCAACACAACTACTGCGGAACTGGAAGCCCCAAGCTCACCTCCTGCTCCACAAACCCAAAATCAAGAACTACTTCAAGCCTTAGAACCTCTGCTAGATCAAAAACTTGCGGGAATCAAAGAATCTGTTACTGAGACATTCCAACTTACAAACCAGCTGCAGTGGATGACCGACGCTGATCAAAGAATCTCAGACCTGGAAGACAATCTGGACAAAGCAGAAACAACAATAGAGACGCAACAACATGAAACATGAAATTACAACTAGCAGAAAAGGTTAATGACTTGGAAAACAGGAGCAGGAGGAACAACTTAAAGGGATACTGTCATGGGAAAACATGTTTTTTTCAAAACGTATCAGTTAATAGTGCTTCTCCAGCAGAATTCTGCACTGAATCCATTTTTCAAAAGAGCAAACCGATTTTTTTTATATTCAATTTTGAAATCTGACATGGGGCTAGACATATTGTCAGTTTCCCAGCTGCCCCCCTGAAGGAATTGCGGTAACTCCTTCGACTTCGACATGGTAGAGAACATGTATGCTCCTAACACTGATAATAAATGTTTTCTTACAGATATCCTACAACGGCTTGACCCCTGGGGGGCAACTAATATCAAACTTGGGGGAGATGCAAATGCGGTATGGGATAGCTACATGGACAAATCAGGTAAACCTACCTCTCACTCCCATATCAGAGCTAAACCTTTACACACACTATGGGGCACATTTACTTAACTGGAGTGAATGAATAGAGGAAAAAATACTTTGAATTTCAAACTTTTTTTTTGGCTTATTCGACCATTGAATTGGCTACTTCGACCTTTGACTACGACTTCGAATAGAACGATTCAAACTAAAAATCGTTCGAGTATTCGACCATTCGATAGTCGAAGTACTGTCTCTTTAAAAAAAACTTCGACCCCCTACTTCGCCAACTAAAACCTACCGAACATCAATGTTAGCCTATGGGGAAGGTCCCCATAGGCTTTCTAACACAAACTGCCCACATTGTTCACCTGTTCACACCTTATTGGGGGCACCAGCACTGTGTCACAGTATGTAGTACATCCTAGAGTGGTCCTGATGGGGTTCCCTGTCTCCTGCTCTGTTCTGCCCTATGCTCCCTGTGTGGTTCATACTCTGCCTGCCCTATGCTCCCTGTGTGTGCCATACTCTGCCTGCCTTATGCTCCTGTGTGTGCCATACTCTGTATACCCTATTCTCCATTGGTGTGCCAAACTCTGTCTGTGTGTGCCATACTCTGCCAGTGTGTACCATTCTCTGCCTTCCCTATGCTCCCTGTGTGTTCCATACTCTTTCTGCCCTATGCTCCCTGTGTGTGCCATACTCTATCTGTCCTATTATCCTTTGGTGTGCCAAACTCTGTTTGTGTGTGCCATACTCTGCCAGTGTATGCCATACTCTGCCTTCCCTATGCTCCCTGTGTGTGCCATACTCTGCCTGCCTTATGCTCCCTGTGTGTGCCATACTCTGTCTACCCTATTCTCCCTTGGTGTGCCAAACTCTGTCTGTGTGTGCCATACTCTGCCAGTGTGTATCATGCTCTGCCTTCCCTATGTTCCCTGGGTGTGCCCTGCTCTGCCTGTGAAACATAAGCCTGGTATTTGTTCTGGGGGTTTGTTAGCATTTAAAAATTATTCTTAGGGGCCCTTAAGGTGTTTAATCATGTGCTGGGGGTACTGTGTTATCCATAGGGGAGTAGAAGGTATATTGATTTAATGGTATGTCTTAATATGACAACTTTTTTCACATATGAGTGATATCCCTGCAGTGAGCACCAACCATTTGGTTTTTTGGTGTGCTATTAATGTGGACATGGTTTTGTGGTAACATGGGTGTGGTTTAAAGTGGGCGTGGTCTAAAACAGGGAGTAGCTAACACTGGCTTCATTATCGGCCCTCCACCATGTAGACCAGAAAAATTCCGACCCTCGGTAGCACAGAAGTTGGACAGCACTGATATAGATGATAACATTGCGCATTGGGATGACCCCCACCTGCTTTGAACTGCCTTGAAACCTGTTCTAAGGGGACATATTATATCTTATATAAAAAATAAAAGGAGAAAGAAATTCTCTGAGAAGTATTCCCTCCTACAATAAGAGTTAACTAAACATTACACAGCCTTTAAAAGCTCTAACACAATAGAAGATAAAAATAAATACAAAGAGACAAAACAACTTTTAGACAATTTATTGACAGATAAAGCATACAGCTCAATGAGTCACACAGCCAATTGGTTTTACAGATAGGGAAACAAATCAGAGAAACTTTTGGCCAGAATAGCAACTAAACAGGCAATTAACCCATATATACAAAAGCTGAAAACTCCACAAGGATGGATCAATGATCCCAATCAAATAAAAAAAAATTTAACCACTCATTTCAAACACACACTGATAATCCGACCGATGGTCTTAAATTCAAGAAGCAGGCCTTCAAAAGTTGTCAGCCCAAGATAGAGTAATCCTTGATACCCCTGTAGCAGAAGAAGAAATTTCAAAAACAATGAAACAATTGAAAAATAACAAGACACCAGGATCCGATGGCCTGTCGGCAGAACATTATAAATTGTTCATGCCTAAACTTTCCCCCATTCTAACCAACCTCTATAACAAAGTGCTACAAGGCTACTATGGCACTATGGCATGAAGCAAACGTAGCAAGAATTATTCTACTCCCAAAATGACCCATATCGTTTCTGAATCAAGACATAAAAATCCTGACTAAAATTATGGCCGATAGATTACAATTGACTCTTACGGAGCATCAAGTAGGATTCCTCAAACATAGACAACTGGTGCAAGCTCTGCAATCTAGAAAAAAGAAAATATGGCGTATTATTAAATTAAGATACAGATAAAGCTTTTGATACATGCACGTTAAACGACTACTACAATTTTGGTATCCATATGCTTAATCTGTTTATAAATCTATACTTCAATCCATGCACATTCATAACAGTTAACGGTCTAGATTCATGATTAATAGAGAAACACGACAAGGCTGCCCTCTCTCCCCATTGTTATTCAATCTAGCTAAAGACCCCCTACTAAGACATTTCTCACAAAATTCAAATCTTTCAGGTATTCAAATTAAAGGAAAACTATACCCCCAAACAATGTAGGTCTCTATAAAAATATATTGCATAAAACAGCTCATATGTAAAACACTGCTTCATGTAAATAAACCATTTTCATAATAATATACTTTTCTAGTAGTATGTGCCATTGGGTAATCATAAATAGAAAATTGCCATTTTAAAAAAATAAGGGCAGCCCCTTGGGATCTTACGATTCACTGTGCAAACAAACATGCCAAACAAACTATACTTGTTAGGTCACATGAGCCAATTAACAGACATTGTTCTGTATTTTGCTTTAACACTTCTTCCTGTTACAGTTAGAGTTGTAGTATTTCTGGTCAGGTGATCTCTGAGGCAGCGCACAGACCATCACGAAATGGTGGTTTAAGGCAAGAGATGTAAAAGGACAATATTTACTTAAGTATATATACAAGTTTGGTAAGATTCTTTAATATGCCACTTAATATGATATCAACTATCTGTTGCTTGATACAAAAAGTGTTAGTTGAGTTCTCTGAGCCTTAGAAAATTAGATGCATAGTTGGGTGCTGAGTTTTTGGCTGATATGACAGATTGATTAGGAGATAAGTTTATAATTTAAAGGAGATGTTTATCTTAAAATTAACTTCAGTAGGTTATAGACAAAATGTATTGTAAAACAGTCCTCAGTTGTTACATCTTTTGCATCTTTTGATTTTTTGAAATTTTGGTTTTGCAGTGTGAAGTTTAAAATGTTACTTTTTGTACTGCTTACCCTAGCAACCAAGCATTTAGACCAAGAGCACAAGCAGTGGAGCGTCCGCTTTCTTTTGTCTCAATTTTGTATGCAGGCTTTGGAAAGTGGATCCTCTGTCATGTGCTCCTTTCAGTGCTCTACTGAGTTGGCCTGCATGGAGCTACGCTGATTGTATATAGGAGCGAAAATGCATTCTTTTGCTTATCTGCTTCTCACAATTGGAAATCATATGATCTGCTCACTTCCATTCCTATGTCAGGAGGCGTTTGAGGTAGCACCTTCAGTGATGCCCCCCTCACACCCCTTTGCTTACCTATCCTGTACCAGAGGGGGGCTGCATTGCTAGTGCAGAGAAACAGGGTTGTTCCTAAACCCCCCCTGCAGCCTGCGGTGACTTCTGTGTTGCTTTCCCCCCTGCTTACATGCTCCATATTTCAGAGGTCATGGGGTGTCCATGTTGCTAATGCAGAGAGCACAAAGTTTCACTCTCTGCACTAGAAGAGCAGAATTTCTGGTTTGATAACTAGAAATTCAGCTAATAAAGTTATCAGGAGTGGCTTTTTGCCGTCCCTTGTAACCCCTGGGGCATTGTCACCTGAGGGGAATTTCTCAACATTCCTTGTTTGTGCAGTGCTCCTACAGAGAAAGCACTTGCGCTCTCTGGCACTAGAAGAGCTGAATTTTCGGGCATAGTTCCCCTGAATCTGCTGTGTGTCCTTAACCTTAGGCTGGTCAACCAGCTGTTCAACCTGTTGTTTAACCTGCTGACTGATTGCAGTAGATTATAGCACCTGGAACAAAACTATAACCAGTTATTACTTTTTCTCTAGACTGGCCCTCTCTGTCAGTGCAGAACGCCTGGGGTTAAGTATCCACCTCCAGAGGCAGGACAGAAGAATAGAAAAAACTTCAGCTCCACCCTCCATATATATAGTTATGCTCCTCCTTTATCCTGCAGTTTTTTTTTTAATTTTTATTTTATCCTTTTCTTTACTTGTATTTTCTTTCAGGCAAGGGTAAATCTGTCCATAGACAGTACCAATTAGCCGCAAACTACTCTAACAGAAGAGTGAAAGCAGGAGTATTCAGACACAGTCAAATCTCCCAGAGATGAATACTGTTTGTCTGCATCAGGGGCACAGTAGCCAGAGAGGGCGCGCTCATCACTGCTCTTCTAGGGAACCCAGACCGGATTTCTAACTCTGCATTACCGAGCAGGATCCCCACAAGATTTCCCAAACTGATCGGAGTAGCAGGTGCGTACACCGCAGCCGCACTTCCGGGTTTGTACATGGCGCCAAAACTTAATGCGCAGCGGGCGCCATTTTGGATTTCACACAGCAGCGGATCGTTTTTGCTCATATCCAGGCGAACATTAAGGTTAGAGGCTCTATTAAGAGCACTGGTGATCGCGAGCGTTGGGCATTGTGAGGTTAGCCGAGTGGTTTCCTTAACTTCAGGGTATATATATATGTATATATGCTGTTGCACAGGCCTTCACTGCCCTTAGGCATACTAGGCTGAACATGGATTGGATGCATAGTGGGTCATTTATACTGCATGTAAGCGCTATGTTACCATATATATCCTGGGTATTCAGTCACTAAGTGAGTTTATTTTACCCGTACAGATAATCCTATTCACAAAGGATGGATATAGACACAGCACTTGAGGACATTCGAAAGGACATGTCCAATACATCAACACCACCTAAAACTAGAAAGACAACAGAGAGGAGAGCTCACAACCAGAGCAGAAAAATGCAAAGTCTGCAAGCATAGATCACGAAAAGGGGAACAGGGAACATGCTTGGATTTCTTATAACCACCAATTTCAGCACCAACCTTGTCTCCACAAATAGTCCCCATATTGACCAAGCACAAGCTCCAAATCCCTCCACAATTAAGTTTAGACACTGAATCTTCTGAGTTAAACGATAACACTGACCAATATAGTGAACCAGAAACAGGAGAGCTTTCGATTAGTGAAAGATCTTCTAATGACTCAGAACATCAGTACCATTGCAGGTCCAGACATAGCGTCTTTTATGTGAGATAATAGCCATACTTGAAATAAAAGACGAGACGACCACCACATCAACAGCTGACAAAGTTCTGGGTGTTCAGCCTAGGAGAACTTTCCCTGTTTTTAAATCTGTCTCAAGTCATTGAAAATGAATGGTCAAAACCAGGTTTTGCACTAACTCAGAGGTTCCAAAGTACTTATCCCATACCGGAAGAACAACAGAAGCTTTGGGACAAAGCTCCTACGGTGGATTCCGCTATTGCTCGCCTCTCCAGAAATACCACACTTCCAACAGAGGAAGCAGCTTTTAAGGAACCCATGGATAAAAAGATGGAGGTTTCCTTAAGGAAGGGTTTCACACATTCTACTACAATGCTTCGACCAGCAATAGCAGCAGCGGGACTAGCACGCACATCTACATTCTGGTGTCAGGAAGTACTAAAAAAATCACCGGAGGAATTACAAGAGGAACTATACCGTATCAGATCAGTATTAGCCTTTTTGTCCGACGCCGCAATGGATACGGTGAAGCTAGCAGCCAAGGCCAGCATGGACAATGTAGTTGCCAGGAGAGCCCATTGGTCTGGTGACACAGCATCCAAAACTAAATTGCTTAATCTGCGTTTCACAGGCGATACACTTTTTGGACCGGATCTCAAGCAGATCATAATGGAGGTTACGTTTACACAAAACACATCAACAACACAACACAACAAGTCTGCAGTCAACAGACAATATCGACAAGTGGACGATAGTGGCTGGGGAGCAACATTTCCACCCCGCACTTGTCAAGGAGTCTGGTCTCCAAGGGAGGCCAGGCTACCAATCAATGTTCTAGAAATAGGGAATGCTGTCCGACATTGGTCAAAGGAGCTACACGGCCTACTTCTCAAAATACAATCAGACAATACCACAGCCGTGGCATACCTAAACAAACAAGGGGGCACACGCAGCGACAGAGTGATGCGCCATGTATCTCATATAATCTCATGGGCGGAAATGAATGTTCCAGCCATATCCGCAGTATTCATACCAGGAGTTCTCAACTGGGAGGAGGACTACCTCAGCCGCCAACGAATAGACCAGGGAGAGTGGGCTCTACACCCTGAGGTGTTCGAAGAAATCAAGTCCAGATGGGGCTGACCAGACATAGACAAATTGGCACGATTTCAAGGTACCTACTTACTGTGCCAGGACTCAGCGTATGTCGACGCCTTAGTCATTCCTTGGAACTTCAGGAAAGTCTATGCCTTTCCTCCAATAGTACTGTTACCAAGGATAATCCAGAAGATCAAACAAGAGGGAACATTGACAATCCTCATTGCCCCAGATTGGCCGAGGAGAGCGTGGTATTCAGAACTCGTCAAGATGTCAGTAGCTCCTCCTTGGAGACTACCTCTTCACTCAAGGTCCAGTCAGACACGACAACCTATCCATTTTGCATTTAACTGCATGGCTATTGAATCCGAGATATGGAGGTCCAAGGGTTTTTCAAAACAGGCCACAGACATTTTCATGAAGGCCAGAAAACCAGCCACCACAAGGGCCTATTGTGCAGTTCCAAGGACTTACAATGGCAGCAGGCTTCCATTCCTACTACAGTGGAATTTCTAACTCAAGGGTTCAGTTTAGGGTCATTAGATCATTAGCAACTCTAAAAGGACAGATTTCAGCCCTTTCCATTCTCTTGCAACGTCAGTGGGCAAGGGAACCAGACCTCATACAGTTTTTACAAGGGGATGGTAAAGTCAGACCAGCATATAGAGACCCCACACAACCTTGAGATCTTACTACAGTACTCGGTGTACTACAAGGTCCACCATTTGAACCATTTGCTTCATGCCCATTGAAGTACCTTATTTGGAAGATGACTTTCTTATTGGCTATTACATCTGCAAAAAGGGTGTCAGACATGGCAGCACTTTCCCAGAAAGAACCGTAGTTAATCTTACATCAAGATAGGGCAGTATTTAGGACAATTCCCTCCTTCACTCCAAAGCTGGTATCTGCTTTCCACATCAATGAAGAGATACATTTGCCATCCCTTTGCCCTTACCCAGCCAATGACAAGGAGAAGGCTCTACACAAGCTAGATGTAGTTAGGGCAATACGCTATTATAATCCAAATAATAGCATATTGTCCAGACTGATAGTTTTCTAGTCACTCACGGGGTCAATAAAGGATGTCTGGCCACAAAACGTACAATAGCTAGATGGCTAGTAGAGACCATAAATTGTGCGTATGATCTTAGTAAAAAAAAACCAGACCATTCAAGGTTAGAGCACATTCCACTAGAGCCATGAGTACATCATGGGCTCTATATAATTCAGCTACCCCAGAACAGATCTGTAAAGCAGCCACTTGGGCCTCATTATCCACTTTTGCAAAATTTTACAGACTACATCTCTTTCATTCTGCAACTGCAGCCTTTGGTAGAAAAGTTTTACAGGCTGCAGTACGGCAGTAGTGATTTTCCCGCCCTAGTTATGGGACAGCTTTGGAATGTCCCCAGGCGTTCTGCACTGACAGAGAGGGCCAGTCTAGAGAAAGAGAGATTTTACTTATCGAAAAATCTTTTTCTAGATGGCCCAAACTGTCAGTGCAGTAAGCCCCACCCTTCTGATAATGTTAGACAAGTTCATAGTTCAAGTGCAGTTTTACTAAGTTATTCACATTATGTTATATATATTCTTGTCTGTTTGCATGTATCTCCTCTGTTTACTCCTAACTAAGCTGACAAACAAAACTGCAGGATACAAGAGGAGCATAACTATATATATGGAGGGTGGAGCTGAAGTTTTTTCTATTCTTCTGTCCTGCCTCCGGAGGTGGATACTTAACCCCAGTCGTTCTGCAATGACAATTCGGGCCATCTAGAAAAATATTTTTTGGTAAGTAAGATCCCTTTTAAATCTCTATAAGGGCTAACTTCTGTTAAAAGGATTTTTTTAGCCTCAGCATAATGGCACCTAGCCTAAAGGAGAACTAAACCCCAAAAATGCCATATTTTATATATTGAACTTATTTGACCAGGTTAAAATTTCAACTTCTCAGCAATGATCCAGGACTTCAAAATTTTCACAGGGAGTCACCATCTTGGAAAGTATTTTTAATACTCATATGCTCAGTGGGCTTTGAGCAGCTGTTGAGAAGCAAAGCTTAGGGGTCATCTCAAATTATCAAGCAGAAAATGAGATCGGCCTGTAATATAAGCTGATGCTTCAGGGCCGATTATTAAATTCTGATGCTAATTTCACTGGTTTCTTGGTTGCCATGTAGTAATTATCTGTATTAATTACTAATCAGCCTTATAATGTAACATTTATATTGTAAGTGTACTGTATATTTTACATAGTAACATAGTAACATAGTAAGTAAGGTTGAAAAAAGACACATGTCCATCGAGTTCAACCTTTTTTTTTTTCTTTTTTTTATTAACTACCTATCTGCCAATTGATCCAGAGGAAGGCAAAAAAAAACCATCTGAAGCCTCTCCAATTTGCCTTAGAGGGGGAAAAATTCCTTCCTGACTCCAAAATGGCAATCGGACTAGTCCCTGGATCAACTTGGACTATGAGCTATCTCCCATAACCCTGTATTCCGTTACTTGCTACAAAGCCATCCAACCCCTTCTTAAAGCTATCTAATGTATCAGCCTGTACAACTGATTCAGGCAGAGAATTCCACATCTTCACAGCTCTCACTGTAAAAAACCCCTTCCGAATATTTAGGCGGAACCTCTTTTCTTCTAATCGGAATGGGTGACCTCGTGTCAGCTGGAAAGACCTACTGGTAAATAAAGCTTTTTGAATCATATCCTGAGTCAGCCACTGACTAGATTGAGCTGAACCATTCGTGCAGTTATTAAGTGAGCCTGTGAACCCAGACTCCTCTATTGTATACACTGAAGAAAAGAACTGATTTAACACATTTGCCTTTTCTGTATCTGTTACAACCATACTGGTACCATTATTTAATGGAGCAACACTCTCAACCTGCATCTTTTTACTATTAATATATTTAAAAAACTTTTTAGGGTTAGTTTTCACCTCCACCGCAATTAACTCTTCATTTCTTTTCTTAGCCTTCCGGATTGCTGATTTACAACATTTATTACAGTGTTTATATTCATTAAATGCAGCTTCTGTCCCTACAGATTTGTAGTTTTTAAATGCCTTTCTCTTCTTTCCCATTAACTTCTTTACTTCTGTATTAAGCCACACAGGATGATTCTTAGAGCTTCTACGTTTAGTCCTTAAGGGAATAAATTGAGAACAGTAATGATTTAACATAATTTTAAAGGACAACCATTTCTGTTCTGTGTTTTTAGCTGAAAACCTAATGCCCCAATCAATGCTCTGTAGGGCAGCCCTCAAGGCACTAAAATTAGCTTTTGCAAAATTCATGGTTTTTGTTGCCCCAGTGTATTTTTGTTTTTTGCACCAGACATTAAAAGATATAACATTATGGTCACTAATACCCAGGGGTTCAATGACTTGCACATTTGCTATAAGTTCTGGGTCATTTGAGATCACTAAATCAAGAATAGCATTTTTTCTGGTAGGCTCCTCAACAACCTGTGCTAAAAAATTGTCGTGCAATAAGTTTATAAACTTGTTCCCATTAACTGATCTAGCAGTATCAATATCTGGGTAATTAAAATCCCCCATTATCATTACTTTACCTAAACTAGCAGCCTTTTCTATTTGCATTAGGAGCTTTGTCTCTTCCTGCTCACTTACATTAGGGGGTCTATAGCATACGCCTACAATTAATTTGCTGGATTCTTTACAATTGGTGAAGAACTCCACCCATACGACTTCTGCCCCCTCATTTTCTAACATAACCTCCTCCTTTATATGAGCTTTTAAATCCTGCCTAACAAACAGACATACCCTCCTCCTTTTCTATTGCCTCTGTCCCTCCGAAACAAAGTATAGCCGCTGATATTTACTGCCCAGTCATGCGACTCATTCAGCCATGTTTCGGCCACACCAATCACATCATATTTTCCTTCCATCACCAGCAGCTCCAGCTCTCCCATTTTACCAGTCAGACTTCTTGCATTTGTAAACATACATTTAATACTGGCACCATATTGAACATATGACATGTGGTCCTCCCTATCCTTAACAGTATCCCCAGCCAAATCTCCTCCCCCATTTTCCCTTTCTTTGCCCACTATCTCATCTAACCTGTCTACCACTGAATCTTTTACTGAACCCTCCCCCCCACACCTAGTTTAAAATCTCCTCCAACCCTCTAGCCATCTTGAGTCGGCCCCTAAACTCAGGTAAGTGACAGCAGCACAGAGCATGTGCAGTGAATCAGCAGAAAAGCAGATCTTCCCTGCTAAAGGATTGTGGTTCCCTTTGGCTGGTACAGAAGCCCAAAACATAATATACAACATTTCTAACCTACTTCTTTAGTTAGGATTTAGTTCTTCTTTAATTTTGGTTATGGAGAGACAAGAGCACAATGAGCGGGGCTTGTACTGAGCATATTATACATATTATGCCACAATGTTCCACGAGGTGCAGAAAGGTATAACTCACTCTGTAAGTGTAATTATGAGAGTAATACGACCATTCATGTGTATAACTGAGTAATAAACTCTACAGTGAGAAAGAGTAAGCTCAGAAGTACTTTATAATATATTTATGCCCCTTCAGACAGACAGCAATTTATCTGCTCATATATGGAGCACTCCAACTGGCCCACCTGACAGATATGTGGCCAAAAATGAACCAGATATCGATTGGACAGATTTAAAAATCCAATTTGGGGCAGGGGGTGCATCGGCTTGTTGATGCTGTCGGTACTTGCTCCAACGGCCTGTATCCCCATCTCCCTCCAGGTTGCATATCAGGGAATAATTGCGAAACAAGCAGATTTTTCAATGTATGGCCAGCTTTAGTGTCTTTTATTACATATAAGCGTAAATGTACAACCTTTGTCCATTCCTTTACAGGTCTTGCTATTTTAATAGGTGCTCTGTGACACACATCTAAGAAAGGATGTGGCTTACCTAAAACATGCAAAGCTACATATTATATTGTATGGGTTAATCTGCACCATAATCATTCTCCAGTAGTATTTTCTGAAAGAGCTATGCAGCTATACACATAATATTCCTTGCTTTCTAAAGAAACAATTTACAATTTTACAAAATGTTTAATCCCAAATATTTTAGTGAATGTATCTGATTGATGCCTATTGAATTACAGAAAACTAAGTAAAAGCCTAGCATTCTCTTCAATTAATCTTTCAGATTTAAATCTTTGCGTTGCCCTACAGTTTAAACATAAGATTATATATATAAGATTTTTTTTATTTATGATCCAAACCAGATTTTTATTTATTTGTTTTTTTTTATTAAAGGGGAACTCCACAAAACCATAACTTAAGCTTTTTGAAAAGTAAACATAATTTCAAGCAACTTTGCAATTTTTGCATTTTCTATAAGATGCCATATTACAATCCAAATATCTGCAGTTGCTTAAGAAAACTCTTTTCTCTGCATGTCTTTGCTTGATTCCTTGCTGGTGTGTCTGTCCAGTTAATTATTATGGCCTCTGTGACTGTTTCCATGTGTAGCTCTTGTTAGTTCCCTTTGTGTTAGACTTCCAGTGTAAGACTGATAGCCTGTGGCCCACTGTGTTGCCAACTCAGCTTGTCTGTCTATGTCTCTACCTGCTCTTTTCTCACATCCACTTATGTATCTGTTTTGCTCAACCTCCACCAGTATGGGAGCTCAGTGAATCTTTAATCAAAGTGACGATAATTGCTATGTTTTGACTGAATTTATAAAACAGCAGTTTGGAGAGTGGAATATGTGCTTTGGAAGAAGGTAGAGAATGAGTACAAACAAACTTATTGCTGACAATATGTCAACCATAGCTAGTATAATCCCTGGAAGATTAAACATATAGGTTAAGTTTTAGTATGATGTAAGCAGTAATATTATTAGACAGTTTGTCATTGGCATACTTTTTCTATAGTTTATAAATTAATTAGCTGTAAACAACTATGCAGTGTTATATGCCATGCAAAATCCAAAAGGGGCTAGGAATCTGGCACTAAACCATGCTTAAAGGGTGTTGCAAAAATGAAAATTTTATATTAGCTTTATCTTATGGGAATAAGAATCTTTCTAAATATAATCAATTAAAATTGCTGTATTATTCCGGAAATAATCACAACCCTTCCCTGCACTCTCTCCCTTTACATGCAGGATTCAGAATCAGATTAGGTCAGATGATGTATTAGGTCTAATACATTCGTTGCCTAGAAAATGTACGAGAGCTCCTTCTCATTCAAAATATCCAAATCCCAAAACCCATCTCTGCAAGATTTGTGCCACAGTTGGTTATTACGAAAAGTTCAAATATACATATTCATGCAAAGGGATTCCCTTACACTGATGTATTAGACCTAACTGTCAATTAAAATCGAACTCTGACTACTTGAAGGCAGGCAGATTGGTGTGAGGGGGATAGTGAAGATTAACTTGATTATTTCAGAAATAGTACAAAATGTGTAAAATCTTTAAATGTTAAGAAGTGTTCTCATTTTCATGAGATCTGTTATCTGGAAACCCATTATCCAAAAAGCTAATTACGGAAAGGCTGTCTCTCCACAGACTCCATTTCCTTTTTTTCTGTAATAAAAAAACAGTACCTTGTACTTGATCCAAACTAAGATATAATTCATCCTTACTGGCAGCAAACCTAGCCTGTTGGGTTTATTTAGGGGGTTATTTATCAAAGGTCGAATTTTAGAGTAATGTGAATTTTTTTAAAATCTAATAAATTTGGTTTTTTTCACAATTTTGAATGGTATGTTATTTATGAAAAAAAATGAACATCTAAAATTCGATCAAATAGTCCCAACCTGAAAACTCTGGACTTTTTTCTCCCATTGTAGTCTAATGGGCATCATTTTTGAAGCGAAACTTGGTAAAAATTTGGCTCATCACTACTAACATCTTCAAATAGTTCAAGGGACTTCAGTAAATTTTAGGGGGAGAATATCTGAATTAGAACTGTTTCCTGGGGCGAGGTGTGATAAATCTCACATTCAAATTCGAGTTGGTGGTATTAAATTCAAATTTGTGAGTTTTGCTTAAAAAAAATAGAAAATTCGAATTTACCATTCAAACCTTAGTAAATTTGTCCCTTAATGTACCTAATTTTCTAGTATACAAGGTATAAAGATCCAAATTATATTAAGATCCATTATCCTAAATAACAGGTCTGATTTCCTTATGGTGCTATGTGATCTCAGTAAGCAGATAGCTATAAAACCTAAGCCTCAAAGCTGGACTATTTAATTCAAACAATATACGTGTTTGTGTCACAAAGAATGGAATGGCTTTGACCCTTTAACTGTAAGTTATCTCTTGTACCTATATACAGTTACAACACATAATATTGTAAGATAGCCAACAGATTGCCAAGAAGACTAAATACTACTCATTTATTATTCAAGTCTGGACATTTATTATTTAACATACATACATAGTTTATTTTAGTCAATTCAATACATTTCTTATGCTATGTAAAAACACGCATGCATGTGTTGCTTTCTTCTTGCATATTAAAGGAGAAGGAAAGGTTAAAACTAAGTAAGCCTTATCAGAAAGGTCCATCTAAATATACCAGTAAACCCCCAAAGTAGTGCTGCACTGAGTCCCCTGTCAAAAGAAACACTGCATTTCTTTCCTTCTATTGTGTACACATGGGCTTCTGTATCAGACTTCCTGCCTTCAGCTTAAACCTCATTGCCCTGGGCAAGAGCATGCTCAGTTTGCTCCTCTTCCCCACCCCCTCCCTTTTCTACTGTAATGAGCCCAGAGCAGGGAGAGACTCAGGCAGGAAGTGATGTCACACCATGTTAATACTGCAGCTCCTACTCTAAACAAACAGAGAGTTTCTAGAGCTTTTTACTCAGGTATGGTAAAATATTCTACAGACTAAATATAGCATTCTAGCTTGCACTATTGCAGCTAATCTATTGGCAATAAAATGCCTCCGTAGCTTTCCTTCTCCTTTAAATGTTACTTATACAGTTGTGGCAGCTAAAATGCCTCTGCCTCTTAAAGGTTTGCAAGCAATGACTCACTGATAGTTACTGAATTATATCCCCTGGAAGATGCTTATTGTTCATGGAGCTTCGTGGTGTTTATTTTGCAGATGCCTCACCTACCCTTTTGTATTTTATATCTACAAGGGATTACCTTCCACACCCATAAATTCATCTTAATGCCTTTATAGCAGGTGAGCAAAGCAAGCTATATCTCAATGGTCCAGGTCCCAACTTGCTGGCCACAGTTGTTCAGACCCCAGACATCCATGTAGGTATGAAGAAAATAAAATATTCACAAGTTTAACAGAATAAACTGGTTTACCAGTGACATCAAAGGGCAGAGCTGTGACATTGTGGGACAGGCTGGGTTATGTCACAGAGTGGGGCTATGATGTGTCGATCGGCACCTATCATGTAAATATCTCTCTGCTGTTTTTTATGGGGATATATAGCAAGTGTAGTATTTATGAAGTATGCAATGTCCTTCATAGAATACAAAAATCATCCCTATACACCGCACCTTCCTTTCTGTGAAATTTCCTCTGTTCCGGCATCTGCCATAAAAGGGTATAACTTTAATTATCTTTCAACCTGGTGCCACTCCCTCTCTGTGCATGCAGCTTGGATAACCCCAATCATGTATTGGTATATCCTGTTACACAGGAATCATAATGGCATCTTCTTTTGCTAATAGTGTTAAAAGTTCATGAAATAGTAATGGATAGTGGGCGTTGCACAGTGTTGGACTGGAGGGCACGGGGCCCACGGGGGCTGCTGCTTCAGGGGTTCCCACACCACCCCCTGGGCCTCCACCCCAGTGTCAAAGACACCTCAGGCCCCTCGCCCCAGCCACAACCCCCCTCCGCCCCCCATGCATGTACATTTTTTCCTGCTCCCTGCCATGAGCGGGAGCAGGGCCAATCCGGCCACGTCTGCAGTTAATTCTGGTAGTGTGTCCTAGATATTGTTTCTTACATTGGTACAAGTAATTAAATATATTAAAATTTTCATGTTATAATTGATATATTCTTTAATAGGGTAAGATTTCTAAGTCACAGTGGAAACATAACAAATGGTCAAGTGAAACATTGTGTAGAGCCATTATATATAAGCCAAGTTAGACCAAAATGATTAGTAGTACAGGTATGGGACCTGTTATCCAGAATTCTTGGGACCTGGGGTTTTCCGGGATAATGGATATTTCCGTAATTTGGATCTTCATACCTTAAGTCTACTAGAAAATCATAAAAACATTAAATAAACCCAATAGGCTGGTTTTGCCTCAAATAAGGATTAATTATATCTTAGTTTGGATCATATATACGGTACAGTTTTATTATTACAGAGAAAAAGGAAATATTTTTAAAAAATGTGGAATATTTGGATAAAATGGAGTCTATGGAAGATGGCCATTCTGTAATTTGGAGCTTTTTGGATAACAGGTTTCCGTATAACGCATTCCATACCAGTAGTAAGCAAACTAGGAGCCTGACAAACAGGCAGGGAAGTTCAGCTCTTATAGTTACAGGAGCAACATTTTTGCCGCCCCTGGTAACTAGCAGGGGCTTTATTTTAAACTGTTCTTATAATATAAACACAAGTACACAAACTTGTCTTTAAAGTGGTTGTTCACTTTTAAGTTATAGAATGCCATTCTCTTTGCAACTTTTCAATTGAACTTGATCTATAATTTTTTATATCGTTTTTAAATCGTCTTCTTCTACCTCTTTCCAGCCAGATAGGGGATACACTTGAAGTTTGGTCACACAAAGGTCACTGGTGGTGTAAGCATGCAGGAGATTTCCGCTTGTTTATTACTTTTAAAAAAAAGCTCATTTCATTAACACATTTGGTCTCTAGTACCATATGTATGTCCTAAAAGAGGTGTATTATTGTCTTGGTATGGTATTGGTATGGATGTCCTGCTGCAATACCTCTGGCACTTTGTATTAGTAACATAGTAAGTTAAGTTGAAAAAAGACACATGTCCATCATGTTTAACCTTTTAAAGCAACAGTTCAGTGTAAAAATAAAAACTGGGAAAATAGATAGGCTGTACAAAATAAAAAAATGTTTATAATAAAGTTAGTTAGCCAAACATGTAATGTATAAAGGCTGGAGTGACCGGAGCTGCAAAGCAACATCCTGCTTTGTAGCTCTCTAACTCTGAGTTAGTCAGTGACTACGATTTAAAAAAACAATAACTTAGAACCTAGATCAATTAAAGCACCAATTCATCACTATCTAATTATTTAAGTCATGAACCTGCAATGAATTGGTGCTTTAATTGATCTTAGTTATTGTTTTTTAAATCGTATTTCCTATTAATTTTTCCAAAGGAATTAACTGATATCCTTGCACTGCACTATACTTATTTAAAATTCTCAATAAGCACTTGCACTTTGTACACCTAGGTGGTGGATCAAATTTGATATCTTGCAATTAATTATTTCCTAATTATGAGGCATGGATAGAGGAGTGGAACTTGTGAAGCGACAGTAGAATAGGTTAAGTGGGGTACTTTCTTGCTTTCTCAAATTATGATAGACTTTTATTGTTTTGACCTTTACACATTACTTTTAATGTGAATTCTCACCTTGTCCATTTGTATATGTCCTCTATCTATCTGAGATAGAAGAAACATCTCCAAGCAGCTTTGTGCACATGCAACTAAAATAACTGTTTATAATTTTATGTAGATCTTTTTTTGGGGAATCGGCATTCCAAAGACCTGCAGCCTCATGATTTTATATGTCATGTAACTCCTTGTGACTTATAATATCTTTATAAATTACAGTAGGGGGTGCATCATCCACCAAATAAACTTTGTCTTTATTCTCTGCTCTTCTTTAAAAGTGACACACATCCTAGCTATTTTGGGGAGTACAGGAAAAATCTGAATACTGTTACTAGTGTCAGACTGGGGTGTCCAGGGACTGCCCACCACCCCAGCTGCGGCCTGCGGAGGCCCCTACAAACCCTTTCACCACTTGCTGCCCCATCACTTACCTCCTCAAGCAAATTGCACTCTGCACTGGAAGAGCCCAATCTCCAGTTTAGAAATGGAGGCATAACCTTCTGGTAACCTCTGGGGTGCTGTCTCCTGATGGCAAGAGAGACCCTGAGTGTGGCCCTAACTACATGAAATAAATCGAATGTTAAAATTGCAATCTGTGGCAAGCACCTGTATATAATAGAAAAAAATTAACTTGAGTTGTACAGCATAGAAAGTAGATACAAATAGAGTTTGAATTCTCACTGACCCTTGATAAGTGTTTGGATGAACTTTTGCATGGTGTCAAAATGATGTGTGGGGATAAATATTAAATGCTTTGACAGTAGCAATTTCTTTTGTTGCGTGAGGATACGTTGGGAAACTACTGTCTCTTATTTACTTGCTTGGATGGTGGTCTGGGTGGCTTCCCTTTTGTGGTTGTACCCACCCCTTCTGGTATTTATGCCCTTACTGTGTTTGGACCTGTTTGTGATCTGGTAGACATCAGAGTCAGAAGATCTACCAGGACTATCAGTGGTGCTCAAGGATGTGGCTTTCTAGAAGGTCTGAGTCTGCTCCTCAGAACCCATCTGTGGTCAAGCCCAGCAGCCACCAATACACCCACCTATCGCTGATTTTTTTCTCTTTGAAATTAATGAAATCTTCCTTATATTTCTTTATGTTGTTGTCCAGTTTCTTGAACCTAATCCTGTTTCTACCATCTTAATTTCATTTTCAACTGGTACCAGATCTTTACCCACTTATTAGATTCATTGAACACTTATTGAGAATTTTGCACCAATGGCTAAGAAAATCTGGGTCAGGTTTGGCACACACCAATGACAACACTGCTGGGACCCCTGTGGAAATTGTAGCCTAGGGGCCTCACATCTCATGAATCTGCCAGTGGTCAAGATCTGCCACAATGTCTATAGTGCTGCATATCATGTTATTCAGGAGGATAGGGCACAGTAGGTATATGGTAAAGTCTCTGAACTCAAAACGGGGCTAACAACTCGGTAATGTATTGCAAAAAGGGAAAAAAAAATCAAGGGTTGGTTCTTAAAGAGCAGTGTAGTAAGGACCAGTGTATAGGACCTAAATAGAGGAACCATGGAGGAATACTCCCTAAATGTATATAGCAATACTGTATGAGCACAGTAGGCTTTCACACCCAAGATGACAGATGCCTATATTTTCAATTACTATATTAAATTTTTGGTCCTGCCTAAATGTAGATTAGTTGCCACGCATATGTGTTATGATGAGACAAGCTTTAGTCAATTGACTTGATCCCAGTAGTTTTCTTGCATTCGACCTATGTTAATATCAGAGATTTTGTGGTTGATTTACTAACATAATGTAGGTGTAGATATCTATAGCAATCAACCAAAACACTGCTTTTAATTTCTTACATTTTTCTAAAGTATTTGATGATGCTGTATGTTTCTACTGCAATCTAGCAGTAAAACTTTTGAATCAACTGTGTAAGTGGTAAAGCCAAGTCCATGTAAAGCACCTCTAAATATTTTCAGAGGAGACACTAAAGGCGAATTTATAAAAAAAAAAAAAAAACTCCAGCACAGCAAAGTTTTTTCAAAATTTGGCAATTAAAACCTGGTAAGTGTCTTTAGAAGTCAATGAGAGTTGTATTTTCCAAATTCAAAAGTTATTTTATTATGACCATTTTTAGACATTCAAATGTTTAAAAAAAAATAACGGAACAATCGGATTTTTTTTTATTGGGATTGCTTTTCCCATTTCAAGTTTCTTCATAAATATCCTAGCAATCAATAAAAAAATAAATACATGATAAAGTATTTGTCAGCAAGCCATTTTTGAATATCACATGGATAAATGTTATAATGATTAATATTTACATGACCTGAATACTACGGGTAACAAAAACAGACAAAATGTAAGAGGTTGTTAAGTATGTGCTGGGACTTTCTCCTAGATGGAGATTCCAAAGTTGTCTTCTGCATAACCCCAACCACTTCTCTTTTAAAGGGGTTGTTCCTTCTAACCTTCAAACGCTTTTTCGGTTCAGTTAGTTTCAAATAGCTAACCAGAAATAAAGACTTTTTAAATTACTTTCTATTTTCTATTTGTGACATTTTTTCTAATATTGAAGTTTAAAGTTTCATCTTTCACCTTCTTATGTCTTTCTAATGCAGTTCTGTGAGATGGGAGGGTTCACTGTTCTAAATCAATATATAAGTTGATACATTTCTTATCTTTGTCCTTGCTGAGCAGAGTACCTGAGTTTCGTTAAAGGCAGCTGTTAGAATTGATCCAATAGTTGCTAATATTCCACAGACACTGCTGAGAAATTTATCAACTAAATGTATCAACTAAATGTAGCAAAACGAATGTAGCAAATTGTAATTGTTTAGTATCTGCATCTGGATTCCTGAGCAGCCAAAACTGAAACACCAGAGACAGGAACATCAACCTTTAATCTTCAATTTTGGAAAAACAGTAAAAATAAAACAAGGAAACCAATTGAAAAAAAACTTTATTTGTATGGAAGGAAAACGACCCCTTTAAAATTTCTTTTAAGAATCTGTAACTTTTCACAAGGCATCATATCCATCCTAATTCCAAAACCTTCTATGTCTATAAGTACAACCGCTATCCTTACCTTTCCTAGATGAACAATCTATGTGTTCTCTATTAAAGTCTTTTGGGACTTGTCTGCCAAAACAGCCCTCATCACCTCTCTCATAGACTTCCCAAAAATTTACCATAACTCAAATTTTGGAATATTGTAATGTTTAGGGCTATTATTCAGGTACAGCAGCACATAAATACAGTACTGAATATAGCACACATCCAGTCTGTCATTTGGCAGCTACACTAATTACAAATGATACGATTGAGACTATAACCTCTTTTAGTGTCTATGTGAAATTTATTGCATTACATGATTTACTGCATTATGTAGACATCTTTCTAAAATGATAAGATTAGATATAGTTCATCAGTGATGAGTTCATAAACATACTTCTGTGCTTTAGACAAGGTGATAGCCAGAGCCTAGACAAGTTATATGACATTACATAAAGACTGATTAACAACTTGCAGAATTCTGAATCTGTTCCAGTGGTCCCTGCGTTGTGGAAAGGGGGGGGTAATATTTTCATGTTTATGTTGGTCCTCAACTCTTTTTACATTTCAATGTGGCTCACAGGTAAAAAGGTTGGGGACACTGATCTAGGGCATGCCTGTACCCTGTACAATGCAATGTATAGTGTATAGTACATCACTGGGTCGAATGCAGGCCTGACCTTATTGCCTGGCCTTGAAGTTTCCCATTAAGGCATGCAATGGTTTGACATTGCTTCCATCTTACACTCTCCATTATTTAGGCAGAGGAATAGTAGTCCCTGCCTAGTTCCTGAAATCATATGCACAAAAACACCTTAGCCTAGGTATTTCTATTTACATGTTCATATAAAATATAGACTGTAAAATATTTGACTCATCTTAAATAGATGGCAAATGCAACTTGCCATATATCACCTATATCACTCTAAATCACAAGACAAAATGTACCAGGTATGTTACCTTTACATGGTGGTGCATATCCAGTGCAACAGAAAAATCTGTAACTGGGCATCTTCCTGAATTCTGATTCTATGTTACCACACACCTAGACAACATTGTTTATTTACTTTAAATATACTATGAATGTTACTAGAGTATAAAACAAATCGGATACTAAATATGAGAATTGTGCTAGACCAGAGACTATACTAAAAATATGTTATTTTAGTAAACTAAAATGACCTTTGTAGGGTGCAATAAAAAGAACACCCACAGAGCTGGAATCAGAAGGAATAACATACATGTACATTGCAGTCTACATGATTCACACATAGATAAACAACCCACAACAATACTGACAATCACACCTTGTTTGCAAGTAAAGTGTATATTTTGTTATCTGCCTACTTTTCTGGTTTGATTTCAAGGCTTCTTGTTTTATTGACTGCAATTAAGATTCTGAGGTTTGTCATGCAGAGGGAAGATTGTGGTGCTTCACTCCCATGCTACAAGAGAGCAGGTTCCTGGGTATTAAAACACCTTGTAACTCACCCAGAATTGCTGATTAGCTAGGAAATTCTGTCACCATGGTTTATCTTTCTTGATATCTTCTGTATTGTTCCTGTTCATTCTTACAAAAGCATTCTGTAAGTGAAGAATAAATATCAATAAATGGTAGGTTAAAATATTGATTTCCATTAAAATATATTGTTTTACCCAAGTGTGCAGTTGCAGTCAAAAGTTTGCAAAATTAGACATAAAGGATAGCATGACTAAGCTTACATAATTTCTTTTTGCTTTTTAGGGAAGGAATAGGTAACTTTCACAATAGCTCAGAACGTGAACAACACAACTGGACATTTTTTTGCACTTTGCTCTCTGTAAGGACATTATGCAAATAGCTATGGGCCTATGCACTCTGGTGGGAAGGTAATAGGACATGAGCACTATGGGGTGTGCTCTTGTGCCCCCTTAGTGCTCTTGCACCCCAAAGGTGTACAAACACATTTTATGTACTTATACACTTCATCATGGGTTATAATTATCTGTTTGTATGCCTTTTGTATCAAAACAATACTTTTCCTTCCTACTTTTGGAATAATGTACCTCCTTGAGCTATAGGCCTGGGGTGTGTGCACCTGAATCCCAGGTTTATGCTGATGAGCTTATTGTTATTAGGCTGTATGCACATTATATGCATAATTTTCATATCCCCTTGGTCTCAGTGCAATCGCAGACCTGAATAAGGTGGTTTGAAACTTTGCTCAGCATTTCTCCAAATGTAGGTCCTCCAAACCCATTCCAAAGCTGCACTGGCACCGGGGGCCCATGGGGGGTGCCAAAAGTTAGCCATTGGACCTTTCCTTCTCCTTTAAACATAAGTCATTTAAGGTAAATTTGACCTGTGTGGTAGGGCACCCCCTTGAGTCACTATCTGACCAGCTCCAGACAAAACCAGAACCAGAGGTCCCACAGGTCCTATATGGAGACACTTGTAACACAGTAGAACAATGGAAGGACATATTGAACAAGGTTATGACAGAGTTATGGCCATATACTGTATTGCACTGTATCTAAAGGGACTACTTAAAGCTATGAGGCAGGCTTTCTGTGCTCTCATCATTCTGCTTCACGTTCATTAATTTCACAAAGAATGCCCCATGAGACCACAGCTAAACTCATCACTTGGGGGTGGATAGCTAGAAATAGGGAAGTAACTAGGCAATCGAAGCGTATACTAATGTACAGGAACGCAAAATGCATATGTTGTACTGAGACTACTATCATGATTATGCAAAAATGCTAAATAAAAACCTTGAAAAAAAAGAATGCCCCATGAGTAACCTGTTTCCAACAGGAAACAGATCATCCTGGATACTGAGATTGGTTACCATGGAGATGCAGAGTTGGACATTTCACTCCAAAAATCTATAATGAAAGTAGGAATCCATGGAGAGAATGATCTTTATTGGACATATTATTGAATGATATACAGGGGTGATTCTGATGCAGGAACTGCCTGAGGTGTCTGCTGCGATGGCTTTTTGCCATCCCTGGTAACCTCGCCTCACTGGTGCAACTCCCCTGTTAATATATCTTTTGTAGAAGCCACAGCTTTCTATTTCCCCCAGTGACCAATCTTGGATATCAATTGGCCTGGGCTGGTACTTGGACTGAATTCTCTATCTGACACAAAGATCACAAAGAGTATTACAAGCATTATGCCACAACATGACTGTATCAGGTATTGAAAAGTGAAAGATCTGTACTATGCATAGAAATGTAATTTGAGTCTTAATATTGAAGCAAAAGGACTAATTGTCAAGGACTTAATAACAAGGAAGTCAGGTTCAGCCTGACAGCTATTTACATTTTTAGGGATGATGCCTATTTGCTCACCTAGATACACCAGATAAACCAGCATGAAGGCCAGTTAGGGTGTGAACTGTTGTGAAAACGTATTTGCTGTACTAGATATTCTTGGAGCTATGAGACACTGGAGTTACAGGTGAGAGATAAAAATGATGGGCTCCTGGGCTCTGTAACCCGTACCCCTTTCAATCCTGCTATCTGCAGAAAATCTCACCTTGGAAGATTACATAGTTAGTTAGTTACATAGTTAAATTGGGTTGAAAAAAGACAAAGTCCATCAAGTTCAACCCCTCCAAATGAAAACCCAGCATCCATACATACACCCATCCTTACTTTTAATTAAATTCTATATACCCATACCTATACTAACTATAGAGCTTAGTATCAGAATAGCCTTTGATATTATGTCTGTCCAAAAAATCATCCAAGCCATTCTTAAAGGCATTAACTGAATCAGCCATCACAACATCACCCGGCAGTGCATTCCACAACCTCACTGTCCTGACTGTGAAGAACCCCCTACGTTGCTTCAAATGAAAGTTCTTTTCTTCTAGTCTAAAGGGGTGGTACGGTGATCCACTTTATGGGTAAAAAGGTCCCCTGCCATTTGTCTATAATGTCCTCTAATGTACTTGTAAAGTGTAATCATGTCCCCTCGCAAGCGCCTTTTTTCCAGAGAAAACAACCCCAACCTTGACAGTCTACCCTCATAATTTAAGTCTTCTGTCCCTCTAACCAATTTAGTTGCACGTCTCTGCACTCTCTCCAGCTCATTTATATCCCTCTTAAGGACTGGAGTCCAAAACTGAACTGCATACTCCAGATGAGGCCTTACCAGGGACCTATAAAGAGGCATAATTATGTTTTCATCCCTTGAGTTAATGCCCTTTTTTATGCAAGACAGAACTTTATTTGCTTTAGTAGCCACAGAATGACACTGCCCAGAATTAGACAACGTGTTATCTACAAAGACCCCTAGATCCTTCTCATTTAAGGAAACTCCCAACACACTGCCATTTAGTGTATAACTTGCATTTATATTATTTTTGCCAAAGTGCATAACCTTGCATTTATCAACATTGAACCTCATTTTCCAGTTTGCTGCCCAGTTTTCCAGTTTAGACAAATCACTCTGCAAAGTGGCAGCATCCTGCATGGAACCTATAGTTCTGCACAATTTAGTATCATCTGCAAAAATAGAAACAGTACTTTCAATGCCCACCTCCAGGTCATTAATAAACAAGTTGAAAAGCAAGGGACCTAGTACAGAGCCCTGTGGTACTCCACTAACAACACTGGTCCAATTAGAAAATGTTCCATTTACCACCACTCTTTGTAGTCTATCTTTTAGCCAGTTCTCTATCCAGGTACAAATACTATGTTCCAGGCCAACATTCCTTAATTTAACCAGTAACCTTTTGTGTGGCACTGTATCAAATGCTTTAGCAAAGTCTAAGTAAATCACATCCACTGCCATCCCAGAATCGAAGTCTCTACTTACATTCTCATAAAAAGAAATTAAGTTAGTCTGGCAAGATCTATTACGCATAAAACCATGCTGGCACAAACTCATAGTATTATGATTGGTGACAACTGTCTTCCTGTAGAGCTGACTGCAGTTTGGAAGATGCTGCAGATGAGAATTTAGCCCAGAGGTCCCAACCTTTTTCACCCGTGAGCAACATTCAGATGTGTAAAAAGTTGGGGAGCAACACAAGCATGAAACATGTTCCTGGGGGTGTCAAATAAGGTCTGTGATTGGTCATTTGGTAGCCCCTATGTGGACTGGCAGCATAGAGGAGGTTTTGTTTGGCAGTACACCTGGTCTTTATACAACTAAAACTTGCCTCCAAGCCTGGAATTGAAAAATAAGTAACTGCTTTGAGGCCACATCCAAGGGGTTGGTGAGAAACATGTTGCTCACAATCTACTGGATGGGGATCACTGATTTAGCCTATCCTATTGCAAGTCTTCATCTCCAGTCTTCAAGCTCTTCCCTTTCTGGAAAGCTAAAGGCAGGTTGCAAAGTGTAAGAAAGAAGTGCATCAAATGGGGGTTTACCTTGACAAGGTATGGCTTGGCAAGTTTCCATGAAAAGTGAACAGCAGTACAAATTTCAAATAAAATATCTTTATTAGCTCTGCTTAAAAAGCTAAACAGGGCTTTGCCCATCAGGGAAATGAGTGCTTCTAGTCATTTATATATTCTACACATAGTTTTCCTATCAACTGTGTCCTTATTTGCTACTTTTGTGAGCATAAGGCCTACAAAATACACACAGCCATTGGCTTAGCAGCTTGATAGCAGCATGGCCATATCCAATGAAGTGTGCACATAGTGACTAATATTTACCATGATTAGCTGTGGTGTGTATGTAGAATGTCCTTCAGGGTGCAGGTTGCTACAACAATATGCACTGAGCACTGGGAACTGTCTGTGTTGAGTAGCAGCTGATGTCTCATAAGGAACAGTGGGTAAGGAGGGTGTTGGCATAGAGGTCTAAGAAAAAACTGTGGGAGGAAGTGCATACCCCTGGCCAGTAATAACTCTAATGTAAGAGGCCAGCTTTGCAACTGTAATGCTATTTTGGGCAAAAATAGGCCAGCTAAACAGTAGAGCAAGGGTTACACTTGACTCTAACATGCAAGCCAGGGCCTTTGCTATGTGGAAGGTAGAAAGGAAAGGTGTAGTTACACTACAACTCACAAAGGCTACTGTGCTTAAAAATAAAATAAATTATGCCAGGAGGTTCTTGCAGCAAACAACAGAACAAGTTTATTTGTCAGAGACAAATGATCCTCAGGGCTATTTCTCACAAATCCACAGAGGCAAAGTATTGCAGATGCTAAATATGCCAGGACAGTTAGGCAGAGATAGCAAGATGTGGCACCATGTGGAAATAATAGGGTAGTTGAAGGTACACCTCTAGGATGGAATGCCCAGGTGTGTTACAGATCTCATACAGTGGAATGATCAGGGAGAATAAATCTAAAGCCTGATTCCCTATCCAACTGCGCCAAATGCGGTCCCTTCACTATAGGCAGACTCAGAGCCTAGGGAGAGCTACTTCCTACTACAATCCTTGTAGGAGCAGAGGCTGCTCATGTTAACCTACTGTATCTATCTTACTCTCCTAGAAAGTACTATGAAATTATCCAACCTGTCACTGACTGACCTCATTCACGGGGTCCCTGCTCCCTGACTTATCACTAGAGGTACTGGTCCCTCTAGGGCAGAATGGCTTTACTGGGCCTTGGTGTACCCAGGCTCCCTGGAACAGATCCAGTTGGATCAGCAACCAGAAGCCAAAGAGGAACCAGGCACTATGTTAAAGTGTGGCAGGAAGCGGTCATAGGCCAGCAGGCTAATAATACATACTGTATATGTAAATGAAGTAACTAGATACATGGGCATCTGCCCAGCAACTAGGGATATAAGGAAGTGTATATAAGCCATAGGGACATATTAAATCTATGGCTCCCTACACAACCAAATCATAGATTTAGCTCATACTGCATACTTCTATTGATGGCATTTTGAAACCTGTCCATAGATGTCTACTTAATTATTGGACAGATGTTTCCAAGCAATCCATCAGGAAACCTCCATACATCAAGTTCAACTCCACCAAAATGTGCCCCTGTGCAAATATTAACATGAATTTATAAAGTGACAAAAATAAATACAATACAGGGGTTTATAAACTGAACATATAGAACTACAAATATAGCAACCAATAACTGATACAAGAGGTAAAGATAGCCCAAAAAGGCTTACACATTTTAACCAGTGTTATTTACATCTCTGCACCCTTTCCAGCTCATTATTATCCTTAAGGACCAGTAACACTTAAAAAATCATTCTATCCCCCTCCAATAAATAATTCCTCCACCCTGCAAAAGTAAATTATTTACAGAGCTTTATTTAATAAGTATAATCCTTATTTTTTCATTATTTTTACTGTGGCAGTAAAGGTAGAGTCTTATGCTACAGACTGTGAGGCTTGTTCAACTCCATGTTTTAGTTGTGTAGTCATCTTATATTGTTATGAGCATGGGGGTCAGCCACAATTACTAAACCCCAATGAGCTTTCCTTTAATAAATATATTTACCTTTTAGGTGTGTGTGAGAGAGAGGGAGTGTGTGTGTGAGTGAGAGAGTGTGTGTGTGTGTGAGAGAGGGAGTGTGTGTATGTGAGAGAGAGATTGAGAGAGAGGGTGTGTGTGTGTGAGAGAGTGTGTGTGTGTGAGAGGGAGTGTGTGTGTGAGAGAGAGTGTGTGTGAGAGGGAGTGTAAGAGAGAGAGGGAGTGTGTGTGTGTGAGAGGGAGTGTGTATGTGAGAGAGGGAGTGTGTGTGTGTGTGAGAGAGGGAGTGTGTGTGGAAATATTATGTAACAAACAATTTGGTTTTCTCTCAGTCCTCATTAAAGGAAGCACTGCATGCAAACACTGTCCTTGTCAGATTTAATTAGAAGGTGGATGCCTTCCTCAGCGCCTGCTACTGTATTGTACATACAAAATATCTGCAGTTTCCAGAAACTGCTTCTGATGTAGGAGCCGTGTTATCTCTTGGAGAGGACAGGGGCGTATTTATATTAAGCCACCTGAGGGCCTGTGCCTAAGGCGGCAGGTTTTGGGGGGCAGCCCTTGGGTGCCTATAAATTTATTTTTTAATTTAAAAAAAAAAAAAAGATTCCATTCCATTGGAAATCCGGTGACGGAGCGGGGGGGGTGGTGAGGGGTTAGGGTGCATGGCATAGGGGTAATGTTTAGGCCCTTGCTGGGTCTGCTGCACCCTATTAAAGCATATTCGTTGGGTGCAGCTCTAGTCTCAGTCTCTATAGACAAGTGACAATAGGCTTTGGCATGGCTGCAAGCTTCAAGGGATACTATGCCTTTCTATGTCTATTTAAGCCTCTGCCTGGTTGCTAGGGAGGTAGAACATTTAAAACAAGAAAACTATTCCAATACAAACATAAAGAGTTGCAAAAGAGTAGTAGAAGTGAAAAAACATATTCCCAACAGAATATTACTGTCTGCCTCAATGATCCCAAAACTGTATCTCTCTAGCCCCTGCTAAACTACAATTCCCAGCATTCAAAGCCAGAACCAGTAGCAGAGTTGTAGCTGATGGGCTAAGAGAGGAGATCTCAGCAGGACCTTCATTCATTGGGCATGGGAGAGTCCAGTCAGGGACCAATGAGTTCTGATGGTGGCCCTGGTTCTATGACAGCTTATGTTTGATGTCTATTTGTTGTATTTTCATAAATGCACATGTGTGTGACTGATGTGATTGGCTGCCAATTACGGGTATATCATGCCTTACTTGAGGATGACATCACTCCCAGCTCAGCACTGATTGGCTGAAAGCTGCCAGGGAAGGTGACTTAACGGCTCAGGCACAAGTGACAGATATTTCATTTCTGGATTCAGAGGTAAGTGGAGCAGACTTTATGGGGGGGCATAAAGTCAATGATACAAGGGGATAGTTTGGGCAGTGTGGCTTCCATGATTTATTGTAGTTCGGGGACTAGAGCCAGGCCCGGACTGGCAATCTGTGGGTTCTGGCAAATGCCAAAGGGGGTGCTGTAATAGACAGACACTATTTATTGGGCTGCTGGGGGGCTGTGAGGGCCTCTGTGTGTCTCAAATACCAGGGCCGTTTTTAAATCCCAGTCCAGACTTTAGTCTAGAGCCAAAGCTCCCAAAATTGCCCCACCATTGCCTGTTATTGCAATTATCTGGGAAGGTGCTTGTCATGAAATTGTCCATTGGAGATATCAGTTTGTCTTTCCAGTTCCATCTTTTCCAATTTCATTTGAAAAGGGTGGGTCATTTTTGGTGAAAAGCCATCAGGGGGTACAAAAGGGTACTACTACAAGGAAGTGGACAATCTATGATGGGGCCTTGAAAATGTTTTTCTGACTGCTGAGAAAGGTATCCAAGGGGTTAAAGGAGGGGCTAACCCAATGCTAAACATGGCATATCTTCTGTGTAAATACAATGAAACAGAAATTTGACAGGGTTTAGCATAGTGTGTGCTCTGGCCTCAATGCTTTCTTGCTTCTTACATTTTTCTAGCACTCACGGTGGATCTCGCCTGATCTGAACATCTTTGAGATCAGGGATTTTGAGGATCCACTCCCGGGCCCTTATCTCAAGTGCATCAGGGACAAGATCACCTATGACATCAGGTTTGCACTCTACGATCTGTGGATGGCCAAGGACTGTGTGAAGATTACAAAATGGTGGAAATTACACCTTAAGAACGAGTTCTGGCAGGACTACAGATGCATCAAGGCCCACCTGTAACACCTCTACAAAGACCTAGAGAAGATCAACAAGGCCATACTGATTAAGAACAATGAGAGATATTCAGGTGCAGTATATAAGCCATCCTTTTCTTTCCTACACTTGGTCAATCACCAAGATTTTTCTTAATCACCTGATTTGTGCTTAACGTGCTCCTAAATATTACAGGTGTGGGATCTGTTATCCAGAAACCCATTATCCAAGAAGCTCCAAATTACGGAAAGTCTATCGCCCGTAGACTTCATTTTATTCAACGAATCCAATTTTTTAAAAATGATTTCCTTTTTCTCTGTAATAATAAAACAGTTTCATGTACTAACTAATTTATAGTTATTAGAAGCAAAACTATCCTATTGGGTTTATTTAATGTTTGCATGATTTTCTAATAGACTTGAGGTATGAAGATCAAAATTACAGAAAGATCCGTTATCCAGAAAACCCCAGGTCCCAAGCATTCTGGATAACAGGTCCCATACCCATATAAGGATTTTACCAGGATATCACTTGCTAAGGTAAAAAAAAACATAGTCTGAGTTATCTTGTTTGGTTTTACAGATGGTCCTCGAAACAACTCACAAACGGCACATGATACCACCACCACCAGCAGTTTCCTCTGTACCAAATACCGATGCACCTCAGTCTAGGCACCACATCCTCAGGAAACAGCAGTAAGTATGGGGCATCTCAATTCCACCAGTGATGCCCCCCTTTCATCCACTTCACCAGTGGTGCTTTCAGCTGCCGTAGTTCCACCAGTGGTTCCTCCCCTTTATCCAAAATATGGTGTTATACACAGGAACTCGTTTAAGCCACTTGGTAGACCCTGCATTCCTTTTCATTCCATCCCTCAGACTGCAAATGCCGGGGTCTGCAGGCTGCCTTGGTCCAATGGAATGGAAAGGAATGCAGCATTCATCGTGCGGCTTAAATGTTACATAGTTAGTTACATAGTTAAATTGGGTTGAAAAAAGACAAAGTCCATCTAGTTCAACCCCTCCAAATGAAAACCCAGCATCCGTACACACACCCCTCCCTACTTTTAATTAAAATTCTATATACCCATACCTATATTAACTATAGAGTTTAGTATCACAATAGCCTTTGATATTATGTCTGTCCAAAAAATCATCCAAGCCATTCTTAAAGGCATTAACTGAATCAGCCATCACAACATCACCCGGCAGTGCATTCCACAACCTCACTGTCCTGACTGTGAAGAACCCTCTACGTTGCTTCAAATGAAAGTTCTTTCCTTCTAGTCTAAAGGGGTGGCCTCTGGTACGGTGATCCACTTTATGGGTAAAAAGGTCCCCTGCCATTTGTCTATAATGTCCTCTAATGTACTTGTAAAGTGTAATCATGTCCCCTCGCAAGCGCCTTTTTTCCAGAGAAAACAACCCCAACCTTGACAGTCTACCCTCATAATTTAAGTCTTCCGTCCCTCTAACCAATTTAGTTGCACGTCTCTGCACTCTCTCCAGTAAATGTGCCCATGTTTATGCTGCCATATTCCCTTCTTTTTCTCATCCTTTCACAGCAGTCCCTTACCTTACCATATTCCCCCCCCCCTCTGCTTCCCTTGATTCAATGTGGCGCATTGATCATGGGAGCAAATCTGATCGCCTTTAAGGGGTCAGGGAGGAATTTTTCCCTCTAGTGAAGGAAATTTGCTTTTCAGAGGTTTTTTGCCTTCCTTACGATCAAAAAGTGCAGTTTATTTAATTTTTAATAAAGCTGTGGATTACACAGATTGTGGGTATTGGGCTAGGGATTTGGCAGGGATAACATAGAGGGGAAGGGAGAGAAGTTAGAATAAGGCTCTTATAGAGCAGGAAATGGTTGCATTGGTAATGTTTCTACTTGGTTCCTAACAATGAAACTGAAACAACATATAACTGCTGTGTCAGTCCTACTATCCTCCATAGGACTTATAGGACAACACTTCCCTTTGGGCCTTTGGAAAAGGGTCTGCCCCACAGTTTAAAAGGGCCCTGATGGTCTGTGTTAGTTTAAGGAAGCCATGGAAATGGAATATTTAGAGAGAAAACCAGTTACATGCAGATCTGCAACCAAATTCTGTTTTAGAATCATCATCTCATGCTCTTTTACCTTAAGGTGGCCATACACGGGCCGATAAAAGCTGCCGACAGACTGAGTCGGCAGCTTATTGACCCGTGTATGGGGCCCCCCGACGGGCTTCCCCGATCAAGATCAGGCCGAAAGTTGGCCAGATCTCGTTGATGTGGTCCCACGATCCGACCGCCCGTTACCATTCATTAGGATCTGATCGTTGGGCCCTGGGGCCCACGATCGGATCAGCCCGATATTGCCCACCTCAAGGTGGGCATATCGGGGAGAGATCCGCTCATTTGGCGACATCGCCAAACGAGCGGATCTCTCCGTGTATGGCCACCTTTAGTTGTCTAAAATCTGCTGGAATTAGGAAGGAATCTACTAATTTAGTCTCTTCAGTAGATGATAAAGGCAAGTTATACTGGGTTACAGATGGATTAGGTGGGATATTTATATAGACTTGGCACTGCCCAGCCTTTATCACACCCATTTATTAGTGTAAGAAAGTATAATCTATAGAGGTTTTATGAAACAGATGTTGAGAATCAGACTCCTGGAATGAACACAGGGTTGAACATAGCTAGCTGTACTTTTATAGAGGAAGGTTATACAAGCTAAAAGTGCATTACACCCTCTGTAAAAAACTGATAAGCAACAGGGTAATATTGAGACTGTGGGTGGTTAAATGACAGCAAGACCAGCAGTTTAGACATACAGTATGAATGAGGGTATTATAGATAAAGGGATCATGCAGGCAATTGGTTGGCGGAAGTGATGTCATGTGCACCGTGTAGGCGGCGTGTCTAGGTCAGGTGCCTAGGGTGGCATCGGACTTAAATACAGCCCTAGGAGAGAAACAAATTATCTGAAATTAAATGTTAGTACCTTAAAATATTTAATATCATTAAATCTTTACGAGTAGTAAAGGGAACCAACAGCATTGCTTGTGGTATTTATTTCAGAACATAGAATAGTACCTTAGCTCTGATCTCTGTTTGCAAGTGATATCTATCAGGCCCGGACTAGCAATCTGTGGGTTCCGGCAAATGCCAGAGGGGTTGCTATAAGGTGCCATAGAAAATCAGTATTTAGTGGGCTGGTGGGGTCTGTTTGGGCCTCTGTGTAGGCTGATTGGGCCTCTGTGTACCTGAAATGCCAGGGCTTGTTTTGACTCTCAGTCCAGCCCTGATACCTATTGTTAATGTGGCTACACTTTCGAACAAGTTAAGCTTATTGTGTGTATGTCAGAACACTGGAATGAGCTACGTGTACTTGGATTCTTTCTGGCACATCTAGATAAGTACACTTACATATTACAGCAGAGTTCTCGTAAGCCCAGAGGAATGCCCAAGATGACAGTTTTATGGTATTTCTCTTCACCAAACTGCACCATTTCAGGGCCTCTAACTACTCAGTGCTGCACATTATACTTCATGTTTGTAACTCAACACAATACCTTTTAAAAAAAAAAAGAAATATACTAATTTTTGAAATACTATCTAGGTGGTTTTTATTGTGCAGCATAGTGGCATGTCTAAGCAGTTACTGAATGAAGCAACATTGCAGTGAGTTGGGACAAAGTGTATCATTTATGTTATATAAATACTTGAAGTCATATGGTGTCTGAGCAGCACATAACATTTTCACAGACAACACAAAGACAAAGGAGGTATGATAATAAACATTTTTCACCAGGTGTAATTACCTAGAGTCAGTGTCGACTGGCCCACAGGGATACCAGGAGAACTCCCGGTGGGCCCAGGTGTCAGTGGACCCTAAGGCTGCTAAACATTTGGCATATTTCATGGTCATTCTTTATTTCTATGAGAACAAAAAGACTAAATAGATGGAATAATAGATGATAGTATTATATTATGTAAAGAAAAGAGACTAGGAGAATAGCGGTTGAGCGAGGAGAGGAAGAATAAAAGTACTGAGAGTGGGCCTCTGGTCTACGGTTTTTGGGTGGGCCCCTGGTGTCCCAGTCTGACACTGATGATCGTGTGGCGGGGTAAGTGCCTTCTCCCTCAGGGTCCCGGGCTGTGTCATTACAGATGCACATGGGCAAGATAGGCATGAAGTACAAGTCCAGGGGGGGGCAGTGCCCTCCCCTTGCCCCTATATGTGGACGCCCATGCTTGGAACTATGATGTCAATCTCATTGCCAATCTCATTTTTGTAAAGGATTGTATGGATTACAAAATCAATAATCCATTATAAGTGTAATTATAATCATGTTTCATCTTTCCTTCCAAAATATAGTTATTACCTAAGATAATGTATTTATGTGTTTTTCCACAATAAATGGAATGGCATATGTTCTCTTTAAGCAAAAATATGAGCTAAGACAAATGCCAGCAAGGAAACAAATAACATGCCTGTCTCCTAACATTACTCTCCTAGACACAATATAGCCTGCATAACCTTGATTTGTTAAATGCCACCTGTTTGTCCAGAAATGTTAACTGTTATTCTGAGAGTTATAGCTTCTAATTTGTTTGAGACACACACCATATCATTTCCCTATGTCCTTACTTAGTGGTCCATTTATGGTGTCTATTCCTATGTTTTTATTTCCTTTGTTTCCTTTATTTCCTTTGTCTCCAAAATTGCCAACCAGGCCAGCTCAAATTCAGGTTCATACATAAAAGCATCAGTAGTTAGGGCAATCATTATGAATTGCTTAGCATTGGTAATGGTTATGCATTGTATAAGCATATGACTGGTGAGCATTTTGCTCTCCTAAACATCATCTAATATTAAAATAACCAGATTGTTTACATCCATGATCAAAGATTTTTTCTACATAGCTTGTGTTTGAGGACAAAAACATACAGTACTGATGCAATGTGTACACAAGACTAATAATTTATTTATTTATGTCAATAATTTAAAGACTTATACCATTTACCAAAGTGGACCTATTTCACTATTATAATAATAACTGCCTACACTATGAGAGAACATTTTTCACTAGCCAATAGTGTGAATCATCCAATCATTTCAGTTACGCTAGAACATCATATTGCTCAATATCATAAAACTGAGCATCCCCATTGTCATTCTGCCAGTAAAATCTTCTACATTTAGGGGGTTATTTATTAAAGTTCAGTTTTAAAGGGAAACACACCTTTTCTTGGGAGAAAAACCTAAAATTTTTTGTGATCTGTTTTGAACAATAATCGATAAATTTGTGGTTTTCAGGTAATAATCTAAAAAAACTGAGTTTTTGGTGCCAAATCAGAAAAAAATAGTACAATTCGTTTTTTCACTGTTCAACTAAGGAACAACCAATTCTTTTTTAACAGTCTAGTACAAGATTGAAAATTAAAGCAAATAACTGATGAGAAAACATATGCAGGACTAATTTTTCCATAGTTGCCTTCTGCAGACTTTAGATAAACAAAGCAATACATACAGTATGTTTTTTTCCACATTATTGTTGGCAGAAAGCATTTGGAGGAGATTAGTCATCTGCAGAAGAAGAGATTTATTGTGAACAACTAATCTTGTCTGCCATTGCCCTTTCTCTTGTAATAATAACTGCTGTTCCTCTGAAGGGCAGTTTACTTAAATCATAATGTGCTAAATTACATATTAGCTATGTACAGTATATAATCACCTGTGTTCTGAAATGAATTTGATCCATACAGTACATAATATATATTTATTATTATATTTCCCCTTTATTCGCACAAATTTTTAAAAAAAACTATCGTATCTCCCACACATCCCCAGTGTTTCTGAACCAATGTGGGTGTGGTTGGGCAGCATGCCGCCCCCTAACATCCTGCCACCCTAGGCCTGGGCCTTGGTGGTCTTTCCACAAATCAGGGCCTGCTTATGTCCCCTCTCTTCCCTTGGCCAGTCCCGCACCTGCCCCTGGGGATAAAGTAAAATCTACAAATAATGTAGGTTCCAATTTAGCAAAATGTCCACCTTTAGCATTAATTAGTCTCTTTATGAGATGAGTTCACCAGTTTGTCAAATGTGTAAGGTATAAGCAGGATTGTGAATTGCACAGCAGTATTATTCAAGATGTTAAGATGAGATGATATTTTCCAAAAAATGTATATGTACAGTCATTCAGTTTTTGAAAATATGTGTGCAAGTTGAGGACAACTAAATGCTGTTCACAATGGTATTTGCGTCAATACACGATCATTTATAGTTATGATGGGTCTCATAGTGTTTCTTAAAGGACATGTTAACCCTACATTTTCCTGCCATGTATATAAGTTGGAGAAGGAGTTGTGAGTGATTAAAGGACAAGGAAAGTTAAACTAAAGAAGTAGGCTAGAAATGTTGTACATTATGTTTTCGGCTTATGTACCAGCCTAAGGCAACCAAAGCCCTTTAGCAGTAAAGATCTGTGTATCCAAAGATGCCACAGTAGCTCCCCCATCTTCTTTTCTGCTGATTCACTGCACATGTTCTGTGCTGCTGTCAGTTACTGAGCTTCGGGACCCATTCACAATATACAGTACACATAGAATATAAATGTCCCAGTATAAGGCTGATTAGTCATTAATATGGATAATTACTACATGGCAACACAGAAACCAGTGCAATTAGCATCAAAATTTAATAATCAGCCCTGTACCATCAGCTTATGACAGGCCAACCTCATTTTCTACTTGATAATTTGCAACGACCCCTAAACTTAGCTTCTCAACAGCTGCTCAGAGCCTACTGAGCATGTGAGTGTCACAGACACTTTCCAAGATGGTGACCCCCTGTGACAAGTTTGAAGTCGTGGATCATTGCTGCTATTGAGAAGCTGAAACTTTAGGCTGGTACAATAAGTTCAGTATATAAAACATGGCATTTTTAGCCCTATTCATTTTTAGGGTTTAGTTCTTCTTTAAGGGAATGCTACAGCCTTACTGTGGCAGTTTTCTAAAGATTACAAAGAGGCTGATCATTGATTCAATTTTTGTGGAGGATGTTTGCATGTCCTTTACTTGCACTTTGCTTAATAAGGTGCAAAGTACAGAGCACATGGTCTCAAGGTAGCCATTAAAGTATGCATTACATACAAAGTGTAAGTTGTGACTACATGTGCCATTAAATGCTAATACTGTTCCTGATGCAGCAAGCATTTACACACTAGAAAGAATGCAATTTGCATACATATAGGTAACAGAAAATCAAAAATGCAATTGGTATACAACTTACAAATACGGATGTGAATATGCATTGCTAAATCACATGCAAGTTGCAGCACACACAGGGCTGGATTTGTCCTCCGTCACCCCCTCCCCTTGGATAGCGCGCATCTGTTTTGTCCACAGCCAGAGCACTGGGACAGGACGCAGAGTCCCTAGTGCTCTGGCTCGGCATAAATTTAAGTGCAGCTGGGCAGCATGCCGCCCCTGAGCTTCTGCTGCCCAAGGCCCGGGCCTATGCGGCTTTCCCGCAAATCCGGGCCCGAGCACACATTAAATTATAATTAATTTTTTGTAAAAGAGCAGCAAGCAAAATTTAGCCACAAGTAGTTAGCAGACTTTCACAGACAGTTAAAGAGACAAAGCTATTTCAGTGGTGCAGAAGTGATAGGCCAAGCAACCCGCTATCCCCCCAGGATGTGTCCCTACCATTCGATAAAACACAGAGACGTATTTTGGCAAAAATCTGTGGAGTTCACAGGCTTTATTTAACAGTTTAAGCATCAAGGACTAGGTACACCCTGACCAAAAAATTGTATTCTCAAAAAACGTGGGCTCACTGCCCAAAAACGTGAAGCAGGGATCATGGGGCCGATCGCCCTCCGTGAACGCTTTTTAGCCCATCCCCCTGCTTTGTGCATAAATTGCGCTAACCCAGTCTCTTGCATGCCTCAGAACACAAGTAAGTCTGAAATCTTTTAATGTACATCCCCTCAAAAACCCTTCCAAACCAGCACTCCTCCCCTTGCCTTCTCCCGTAGCCCATCCTCTTTTTTTCCCTCCACTGTTAGCCCCCTCCATTGTTCGTACCTGGGGGCTGGGGAGTGAGAGGCTAGACTACACCTGGGGGGAAGGGGGGCCCTGCCTAACCCCATGTCAGCCCCAAACGGGCTTCATTCCTCCTAAAGGTCACATATGGACAAGATAATAACCTGTACGTTTTCGAGTATATTGAAGACAAAACAGAAGCTAATATTTGGCATGGGAGAGAGACAGCGTTGTCCTTTCATTTTATTAATCAATATCTCATATCAGTGACATTTCACAAAATAAATGATAGACAATGCAGGTTTTGTTAACAGCTATTTTTTAAACAAATTATTGTATCTTTGTCTCCTCCTAGCCTATGTGGCACTTTCCCACTATACTATGCAGTCGTACCAAATGCTGGGTGATCTTCCTCTTCTTTTTCACCAGAATAAAATACTTTTTGCAATTACTTTCTATTTGTGATTGGTTTTTTAATATTGAAGTGTAAAATGTCATTTGGGGTCGCCAACTCTGTAATTGTTCTAAATTGATACATTATGGGGCAGATTTATCAAGGGTTGAATTTTGAGTTCATGGGAGTTATTTAAAACTCCCATAAACGCCAATGAAATCAAAAATCAGCCACTCGAAAATTATTATAAAATTTAAATTTTTCAAACTCGGGTGAATAGGAACAACAACTCCGAATTGATCCCAGGACATCTTCCGTAGGCTAAAATAGCAATTCGGCAGGTTTAAGGTGGCAAATAGTCAAATTCGAGTGTGTTAAATCTTGGAAATCGAATTTTTAAAAAAACTCAAATTGAATTTTAACAATTCCCTAGTCGAATGTCACAGTTTTGGCCATAAAAAAAACATAAAATTAATTATGATCTGAGAATAGTAATTTAAAAAAACTGTCCACACAAAATTAAAATGTGTGCACAAAATAATTTTTTGGCACACATAGCCCAGATGAAATTAGAAGGAACATTGCTAAGGGAGTGTTTTAATCTTTTCTTCTCTGGTGGTGGAACTGAAGGCAAGGGGTTAACTATCTCTTCTGCAATCAGTGTATGCACAAATAGCTACCACGTGGGTAGAGCCAGCACGCTGCCGTCACGCTCTTGGTGTGAAAATTTTAAATAAAAACCCTTCCAGGTCACGAATTCAATGCCCGATTGTAGGATTTGTTTGGAACATTCCTGGGTGCTTAATATTCCTGTTATATTGATTCCTGGACATTTGACCCTGCCTGAACCTCAACTTTGATATTATTCTGCCTGCCTTTTGGACTTTTGCCTGGACTTTGATTACGATTACGCCTGATCCTATTTTGTACTGCGAACTTGGACTTAAACCCCCAAGGCTTCCTCCTTGATCCTAATTACTCCCACTGGGAGCCAATAGGCCCCCCTGACAGTTTATTGGTAAATTTTACACTTGTATGTCGGAGTCCTTGAGTTACAAACATCCGACTTGCATACAACTCATACTTACAAATAGAGGCTATTAAAGCAACAAACTATGGTTTGCTTGACCTTTATTAGCATTTATCTGGCATGTGTTGTCTTCTGCAGAGCACAGAAAGGTAAAAATAAATACTATGTTAAGACAAACATCTCTCTAAGTTGCATTTAATAAGTAAATGTATATGTTTCAACTTACATGCAAGTTCATTTTAAAGGAACAGTAACATCAAAAACATTGCAATATTTGTTTTACTTTAAAACACTGTAATGTTGCCCTGCACTGGTAAAACTGGTGTGTTTGCTTCAAAAAACATTACTACTGTTTATATAAATAAGCTGCAGTGTAGCAATGGGGCCAGCCATTCAAAGGAGAAAATGCTCAGGTTACACAGCAGATAGGAGATAAGCTCTGTAGAACATAATGGTGTTATCTGTTATCAACTATTTAATCTATGTCATTTCTGCCATTGCTACACAACAACTTGTTTATATGAACTATAGTAGTGTTTCTGAAGCAAAAATACCAGTTTTACCAGTGCAGGGCAACAGTACATGATATTTTCATTACTTTCAAACACTTTCATTTTTTGGTGTTACTGTTCCTTTAAGAACAAATCTACAGACCCTATCTTGTACATAACGAGATATAACGAGGATAACCAAATCCATAAATACAGTTCTACATAAGATACAGTTATATTTTATAGACTTTGTTTTAATGCTTTCATAACAGGGCCTAAAGCTTATTGCATCTAGGAACTAGAAAGATATCAGCAAGGGATAAAACACAGACTATTCTCAGCATGAAATATAGTATATAAATAACTATAGATAAGTATGTAAACTAAAAGTAAATACGTAAATACTGTAAGCATAGAAATAAAATTTCAAACTGAAAATAAAAATATAACTGACATACACATATGTTACTTTGTTTATAAAGATAGAAAACAAGAGCAACCAAATGCAGGCCTGGATTTGTGGAAAGGCCACCAAGGCCCGGGCCTGGGGTGGCAGGATTTTAGGGGGACGCATGCTGTCCAACCACACCCACATTCTGAGAAATGAGCTAGAGATACAATTGTTTTTAAAATTTCCTATCCGTCAATCCCATTGCTCCAGCCCTGATGATGACAATCTGCACAAATAAAGGGGACAGGGGCGCTAACGGCAGCAGCAGGCCTAGGGGTGTACATTATGTAAATCCGGCTCTGACCAAATGTACACAGATTGAAGTCCATTACAGAAAAATGCTTATGACTGTGGGGTGTCTACAGTTTTGTAGTATGTTGCCAAGTTAACAAACAAGATTAAACTATACAATTCCATATAAAGGGGACCTGTCCCTCTTAGAAATAATTCCAAATAATTCTAAATTATTATTATTATTCCATATCATGTTGGTTGAGCAAAATTAAATGTCTGAACACTAAATTTTTTATTTAAATTTTGTTTCCTTCGGTCTTGGAATTACACAATCACAGCATTAAGACAAGTTGTGTATCACCCCAAAATCTTTTGTATGCACCAGAATGGGGGACCTAATGCCCATACTCAATGCCCTACACAATTATTGAGCGTTAGGAGGGAGGGGGAATGTGGGGAGTGCAGTGATATCTAAATGGAAACTGAAAGTAAGTGACTGCCCCACCTAAGACATCGAGGCAGGGCAGGTAATATATCATTGACAGTTTAGATATTTAAACACCTTTTTAACAGGTAAGGATGTTTTGATGAAAAAAAGGATTTGGAATCCATGCTTAATTTGCAAATTACTTTTATTATACCGCTTTTTATGTGTAGATGACAGGTCCACTTTAAATGGGAAGTTACTGAAGTCCATAAAATAATCTTTTACAAACAGCTACTTTTTGTCAGTGTGTTTGGAAATAATATTGCTGTATTTGCATTAATTTTTTACTGGGATAGATCATATATTCTGCTACACTATGAAACTCAGAGTGCCAGCCCTGTACACTTTACACATACAGGTCTCCACTAATCAAGTGTCAGCTAGAGGCCAATCTGGCCATTAGAGTGCATGGGATGGGGGGCAGCAACAAAAGAGTTCATTTGGGGGTTCCAGTGTAGAATGAGTTTTGAGGAGCATGTCTGTTGATAAGGGGTAGCATGATTTAAATAATCTAAATGGTCCCCCTCCCTTCATTCTTGCAAATGCACAAATTTTCATTAGTTCCAGAGTACTGGGGATTGACGCACAGGAAATTTTAAAAAAACTGTTGTATCTCCTGCGCATCCCCAGTTCTTCCAAACCAATGCAGATGTGGTTGGGCGGCAAATAATCCTGCTGCCCTAGGCCCAGGCCTTTGTGGCCTTTCCACAAATCCAGTTATAAAATAATTATCCAGAGTGTGACCAGTACTGACATTGGGACAGGTATTATGGCATCCCTGAAGACTAAAGGCCTACAGTTTTATGGTCTTCTTTCTTGGTCTGTGGTGTGTATACTTCTGGTTTTAAGGCAGAGTATACATGCAAGGTACTTTGATACTCATATTCCTTGTTACATTGTTTTGTGTCTATATGGATATGTTTCTAATATAGCAAATTTAACAGGTTTCAAAGCAGCAGTTTATAATGTTAGGTTGATGTTGGAGTCTGCAAATAGGGAGTAGTCTATTTAGCATTTTCCACTAGGTCAACAATAACCAGAGTAGTGAAACAGGACTGGCCACTGTGAATACATGGCAGATGTGCAGAAGAGCTTTAGGACTGAATACATAGCCTGAGATATGAGAAGAATAGTTGGCAAGCGATCCACATCAAGAAAGGCAAGTCATTTCAAGGTTGAGTAAATAAAAGAATCAGAATGTGTAATGTGCAGAGGTCAATATGCAAAAAGCAGACTGAAGGTGTTTTCAAAGATAATTCTGGAAAAAAATCCCGGCCTTCCTATATATTTATCTTTTTTTCCCTATTAATAATATTTGGATCAGTAGTTGGATGCCAGTGGCATAACTACCGGGGGAGCAGGGGGTGTGATTGGGCCAGAGCCAGCACCCCCTCAGGGCCCCCCGGCAGCTCGCGCTTATTTTGGACAGTTCCGGGCATACTGAGGGGGCGGGGGGCCCGGCTGCGTGTCCCGGCCGCACCAGGGCCCGCCCCCTCTAGTTTCGTTGCTGTTACCGGCCAGGCCGGTAAAATACCGGCCAGGTGGCAACCCTACTCTTGATTCAGCACTGAAGATGTGACAGGGGCCTTAGAATGTAAGCTCCACTGGATCAGGGTAGGGAGTGATCTCAGTATCTCAGTATAATGCACAGTTAGTTTTTAGCTGTAGGCACACAATTACAGGTGCAGGTGTTTTCAGCATTTGGGCACCAAAACATCCCAAGAATGCCTTCATAAGGTCTCAAGAAGAAGTCACATTGTAGGAAAAGTATTACTTTGTACTTTGTTGGCTTAGTGAAAGGTGGACATTAGCCATAAATGAATTCCAAGCTATGTGAAGAAGGCCATTTTTTTAAGACACTCTGGATAATTTCTGGCTAATGCATTACTACTTTAAAGACGATGGCTTGTGTGATTTGCAGCGCACAGATTGAAGCGAATTTATTGCATCGCCATCAGCCATGAAGTAGCCTGACCTCGGTCCTGTGTGGCTCTGGCAGCTGCACCCAAGAACCGGAGCACAGGCCGGTAATGAGTGACGCCTGTCAGGCGGGCAGCTTCTTAGTTTGGCACTAGCGCGGCGGCAGAGCGGGCAGCTGCTGGAAGTGAAATTGAAAGTAAAGATAGAGGGCGCTCTTCCCGCTAAAGTACATGGCATGCGCCTATGTGCGAAGAAGAAGAAAAACAAGGAAATGGTGGAGGGAGAGCCTGGCACTTATTCTATGTAACGACCGGCAGGAGCCTGCGGGCAGCAAAGGGTGGGGGTGATAGCCGAGCCTTGATGGGTTAAATACGATCTCGCTCCAGCCGAGGAGGAGGAGGAGGATGGATTACGAATTTAAGAGGAAGCTGTCCGCCGAGCGGGAGAAAGTGGAGGAGCTGTTTGAATATGAAGGTTGCAAAGTGGGTCGAGGCACCTACGGGCATGTTTACAAAGCTAAGCGGAAAGATGGGTAAGAGGCACTAGAGGGAGGGGCGTGTGGGAGGGAGGCGTGTGATAGGTCACTTTGTATATATACCTGTGTATGGAGCACCTAGTAGCAAGCACTCCTGTGTGGGAGCAGTGAATGTGCTCGGCTGGGTGTACACATACTTGCGTGGCTTCTGTTTAGTAGAATGAATGAGATTGCTATTGTGTTTATGAGATAATGTTTGTGTGCACTGCTGTCTGTCACATCCTTGTTTATGTTGTACTAGTCGCACTGCATACACACTTTAACCCCCGGAATACGGGTAGAGCAGGAGAGGCTGCTTTTCTTGACAGGTTAGCAGTTATTGATGGGGATAATGTGCTAGTTATGTGCTGTTACTGGGTATTTGTAGCTCCCTCCTCCTCCTCCTCTGCACACGCCCGGGATGCTGAACTTGTGCTGGCGGAGGAGGGTAGATGGGAGTCTGAGCTACAAATGTTTATGTTGGGCTAATCCAGCCTTGTGGTCCCACCTACTCCTCTGTTCCTCCTCTTCAGTGTTTGGCATTGCAGCACCATGTGTCAATATGTTCTCCCTCGTCTTGCAGATTACCCATTTCTATGGCATTTTCCCTCAGTCGTGATCTGTAAGGATACCAACCTTTACCGAGAAGAGAGATACTCGCTCAGATTCGTGGAGGGCAGCAGTAGGGCCACAAGTTGAACATCACTGGAGGCTGAGCTATGTGTATGGCAAGGGCAATTACAGAACACATGAAGTCACTGCACATTGAGGCTTGAATAAGGAATAAATAAATGCATTATTCCCTGAATACAATATTGTAATGATGATTAGATGCATTGCTTGGTTTCACTTAGGATAAAACATCTCATGGTACATATGTGACCTTTCTGAGATCTTTGATAAATAAACACGTGTTCTGTAAAACATTGGCAAGGTCGTGTATGTGCAACATTACATCAGCTTTATAATCACCTCCATTTTCAGTGTTTTCATTGCAGTCTTACGGTAATGGCTGTAAAAACATTTATTTATCAGACAAACATCATCTGTCCCATCTAGGGTGAGGTTTTAATTTAAATTCTCAGGACTTCTAGTTCTGACCATTGAAACAATGTAGAAGTCAGTTATCCTCCAAGCAAGGCACAGCTTTTCACAGTGCCTTGCACACTCCTTCACAGGTCTCTTAGTAGATGGCTTTAATATTATTTTGATAAATCTTCCAGCTGAAATAATAGCAAGGGACAAACAGAGACATACTGCTTTCAGATATAAGCGCAGTCCTGATCTGTCTTTAGATTTGTATGTATATTTTTAATTGTATAGCGCTCCTTGAGGGCAAAGCACTGTACAGCAGAACAATAAATTAGTAGAGTAAACAGGGGATCATTACAATAAAAAATACAAATAAGTATAAAAATACAATACACATAAATATAAAGTACAGTTACAATACATATTAAGTGCTTAGTGTGTAGGAGACAAAAGGATGGAGGTCCTTGCCCCATAGAGCTTACAGTATAAATGGGAGGGTAACATACAGACACAAATTGTAGGGATATTAAGTGCTGTAGGTTACAGTGGGTGGTAGAAGTGCCAGTTCAGGTTTTACGCAAGTGCTCCAAGAGCTAGTCTTTGAGTTTAGATCTGAAGGCATTGAGGGAGGATTCTCTCTGGAGAAATGCAGGAATGGCATTCCAAATATAAGAGCAGCAAGACAGAAGTGTTTGATGCGAGAAAGAGCAGTAGCAGTGGTGGTACAACAAAGTAGTTGCTCTTTGAGGAGTGGAGGATTTGGCCAGGTGCATATAGAGAGACAAGAGATGAGATCAGGGTCGGACTGGGCCTGCGGGACACTGGGAAAAAAAACAGGTGGGCCCTGGCTCTTGTGGGCCCCACCGGCCCAGATTCGCACCCTGTGTTTCTTCTGCTGCGACCGACAAAAACTCAGTTTGTTTGCACTAATGCAAACACGTGTGACAGAGGGTGGCCCTGAGGCAGTTGCGGCAACAACTCAGTTTGTGCGCTAGTGTGCATGTGTACAAGTGCTTTGGAGGGGGGCCTTGAGACAGCAGGCCCGGTGGCCCACGGGCGCACAGTCTGACCCTGGGTGAGATGTAGTTAGGTGCAGAGGAGTGAAGTGCTTTGAAGTTTATGATGCGGAGTTTCAACTTTTGTGAGTAAGTACAATTATCTAAGAAAGCAGTGTCACGGTTAATAAAATGACAGAAATGACGAGAAGGGTTCATATTTAACTGACCAATTCTTAAATTTAAAAAGTAGTTATACGATCCATCCAAATTCTAAACGTTGTTCGTTCAAAAATACGATTTCTCAGTACCATCCACCCTATAGCAAACAAAGAAAGATGAACTGAGTGTGCAAGCAATTACAAAATAGAAATATTGCAAAAGAATGCCTGGTAAAGAGAGTCCATGCATGCAGCCCATGCATAAATGCCACTCTTTTTTTTTTCAAGGTTATTATATATGATCATTTGAACTCTTATTCCATCAGCTAACAGTAAATGATAAGTTATAATTGGCCACACACCTACTGTCTTTACTTTTCTCATTCCCACTGGTGATGGGTTGGAGGGGAGGTTCGAGGCGTCCACCCCACGGACAACTCTTTGATCCCCCATTTAACAAGGTCATGGCTAAACGTTCCATAAGGCTTCCTTGTTTTTTGTCATACCTCCAAATCTAATAGCCCATCACATATAACTCTGCTTACAGCATTTGTACATCTGTGTAATGTGGTATTTAGATATTCTAGGAATTCCCCATGTGCAAAAATCCAGTACGGTAATAAAGTATGTGTTTCAGTGCCCTGTTCATTGCTTACCTTCCTGGAGTCCTCCAGTCCTAAGCTTTCATCCCATCATGATATCACAGATGAACCCTTGTAAATAATTTGTTTAGTAGTAATTAGGGGGATGTGGTTCCTTGCCAATAATTGGGGCCCTTGTAATTGGTGATTCTGCTATGTTCTTGTATACTTTCTGCTGGTTCTTACCTTTGCTAGTATATTTATTTTATCATCTGTTGGTTAATCTATTTTACTGAATACCGAAAGATGTTTGGGGACTGATCATTTTCTAATCTGATTATTTTATTAGCAGCACTTCCTTCAATTTAAGGATGTTTATGAAAGAATTTACAGGCTTGTGAGCTTTTTTACTTCCTGGTACACACTGGTGGTGATTCACTTTTGGAAACAATTCACAATAGGTATATGTACTTTTATTTATAAACAGTCAACGAGGGACATTGTCAAGAGAAACTTTATATATGGTTTCAAAGAGAAACTGATGAAGTTTTACTGACCTTTATAATGTTATATCACAGTAGATAAATCATTAGCAATTTACTTTTCTAGGCTGGGGTCATGCTTCTCACTTTTGTCACCAGTAATTGGTTGTGATCATTTGCCTCTGTTGCCAGTTCGATTTGCTGTTAATTTGGAAAGTGGTTGCAGTTATTAACCAAAATGTATACAGACACATGATAGCTCAGATAGATGATAGCTATGATATCTGTCTGCTGTAACTGCAGCTATTTCCATTAGCTACAATAGGAACATTTCCAGAACAGTTCTATGGATTTTGGCGCCATGACTAGCCTGTATAAAACCCTCCCATTATGAATATATAGATTAGGGATTCTTCGAATCCAGAATATAGTTCGGGATTTGGCCTTTTTAAGCAGGATTTGGATTCACCCAAATCGAAGTTCCTGGGCAATTTAAATTGAATACTTAAAATCATGTACGTTTTCATCACACTAACAGGAAGTAACATTTTTTTAACTGCCCTAGCAGAGTGTAGTTATCTTTAATCCTTCCTTGCCCTTATTTACATATGCAAATTAGGGTTCAGATTTGGTTTGGTGTTCAGCAGAATCTTTCACAAAGGAGTCTGGATTCAGCCAAATCCCAAAACAGTGGATTCGGTGCATCCCTAATGAAAATATTATTTAAATAGGTATCAAAAGCATGTTTTGCATTTCTGACAAAACACATGCATTTAATAATATAGGTCAATGGAGGGCACACAATTTGGAGAAAAATATTATAGCTGTGTATGGTAAGAGGTGCAAAAGACCTAAGGTTACCCCATATAGAGAGTAACCTAATATACACTATACAATATGTTAGGTAACGATATTATAATTTTATACAGGTCATGGAACTCCGAGGTAACTTTCAATATCCTCATATTTTGCAACTGGGGGTACTTTATTTATTATAATACACAAGTTTCAGTGAGTCATGTGACAGAAATGACATCAGAACTCACCGTTTATAACTGATGACATCAGAATTCACAGTTTATAAGGATATAATTTGCAAGATATTTATGACTTTTGTGTATTATATAAAGATATATTTTTATGATGCCATCCTTGTCAGATGAAAAGTTTTTTTTGAGTGTGCATACTTAACATATTGTGTAGTGTAAAACACCTGCATTTGTCATTTTCATTTTTCAAACATGATTGGATCTTATTCAGTACACCCCAATATTTAAGTAACCCCTTTCTCAAGAAGCTTTCACTGTCACCCTATGCCATGTGCACCTGAGCATGTGTAATGATATTAAAAAATCAGCTTTTGGTCATAAGATTCAAACAGTATATTTAAAGGGCACCTGTTGGGCAAAAATATTATCCTCAACCAAAGGTTTGGGCAACAGCAGTGTTTTTTAAAGAATTGCCCAACGCCAGCGCTAGGCCACCTGCACCGGGAGGGAGCGCCCATTACGAGCAGCTATGTTGGGGTACACACATGAGCATAATGAGTGAATGCTGTGACCTGCACATTATGCACATGCGCTTGAGATCAAAAGCGCTTTTGCGCATGTGCTCTGACTGACATGGAGGCGCAAGTGTCCTAGCTCTGGGGGGGGGGAATTATAAAAAAAAAACTACTGTTACCGCCAACTGGAGTGCATGTTGGGGATAATATTTTTGCCCAACAAGTGCCCTTTAAACAATAATTTTTGGAAAAAAAGCATTAGTAAGTGATCTGTAATATTTCTAGAATTCTTGATATATATTTATTTGTTTTAGTTTTTCTGAAGAAGCGTCATTGCTCAAAAGATAAAATCCCAATGCATAAATCAGTCTTGCATGATTTAAAGGGGTGGTTCACCTTCAAACAACTAGTAGTTTTCAGATAGATCACCAGAAATAATGACTTTTTCCAATGACTTTCTATTTTCTATGTGTGACCGTTTTTCTAATATTGAAGTATAAAGTGTAATTTTATATATTTTTATATATATATATATATATATATATATATATATATATATATATATATATATATATATATTATATGGTGATCTATCTGAAAACTACTAGTTGTTTGAAGGTGAACCACCCCTTTAAAACATCCAAACCTAAAAGGGTTTAAATATCTTAGCTGTCAATCATATAATACCTACCCCGCCTATATTTCTGAGGCATAGAGGAGGGACAGTCACTTACTTTCACTTTCCATTCAGCACTTCCTATGTGTCACTGCCTTCCTCACAGTCCCCCATCCTCCTAACACTCTATAATTGTGCAAGGCACTGGGCGTGGGCATTAGGTCCCCCATTCTGGCACATACACAAGATTTTGGGGTGATATGCAACTTGTCTTAAAGGAGAAGAAAAGCTATGGAGGCATTTTATTGCCAACAGATTAGCTGCAATAGTGCAGGCTAGAATTCTATATTCTGTAGAATGTTTTACCATAGTAAAAAGCTGAGTAAAAAGTTCTATAAGCTTTCTGTTTGTTTAGGATAGCAGCTGCAGTATTAGCTTGGTGTGACATCACTTTCTGTCTGAGTTTCTCGCTGCTCACTTATAGCTCTGGGCTCAGGTTACAGCAGAGAAGGGGGGGAGAGGAGCAAACTGAGCATGCTCACTCCCAGGGCAAGGAGGTTTAAGCTGAAGGCAGGAAGTCTGATACAGAAGCCCATATGTGTACACAATAGAAGGAAAGAAATGCAGTGTTTCTTTTGACAGAGGACTACTTTGAGGGTTTACTGGTATATTTAGGTGGACCTTTCTGATAAGGCTTACTTAGTTTTAACCTCTCCTTCTCCTTTTATAACTGTGTCATAGTAACATAGTAAGTAAGGTTTAAAAAAAAAAACACGTCCATCAAGTTTGACCTTTTAGTTATTTCTTTTTTTTTTTTTAATCTACCTAACTGCTAGTTGATCCAGAGGAAGGCAAAAAAAAACATCTGAAGCCTCTTCAATTTGCCTCAGAGGTGGAAGAAAATCCTTCCTGACTCCAAAATGGCAATCAGACTAGTCCCTGGATAAACTTGTACTATGAGCTATCTTCCATAACCCTGTATTCCCTCACTTGCTAAAAAGCCATTCAACCCCTTCTTAAAGCTATCTAATGTATCAGCCTGTACAACTGATTCAGGGAGAGAATTCCACATTTGTTTACATATGTTTACTGACTCTTAATTAAATTAAGAATGCTATCTGGTTTCTGGGAATTATTGATCCTGATGAACACAAATTAGATTTTCCACTCTTTAACAAGCATTAGTTATCAAGTGCTGTCACTGATAAAATACATTTAACTGCAATCAGGCCACTCTTCACTCACAGGAATCCTTAGGGCGATACGGTAGCCTATAGGGTTTCATTTCCAAATAAACCCTTAGAAACAATATTTTGTTTTATGTAAGAAGGGGCAGCAACATATAAGCCTTAGAGGTAAGATTTAAAAAAGGAACTCATACCTCCCAATTGTCCCGTTTTTTGCAGAACAGTCCCGATTTTGACAGCTCAACCTGCAGTCCTGGATTGTTACTGAAATGTCCTGACTTTCTCTTTGATCTACTGTGCTGAACAGCCAGAACAATATTTTGTAATGTAATTGGCTTTTGGCAGAGAGCCCAGAATATATACTTAGATACTTTTGTAACAATTTAAGATAAGAAGGTCTCTTGGGGAAACTGTGTTTTGCAGCATAAAGGGCAATTCACCTTTATTAGCGAAACTGTAATACAGGTATAGGATCCTTTATCCAGAATGCTCGGGACCTGGGGTTTTCCGGACAATGGATCTTCCCATAATTTGGATCTTCATACCTTAAGTCTACTAGAAAATCATTTAAACATTAAATAAACGCAATAGGCTGGTTTTGCCTCCAATAAGGATTAATTATATCTTAGTTGGGATCAAGTACAAGCTACTGTTTAAAAAAAAGAAATTTGATTATTTGGATAAAACGGGGTCCATGGGAGACAGCTATTCCGTACTTCAGAGCTTTCTGGATAACGGGTTTCTGGATAACGGATCCAGTACCTCATAGTACCACATAAAAGCCACAAAAATGTGTTCAAAATTTCATTACCTACCAAATTATGTAAAATGAACATGGTAATTAGATGGTGTGGCCACAAAAATGGGCTTGGTTTAAAACATTGTTTTTTTTCCCTCTTTCTATTTCCAAGATGTCAGGAGGTATGGGAACTGAGCCCATTTTTTCATAATGCAATATGTAATTCATTACATATTTTTCCAATATACGTTAGCTTAAAAGTCTAAGTGGTTTTATAGCTATTGTTAACTGCACATACCAGGACCATGGTTCAGAAATGCTTCCAAATGCTAAGTTGTAGTTATAAGTTGAGCCAAGTAAATTTTACTTGCCCTATATGAAGTTGTTTCTCTTATTCTTTTGGCATCCACAATTAAAGTATACAGACATACTTGTCAAGACAAGCTTTGCATCATCCTAAAATCTATTTTATGTACCTGAATGGGGGCCTGATGCCCAAGCCCATGCAAAGGTTACACAGTTATAGGTAGTGAGGGGAATGGAGACATGTGGGATGTGCAGTTGCATCTAGAAAGTGCATTAATAAAAGTGCAAAAAGTATTGTGCCTCATGCATAGACAGCTGAAATTTTAAAATGAGTTTGTAACAGGTATGGAGGTTTTAATAAAAAACATAAATAAATAAAAAAAATTGGGTTTCATGTTTAAATTTTCAAAGAACTTTTAATACACAAATATAAAATAATTATATAGATTTTTCTATATGGATGACAGGTCCCCTTTAACAGACTAAACAGCAAGGGAGTATTACCACCTACAAACTAAAAAGACCTTGAAGTTAGTCTTATGAGGTGTGCATGTTCTTAAAGGGATACTGTCATGGGAAAAAATTTTTTTTTCAAAATGAATCAGTTAATAGTGCTGCTCCAGCAGAATTCTGCACTGAAATCCATTTCTCAAAAGAGCAAACAGATCTTTTTATATTCAATTTTGAAATCTGACATGGGGCTAGACATATTGTCAATTTCCCAGCTGCCCCAAGTCATGTGACTTGTGCTCTTATAAACTTCAATCACTCTTTACTGCTGTACTGCAAGTTAGAGTGATATCACCCCCTCCCTTTTCCCCCCAGCAGCCAAACAAAAGAACAATGGGAAGGTAACCAGATAACAGCTCCTTAACACAAGATAACAGCTGCCTGGTAGATCTAAGAACAGCACTCAATAGTAAAAACCCATGTCCCACTGAGACTCCTTCAGTTACATTGAGAAGGAAAAACAGCAGCCTGCCAGAAAGCATTTCTCTCCTGAAGTGCAGGCACAAGTCACATGACCAGGGGCAGCTGGGAAATTGACAAAATGTCTAGCCCCATGTCAGATTTCAAAATTGAATATAAAAAAATCTGTTTGCTCTTTTGAGAAATGGATTTCAGTGCAGAATTCTGCTGGAGCAGCGCCATTAACTGATTCATTTTGAAAAAAATGTTTTTTCCCATGACAGTATCCCTTTAATTAAAGGAAAACTATAGCCTCAAAATACTTAAGCAACAGTTAGTTAATATCATATTAAATGGCATATTAAATAACCAAATTGTAATATATATTTACATAAATATTGCCCTTTTACAGCTTTTACCGTTATCCACCATTTCATGATGATCTGTGTGCTCCCTCAGAGATCATCTGTCCAGAAACACTGCAGCTTTACCTGTAAAAGACAGAACTTTGTCTGTTAATTGTAGGGATGCACTGAATCCACAATTTTGGATTTGGCCGACCCCTGAATCCTTCGGGATACACTTGAGCGAATCCCGAATCCTAATTTGCATATGCAAATTAGGAGTGGAAAGGGGAAAACGTTTTCACTTCTTTGTTTTGAGAAAAAAAAAAAAAAAATCACGTGATTTCCCTCCCGCCCCTAATTTGCAAATTAGGATTCAGATCAGCCGGGCAGAAGAATTCAGCCAAATCCTGCTGAAAAAGGCCAAATCCTGGTTTCAGTGCATCCCTAGTTAATTGGCACATCTGACCTAACATGTATGGTTTGTTTGTGTGCACCATGAATTGTAGGATCCCAGGGATGGTCCTTAGTTCTTAAAATGTCAGTTTGCTATTTAGGATTACCCAATGGCACATAGTACTAAAAAGTATATTATTATGAAAATGGTTTATTTGATGAAGCAGGGTTTTACATATGAGCTGTTTTATGCAGTATAATTTTATAGAGACCTCCATTGTTTGGGGGTATAGTTTTACTTTAATTTGTGAGGAGGAAAATGGCTTCAGTAAAGAGTACTTGTATTTTAAAGGAGAAGGAAAGGCTTCTTACACTTGGGGGATCCACAAGTGTAAGAAGTCTTTCCTTCTCCTTTCATTTTCATTTTCAAAATGAATCAGATAATAGTGCTGCTCCAGCAGAATTCTGCACTGAAATCCATTTCTCAAAAGAGCAAACAGATTTTTTTATATTCAATTTTGAAATCTGACATGGGGCTAGACATATTGTAAATTTCCCAGCTGCCCCAAGTCATGTGACTTGTGCTCTGATAAACTTCAATCACTCTTTACTGCTGTACTGCAAGTTGGAGTGATATCACACCCCTCCAGTGTCGGACTGGGACACCAGGGGCCCACCCAAAGATCTTAGACCATGAGCCCACCAAAAGACCTTAGATCAGGGGCCCACTCTCAGTTCTATTATAATTCCTCTTCTCACGCAATCTCTATTCTGCTATTCTCTTCTTCTTCTTGCAAAAATTAGGTTAGAATACTTAGAGAATTGAGAATTATGATTCAACCTGGTTTTTATATTATTTCTTATTTCTATATATTTCTACTTATACTTATAGTTTTCATTTCTTAAATATTAATATGATTTACAGGCAGGCACAGGTCCATACAATAGCAAAAAATATTAATACCTTTTTATTTGTTTTTTACTTTTTTTCTTTGATCCAGAAAGGACGAAAAAGAATATGCACTGAAGCAAATTGAAGGTACAGGCATATCCATGTCGGCTTGTAGAGAGATTGCAGTAAGTGGAACAGTATTTTTCTTTTTAATTTAAAGAGATACTGACAACATATATTAACCCTTTAAGTGCCACAGAACGTAGAATCTACGTTCTGTGGATCAAAGGACCAAAGTGCCACAGATCGTAGATTCTACGTTCTGCAGCACTTCCGGGTTTGCGAGCAGAGGAGCGGCTGTTAGAGCCGCTCGCTCCGTTCCTTCACGATCCCCTGCCCCTAGACAACGAGCAGAGCAGGGGATCGTGTGGCCCCTGGGGCGCGATCGCCCAGGGGCCCCAAAGCAGCAGCAGGGACGCGTTTCCTATGCGTCCTGCTGCTGCCTGCACTGCACTTCCGCCCAGCTCCGCCCCCCCATGGCTGCTGACCGTTGGAGCTGGAGATCTGCTGCGTGGGACCCTTTCTCATCGATCTGATGCATCTACCCCAGGTAAGTGTAACATTTACACACACAAAAACACACAAACACACCAAGACACACTTATTACAGTAATATACACATACATTCACACTTACTCACACTCACACATAGATTTTTGGGGATTGGGGGGGTCACACACACTCACAGCACCCATGTACACTTGCACACGCGCACACGTGCAAATAACATGCAATTTACCCGTTGTGCACACGCATATGTACATATATGGCTTTGTGGCTTTTTTTTTTTTTTTCTTATCGCATCGTCTCTTTTTGGGCTAAAAAAAATGTTTTATTGCCGTTCCGAATAGCGTATTCGCTAACCGTACTGTGCAATAGCTTTTGTATGTTATTTTGGTGGTTATATTGCAATTTTGGGTATTTTGGTGCATTTTTAGCCATTTTATTGCATTTTTAGCCATTTTATTGCATTTTCAGCTCTGCATTTGTGTTGTTCACTTGTTTCTGTCCGTATAATCGATTTGGCCCAGCTAAAATATTCAAACGGTAATTCTGGTGGCCGATTACACTAGTGTGAAAAAAAAAAGCATTGATTTTTGTGGTTTTATTAGTTTTTGGTGATTTATTTGCATTTCACACTGTTCTGTGTTAGTTTGTTTTGCCTATGTAAATTTTATCTACTATATATCCATTTGTGGGTCTCTGTGCGCCACATAGTTTGGTATATCTATGCATATTGGGCATCGAAGTGTTCAGTAGACCCCTGTCGTTCATATTTAGGATGTTTTATGGTGATACGTTACGAAATGTGGGGCATATAATGGGGTAAAATTCAAGCTTTGTGACGATTTTCAGAAATTTGATAAAAACCGTTATGTTCAGCATTGCTTTGCAGTTTGGCAGTTTGCAGTAGAAACACTTATTTACCCATTTTGGATTCGTCAGAATGTGTACTTTCTGAAAATATATGGTTTTCTGGGGTCTCTGTACTGTTAGGGGGGTCTAATGTCGCAAAATACACACACCAGGTGCTTATATTGCAGCAGCCAGCGCGTCAGCTGTGAAAATGTCTATACATATTGTCATTTGGGGGTCTCTGTGCGCCACATAGTTTGGTATATCTATGCATATTGGGCATCAAAGTGTTCAGTAGACCCCTGGCGCTCATATTTAGGATGTTTTATGCTGATAAGCTACGAAATGTGGGGCATATAATGGGGTAAAATTCAAGCTTTGTGACGATTTTCAGAAATTTGATAAAAACCATTACGTTCAGCATTGCTTTGCAGTTTGACAGTTTGCAGTAGGAACACATATTTACCCATATTGGATTCGTCAGAATGTGTACTTTCTGAAAATATATGGTTTTCTGGGGTCTCTGTACTATTAGGGGGGTCTAATGTCGCATATTACACACACCGGGTGCTTATATTGCAGCAGCCAGCGCGTGTCAGCCGTGAAAATGTATATACACTATTGTCATTTGGGGGTCTCTGTGCGCCACATAGTTTGGTATATCTATGCATATTGGGCATCAAAGTGTTCAGTAGACCCCTGGCGTTCATATTCAGGATGTTTTATGCTGATAAGTTACGAAATGTGGGGCATATAATGGGGTAAAATTCAAGCTTTGTGACGATTTTCAGAAATTTGATAAAAAACCGTTATGTTCAGCATTGCTTTGCAAAAAGTTTGGCATTTTGCAGTAGAAACACTTATTTACCCATATTGGATTCGTCAGAATGTGTACTTTCTGAAAATATATGGTTTTCTGGGGTCTCTGTACTGTTAGGTGGTCTAATGTCGCATAATACACACACCGGGTGGTTATATTGCTGCAGCCAGCGCGTCAGCCGTGAAAATGTCTATACATATTGTCATTTGGGGCTCTCTGTGCGCCACATAGTTTGGTATATCTATGCATATTGGGCATCAAAGTGTTCAGTAGACCCCTGGCGCTCATATTTAGGATGTTTTATGCTGATAAGTTACGAAATGTGGGGCCTATAATGGGGTAAAATTCAAGCTTTGTGACGATTTTCAGAAATTTGATAAAAACCGTTACGTTCAGCATTGCTTTGCAGTTTGACAGTTTGCAGTAGGAACACATATTTACCCATATTGGATTCGTCAGAATGTGTACTTTCTGAAAATATATGGTTTTCTGGGGTCTCTGTACTGTTAGGGGGTCTAATGTCGCATATTACACACACCGGGTGCTTATATTGCAGCAGCCAGCGCGCGTCAGCCGTGAAAATGTATATACACTATTGTCATTTGGGGGTCTCTGTGCGCCACATAGTTTGGTATATCTATGCATATTGGGCATCAAAGTGTTCAGTAGACCCCTGGCGCTCATATTTAGGATGTTTTATGCTGATAAGTTACGAAATGTGGGGCCTATAATGGGGTAAAATTCAAGCTTTGTGACGATTTTCAGAAATTTGATAAAAACCGTTATGTTCAGCATTGCTTTACAGTTTGGCAGTTTGCAGTAGAAACACTTATTTACCCATATTGGATTCGTCAGAATGTGTACTTTCTGAAAATATATGGTTTTCTGGGGTCTCTGTACTGTTAGGTGGTCTAATGTCGCATAATACACACACCGGGTGGTTATATTGCTGCAGCCAGTGCGTCAGCCGTGAAAATGTCTATACATATTGTCATTTGGGGGTCTCTGTGCGCCACATAGTTTGGTATATCTATGCATATTGGGCATCAAAGTGTTCAGTAGACCCCTGGCGCTCATATTTTGGATGTTTTATTCTGATAAGTTACGAAATGTGGGGCATATAATGGGGTAAAATTCAAGCTTTGTGACGATTTTCAGAAATTTGATAAAAACCGTTACGTTCAGCATTGCTTTGCAGTTTGGCAGTTTGCAGTAGGAACACATATTTACCCATATTGGATTCGTCAGAATGTGTACTTTCTGAAAATATATGGTTTTCTGGGGTCTCTGTACTGTTCGGGGGGTCTAATGTCGCATATTACACACACCGGGTGCTTATATTGCAGCAGCCAGCGCGCGTCAGCCGTGAAAATGTATATACACAATTGTCATTTGGGGGTCTCTGTGCGCCACATAGTTTGGTATATCTATGCATATTGGGCATCAAAGTGTTTAGTAGACCCCTGGCGTTCATATTTAGGATGTTTTATGCTGATAAGTTATGAAATGTGGGGCATATAATGGGGTAAAATTCAAGCTTTGTGACGATTTTCAGAAATTTGATAAAAACCGTTATGTTCAGCATTGCTTTGCAGTTTGGCAGTTTGCAGTAGAAAGACTTATTTACCCATATTGGATTCATCAGAATGTGTACTTTCTGAAAATATATGGTTTTCTGGGGTCTCTGTACTGTTAGGCGGTCTAATGTCGCATAATACACACACCGGGTGGTTATATTGCAGCAGCCAGCGCGTCAGCCGTGAAAATGTCTATACATATTGTCATTTGGGGGTCTCTGTGCGCCACATAGTTTGGTATATCTATGCACATTGGGCATCAAACTGTTTAGTAGACCCCTATGTTTATATTTAGGATGCTTTATGCTGGTAATGATACATGGAAAATACGATGCTGGAAAGTTGAAGCTTTGAGGCAATTTTCAGAATATTTTACCAAAACCGCCAAATTTGGCAAAGCCTTGCGACTCAGTAGTTTGGGGCAGAAAGGCATGGGTACCCATTTTAGATTCTGTATAATGTGTACTTTCCAAAAATATATGGGTTTGGGGGTAAACATATATTTCTGTGTTTTTACCCCACAAAAATGCAGTCAATGTGTTGATTTTTCATTAGCTGAAGTTACCCACAGGACAATTTGTATGCGCTAACTTCATTTCGGGGCCTCTAAATGCCATATACTTTGGTAAACCTATGCACAGTGGGCACCAAACTGTTTGGAGGACCCCTGGAAATCACAATTTGGGTGATTTTTTGTGATACGTAATGATACATGGGCGATATGATGCTGGAAAGTTGAAGCATTGAGGCAATTTTCAGATATTTCACAAAAACCATCAATTTTGGGAAAGCCTTGCGACTCAGTAGTTTGGAGCAATAAGGCATGGGTACCCATTTTAGATTCTGTAGAATGTGTACTTTCCAAAAATGTATGGGGTTGGGGGGTAAACATATATTTCTGTGTTTTTACCCCACAAAAATGCAGTCAATGTGTTGATCTTTCATTAGCTGAAGTTACCCACAGGACTATTTGTATGCGCTAACTTCATTTTGGGGCCTCTAACTGCCAGATACTTTGGTACACCTATGAACAATGGCCACCAAACTGTTCGGAGGAACCCTGGCAATCATATTTAGGGTGCTTTTTTTTGGTGCGTAACGATACATGGGTGATATGGTGCTGAGAAGTTGAAGCTTTGAGGCAATTTTCAGATATTTCACCAAAACCGACAATTGTGGGAAAGCCTTGTGACTCAGTAGTTTGGAGCAGAAAGGCATGGGTACCCATTTTAGATTCGATAGAATGTGTACTTTCCAAAAATATATGGGTTTGGGGGGTAAACATATATTTCTGTGTTTTTACCCCACAAAAATGCAGTCAATGTGTTGATTTTTCATTAGATGAAGTTCCCCACAGGACTATTTGTATGCGCTAACTTCATTTTGAGGCCTCTAAAATGCCAGATACTTTGGTAAACCTATGAATAATGGCCACCAAACTGTTTGGAGGAACCCTGGCAATCATATTTAGGGTGCTTTTTCTTGGTGCGTAACGATACATGGGTGATATGGTGCTGAGAAGTTGAAGCTTGGAGGCAATTTTCAGATATTTCACCAAAACCGACAATTGTGGGAAAGCCTTGCGACTCAGTAGTTTGGAGCAGAAAGGCATGGGTACCCATTTTAGATCCGGTAGAATGTGTACTTTCCAAAAATATATGGGTTTTGGGGGGTAAACATATATTTCTGTGTTTTTACCCCACAAAAATGCAGTCAATGTGTTGATTTTTCATTAGCTGAAGTTACCCACTGGACTGTTTGTATGTGCTAACTTCATTTTGGGGCCTCTAAATGCCAGATACTTTGGTAAACCTATGAACAATGGCCACCAAACTGTTCAGAGGAACCCTGGCAATCATATTTAGGGTGCTTTTTCTTGGTGCATAACGATACATGGGTGATATGGTGCTGAGAAGTTGAAGCTTTGAGGCAATTTTCAGATATTTCACCAAAACCGACAATTGTGGGAAAGCCTTGCGACTCAGTAGTTTGGAACAGAAAGGCATGGGTACCCATTTTAGATTCTGTAGAATGTGTACTTTCCAAAAATATATGGGTTTTGGGGGGTAAACATATATTTCTGTGTTTTTACCCCACAAAAATGCAGTCAATGTGTTGATTTTTCATTAGATGAAGTTACCCACAGGACAATTTGTATGCGCTAACTTCATTTTGGGGCCTCTAAATGCCAGATACTTTGGTAAACCTATGAATAATGGCCACCAAACTGTTTGGAGGAACCCTGGCAATCATATTTAGGGTGCTTTTTCTTGGTGCGTAACGATACATGGGTGATATGGTGCTGAGAAGTTGAAGCTTGGAAGCAATTTTCAGATATTTCACCAAAACCGACAATTGTGGGAAAGCCTTGCGACTCAGTAGTTTGGAGCAGAAAGGCATGGGTACCCATTTTAGATCCGGTAGAATGTGTACTTTCCAAAAATATATGGGTTTTGGGGGGTAAACATATATTTCTGTGTTTTTACCCCACAAAAATGCAGTCAATGTGTTGATTTTTCATTAGCTGAAGTTACCCACTGGACTGTTTGTATGTGCTAACTTCATTTTGGGGCCTCTAAATGCCAGATACTTTGGTAAACCTATGAACAATGGCCACCAAACTGTTCAGAGGAACCCTGGCAATCATATTTAGGGTGCTTTTTCTTGGTGCATAACGATACATGGGTGATATGGTGCTGAGAAGTTGAAGCTTTGAAGCAATTTTCAGATATTTCACCAAAACCGACAATTGTGGGAAAGCCTTGCGACTCAGTAGTTTGGAGCAGAAAGGCATGGGTACCCATTTTAGATTCTGTAGAATGTGTACTTTCCAAAAATATATGGGTTTTGGGGGGTAAACATATATTTCTGTGTTTTTACCCCACAAAAATGCAGTCAATGTGTTGATTTTTCATTAGATGAAGTTACCCACAGGACAATTTGTATGCGCTAACTTCATTTTGGGGCCTCTAAATGCCAGATACTTTGGTAAACCTATGCACAGTGGGCACCAAACTGTTTGGAGGACCCCTGGCAATCACAATTTGGGTGCTTTTTTGTGATACATAATGATACATGGGTGATATGGTGCTGGGAAGTTGAAGGTTTGAGGCAATTTTCAGATATTTCACCAAAACCGACAATTTTGGGAAAGCCTTGCGACTCAGTAGTTTGGAGCAGAAAGGTATGGGTACCCATTTTAGATTCAGTAGAATGTGTACTTTCCACAAATGTATGGGTTTGGGGGGTAAACATATATTTCTGTGTTTTTACCCCACAAAAATGCAGTCAATGTGTTGATTTCTCATTAGCTGAAGTTACCCACGGGACTGTTTGTATGCGCTAACTTCATTTTGGGGCCTCTAAATGCCAGATACTTTGATAAACCTATGAACAATGGCCACCAAACTGTTTGGAGGAACCCTGGCAATCATATTTAGGGTGTTTTTTCTTGGAGCGTAACGATACATGGGTGATATGGTGCTGAGAAGTTGAAGCTTTGAGGAAATTTTCAGATATTTCACCAAAACCGACAATTGTGGGAAAGCCTTGCGACTCAGTAGTTTGGAGCAGAAAGGCATGGGTACCCATTTTAGATTCGGTAGAATGTGTACTTCCCAAAAATATATGGGTTTTGGGGGTAAACATATATTTCTGTGTTTTTACCCCACAAAAATGCAGTCAATGTGTTGATTCTTCATTAGCTGAAGTTACCCACGGGACTGTTTGTATGCGCTAACTTCATTTTGGGGCCTCTAAATGCCAGATACTTTGGTAAACTTATGAACAATGGCCACCAAAATGTTCAGAGGAACCCTGGCAATCATATTTAGGGTGCTTTTTCTTAGTACGTAATGATACATGGGTGATATGGTGCTGGGAAGTTGAAGGTTTTAGGCAATTTTCAGATATTTCACCAAAACCGACAATTTTGGGAAAGCCTTGCGACTCAGTAGTTTGGAGCAGAAAGGCATGGGTACCCATTTTAGATTCTGTAGAATGTGTACTTTCCAAAATATATGGGTTTGGGGGGTAAATATATATTTCTGTGTTTTTACCCCACAAAAAATGCAGTCAATGTGTTGATTTCTCAGTAGCTGAAGTAAAGTCCTGAACAATTTGGATGTGCTAACTTCATATTGGTGTCTCTAAATGCCAGATACTTTGGTAAACCTATGCATAATGGGTATCAAACTGTTCAGTGGACCCCTGGCAATCAGTGGACCCCTGGCGCGTCCTTCCCTGCCGGCGTTCGCTCCCAAAATGGCGGCGCCCATGGCCGCCGCCATTTTGGGAGCGAACGCCGGCAGGGAAGGACGCGCCGCCCGGAGCTCCTGGACCTGCTCCGGGCGGCGACACAGTCAGTCACAGACAGTCCTGCTGGGGCCGGGTCACGTTTTACTGTGACAGAGGGAAGAGCAGCAGACGTGAGGGCCGGGGTGGGGAGAGCGACAGATGGGGAGGGCAGGGGGGGGAAGTGGCAGAGGGAAGCAAACATGAAATAGGGGTAGACAGAGGACCCTTTAACAGGTACCTGCCCAGTGTCCCCCAATTGTTGCGGCCGGGTCACATTCACATTTTGAAATCTGACATGGGGCCCCTAGGCTTATACACGAGTCAATACATTTTTCCAGTTTTCTTAGGTAAATTAGGTACCTCGGCTTATACACGGGTCGGCTTATACACGAGTATATACGGTATGTGGGGAACTCTCCCAGCGAAGTCACTTAGGCTATGGACACAGACGGTTGTCAACGGCTGTTGTCAACCTGCATATTTTTGCAGGCTGAGAGAAGCAGATCTGCTAAGTGCCCCTGCTCCATTGATTTGAGTCTGATCAGCCTGTGTGCGGTCACGCGCAGACTGAGTTCAGCTCAAATACTGACCTAAGCTTCAGCTCCGCTGTGTGTGACCGCACACAGGGTGATCTGATTCAAATCAATGAGGCACTGAGCATATCTGCTTCTCTCAGCCTGCGAAAATATGCAGGTTGACAACAGCCTGTGTGTTCATAGCCTAAATGGGCAGATGAAGCATTTTTTGGTAAAAGTTTTGTATGTAAGTACTTTCTAGATTTTTCCACATAGTGGGCCAAATGGTTCAGATGTTGTATAATAGAAATATGTCTTTCAAAGGAGACTGTAGAGCCATGGGACACTCTTGGCTTCCTTGGTGGGCCATATGTACTTCACTCCAGAGCAACTTTGATGGGATCTATTATGTGACAGAACTGCAATACTTCTGAGCAAGTAGATACTCCAGCAAAAACCTGTCTAAATTATGTAGAAGTCAAAGGCAGATATCCCTACAACTGGAAGATCTTTTTTTGATTCGAGGTTTTTGAAATACAAGAAATGGGGTGCAAAAATGGTGTGTACTCTGAACCAATGACTCAAAATTTTTAAATGTGGCTCTAACAGAAGGCAGTTTGCCTAATAATATTCTGGAGAATGGTACATGAATGAATATCTGAAGGCAGAAGTGAAACTTGCAGATATGGACCTGCAGATTTTGCCAAATTTGATGCTATACTCATTGCTGAAAAATACAGGCAATTTATGCAATGGCAGTTAGGAGAAAATAATAGGAACTGTCGTAGGATCTCCAGGATGCTTGGAACTTAAAGCTGGCCATACAAGAAGACTTGTTTGTTTGGCAACCTTTTGTATGTTCCTTGAGGTGACAATTGTGGGCTATTTTGATCTGCAGCATTTATTATTATTTAATATACATGTTTCTGCACTGAATAAAAACCATTTCTCCGTTACATACATTAAATTTTTTCACTTTTAACTTTTGTACAGTCCTGTGTGTGTATATTAATGGTGTGCAGGTCGCTGTCCCCTCCTAACCAGCACCCGGCCCACTGTTCCCCCTCTATTTATAGACCCGTAGGGGTGGGCGCAAGTCTAAAAATTTAGGAGGTTCTAGGTCACGGGTGGGTAGAGCAGGAGAAGAGCTCCTTTGCGACCTGAAGATTTTGTGCAGGAGCTGGTACAGCTGGTTTCCACACATCACTACTGTATATGTATCTATATATGTGTTTATTAGAGTACAGACAATGCAAAATCACTGTAATTTTCAAATATTTTTTTTAATGAAACTGGATATCTTGTAGAAATATATCAAATAGGATATGGTACTATTAGGGTAGCTACAGTACTTGCAAATATATCCTGACAAATAGCAGCTTCACACACTGGAACACTGCAGATGACTTTGTGGTTAGTCACAAGCCTGTTAAATTGTGGCCTGCTAGCTAAAGAATTTAGATTTTTGTGGTATTTGTATATTAACAATAATGCCTTAGATTTTCTACTGAATTATAGTGCAAGCTTTAGGAGACAGGCAACTCTCTGTGTAACATGGATCTGTTTACTTAACATTAATGGAGCTGCTGTTTAAAAATGGCAGGGGTTCAATAATATTAGGACTTCTGGCAAGTGTCTCATTCAGGTTCCTATATATACTGCTCACGGGTTCATAGAGATTAGATATGCCACATTTTATACTTAGCATAACCCAGCATGGACATTATTGAACACTTTCTCTAACATTGGTTGCTGTAATGTTTCCAAACTTACGCGCGTAGGAAAATATTATATGTGCCTGAGACAAATAACAGAGGAGTCTATGTGTCTTGTGAATCAGGTCAGAATTAGTACAAGCCCTCAGTGAGGTATGTTGTTTTTTACTATAGTATTTCAAGCTGCATCAAATAAACTGCTATAGTATGATAAAAATGATGTATTTTATATGTAAAAAATACAGTACATGGTACTTAGCAATTAATTGCTCATCTTGTATCATGCAAGACTCCAAAATACACAACCATAGGATAATGGCACATAATCCAGGGGATATTTTAATTGCTGTTGTTATCAGGTGGAAACCAGTGGTATAATAATTGCCTTGTATTAAATAAACTCATGAAAATACATTCTGCCTGTTATTTTAATTAAAATCCATATTGTCTTTATTTGGAATTATAAAACAGTAACAGAATTGTTTTTCTGTTACACCATCTCCACTATAATAAACTAGCTAAGTAGCTAAAGTTTAGATAGAGAATAAGCTCTGTATACACCTGTATCTTAATTTACAATTAAAGAACCGGCTAGATCATAAAGTGAAAATATATATATTTTTAACAATATAAGGCACATTTATCAACGGTTGCATTTCGATTTCTTGTGAGCTATTTAAAACTCCTGTAAATACTCAAATTGAATTTAAAAAACTTGATTCAAGTTTTTTTAGAGAATGTCATGAAGGCTGCAAACATCACCAAATTGATCCCTGGACCTCTCCCATTGACATATAAAGTAATTCGGCAGGTTATAGTCGAATTTGAGTTCTTAAAGGGTCAGAGTACAATAAATCTTGAATCGTGTTTAAATAATTCACAATTTGAATTTGAGAGTTTTGACCAAAACAAAGCAAATCTTAACGTGTGCCACCACCTGAACTCCAAAAAATGAAAGTGTTTTAAAGGAATAACACTACAATGTAAGCATTGTGGAAGCAAAAGTCAGAACTCTGTCTTTTAATTGACTGATGTGACCTAACGTGTATGGTTTGTTTGTGTGCACCGTGAATCCTACAATCCCAGGGGCGGCCCTTATTTTTTAAAATGGTAATTTTCTATTTAGGATTACCCAATGGCACATACTACTAAAACAGTATATTATTATGAAAAAATTGTTTATTTACATCAAGCAGTGTTTTACACATAAGCTGTTTTATGCAATATCTTTTTATAGAGACCTACATTGTTCAGGGGGTATAGTTTTCCTTTAAGCAAATTACAGCAAAACCCATTGAGCCAGAGAAGGTTAATTCTCCAAAGCAACTTGGACAAATGCAGATCAGTATAAAGCTAAAAAATAAACTGCAGACTGGTTAATCTCAACAAAAAAACAATGGAAGCAGGAATTTCTGGGAGCAGGATCGTTGTTCAGATTAGTTATGTTCAGATTAGTGCTAAAAAATATTCCTTTCAAACTATATGTACTGTAGGTGAGTGTTTATATGTAGCAATTTTACTTTTCAAGAAAATAATCTATATTTATGATTGATGAATAGATGACCAATAGATAGATAGGGGACCATACAATGCAGAAATGAACATGTGGATTAATGATGTATTTGAAAGGAAAGATCCTGGTGACTGAGGCTAAACCTTTTTTTTATAAGCTCTGTTACAGGCAGAGAAAAACACAGAGGTGACTTACTGTGCTGTGAAAAGCCATTTCTGTTGATAGGCAGTATACTTGAATCCTCTCATGTACATGGGATATTATTGGCTGAGATGATTGCTGCTGGAATTGCCTGAGATGAGATTGGGAGGACAGGCTAGCAACAGTGAGAAGCAGCCTATTACCAGTCTTGTACTTAGGAAAATGTGTCAGTTTGATTACTCTCCATCTAAATACACATACTGCATAATGTAAAAAAAGAAAAACACATATATTATACATATTATTTAGTGGTTTAATACTGTATGTGAATCAATAATCTGAATAATTTTAGCATGGCATTGTGTGTTTTCGTTTTCTGAATGCATTTGTAGTGACAATGTAAAATGCTTGCTTATAATGCATAGCATTGAAAAAATTTTAAAGGGCAAGGAAAGCCTTGTTCATTTCAGAGGGGTGTCAATAGTATTTTTCCTTGGGCCGGTGCTCTTTTTTGGAAAAAAGCACAGGGCCCCAGTGGTTTCTACAACAGTGCCTCACTGTCATCTTTCTTACCTTTCCTAGGCTTCCCTTGGATGACTAAAGGTGGCCATAGACGAAGAGATCCGCCAAGTGATGTCGCCAAACAAGCGGATCTCTCCCCGATATGCCCACATAGAAGTGGGCGATATCGAGCTGACCTATCGTGGGCCCTAGGGTCCAACGATTGGATCACAATGCATCCGAAACGGGCGGACCAGATTTTTTAACCTGGAAGCCTGTCGGATGGCCCCACGCACGGGCCAATAAGCTGCCGAATGGTTACATTTTACTCTGATTTTCCTTCCTGATTTTAATGCTCATATGTGACCCTAAAGCTGGCCATAGGCAGGCAAATTTAAGATGCCAATTCAACCCCTTCAGACCAAGTTGGCAGCTTATCTGCCCATGTATATGTCCTCTGCAACTGCCAAGTTTAGAAATCCCATGTGGCATGGACCACATTGGCTTGTTGAAGCGTACCTCTCTTGACTGGCTTACATAGGCACCCAATATGATCCAATTGTTGGCAAGGAGGCAGCAATCAGATCAGATAATGGATGTATATACAAACATTCAGGTATGGGATCTATTATTCCAAGACTCATTATTCAGAAAGCTCTGAATTGAGGAACTATAATTTTCCATAGCAGTGGTATAACCATAATATTGCAAGGGGGGGGCAGACTTGTGGTCTACTTTATAGTAGCACCCTCTCCTCAGTCCCTGTCCTACCTTAAACTTTAATACCTCCCACAATCTAGAAGTGACAGGAGAGGGCCATGGAAGGTAGTGGGGGTTTGGGATTGTTCCATAGAGTCCTATTTAAGCAAACATAATTTTTTTACTCATTTTCTTTTTTCTGTGTAATAGCATCTCTTTTACTTTTTTTTTTTTTAATTTTGTGTTGGTAGCAAAACAAGCCCCGAAAAGGAGGTGATTTATTGCCGGGCGACTAAATCTCTCTGAATCTGAGCGTGTGTCTCTGCCCTAAAAGGTGGCTTTTTATTGTCTTAATTTGAAAAACTAAGATAAAGATAAGATAAAGTTAAAGGAACAGTAACATCAAAACATTTAAAATGTTTTAAACTAATAAAAATACAGGTATGGGATCTATTATCCAGAATGCTCGGGACCTGGGGCTTTTCGTATAACGGGTCTTTCTGTAATTTGGATCTTCACAACTTAAGACTTCTATAAAATCATGTAAACATTAAATAAACCCAATAGGCTGTTTTTGCTTCCAATAAGGATTAATTCAAACTTAGTTACTACTGTTTTATTACTATAAAGAAAAAGAAATGATGGTTGATTCCAATGTTATTAATAGGGAAAAAAGATAAATATATTGGAAGGCCTGTATTTTTTCCAGAAAAGGTGGCAACCCTAGCTATAGGTTCAAGAGTGGATAACAGATATCACCATTATGTTCTACAGAACTTATCTGCTATCTACTGTGTAACCAAAGCCTTTTCTCCTTTAAATGGCTGCCCCCATTGCTACACAGCAGCTTATTTATAGAAACAATAGTAGTGTTTCTGAAGCAAACACAACAGTTTAGCAGTGCAGGGCAACAATGCATTTTATTACTTTAAAACACTTTAATTTCTTTATGTTACTGTTCCTTTAGGAATAGAAACAAGAGAAGAAGAGCATAGCTACTTGATTCTGAACTAATCCAGTAGAAATAGGGTAACTGAAATCAGGGAAAACAGAAGTTTTCAAAAGTCTTGGGGGATTCTCTGTTGAGGTTTTAAAGTAGTTTTTTGGTGGAGTTCTCATTTAACTGTTTGAATAAATAAAAATAATATTGGGAGACATCTCAGTGCTGATGTAAAATGAGTCGGGTAAATATGAAAATGGAAGTCATTCGAATCTAGCTTTTGCATTTTTCAGTATGCTCTCTTATATCTCATCAGATTCATGAATATAAAGAATAATCTCCTCATCATGTATTCTTATGTTTTGCTATGCTTCATTGATGCCTTGAATATCTGCTGTAGCCTGTTGTATTACCTTTAACGGAACCAAAAAATTCAAGTGTTTTAAAGTAATGAAAATATAATGTATTATTGCACTGCACAGGAAAAAACTTGTGTTTTTGCTTTAGAAACACAACTATTGTCTATTTAAACAAGCTGCCGTGTAGCCATAGGAGCAGCCATTCAAACCTGAAAAAAGGAGAAAAGGCACAGGCTAAACAGCATAAAATAGATAAGCTCTGTAGTATACTATGTGATTTTTCAGAGATTTTATCTGCTGTGTATCATGTGCTTGAATGGCTGCCCCATGGCTAAACAGCAGCTTGTTTATATACATGATAGCAGTATTTCTGAAGCAAACATACCCGTTTTACCAGTGCAGGGCAACACTTTAAACACTTCAATTTTTTGGTGTTACTGTTCCTTTTAATATTCAATTTTTCTCATATACAAAGGTGCTTTCTGTCATTCTCAGTCCGGACCTGCTTCAAGATTTAGCTATTAGATGGGAAAGGTGTTTTTCTTGGCAGCCATTTGCGAGAAAATTCTTTAGTTAATGGCAGTATTACATGCTGATGACTGAGTTACATTATTATTTTTTGCTTTTTATATTTAAGAGGGAATAAATATAAATGTTGCCCTCCAGTCTTGTAAATGATCGCACTTTTTATTAGCTGTAATATATTGCAAGGATAAAAGGTTTGTTATACTTAAAATCCCAAAAGAAATTTTTGTATAGTTATGGGATCATTTAACTGGAAACCTGTTATCCAGAAAGCTGAATTACAGGAAGGCCACATTTCCCATTGACTCCATTTGAGCAAATAATATATATATATTTTTCTGTTATAATTAAACAGTACTTTGTACTTGATGGTAACTAAGCTTCATGAATCCATATTGGTGGCAAAACAATACTGTTGGGTATATTTTATGTTAAATGTTTTTTGTAGATGTGGAGGCTTATTTATTCAAGGTCTAATTTTTTTTTTTTTATTTCAATATTTTTTTATTGCAGATATTCAATAATTACATCTCAGTGCATTGATAAGAAATGTACGATTACATAATCGTTAAAGACAACAGATCACAGTTAAACATAATACATGCAACACAATTGTCCGACTCATGAATGAGTGCTATATGCTACTGAGAATGTAAATATACTGATAAGCAAGATATTCGAAAAAAATTTTAAACAGGGGTTAGGTGGGAGAGGAAAAGAGAGGAGAAACAGAAGGGGGCAGCAAGAAGAGAGGAGAAGGAAAGAAGGAGAGAGAAGAAAAAGAGAAAAAAAAAAAAAAAAAGGGGAGGGGGGGGAGGGAGAGAAGGAGATTTCTTCCATACACTGCACTAAGCATTATACATATAAAATAGCAGTAAGGATGTACCACAGGACTCCGGTCCTGTTTCTACATACGACCTAGTAGGCTAAAACATTACGATCAAATCTCGCGGGATAACGGTAGCGAATCCATGGGTCTCAAACTTTCGTGAATTGTGCCTGTTTATCTTGCGATATGCTAGTGAGTTTTTCAATAAGGAAGACAGCATATACTCTGTTTTTGACTTCAGAGAAGGGCAAATGTGGAGTCAGCCAAGCCTTTGCAATGGTTTGCTTAGTTGCAGTAAAAAAATGTGTGATTGGGGGGCGTGGCCAACCGCGCATCTAAAAGGGCGCAGATTCACGGAGCTCCTGGGGGAAACTGCTTTCAGGGACTGATACCCCTCTGTAAGTACCGCAGCACCCCTGATTTATAAGAGGCTTACCTCCGGAGCCTCCGACGGGTGCGTCGCTGCTGGAGCTGTGACTCTGGCTGCCTGCAGAGGCGGGATCCAGTTGCGGCCTGCTAGAGAGGCGGAAGCCCCGGCCTCTATTAGTGGTGCGCCGCTGACGCACGTGTGCGTGACTGGTGGACCTCGCTGGACCCTTTACAACTGCAGAGACCCTGCTAGCTACCAGGGGTGAGTGTGCACGACCCCCAGGAGCGTCCCCACTACCCACCTGCTTACACTTCACCTGCACCTTGCAGTCAGCCAACAGTGGAATCACAGATCCATAGACTGCGTGCACCTCCCCCAATATCCTCAGCACTGCTGCTAGTAGTGCCACGAAGGTGGGGGGTCTAGAGGCTCATTGCTTAGCTGCAGGCTGGGCATAATCCAGGGGATAGTTCACAGGGCTATTGCAATATTTCAACACTTCCCACCCCTGTATTGTATTCATCTCTGTCAGGAATTAGCTGATTTGTGTGAAGAGAGACTGATTACAGATTATAACCAGCTGCAATTACACCAGGATCTTTGGACTCATACTGCCTGTACCAAACACAGTACAAGCAGCAGCTCTGATCACAGATGGGAAGCTATGCCCACTACCCTGGAATTTTCTGTTAACCCTGGAATTTTATGTTAACCCTCTGAATGTATAAGACAGTGAATATACCACGCATGTGACTTCTACGCCTGATGTGTGTGCCAACCAATACTTTACTCAGAGCATTGCTGCCTATTTACCATTGAAAAGTCAGATATCAACAAACAAGTACTGGAACAGTATTGTCCTACAGTTCCTAACATGGGGAAACACTCTCAAAAAAACCAGGGCGGAGGCAGCAGCCCGCCTAGAACGGTTTGCCCACTCCCCGCCTCAACCACCTCTTCCGGAGGCAGAACCAAATCCCTCTCCACCACCATCTCCCCCTTCCCCTCAGCTGTCTCAGGGAGCCCCAGAACCGACCATGAGTGAGCTCCTGGGGGCTATAATGGAGAGCCGCACCACCTCAACTGCGCAATTGGAGGCAATTAAAGTCGATCTGTCTCTGCTGCGTCAAGATATGCAAAGTATCCGTGACCGCACAACAGCAGTGGAAAACAGAGTATCGGATATGGAAGACTTGATCCCACCTATGCAGCAAGACGTCCGGGACATTAAAACTCAGCTCAAACAAGCGTTGGATAAAACTGACGATCTTGAAAACAGATTGCGCAGAAATAATATCCGGATTATTGGCCTTCCTGAACGGATAGAAGGGCAACATCCTGAAACCTTCATTGAAAAATGGCTGCAGGATACATTGGGCGCAGATACCTTCACCCCAATTTTTGCAGTGGAAAGAGCACATCGAGTCCCTACCAGAGCCCTCCCTCCGGGTGCCCCACCGCGGCCATTTCTTCTAAAGTTACTACACTACAGAGACAGAGATGCGGCGCTAAAAGCGGCTAGAGTAAAAGGGCCTATTGTCTACAATGGAGCAACAGTATCTCTTTATCCAGATTTCTCCCCTGCAATCCAGAAGCAGAGAGCCACCTTTGTAGCAGTCAAGAGGCGTCTGAGAGATGCACATATTCCCTACAGTATGCTATACCCATCGAAGCTACGAATCCAGGATGGTGATCGGTTGCTATTTTTCACTACACCAACAGAGGCAGAGGATTGGCTGACTCGGAAAGGGATAAGACACTCCCCACCAAGAGAGAGGAGAACCCCTCCTAATAGTCCTTAGTAGGATACATTTTCGTTGCAGAGATGAGGGTGATCCCCCGGATCTCGGTACACGATCCACAGTGGTCACAAGGAAGGTAACTTTACAATTTACACTCACAGTACCTACTTCTCACTCCTTATGGACTATCTTACACTAGCCCAGACTCAATGCTTTATGGCTCTACAGGCATACAAGGGTCTCTGAAACGGAGGTTCATAGTTACCTATTTTGTAGTACTTTATGTCATTCCCAAGTTCCTCTTTATAAGCTCTAATGACTTAATGGGGAGGCCACTGTTGGACACTGAAGGGATCACCCACGTTCATCTTTGGACTAACTATGTTACTGCTGCTTAACACTCGCGCAGCACAGTTCATACTAAAATGGTTGGTATAATGCACACATATATGATGATTTGGTTGCATGTTCCCCCAATTTAACCTGCTTTTGCAGAATTTGTTACAGGGTACAAGACCTGCCCAGGTTTGGAGGGCGGGTAGGGAGGGTAGGGGTAAGGGAATTTTATTGGGGTCTTTGTTTATCTGTTGGTTTTGTTATGTCAATATGCCGGAATCTTATGTATTGTTGATTGATACACTGTGCAACCCTCACTATAATAGAGATACAGGGAAAATTTTACACGCCTACACTCATTCTTCATTTGAGTATACAAAATCCTCCGCCACTTCCTATATATGGCTGTTCCATGGCTGACATAACACTAACTTCCTGGAACATCCGGGGATTAAATGATAAATTTAAGAGAGCGCAAATGTTTAACTACCTTAAAAGGCATCCTCCCTCATTGCTTCTACTTCAGGAAACTCATCTGATGGGCCAAAAAATACTAGCCTTAAAGAGACATTGGGTAGGTCAGGCCTACCACTCTACCTACTCGACATATGCTAGGGGGGTCTCGATCTTGGTAAAGAAATCTCTCCAATTTAACTTACTTTCTCTCAAAACAGATTACTATGGTAGATTTGTTATCCTTCATTGCACAATAGCCAATTTCCCCTTGATTATAGTCAATTTGTACATCCCACCTCCATTTAATATGAATCTCCTAAATACAACTGATAAAAAACTGGCAGATCTTCCTACAGCTCCTACTTGTTATATGGGTGACTTTAACAGCCTAATGGACCCACAGATGGATAAATTAAACCCCCCCTTCCCTTCTGGAGATAAATTAATGACATGGGCCAATGCACTGGGTTTAACAGATGTGTGGAGGTGGAAATATCCTTGTCAAAAGGCCTTTTCTTGCCACTCTGCTACTCACCATTCACTCTCACGGATTGACTTGGCATTAGTGACACCCGACCTCTTATCCAAAGTGGTCAAGATAGAATATCTTCCCCGTGCTCTCTCTGACCATTCTCCACTTGCTCCCACTTTAAGTGTGGTAAGCTCCCCTCAAACTAATCTTTGGAGATTTAGCCCATTGTGGCTCAAAAACACTGTGGTAAAAGACAAGGCTGCCACAGCAGTTAAAGACTATTGGGAATTAAATGCAGGATCAGCCCCCCCTCCTATACTGTGGGATGCTTCGAAAGCTTACATGAGAGGGCAACTTAGTAACGCAGTCACTAGGGCCAGAATGGAATCTAAAGCCCAAGTAATGGAGGCGGAAACGGAGTTAGAGGAGGCTGAATCTAATTATGTATCCGATCCCTCTCCACTGACCTACAATAAACTAGTAGACTCCCATCACTCACTGGCTAGAGAACAAACACTCCTTACACGGAAAGCACAACTGTACACTTATCAGCGTACATTTGAAACTGGAGATAGAAGTAGCAGGACACTGGCCTACTTAGCCAAACTACAGGCCCCCTCCACTGCAATTGCAACCATAGCGACTACAGACGGGACTCTCAAATCCATGCCCCAAGATATAGTAGAAACCTTTGCAACGTACTTTAAAAAGTTATATGCTACCCAGAGCAGGTACACAGAGGCGGAGTTACAACAATACCTTACACAAACCACCACTCCTGTTCTAACGGCAGCCCAGAGGGATACTCTAGACTCCCCTATTACTAAGCAGGAGATTCAGCAAGCCATCAACGCCTTAGCCCCTGGCAAGACCCCGGGTCCCGATGGTATCCCAGCAGATCTTTATAAAAGTCTTTTGGATGAACTTACTCCCCACTTACTAAATACTCTCACAACGGTGATGCAGGATTTATCCCCCCCACCTTCCTTCCTAGAAGCTATCATTGTCCTGATACTGAAGCCCCAGAAAGACCCGCAATCCTGTAGCTCCTACAGACCAATTTCTTTGCTCAATACAGATGCTAAAATAATGGCCAAGATACTAGCCAGTAGACTGGCCCTAGTAATTCCAGACCTGATTCATCCAGACCAATCTGGGTTCATGGCGGGCAAAACCACAGACATTAACTTGCGAAGACTGTTCTTTAACCTGCAAACTACACACGATAATGCAGGTTCGAGAATAATACTATCATTGGATTCAGCTAAAGCCTTTGATTCAGTGGAATGGAATTATCTATGGGCAACACTTTCTAAATTTGGCATTGGGCCCAACTTTATAAGCTGGATCAAAATGCTATACTCGGCTCCTGTGGCACGGGTCAGGGCAAATGGCACAACATCTAGACCCTTTCCATTGGCTAGGGGTACAAGGCAAGGATGCGCTCTCTCCCCCTTACTATTTGCTTTGGCCATTGAACCATTAGCGATCCACATTAGAAAGGCTCCTACTTTAGAGGGATGGCGTCTGGGACCAGTGGAAGAAAGAATATCGCTTTATGCAGATGATCTGCTGATATATCTGGCAGATGCAGGTCCGTCGTTAGCTACTTTAGTCTCCATTATAACAGAATTTGGGAGATTTTCAGGGCTGCGGGTTAATTGGGATAAATCTGCCCTACTGCAAGTAGACCCAACCCCCCTTCCTGCCTTACCACAGGAGATCCCAATAGTAGTGGTGAGGGAATTTACATACCTCGGAATCAACATTAACCCAGAATTATCTACCTTTATACCTAGCAACCTGGACCCAGTTGTGTCCTCCCTCACTACTACTTTACCTGTGTGGTCCAAGCTTCCATTGACACTCTGGGGGAGGATTAATATTTTTAAGATGGTATATCTGCCACGATTTTTATACATATTCCACAACTCGCCTACTCATATTCCGAAGAGTTTTTTTAAGACTGTCCATCAAATTGTGGTACGGTTTATATGGGGAGGGAAAAAGCCCAGGTTGGCCTGGCGGAAACGTATCCCCGCCACGAAAGAAGGGGGTTTGGGCTTGCCAGACTTATACCTCTACTATCTAGCCAGTCAATTACACTATGTTAAATGGTGGTTCGAACCTGATCCTTATAATCCCAATACAACACTTCAGGCACTGGCTGTGGGGTCATGGGAAGGACTCAGGCATCTTCCGTATAGAGCAACCACAGATCATGACAAACTCCCAGCGGTCATGACAACCCCAAGGAAGGCCTGGAATTTAGCACTCAAGCTGTATCCAAAGAGTTCCCCCATTCTAACACCCAATCTTCTGTTGTGGGCTAACTCCCGTCTTCCCCAATTCTATAAATTCCCCGATTTTCTCTACTGGCCACGTAAGCACATTAGGCGATTACAGGATGTACTCGACGGTGCCAAGTTTGGCTCATATGAGTTCTTTAAAGAAAAACTTGCGGAGCCCAATTTATCTCACTTTCGATATTTCCAACTGCGGCAAGTATTTCTAGCACAATTTGGAGGATCTGAAATACGAACCTCACAACCACAATTTGAAACTGTGTTATGGTCTCCTACCATAACTAAACTTACATCCACCTTATATAAAACCTTGCTACAAACATGCCCCCCCCCCCGTTTAAGGCAGCATATCAAAAATGGCTAGCCGATATCCCAGACCTCGAAAACGAGGAGTGGGAGGAAGCAACGGATAGAGGTTATAGTCATCTCTACTCTATACGTGACAAACTGGTTCAATTTAAATGGCTTCATCAATTCTATATCACCCCTGTGCGTTTAAAAGCCATGGGAAATAACCCAACTGCAAAATGCCATAGATGCGGGGCTGCAGGAGCCACCTTTTTGCACATGGCTTGGTCGTGCCCACCAGTCTCCATGTTTTGGACCGAAGTCATGGATATCTTAGCGGATAAGTTAGATTTCCCTAGGCTGCTGACCCCACAGGTGTGCATATTAGGAGTCATAGATGAAATCATATACGCTAACCATGCCAGAGTTAGATACCGTACACTGTTGTACTATGCTAAGAAAGTAATTGCTATGGCATGGATGGGTCCCCAACCGCCCACGGTACAAAACTGGATAACGTTGGTGAATCAGAATCTGCCTCTCATTAAACTCACCTTACTAGCCAGAGGCTCACTGCAAAGATTTGAGAAAATATGGAGTCCATGGTGGGAAGCGGGACTTGGGGGTCAGGGCTCCCGAACGTGAAAAGAAGTGTTTATTTATACTCTAAAAGGCAGAAATCCTTGATTCTATCTAGTCACTGTCCAGTATGTTGATGATAGAAATCTTGGAGGCAACATTCACATCTCACTGTACGACTGTTTGAACTGTGTTTTAATTCTTGAAGTGTATCCATCACATTACTAAGCAAATTGATATGTACACGTTTTATTTCAAGCTCTGTAATGGTACCTCAACTGTATTTCCGGCATATATTTTGTTTTGTTTTTTTTTATGTTTTATGTGTTGTAAAGCAATAAAATTTTACCTTTAAAAAAAAAAAAAATGTGTGATTAGTTTATAGTGCGGGTTACATAACGCCTCTATTGGGTTGTTCAGTAATGCTTCCACTGGACATTTAGGTAAGTTTACTTGCAATACTGTATATATTAATTCGTAGACTCTAGCCCATAAGCGTTGCGCTCTATTACACTGCCAAAACGTATGTAACATGGTGCCCAGTGTGGCACAGCCTCTGAAACAATTAGGACTAGCACCCTGTTTCCACTTGGCTATGCGAGTAGGTACCAAGTACCATCTACTTAAGATCTTATATGAGGTTTCTTGCGCCAATATATTAACCGAAGTATGTATTGTATTTGTAAAAATCGCTTGCCAAGTCTGCTCATCCAAATCCCGTGACAATTCTGTTGTCCAATTTTTAACATATGTAAGGGATACTATAGGTTGTGAAGTAGTGCTTTGTCTGTATAAGTAACTGAGAGATCCTTTCATTTGGGGACGATGTAAACATAATGTTTCAAAAAATGTAGGAGGGGAAAAAGAACACTGCTTTTCTAGAGCAGCCAAGAAATGCCGTATTTGATTATAGCGATATTGTTCTCGATCAGGAATGGCATATCTATCTCGTAGGACAGTCCAGCTTAGAGCTTTATCATGCAATAAATAGTGGCGAATATGTGTGAGTCCTTTATCCACCCACCAATGGAATTGCCTAGGATCTAGGCCCGGTGGAAAGTCCGGATTATTAAACAAGGGTGCCAAGGGTTTATGTTTAGACAACCAGTGAGGTTTAGAGGCTACAGCTTGCCATATAGCCAAGGTATGCTTGACAGTGGGAAAGCTCTTAGCAGATTGCGGGACATCAGAAATCCAAAGGGTATCCCCAAGGAAACTACAATGACAAATATCCTGTTCAATCAGCACCCATTTCAGTGGATGGGAAAGGACAAACCAATGCAACAACTGAGATATCTGTGCAGCCATATAATATTCACGAAAGTTTGGGACACTTAATCCACCCATTGACCTATGTCTATACAATATTGCTTTAGCTATTCTCGGTCGCTTAGTACACCAAATAAACTTGAGGCACGCATTTTGTAACCTAGTCATCAAATCAACTGGCGGTGGGACAGGAAGGGTACGAAACAGGTACAATATACGGGGTAAAATACTCATTTTGACAATGTTAATTCTACCGAACCATGAGATCGCAAAACTTTTCCAGGAGTCTAAGTCATCCATTAATTTCTTGATAATTTGTTTGTTATTATTAATACTCAACGTATGGTATGAATCCGTAATACGTACCCCTAAATATTTGATCGAAGTTTGTACCCATGCGAAATCAAAGTTCAATTCTAAAAGTTTCTTCATAGCAGGGGAGATGTTTAGCGGTAATGCCTCAGATTTAGTTACATTAAGTTTAAGCCCAGAAAGCAATCGAAATTTGTCCATGACATTAAAGAGGTTCGGCAATGAAATCAATGGCTTGGAAATAGTAAGCAGTAAGTCATCTGCATATAAACAACATTTGTATTCTTGCTGTGCTATAGTGATTCCCGATATATCAACATTATGCCTTATACATGCTGCCAAAAATGCCATTGTCAGAACAAACAATATTGGCGACAGTGGGCATCCCTGCCGCGTACCCCTCTCTATTACAATTGGAGTGGAAAGAAAGCCACGAAACTTCATTTGTGCCGTAGGGAAATTATACAATGCCTTAATATGTGACAAAAAAGTCGGAGGGAACCCATATCTATCCAGAGCATATTTAAGAAAATCCCATGACAGTGAGTCAAAAGCTTTTTCTATATCCAGAGAGAGGAGCACAGTAGGTGTGCCCCTCTCTCTGGCCCAATGCACCAAATCAATAACCCTGCGAATGTTGTCTGTTGGCTGTCTTCCAGGCACAAAACCAGCCTGGTCTCTATCTAACAAGGTATTCAAAAACACATTGATACGCTTTGCCATAATTTTTCCTATGAGTTTGATATCGTGGTTTAGTATCGTAATTGGCCTATGGTTTTCTGCTAAGTTGCTGTCTTTGTTCGGTTTTGGGATGGCTGTAATAAATGCTCTAAGAGAATCAGAAGTATATCGCTGACCAGTTCCTATGAAGTTGAACATATTAGTGATATAAGGTATCAAGACTTTGGAAAAATGTTTGTAATAAGGGGCTGTAAGCCCGTCTGGCCCAGGTGCTTTGTGTGATTTCAAAGATTTTATGGCCCACTGAACTTCGTCCAGAGCAATAGGTTGTTCCATAGAAGCTATCTGATCGTTAGTTAAAGTAGGAATCGCTATGTCTCGGAAGATTGAGTCCGCTTTTTGTTTGTCGAATACAGTTTGGTTCTTATAAAGTTGTGAATAGTAATCTCTAAATGTTTCAGCAATCTTTGAAGGATTAGCTGTAAGAGCGCCCGATTTGGTAAGTAAGCTATACGTAGAAGGACCTTTCTGCATATTTCTCAGTTTATTAGCTAACATGGTATCAATTTTATTAGCCTTAGTATAAAATTTTTGTCTCATCCATTGAAGTTGCTTTTCAACATCCTCCAAAAGGAGTAAGTTGAGTTCCGTCTTGAGTTGTCGGATATTCTTAAACAATCTATTAGTAGGATTAGTTCTGTACTCTAGTTCAGTGTGCTCCAATTTCTGTGTCAATGTATTCACTTTTATAGCCTTTTCCCTTTTCTTTTTTTAACAAATTTTAATAATGATACCACTGATGTAGGTTTTATGAGCTTCCCAAAGGATTGGTTCACTAACATCAGGGGTATTATTAACTTCAAAATAGGAAAGCAACTCCTGTTCAATTTGGGAGCGAACTTGAGGGTTTGTAAGGATGGCTTCATTCAATCGCCATATTGGAGTACATCTCGGAGAATCTAAATCGTGCAGAACAACTTTCACAGGATTATGATCTGACCAAGAGCAGACAGGGATCGTTGCCGAGATTACTTTTGGCAGAAGTGGAAGACCAAGTTAGACATAGTCAATTCTGGAATAAGTCCTATTAGGGTTCGAATAGAAGGTATAATCGTTTTTAAAGGGATTACGCTCTCTCCATGCGTCAGCAAGCCCCATATCTTTTAGTTTCATTAGTAAGACTTTTGAAATAGATTCAGAATATTTCTTAAGTTGGTTCATTGGATCATAACGATCTTTTTTAGCATTCAAAGTAGCGTTCAAATCGCCTTCTATAATTACTTGTCCTCTGTGGTGTATGGACAGAGATGCGAAAAATCTATTATAGAATTTGAGTTGGTGATCATTCGGGCTATATACTGACGCCAAGGTGTAGAGCGCTTCCCCAATAAGACAAACAATAATGACAAAATGCCCTTGCGGGTCGGGCACACACTTTAACAATTTAAATGATACATTTTTGTTAATAAAGATTCCCACGCCCTTCTGTTTCTTCTCCGCCGTGGCCAAAAAAACATGTGGGAATTGGCTATGAAAATAAGTAGGAATTGAAGTCCTGAAAAAATGTGTTTCCTGCAAAAAAAGTATTTGTATGCCCATAGATTTATAATAGCGAAAGGCCATAGAGCGTTTTTGAGGGCTATTAAGTCCCTTGACATTATGCGTCAAAAAAACTGCCATTGTGGTACCGTGAAAAAACAACTCTGCAGATAATCATACCATCCAATGTCCTTGAAATGTCAGTGCAGCGTAATAAGGAAAAAAGGGAGAAAATGGGAAGAAAAAAAATGGAAACCAGTATGGTCGAAAAAAGAAAAACATCGAAAAGTCGAAGCAGGAGAACAGCAAACTGGGGGTGAAACTGTAATACCCGTATTGGATATACATAACCAGAACAGTCCACACTAAGAGATGGCCCCTCACTCAAAGGGATCATATGAGCGGGAAATGTCTCAACATGGAGAATATGTTCCAGTAACATCCTCACCGATGACATTTGTGTAGTGGCGAGGGGGGGTAACGTCCTCCCGGCCGAGGAAGTGACACAGAATTAACTAAACACTACGTGGGATAGTGTAGCGTAACAAGCTCCCATATAGTGAACATGTGCAGAGACATATAAAAAAGAAACGGTTTTACCATTTGCGAATAAGGACTCATGGGGATTTCAGCAGTGTTTTCTCCCATATAGTAGCCAACGGGCTTCTTGGGGATGGCGGTGTTTGAGCGGGCAAGGAGTGCGGACGATCAGGCAGGCTTTGATCCAAAGCTATTCCCAACAAGCGAAGCGTCGCTTGGCCCTCTTTCAGCGACTTGACCAGATGTTGCTTGCTGTTGTAGGTGAATAACAACTTGAATGGAAAGCCCCACCGATACATAATATTTTGTTGCCGCAATAGCTGCGTGACAGGGCGTAATTCCCTTCTCCGCTGAATAGTAATGCTGGCCAGATCCGAAAAGATTTGGAAAGAGTTCGAATTATAGCTTAAGTCTGCGGTTCCTCGAACGGCCGCCATGACCGCCTCCTTCGTTGCGTAGTAATGAAATCGTAAGATGACATCTCGCGCCATCCCGTTGACCTTTCTAGGCCCCAATGCTCGGTGCACACGGTCCAGTTCCAAACGAGCAAGTGGTATATCTGGAACCAGTTTGGCCAATAGTTTAGGGATTTCAACCTGCAAATCCTTAATGTCCTCAGAAAGGCCCCGTATACGAATGTTATTCCGACGGGACCTATTCTCCAAATGTTCCAAACGCTCCACCACTTCCTCATATTGCGTCGTTAGGTGCGTGATTGAAGAGTCATGTTCATTCAAGCGTACGATAGCGCCATCCAGCTTATTTTCCATTTCCTCAGTACGGTGTCCCAAATCGCGTATTTCGCGTGTAAGCTGTGACGTAATAGTTACCGACATTTCAGTCAGTTCCTTGTGCAATAAAGATTTAAACTTGTGCAGTAATGTTGTGTCACTGACATGCGGCGAGTCATGTGGCATTTCTGAGTGTAGGCTCACCGGCCCGCTCTCCGATTGCGTAGAGGAAAAGGGACTCGCCGCCGCCATCTTGGATTCCTCCGGGGCTGAGCTTTGGGAATCAAAGAAGTCAGTCAACGGCTTCTGTAGTGTCTTCTTCTTGGCTTTTCCCGTCCTAGTCATGTCCCCACTAGATTATGCAGCAAATGTCACCGTTTCAGGGATAAGACAAGGGAGCTTATGATGCTTTTTCCTCAGGCCGGGACGGAGCGATGTGCCAACACGTCTACTCACGAACGCATCACGTGACGTCCCCCTCAAGGTCTAATTTTAGTGGTTTTAGAGGTTTTTGAAACAATGACTCACAACCTCTAAAACCACGATTTTCATTGAATTTATTAAAAGTTCCAATTATAAAAAGTGTGAACCAAAAATATTGTTGAATGATGCAGGAAGAATTAAGAAAACCAATCTGAAAACCTCTAAAAGTCCAAATTGATTTTAAGCAGTCCAAATAGGATCAGTGCAGCTCCCATTGACCTCTCTAGCCCCTCGACAACCTTAGAGTTTTTGTGGTTTTTACACTTCGTAAATTTCGAATTTTTAGAGCTTTTTAGAAATACAGGAAAACCACACCTTTTTTGAGATTCGTGGGGAAAGAATTCGATTGTTAGTAAATAGGCTCTTTAAGGTATGGAAATCCAAATTATAGAAAGATCCTTTATTCAGAAAGCTGCATGCAAGTAGTGATGAGTGAATATGACCTGTTTCGCTTTGTTGAATATTTGCTAAATGGCGAAAATTTTGCCAAATGCATTGAAGTCTATGGGTAACAAATTTTGTGTTTTTGCTTTAGATATAAGGGTCGAATATCGAGGGTTAATTAACCCTCGATATTCGACCACTAAAGTAAATTCCTTCGACTTCGAATATCAAAGTTGAAAGATTTACCGCATTTCGTTTGATTGAACGGTCGAAGGAAAAGTCAAACGATTCGAAGGATTTTAATCCATCGATTGAACGATTTTCCTTCGATCAGAAATTGCTAGGCAAGCCTATGGGGAAGGTCCTGGCTGTGAAACCTGGCGTATAAATTTCACTTATCACTAGTCCCAAGCATTGTGTATAATGCATCTAATATCTGTGTTATAACATTTTAGCAATGCCAAATAATATATCACCACTGTTAAAATTCACAATATGATTAATAAGTTCTTGTTGCCTGTTGAGTTTTTTTGTAAGGCCATGAAGCCTGACCAACTAAAAGGTTGTTTCTTAGTGCATCAGTACTGTTACTAATTAAAGGAACAGTAACACCAAAACATGAAAGAATTTTGTAATTTTGTAAAGTAATGAAAACATAATTTAGTGTTGCACTGCACCGGTACTTGGCTACACAGCGGCTTGTTTATATAAACTATAGTTGTGTTTCTGAAGCAAACACAACTGTTTTACCAGTGCGTGGCAGCACTACATTAAATTATTTCTTTTATGCACTTTTTTTTATTTTTTGGTGTTATTGTTCTTTTAAGCAGCTCATCATATTCTTTGTGGGAATTTACAGCCTGTTGATTAGATGATCTCCCCAACTTGCTAAATGTAAACACGTATCCATCACAAAGCAGATACTACACTGTTATAAAAAAAGGGTTAGTTCTCCTTTTAAGGGATTGTTCACCTTTAAATTAACTATTAGTATGATATGGAGAGTGCTATTCTGAGACAATTTGCAATTGGTCTTCACAGTTTACTTGTGTTTTTTTTTAATTATTTTGCTTTTTGTTCAGCAGTTCTTAAATTTCAGCCACCATCTGGTTGCTAGGGTGCAATTTAACTTAGCAGCCAGGCAGTAGTTTGAAACATAGACAAGAATATGAATAGAGGTGAGCATCCCTGCAAAACGAGTAATAAAAAGTAACAATAAAATGATAGCCTTACAGAGCAATTTTTTGTCTGATGGGGTCAGTGACTCATTTAATTGTTAAAAAGAGTCTGAAGACAAAGCCAAACAACACAAAAACTAGACCATTCTATAACATACCCTGTTAACCTGAAGGTGAACCTACCTTTTAAAGGAACAGTAACATCAGAAAATGAAAGTGTTTTAAAGTAATACATATATATTTTAGTGTTACCCTGCACTGGTAAAACTGCTGTGTTTGCTTCAGAACACTACTATAGTGTATATACTGTAAATACGCTGGTGTGTAGCAATAGGGGCAGCCATTCAAAGGCTCAGGTTACACAGCAGATAGCAGATAAGATCTGTAGAACATAATGGTGTTATCTGTAATCCACTATTTAACCTGTGCTATATAGCCTTTTTTCAATTTCCTCCATGGCTACACAGCAGCTTGATTAGATAAACTATAGTAGTGTTTCTGAAGCAAGCAGATCAGTTTTACCAGTGCAGGGCAACAGTACGTGATATTTTATTTACTTTAAAATACTTTCCTTTTTTGGTGTTACTGTTCCTTTAAGGTCAAAAGCTGTGTAAAGCAGTAAAAACCACAAAACAACTACAGTGCATTGTGGCAGTTCATATACTTTATGGAATGGGTTTTATATTTGCATCAGTGACTGCCCTGCAGGAATCAAGTGACTTTCAAAGATTTTGCTTTGATTCATGTTTTGCTTTTAACAAGAACATTAAACTTGTAATGTGAGAAATTATTATGCATATTAAATACCAATCTTTTTTATTTTGCCAGACAGGTGCTTGTACTGCTAAACTGTTTCTAGGTAGTTTTCTGGGTAATTTTGCTGTTCAATTATATTCATGAAATCCACATATGCCTTGCCATACACTCAGCCACTCTCACGTATATTAGATGTTGTTAAAATATCATAAGCTGCTAAACCTTTATCTTACTCAGACTTTCCCAGAACTGCCATTTAGCAATGCTTTTGGTTGTTGTTGTGGCACTTATTTCCAGAATACCCGCTCTTTGCACTGACACTGACAAGCTTGACTGTCATTGTCCTTCTTTCATAGGAGGAAGAGGTTACATTTAATGTGACAACTGGTCCTTAGAAGAGCATAAACGTGCAGGACAAGATCTTTATATGTGAAATTCCCATATCTATGATGGCACTATTCACTCTGTGAGGGATATATATAGTCATATTAAAAAGTCTGGGAACCCCTCTCAGCCTACATAATAATGTTCCCCACAAAAAAGATAACAGTGGTATGTCTTTCATTTCCCAGGAATGTCTGCGTACTGGGGTGTTTTCTGAACAAAGATTTTTAGTGAAGCAGTATTCAGTTGTATAAAAATTAAATCACATGTGAAAAACTGTGTACCCTTGTAATTTTGCTAATTTGAATGCATATAACTGCTCAATACTGATTACTGGCAACACCAAATTGGTTGGATTAGCTCATTAAGCCTTGAACTTGTGTCTCCAATCATGAGAAAAGGTACAGTATTTAAGGTGGTCAATTGCAAGTTGTGCTTCTGTTTGACTCTACTCTGAAGAGTGACAGCATGGGATCATCAAAGCAACTCTCAAAATATCTGAAAACAAAGATTGTTCAGTATCATGGTTTAGGTGAAAGCTATCTCAGAGGTCTAAACTGTCAGTTTCAACTGTAAAGAATGTAATCAGGAAATGGAAGGCCACAGGCACAGTTGCTGTAAAACCCAGGTCTGACAGGCCTAGAAAAATACAGGAGCGGCATATGCGAAGGATTGTGAGAAGGGTTACAGACAAGCCACAGTCATTTTGGAACAAAGTGCTTTGGACTGATGAAACAAAAATGTAGTTAATTGGTCATAACAAAAAGAGCTTTGCATGGTGGAAGAAGAACTCCGCATTCCAAGAAAAACACCTGCTACCTACTGTCAAATTTGGTAGAGGTTTCATCATGCTGTGGGGCTGTGTGGCTAGTTCAGGGACTGGGGCCCTTGTTAAAGTCAATTATCGGATGAATTCAACCCAACAAATTCTTCAGGATAATGTTTAAGCATCAGTCACAAAGTTGAAGTTATGCAGGGGTTGGCTATTCCAACAAGACATTACCCTAAACACACTTCGAAATCTACAAAGGCATTTATGCAGAGGGAGAAGTATTCTGGAATAGCCATCACAGTCCCCCGACTTGAATATCATAGAAAATCTATGAGATGATTTGAAGCAGACTGTCCATGCTAGGCAGCCATCAAATTTAACTGAGCTAGAGAGATTTTGAATGGACGAATGGTCAAAAATACCGCCATCCAGAATCCAGACACTCATCAAAGGCTATAGGAGGTGTCTAGAGGCTGTTACATTTGCAAACGAACGCTCAACTAAGTATTGATGTAATATCTCTGTTGGGGTGCCCAAGTGTATGCACCTGTCTAATTTTATTTTGATGCATAGTGTATATTTTCTGTTAATCCAATAAACTTTATGTCACTGCTCAAATAATACTGTTTCCATAAGGCATGTTATATATTAAAAGGAAGTTGCTACTTTGAAAGCTCAGCCAATGATAAACAAAACTCCAAAGAATTAAGAGGGGTTCCCAAACTTTTTCATATGACTGTAGTACTGTGGAAATCAGTTATTCACTTTTAGCCAAAATTAGAAATATATTTCAAGTTAAATAGCAGATTTAAAAATGGATTCCCATCATTCTGAATGTTATCACAGTAATTATTACATTTTTAACAAATTGTTAGATTTATTAAAACCTTCTTTTTTTTAATATTCCAATTTGATAGAAGTACATTTCTTGTGAGCAGTACCTATTAACACTCATAAAAAGTAACATTTGCCTCTTAGTGACCAATCTGTGTCAAATGTTTCATAAATTTAATCATCTGATATTTGATAATATATTTCTCATCACATTGTCACATGTATAACCATCCTTGTGCCTTCTGGCTGCACCTGTGTTGTTTCTTATGATGTGCCGTAGCTTCTTTAACATGTTTTTTAACATGCCACATGATAAGTTAATTTACATTTTATTTAAAAAAATACTTTTATTTGTTGACTATAACAACAAAACATACAGCATGAACTTTTCTTTAAAAAAATTTATGATTATTATAAGACACATAATTCACTGAGGTGCAGATTTATTAAGGCACAAATAGTAAAGTAGAATCCGAATTTGAATTTTCGAGTGTCAAAATTCAAACATTCTAATCTTAATCCCCCATTCAAATGTAAATTCGGATGTGAGATTTATGGACCATGGAAACAGTCCTATTTTGAATATTCGCCACCTAAAACCTGCCTAGTTCATGTACAAGTCAATGGCAGTGGTCCACTAAGTGATTTGGAGATGTTAATGGCCTTCCTGACATTTGAGTTTTTTATCGGGAGAAAAACTCGATTAGTATGAATTGAATACGATTCGAATTTTTTGGTCAGAACAATTTAATTGAATATTTTTTTCTTAAATATCTTCTCAGTCGAATTGTGAGTATATTTGAAATGAAAAAAAATTCAAATGAATTCGAAATTTGACCTTTAAGAAATGGGCCTCCCAGAGTACAATTTAATGTAGAGTCCAGTGTGATGCACTTCTGAATGTTATGATTGTATGAAAATATGTGACTTCTTTATGTGGCAAACTTTTTGACCACCTGAGGGCAGATTTATTAAGGTTTTCACTTTTTTTTTTGGTCAAAACTCAGAAATTCTAATTTTAAATCTCCAACTTGAATTTGAATGTGAGATTTATTATACCTCAACCCTGAAAACAGTTCTAATTAATGAATATTTGCTACCTAAAACCTGACAAGTTAATTTACAAGTCAATGGCAGACGTGCATTGAAACATTTGAAGATGTAAATAGCCTTCCATGACATTCAAAGTCTTTTTATGGAGGCAAACTCAATTCAAATTTTTGGGGTTGTTCTTATTCGATCGAATATTAGATGTTCAAGTTTTTTCATAAATAACTTCCCATTCAAGTTGTGAGCAAATTCGAATTTGTTAGAGTTTAAAAAAAACAATGGAAATGTGACCACTCAAGAACCCACCACGTCGTGTCCCTCCGATCAGCTCCGCAACCTCTGTGTGCTCAGACACCAGTGTCCCAGCTGTGATATAGATCCCTATAAGCAATTCAGGCGGTAGGTAAAGGGGATGTTTATTGCAACATTAGGGTAACAGTATCGCCTTATGCGTTTCGGGAACATAAGTGCCGACTGAATTGCTTATTGGGATTTAAAAAAAATCACAACTTTGAAATTCAACCTTTGATAAATCTGCCCCCTAGTGTAATGGCCAGAAGTAAAGCCATGCTGACCAGTGACCTGTGTATTGTGTCACAGACCAACCTGAGGATGGAACTGCAAAAATACCCTGTACTTCAGATTTATGCATATTTGTAGGATCAGTGCAATCTGACTGTATAGGTGCATGGCCAACTTGCACTAATATGCAGCAGTATCTGCAAATACAGTCACAGTGTATTTACTTGCTCATTGGATACACAAGTACGGTTTGCATGTAGCTGATAGCAACCAATGCCCAGTTTTTTCAGGCATGTGCAGAGTTGTACTTCGCGATTGAGGTTGTTAATTAAGGTGTCATTGAGATTTCTCTTTTTTTACAACAATAATTGATCAATCTAGGGTGGATGATGAGAACTGTATTTTTTACATTAAGCTAGTGCACATGCTATATCATATAGAAGCATGCTGCAATGTTAAAACTGTATTCATGAATGTGCTCCATTAATAGGGAATTGGGGTATTTCTTTGGAAATAATCTTTGTTGTTGACACAACATAAGTTCTGTTATATGAGTTCTCAGCTGCAGTCATTTCAAATTTTTACCTAAATCAGTGAAAATAAAATGAAAAAATACCCTTTGATATTTATTCAGCACAATTTACATTGTGAGCAAAGACACAGCATTCCAGGAGTTTGTCACATGGGATTTATAGCAAATCTGTCATCGGCCTTAATGTTGATCCCTATGCTATGATGTAATTCTGCCTCTTTTTTTGCTTTTTTCCAGCTGTTACGAGAGTTGAAGCACACAAACGTGATTGCGTTACAGAAAGTGTTTCTGTCCCACAGCGACAGAAAAGTTTGGTTACTGTTTGATTATGCAGAACATGACTTATGGGTAAGAGTTTTTTTCCAAATAGAAGTTTGATGTGTTTAAAATGAATTTTGGCCTTGAAGGTCCTGCTTTGTGTCTCGTAATAGCTACAATTATATTCTGTATTTTATGAATACAGAATAAAGCATTTTGGGTTCTGATTTTTAATATAATATCTTGAAAGGCAGTTTTATTGAAAAGGAGAATTACGAATGAAGTATTATAGCTAGAAAAGTTTTCACTAAGGGGCCGATTCATCAAGAGTCGAATATCGAGGGTTAATTAACCCTCGATATTCGACTGGGAACTAAAATCGTTCGACTTCGAATATCGAAGTCGAACGATTTTGCGCAAATCCTGCGATCGATCGATCGAAGGATTTTTCGTTCGATCGAACGATTAAATCCTTCGAATCGAACGATTCGAAGGATTTGAATCCAACGATCGAATGAAAATCCTTCGATCAAAAAATCACAGGCAAGCCTATGGGGACCTTCCCCATAGGCTAACATTGACTTCGGTAGGTTTTATCTACCGAAGTAGGTGGTCGAAGTATTTTTTAAAGAGACAGTACTTCGATTATCGAATGGTCGAATAGTCGAACGATTTGTACTTCGAATCGTTTGAATTCGATCGAATTCGATCGAATTTAACCAATTTGATGGTCGAAGTACCCAAAAAATACTTCGAAATTCTACGTTTTTTTAATTCGAATCCTTCACTCGAGCTTCATGAATCGGCCCCTAAAACATTTCCAGAAAGAAAGCCTGGCTTTAAATAATTGTTACCAACCTTCCTATACGATTAATGTCGACAGCCAGCTATATAAACAATCCTTATTCTAAATCAGGGGTGCCCAAACTTTTTGCAACGAGGGCCAGATTTGGTGAGGTGAAAATGTGTGGGGCCGACCATTCAGCCCGACATTCTTTGAACCATTAACATTAATTTACAGGAATCGAGTAATGGTAGCAGTAATATTTGGGCACATTAGTGAAATGATCTGCCACTTGGTCTATACTGCTGCCTGTATGCTGAAGATGTTAGCAATAGACACGTACTGGAACGTAGTGACACCATACTTCTTTAGTTTACCATACTGGCATGTCAGTACGTATATTGACACCTTCAGCCCTAAAGAAGTATGCGAAAACAGCGCGTCTCTACGTTCCAGTACATGTCTATTGCTAACACCTTCAGCACACAGGCAGCAGTATAGACCAAGTGGCAGATCATTTCACTAATGTGCATTAATATTACTGCTATGGGATTCCTGATCGCACTGTGCTGGGGGGCCTCGTTATTATTAATTTCATGATGGAGGCTGAGGGCCGGTGTAAATTTGAAAAAGGGCCACAATTGGCCCCGGGCCGCACTGGACATGCCTGTTCTAAATAATTAGTGGAAGACCACAGACATATACCTAACATTTGTTTATTTATATTAAGGCTTGAATATAAACAATTACCAGGCATTATTTATTAATCATGGTCGAATATTGTAACAGCATTGAACCATATATAATTGCATTTAAATGGCCATTTATCATAGCGATTAAATGGCCTTTTATAAAGATGTACATAAAAGTGAGCTCATTTGTTTAGCCATAATGATTCACACCATATATACTTTAAGTTCTACTTTATCTTGTTTTGAGTTTTGGAAGTACCCAGTGGCTGCTCACTACTTCACACACCATCATGTTTGTATCACTGGTATATTTTGTTAAAAAAAAGCACCTGCAATAGTTTTGAATTAGTGATAAGGGAAGTGTAACCTCTATTTTGGCTCAATAACTACCAATAGAACACAGGTTACACTTGGCTCTCTCACCCAGAGTGGAAGAGGAAGGTGAGGGTGTTGTGAAACTACACCTCTCTCAAACTAGGTATTGCAGACAAAATTAAAGAATATAAATATAATAATAATAGTAGCTGCATATAGAATACCATATGTACATCATAGTAAATTTGATTTTGATTAAGGAGAATATCCTCTTTTTGAAAGCAAAAAGCTAATAATGTTTTATATGCGATATGGTATGTAATGAAAAAGACCTGTATAACAGTAATTTATAATCTGTGTGCCAAAGATTGTTATGTTCTCTAATCCTAGCATATCATCAAGTTTCATCGTGCCTCAAAGGCAAATAAAAAGCCCATGCAGCTGCCAAGATTGATGGTCAAGTCACTACTCTATCAGATCCTGGATGGAATCCATTACCTGCATGCAAACTGGGTGCTTCATCGAGACCTGGTAGGCACTGATAATTTTCTCTTAAGGGTTTATTAGTAGTGTTAAGACTCACCACTTTCCCGGTATTGTTGCTTAAAGGCAATCTGTTATTAAAATTATATGTAAACAATAATATTCTATTGTTTCCAGAACCATAATGGACGAAAGCCACATTCTAGTTTTCAGACCTTTAGCCAAGCAGCATGCTCCATTCTAAGTTAGTTAATTATGTGATATTTCCTGTGAACAAATAAATCCTTTTTAAACTCGTGTCTATGTAACAAATCTACATTACCTATCTTTAGTTTTAAAGAATGATTTCTGTCTGCAGTGTATTTCCATTAAAGAATTTCTTAAGTAAAGTAAGTAAGATAGGCACTGTATATATTAACCGAGGAAGTGCAATCACTCATTTTTAATTAGGTCAGCATAATATATTCCTTTGGGTAGGTAGCATTTTCACCTAGAAATGTCATTGTCATTAAATCTGTCGCATAAAAGAGCATTATCTTTCTAGCAAGTTGGCTTTTGTTATTCGATTAAAATAAAGTTCTAATTTTAATAAGTGCAGTTGTTGGAGAATAATGTATATAAAAACAAACAATACACATATAATACACATATATAATATGATATATATAATACACATATAACGAAATAAAGAATTTTTTCAACTACTTTCTGTTTCCTATTTGTATCCTTTTTTCCCAATACAGTTATTCTATCATTTATCTGGAAACCTGTTATCCAGAAAGTTCCAAATTATGGAAAGACTATCCGCCATAGACTTATCCAAATAGTCTACATTTTTAAAAAAGTATCACCTTTTTCTCTGCAATAATAAAACATTATCTTTTACTTGATCAAAACTAAGATATAATGAATCCTTATTGGGAGCAAATCAGTTGGGTTTATTTAATGTTTACATGATTTTCTAGTTAAGGTATGAAGATCCAATCATGGAAAGGTCAGTTAACCAGAAAACCCAAGGTCCCAAGCATTCTGAATATTATATCTCATACCTTTTTTAAATTTAAAGTTTCATTTTCACCTTATGTCTTTCTAAAGCAGCTTGGGGTAGAGTCCTGCGCGGAACCAATTTGTAAAAACCGAACCTGACCCAAAACCCGCACCTGGACCCGCAACCACTCATTTTTACCCACTTGGACCCGCTACCCGACCCGCAAGTACCTTATCCGCAACACGATCTGCGACCCGCTGACCATCAAGAATCAGGAAGTGCTGTCATTGTAAACTGGAAGTGACCTCATCGGAAGTAGGTGTCATCAGAAAGGAGTAAAACTTGCTATTGAGAAGACCAGCGGCCTGACCCACAACCCATAAACACGCCGACCCGTGTCTATACCCGCACCCAAAACTTCTACCAGCAACCCGCAGGTTACCCGCTTTTTGGCGGGTTACCCGTGGGTACCCGACCCGCTGCAGGACTCTAGCTTGGGGGGGGTTGGCTGAATATGTTGGCTGACTATGTAAACTTGTCTACATTTATATATTTAGTTGATGCTATTGAGAAATGTATTAAATAAATGCAAAATTGTAACAGTTCAGAATCTGCAGATGGATTACCTGCTGCTAGACTGAAACCACAAAGATAAGAACATCAAACTTTAAACTTAAATTTTGGAAAAATGGTACAGGTATAGGATCCCTTATCCGGAAACCCGATAGGAAAGCTCTGAATTACGGAATGGCTGTCTTCCATAGACGCCACTTTATCAAAATAATCCAAATTTTTAAAAATGACTTCCTTTTTCTCTGTAATAATAAAACAGTAGCTTGTACTTGATCTACTTGAACTAAGATATAATCAATCCTTATTGGAAGCAAAGCGAGCCTATTGGCTTTATTTAATGTTTAAATTAATTTCTAGTACACATAAGGCATGAAGACCCAAATTACGGAAAGATCAGTTATCCGGAAAACCCCAGGTCCTGAGCATTCTGGATAACAGGTCCCATACCTGTATATATTAAATATGGAAAGCAATTGAAAAAAGTATATATTTCTAAGGAAGAATCTGAAAACAACTAAAAATTAAAAATGTGTTTGGAAGGTGAACCATTATTTTAATAGTGTATATGTAGCCGTTGTCCATCTGTTGCAGGTCAACAACTCTTCATCAGCTCAGTTTTACCCATGGCAGGCTGGCCTTAATAGTTCCTGGGCCCCCAAGCAAAAACATTTTTGAGGAAACCAAGCTAACCACAAAAGACTGACAAAACACTGACATTCTCTTCCTAAAGGCATGTTTATGCTAAGATATGTTGGGAAATGATGTGGAGTAACAAATAAAGGGTGTTTTGTGTGGTAGAGAAAACATAAACAATGGAACATGGAAGAGCTACAAAACTTGGCTTAAAAAACGTTGACCCTCTAGATTTATTCCAACAATTTAGATTCTTGTTCTCCATCTCTGTTTTTTTGTGAATATACTTTATAGGGCAACATTATCTTTACAACAACACTGCTATGATTGCATGCTAAATTTTTCAATGTAATATGGCTGATATAATACAAAAAAAGACATTTAATAAAATGTAAATGTGACACATTTTCCTAAGAATAGGTTGTGAAGGAAGGTTGTGGCTGTGGCAACAGATTCTGTGAACAATGTCTTTATAAATCTTTATGTGCAGTTGAGCATGCCTTTTGCCTTCTAACAAATACTGAGGGTTAGTAAAAGCATGGTGGAATGGCAATTTATTCTATCCTTACTGCAAATAGTTCTCTCCTGCTGGAAAGCAAACGACTGTGCAGTGAAGACATGGGTGTTTTTTACTCAAAAATGGTTCTTGTAGCTGCCAGCAGTTCTTTTATGAAGAACTTTGCACTTTAGTACTAGCTAATAGCTTTGTGCTATCTGTTTTATTTCCAGGACAGGAAGCTATAGCTTGAGCCATAGTTAAGGTTTTGTGGAAGACTTGGAAGCATTTTGGAATCAATTGCTTGTACAATTGGTACAGTTTTGTTGAAGACATGAGGACTATTTTCAATACTGGAAGCTATTGCTTCACACACTACATTGTTATCATTTTTTACAAGGTGTACAATAAGTACCACTAAACGTTATATACTGTAGGAACAAAAAAAACTATTTAGAAAAAGTCACAAATACCATGTAAGTACATGATGGTGCTTAGTCATATACATGACATGACCCATTTAAACTTGTGCATTATAGAAATAATACTGAGGGGATTAGGGGTACACTAGACATTAGTCTGAAGCCCTTGTTGGGTAGTACTTCGGTTGTTAACAAAAACGACATGCCATTCTGTTAAAATCTAATGATTTTGTTGTCTTTGAGACTATTATACCCAGCAATTAAAATCAAATTTACTGATGTTTATTGATAGTGATCCTTATTCTGTGTTCACACTTTGGAGGATATGACTAAGAAAGGAAAGTTCACTTACATTAAGCGGTTATTACATCAGTTAAGGGTTGGAAACCAGTCTTTTCTTTTTTTTTCTAGAACATGCAGTTTTTATGGTTAGCATAAGGCTAAATGATTTCTTAACATCTATTGATGCAAGCTTTTTTTATATGTTTTATTTATTTTTGTTTTAATAATGCAATCACATAGCATTTAGTTTCAAAAGTAACTTGAAGAGTTTAACTTTCAAGGGGTGTGGGATGTTAGTATGGGGGGATAAACAAATTGCCAGTCTGTTTATATACTGCCAGTATTGCTGCCGGTCATACCAGATATTACTATATATATTGTTGCAAATATCATATAGTTTTTTTGTACATATTCCAGGGTGTCCAAATTTCTATGTGTTTGTCCACTTTATCTGTCAATAAAGCTGTTAAATATAACATATTTTGTGTCAGAGTAATTCTTTCAGCTAATCCTTGAACTTTGCCAGGTTAATTCTGGCTGCCGCTAAAATTTGTCTGAGGAGTTTATTTTGGGTCTTAGTAAGCTCTTTCGTGGGGGGAGCTAATAGGGCTATAAGAATGGATTTATTAGAAACCTTTTCTATTTTCTGGAAAATATATTTCCAATATGCTACTGCTATAGGACATGTCCACCAAATATGTTTATAATCTCTGATATCTGTGCACTCTTGAAAACAAGTATTAGTATTTGTACCCTATTCTGGAGGGAAAATGACTGTATTGCCCTTTAACCTTGTGTGTAAATGAATGCTTTAAATGTATAAATAATTCTGTTTTAAAAGGCACCTATCACTTAAATACAGTTTCTTCCTTGAGAGCTATGGGCTACAGTTGCTATGGTCCAATTTACCCTAGCAGCCAGGCAATGGTTTAAGTGAGAGGATATCAATAGAAGAGGGAAAGAATAGGACAACTTATAACATTCTAAAAGTTAACTGAAGGCAAACCACCCCCTTAAGGCTTTGACACCTTTAAATAAAGCCCTAATAAGCTTAAAATTCTATCCCACATTTTTTGCTGGTGTATTCGTTTTTCTATTGACCTTAGTGAGCAATTGTGGGCACATTGGTGGCAATAAAGAATCTTTCTCCTGCAGTTGGCTTATGCTTTGGGTAGTCAGCCTGACCATTTAACCTGTGTATGGGAATTTTAAATACTGCAGACTTGGAAGAAGCTACATTTTAAAATAAACCAATTGTTGGATCTGGAAATAACCAACTCACACGTCTATATTCTTTGCTTTAGTGCAAACAATTTTCTTAACACCATAGAAAGTATACAATGTGTTGGTTGTTCTTGTTTGTTGTTTTTACATTTAGAATGATTACATTTATTTTTGTATACAATAATAACATATTGGTATTTTCCTATTGTGTGCATAAGAATACACAAGCTTATTATAGAGAGGTTCAGTGCATTATCAGAATGCAGTCATCTGTTTGTGAGATGTAACAATGGACTGTGGAAGGGAACAAGGCAGTGGGAATTATTCCCACGGGAATTAAATGTTTGCGCTCACAAACATTCTCACAAGATGCTAATGTAATGTATCCAGGGCCGCCATTAGAAATCACGGGGCCCCGTACAACAAAATTTTTGGGGGCCCCAGGGGCCCACACTGACGACCAAGCTCCACCCCATATGCCGCCCACTCCACATCGCAGTTAAAAGACCACACAGACATCAGCGCTAAAAAAGTAACCCCCCCCACACAAGTTATAAAAAGCTATTGATGGTCAGGGCCCCCTTATAAAAAAATTGGGGCCCCAAAAAAAAAAAAATGTTTTTTTAAAAAAACATTGGTGGCAGGGGCCCCCTTATAAGTTAAAAAAAACTTGGGGCCCCAACAAAATTTTTTTTTAAAAAAAACTGAAAAACATTGGTGGCAGGGGCCCCCTTATAAGTTAAAAACTAATTGGGGCCCCAAAAAAATTAAAAAAAAAAAGTTTTTTGAAAAAAAAAAAAGTGGCAGGGGCCCCCTTACAAGTTAAAAAAAATTGGGGCCCCAAAAAACAATTTTTTTAAAAAAAAACATTGGTGGCAAGGGGCCCCTTACAAGTTAAAAAAAAATTGGGGCCCCAAAAAAAAATGTTTTACAAAAAGATTGGTGGCAGGGGCCTATAGAATATTAAAATAATACATTGGTGGCCAGGGGATTAAAAAAAAAAAATACACAAACTGGTGTTCAGTAGAATTGAACTCATGGCTTTAGTACTTCAACTTCGCCTCCTTTCGTGACTTCGGGTCTTTGCGCCGCTTCAGGACTTCGGCTGTTTTCGTGACTTCGGGTCTTTTCGGCGCTTCGTGACTTCGGGTCTTTTCAGCGCTTCGGGACTTCTGCTTTTTCCGTGACTTCTGCTTTTTCCATGACTTCGGGTCTTTTCGGCGCATCGGCTTCGGCTTTTCGGCACTTCCGCATTCAGCAACGCAGAGGGAGGACGTACGGCTCGGGCCGTACGTCTTGTAGTCTCTGCCTAATTACTAGAGTAATTTTAACCCTAGTAACCTGTTGGGAAGCTGCTGAACAAAGTGGTAAACAATGAAAAAAATGAAGATCAAATGCAAAATGTCTTACAATACTAATCTCTACATTATACTAAAAGTTAATTCAAAGGTGTAAGACCCCTTTTACTTTTTTTCGGGCCCCCAGATAGTCAGCATCATAAAATGGTTTTGAATCCATTATTATTATCATCATCGTTATTGTATATAGAATACTTTTTTTTCATGTTTAAGGGGATAATGGAGACCCTCCCTAAACATTATGTAGGACCCAGAGGAATGCCTGGTCAAATATATATATATTTCGAGCCACACGGGCTCATCATCAGGATAGTGCCAAGAAGTGAGACACACCTTTTAAATCCCAAATTGTCAATCAGTGCAGTGCATTCATTATTACATCACAAATTTTGTGCTGCTAATATTGGCATACTCGTTATAATTAAAGTGCCAATGTGTATTACTTCAAAAACTCTAATTCATAAATATGCATTTTAAACCCCCAATTAATTAACCACAAAATGAATTCATTCTAAAATATTAACCTAGAAATCGACATCCATGCAACAAGCATTTCGCACATCACAGTGTTAAACGCTGATATCATGTGAATATGGAGGAATAAAATTTTAATCTTTCTGTTACTGGACTATATATATAGTGAGTTCGAAGTTTTTCAAATTCTAAATTTGACCCTTGATAAATCTCCCCTTAGAAGCCTATATTTTGTTACAGAAGTGGAATATATATAGTGAATAAAGTACCCCCTTTTGTAAAATATAAGGATATTATAAGTTACCGAGGAGTTTCATGACCATATAAAAACACGAGGCCGAAGGCCGAGTGTTTTTATACAGGTCAGGAAACTCCGAGGTAACTTCTAATATCCTCATATACATATATATATATTTACAACTGGGGGTACTTTATTTATTATAATACACAAGTTTCGGTGAGTAATGTGACAGAAATGACATCAGAACTCACCGTTTATAACTGATGACATCAGAACTCACCGTTTATAAGGATATAATTTACAGGATATTCATGGCTTTTGTGTATTATATAGTGGATAATGTACCCCCTACTGTAATTTATAAAGATATTATTAGTCACCGAGGAGTTATGTGACCATATAAAAGCACGAGGCCGCAGGCCGAGTGCTTTTATACAGGTCACATAACTACGAGGTGACTACTAATATCTGTATAAATTTAAGTAGGGGGTACATTATGCATTATAATCTACAGTTTTTGTGTCCAGTGTCTTCCTTCCTATATATGTGTAGTATTTTACTGGCTTTGCCCTATGTGCTGCAAAATTATGGTTTTAATGCTGTTTTCCTTCCCCACCCACTTACTTAATTTTATCCCTGTAGTTATTTTTTTTGTGGAAAAGTACCTGTTTTTGGAATTCCATCAGTTTTTTTTCCAATATACGTTGTATCCTGCTCTGGGTCACGTCAGTTGCAGGGGAGGGGGAAGGTGAGGGGAAGGAAAGTGTCAGAGGACTGGAGAATGAGGGCTGGAGGCGGAGCAATACCGGAGATTGTGTGAGGGAGACTGACCAGCCGACACGGAGAACCATGAAAGTGAAAGTTAAGATGGTGGGTGGAAGGGAGGGGGAGCGATATAAGGAGAGAGACAGATAGAAGCACTGTGCGAACCGGAGGGAGCCCATAAGCGATCGTGTGAGGCGGGACCTAGACCAAACAGACACTGAGGGGGCAGGACCTGAGAGAGAAGCAGCCGAGAGATAGTGAGACAGGAGGAGTGCGCCGGTGGTAAGGAAGAGCTGAGGCAGGGAATTAGAAAGAAGGGGGGCAGAGTGGAGGAAGAGAGCAGCAGCCGCAAGTGCTCACTCTCTCTATCTTAGAAACGGCGCGTTCTGACGTCAGAACGCGCCGTTTATAGGGATATAATTTACAGTCTGGTCCCATAGGGAAATGACCAGACTGTAGATTATATATATATATATTCCACTTCTGTAACAAAATATAGGCTTCTAAGGGGAGATTTATCAAGGGTCAAATTTAGAATTTGAAAACTTTTTATATTCGAATTCAAAAAGACCAAACAGAAATTAAAGTTTTTTTGATCGAATAGGTCCGTTTTCGATCGAATTCGAATCGTACGAGTCAAAGTAATAAAAAAAACTTTGATTTTTCAAAGTCCACCAATTGACTCCAAATCAGTTCTAGGAGGTCCCCCATTGGCTAAAACAGAAATTCTGCAGGTTTTAGATGGCTAATGGTCGAATTAGCTCGAAATTCAAATTTTTTTAATTCAAATTTTCACTTCGAAATCTGCCCCAAGTGTCGGGGGGGGGCTTATTTATCAAAATACAAATTTTTCTTAGTATTTAAATAAAAAAGCCCAACCAAACTAAAATCCACAATTTTTTATTAAAAAAATCTGATTTAATCAGATCGGGGACAGACTTGATAAAGTCAAATTTTTGCCCCAAATAATATTCAGGCAAATTCCTGTGCAAGACCACAGAAGTTTTCAAATAGGATAAGTACCTCTCCCATTGACGTATATACAACCTTGGCAAGCCTGAGATGCCAATTTTTCCGATTATGAATTTTTGAGGTTTTTTTCCATTTAAAATTCGGATTTTGTAGTAAAAAAAACAAAAAATTTTTCCGTTTTCAACATTCAGACTTTAATAAGTAACCCCGTTAGAAAAATCATGTATCCCATAATATAAACACATATATCAGAAACATAAAAGATTAAAAACAATCATGTTTCCCAAAATATAAACACAGAAACATAGTAATATATAAAATCAGAAACATAATGTATTTTATGCATTAGAACACAGCAGATTTCAACTTGAAACATCTTATCTTCCACAAACTATTAGGTACCAAGATAAAACACCCTATATATGAATGCCTGAGGTATGCATGTCTTTCTACTCCAAACCACCAAGCTGCAAACCTTTCCTAAATTTTTTGACGGGCAAAGGCAGAATATAGTACGTTAACCCCAGGAGACTATATATTTTTTGGAGAGTACACATTTCCAAGAATCTAAATTGGGTATGCATGTTTTTCTACCAGGCCACAAATCTTTCCTATATTTATCGATTTTGGTTAAATTTACGAAAATCGCCTCAAAGCTTTCATTTGCAGCATCTTTCCTCCCACATACTATTAAGTACCAAGATAAAACCTAAATATTAATGCTTGGGGTCCGCTGAACAGTTTGATGCACAATATGCATAGTTTTAACTAAGCCCAATCAAGAGTGCTGAGTTATTGTTCTGTGGATGTACTTGCTACTTGGCACCCAGGTAGTTGGTGGGTTCTTTTTGTGTGCCCTGCATATATATATATATATATATATATATATATATATATATATATATATATATATATATATGCCAAGTTTGAAAAATGTGAGTTCCATAACTCTGACTGTGAAAGATATGTTAAATCCTGTGATATATGTTGCAGAGTCAAGGTGCGTTGTACAAAACCTATGGGATTATTATTACTTTACCTGTGCCCTCTAAGTCATAGGGGTCTGTGTCATTGGATTTCATTGCTGATTTGCCTGCCTCTATGGGAAACACTACTTTTTTCGTTATGGTAGACAGGTTGACTAAAATGGCCCATTAAAAGACACAAATTAATACTGGGTCCCTGCTTGGTTATCAAGTTTACTTGTGCCTGGCGTTTCCTGTGTATACCTGCTTTGACTCCTGTGTATACCTGCTTTGATTCCTGTACCTTTTTGCCTGAGCCTCATCTGAACCTTCGCTGCCTGCCCCTGACTCAGACTTCCATGACTATTCTGTGGATCTCCCCTGGTACTGCATATTGGCTCTCCGGCCTCTCTCCACTACTGTGCTGCCTGTTCACCATCTCAGGTCAGTTCTCAGTTAGTGTGAGACGCTTGTAAACTGACTAAAACTGACTAAAACTCAAGCATAATAAAGGGGTTGTCCTTGAAACGTTGCATTCCGCACTAAAATAAATTTAAAGCAAGGGTTTCACCCTGCCAGCATTACCTGTGTGCCAGTGAATATTTTTTTGCTCTGTATTGCCGATAGGTTGCGAATACCCTATTTGCTGAGCACCAGGGATCCATTTTTCCAGGAGGGCCAGGGTGTGCGTCTGCATTTGGTTAACATCCTCAAAATATCTGCCTCAGGATCATATTTAAAAATTGTCTCTAGTTTTCAACTGATTACCACAGTTTGTCACCAAAGTCAATCTTACTTCTGATTTAGAAAGGAGAGAGGACATTTATAGGCATGCCAGAATATTAGATTTCTGCTTTAGTGTATATTCTGTCGATCTGTGTTTTTAGACCAGAGATGAGAGGCCAGAAATTAAGTTCTTGTTTCATGGCTTATAGTAATTTTCAACAAAGGCATCATTCTGCCAAGATCCTGCTGTGAGACATGCTTTTAATGATAACCTATGTTCATGCATTCGGCCCAATTTTGTTCCCATGACTACCCAACTTCTACAGTCTCAGGAGGTTATGAGCTGTGTCCCTGTAAGAATCTCACTATAATATGAACATTGTAGTTGTATAATATCAGATTTCAGTACTAAAAATGACATAATGACACAAGACTTGGATATCAGATTTACATTTCTGTTCCTAATTTAGTTGTTCCATGAAATTGTTCATCCACATTTTCATTTTCTATTCATATTTTCATTTTGTAAATGGTATGCATGATAAGGAATTAAAGCTTACAGTTGTTTTATGGATTTGTTGATGTTTTATATTTAATTGCATCCTCTTTAGAGTTCAGTACTTTAAAGGAGAAGGAAAGCTACGGAGGCATTTTATTGCCAATAGATTAGCTGCAATAGTGCAAGCTAGAATGCTATATTTATTCTGTAGTATGTTTTACCATACCTGAGTAAAAAGCTCTAGAAACTCTCTGTTTGTTTAGAATAGGAGCTGCAGTATTAACGTGGTGTGTCATCACTTCCTGCCTGAGTCTCTCCCTGCTCTGGGCTCAGATTACAGTAGAGAAAGGAGGGGGAGCAGGAGCAAAGTGAGCATGCTCTTGCCCAGGACAATGAGGTTTAAGCTGAAGGCAGGAAGTCTACAGTAGCCCATGTGTGCACAATAGAAGGAAAGAAATGCAGTGTTTCTTTTGACAGGGGACTCAGAGCAGCACTACTTTTGGGGTTTACTGGTATATTTAGATGGACCTTTCTGATAAGGCTTACTTAGTTTTTACCTTTCCTTCTCCTTTAAGCATTGTTGTTACCTTAAATATGCATTTTCAAATACATTTATTTATGGTTACCCTATTCATTTCTTCTCAGCTAGGGTTGCACTAAAGACACTATTTTCTGATTCATCCAAATCTCGAATCCTTCTTTAAAGATTCAGCCTAATACAGAACCGAATGCAAACCCCTATTTGCATACTAATTCAGACAAGGAAGGGTTAAAAAATAGCTTCCTTTTTTATGTGAAAAGTCACATGATTTTTAGGATTCTGATTTGGTCAGGCGCTCGGATTTTGCCAAATTTGAATCCTGCTGAAAAAAGGCTGAATCCTGACCATATCCTGAACTTGGTGCAATTCTACTTCTCACAGAAGATATTTTTCATATAATCAACACTAACCACATTCATGCTCAATCAGTAATGTCTCTTTTTACTCCAGATATGTTGTTGACCCCCCCCCCAGGTGGGGGTCACAGTACTCTATAGGCCGTCTAAACTAATAGATAGTGAGGGGGGGAATATGTCTAATGTTATTGTGAAGTAAGGTTGGTCTCCCTACATGTTGTACTATATATTCTCAGGGTTACAAACCCAAAAAATCTGTAAACATATCTTTTTATTTAAGGCAGCTATACACTTAAATATTCGCTCATTTGGCATGGACTGATCCCTAGGGCCCTATGATCGGATCACAGCGATGAAAATACAGATGGTCATAATGAGGACAGAATCAATAAATCAATGCGGTCGTCACTCAAACAGGATTTTTAAACTTGTGCGATTAATCATTGCCAATTTTTTTTTTACCAGATATTGGTAATATATACTGTATGGCCCAATAAGCTGCCTCGGTTTGTCTGCAGCTTTTATCAGCCCATGTATGGCCTTAACTCTAACTGCCCCTAAGCTTATTTGCTGTACTCTGTCTATTATTTGTCTCATTGGGTGTAAAACTTAAACGTTGTTGGTGAGTGCCCTTTTAATAAATTTGGCTACTTTCTGGTATCGTTGCCACCTATTTCACCTGCCTAGCCTATTTTGTCACCACCCACCTTGTATGACCACGTCTCCCATTACATTTCTGACTGTATTATTTTTATTTCTTTTATAAGGTGGAAACCCTACTTGTAATATTACTGATCATATTTGGCTAATACCAAGCTTAATCACTCCTACATATAGGTAATTATTATAGCTGAAATGTGTCATAGTAGTGGATGTGCTGATATGATGACAGAACACTAGACTTTTTTATTAAAACAAACTCGACCTAACTCCCATCCACGAATTTGGCTAATTTACTAATAATTTATCTTGGAAAAATCCAAAAAAACCTCTACAACATGAAGTATCAATTTGAATTGTGGGACTTTTTCGAATTGTTGTGCAACAAACTAGAATTTATTGAGTTTGGCGTTGAAAAACGAGTGAAAACCAGCGTGAAACACCCCAAAACTCCCAAAAATTGTGAAGGTTAAAAACATCTTCAAATGGTTAAAGGGACAGTTGCCATTGACTTTTACAATAATTTTACAGGTTTTAGATGGAGTATTTACGAATTCTGACTTTTAGCTGTTTTGGAGCATAATAAATCTCGAAAAATTAGAGTTTTAATAAATAACCCCTCAATTCTGTTCTGAATTCTGATCCAAATGCTGTAGATCATGACAGAATTGGCTACATATTACAGTAAATTATGTTGTTTTAGACTAATTCCACGGTTTCATTTTTTTAAGGTTTACAGGCCTGGTTATATATTGGACACATACTGATGCAAATAATATATACTGCTTATTAGTAATTTTTATTTATGATAACAACATCATGTGGATTTGATATTCATTTGCTGTGACAGTGCTTTTGAGACATCATGTGGATTTGATATTCATTTGCTGTGACAGTGCTTCTGTAAATCAATATTCCTATAATTTTTTCATGGAGCAAGTTTTATTTTTACATACATTTGTCAGTGGGACTGCTTTGTAGCTCCCATTTTTGTGTACCAAATTCAGTAAAACTTTAAACACTGTTATAAAAGTAAATTAAACATTACCATTTCTTTAAGTTATCACATTTTATGTAAAAGAGGGCTATAAAGAGATTTAATTAAGCACATCTTGTGTTTTTTGCAGAAACCAGCAAACATCCTGGTAATGGGGGAAGGTCCTGAGAGAGGAAGAGTCAAAATAGGTAAATAACTCAGGGTTCTAAAACTCTTCTAACTGGAAAACAGCTTATTTAAATCAACCCCTCATATTTAGAATCAAAAGTTAATGTAAAATAATAAATATAAATGATACATAACTAGCAAATGGGTGTATACATTTAGAATGTTATTTTGGCAGAAACCCCCTTCCTTGTAGGACTGAATTCCAAGCAACAGATTTTCTATAGCAACCAATAAGATGTTTGTTCACCTTGGAGCCAACTTTTAACGTGCAGAGAATGATATTCTGAGAAAATTCTCAATTGGTTTTGATTTTTTCTTTGTTTTTTTTGAGTTATTACCATTTTTATTTAGCAGTTCTCCAGTTTGCAATTTCAGAAATCTGGTTGCAGGGGCCAAATTACCCTAGCAACCATGCATTAAATTCAAGAAGAGACTGGAATATTAATAGGATAGGTTCTGAATAGAAAGATGAGCAATAAAAAGTAGCAATAACAATACATTTGTAACCTTAAAGAGCGTTTGTTTTTATATGGTGTCAGTGACCCCCATTTGAAAGCTGGAAAATGTCAGAAGATTCTATAACATACTAAAAATTAAATTAAAGGTGATCACCCCTTTAAGCTGGTGTCCAGTAAATGCTACCTGCTGTTTGGTTGCTATAGGTTAACCCATAACAGAGTTTGCACCTTTTCCTACATAATCCACAAAATCTAATTTTATAATTAAGGGAACAAGAATGGGCGAAGATTTTGGGTATATATCTGTGTATACAGTGTAATCATGGGAGTCTTCTACAGGGCCTCTTAAAGGTATAAAAATAAAAACTGGGTAAATAGATAGGCTGTGTAAAATAAAAAAACTTTTCAATATAGTTAGTTAGCCAAAAATGTAATGTATAAAGTCTGGAGTGACTGGATGTCTAACATATTAGCCAGAACACTACTTCCTGCTTTGCAGCTCTGTTGGTTTCCACTGATTGTTTACCAGGCAGTAAACAATCGGTGACTTGGGGGGGGGGGGAGCACATAACTATTGCTTTTTGGTGAGCTGCATGCTGAGGATAAATTGCAAACTCACTGTACAGTTATGTCCCATGTGCCCCCCCTTAAAGTCGCTGACTAACTCAGAGAGCTAAAAAGCTGGAATTTGTATTCTGTTCTGTTATATTAGACATCAGCTCACTCCAGCCTTTATAGATTACATTTTTGGCTAACTAACTACAGTAGAAACAGTTTTTTATTTTGCACAACCTATTTACCCAGTTTTTAGTTTTACACTGAATTGTTTCTTTAAAGAAATATAATAGGTGAGGCCTTGCATAGGTAGGTTCCTGGTGGCATACTTATTAGCAGTTCATTTTGAAGTATAAAGCCTCTCAGAAATTATAGAGATTAAAATATTTGCATTCCTGTGAAGGCAGCCTTTAACATTTGTATCTTTGTGTGAGTTCCATGCAAAACAATGATGATACGGGTACTAGGGATGGGCGAATTTGACCCATTTAGTTTTGGCAGAAATTCGCCGCCGGCGAAATGTTACCGACGCCCATTAAAGTTTTTGGGTGTCAAAAAAATGTCATCGCCGGGCAAATTTTTTTGGACGTGAGTCTTTTTTTTTGGATGCACGACACAATACAAGTCTATGGGCGGCATTTTTGCGGCGAAACAAGGCGAAAAAATTTGCCCATCCCTAACAGGTTCCATTGACTTGACCTATGGTCAATAGTACCAGTCAGGCCAGGATTTGCGGCAGGGCCTAGGGCAGCAATAATTAAGGGGCGGCATGCCGCCCAGCCGCATGTCACTAAGTGACAGCTTCTTAGCACTTAACTAAGAAAATATGCGCATGCGCTCAATCTTGCGGGAGGGAGGGGGCGCCGGAGGACGCTGGCCTACGGGCGTCCTCTGGGGAAATCCTCGCTTGGTACCGGTGCCCTTTTTCTTGTTCTTTCACTGCTTAGTTTAAACAGTTTATCCTCTGACTCTCTGACTTTGACTGACTTTTCTGTGGAATGCTGCACACCTGTTTTAGGAATTTAGGCATTAGTATTATAAGCTATGGTTTCAATGTTAAATTTCAAGGTCCAATTTGTTATTTTTCCCATTAACAGTAGTAAATTCTTTAAGTAAGTCTTTACAGTTTAACACACTTTGTTAACATCAACACTTATTTATAATAATCACTTACCTACTTTTTTACACTTTAAATAGTGAATATGCAATATAATTTTAATAAAGTTTTATCTTTTAAAAATAGCTTGGAATAATTTGATTCTATGCCCTTTAAAAAATATTTTTACAATTGTCTGTTTAATTTAATTCATCAAATTAATTATCAGTTTGTGCTCCACTTACCTACTTTCTTAATATTTTCATTACTGTTAATTAATATCAGGTTAATTTACATACATAAATAAATACATTTATTTAAATGATCCTGAAGTTAAAGTCCTTCAGGATACCTATGTCATACTTTGAATTATATTCACCAGTACCTTGCTTAAAACAGGTGCTTCATAGCTTGTAGAATGTGCTTACAGCTAGAAGTAATTTTCTAATCTATTTGATAATTGTGTATTTCAGCATGCTTTAAAGGGAATCAATATATTACGTGAGTCAAGTAGATTTTGCTCCAGAATCAACAACAACCTTAATAGTGTTTAGAATGTTGAGTTTAAATTACATTAAAAAAACTTTAGTTAAGATTTGCAGGCCATCATTACATTAAAAAAACAAAAACAAAAAGCACTCTCAATATTTTTTAAAAACATATGGGGAGAAGCATTTCTTAAATTCAAAATGTTTGTATAGAAAACATTTATTGGGCCAAAAAAAATTAATGGTTGGGAACATTGCATATATTTGATGTTTTTTTTTTATTTCAGCAAATACTAATGGCATTAAAGTTCTCTCTTACTAGCTCCTATAGACCTCTTCCTGTAGCTGTACTCTCCTGCAGTCTGTTATATTTCTTGGCACTAAAACACTTGCTATTTTTCTATTGCAGCTGACATGGGGTTTGCCAGGCTGTTCAATTCTCCTCTGAAACCTCTAGCAGATCTTGATCCAGTAGTGGTCACGTTTTGGTACAGGGCTCCAGAGCTGTTGCTTGGAGCAAGGCATTACACGAAGGCCATAGGTAGGTGTTTCTAGTAGATTTGCTTTCTAGTAGGATGCTTTGCAATTTCTAAAACATGATTCCAGGTGGAAAAATGTCGATCAAATATAAAACTTGTGTTTATTAAAATAGTGTCTTCCTGTATTGGTCTAGGCCAGTGATCCCCAACCAGTAGCTTGTGAGCAACATGTTGCTCTCCAACCCCTTGGATGTTGCTCCCAGTTGCCTCAAAGCAGGTGCTTATTTTTAAATTCCTGGCTTGGAGGCAAGTTTTAGTTGTATAAAAACCAGGTGCACTGCCAAACAGAGCCTCAATTTAGGTTGACAATATAGGGGCTACCAAATGGCCAATCACAGCACTTGTTTGGCACCCCAAGAACATTTTTCATGCTAGTGTTGCTCTCCAACTCCTTTTACATCTAAATGTTGCTCACAGTTCAGAAGGTTGGGGTTCCCTGGTATAGGCACTTATATGACTTCAAACTGCACTGATTTATAAGCAGCCACGTGGAATGTTTTTTAACCTATGAGCCACACGCCATGTTCATTTCATATGTGTTTTTAATGGGTGAGCTAACAACCCTAAACAAAGTACATAATAAAGTGGACCTATCACCCAAACATAAAAAGCTGTGTAATAAATGTCCTTTTCAAATTAAACATAAAACCCAAATTATTTTTTTATTTAAGCAATCATAGCTGTTGTAAACTCATTAAAAAATTTCAGCTGTCAATCAAATATTGCCTGTCCCTCCGCTATGCCTTAGGCATAGAGGCGGGGCAGGCAATTACTTTCACTTTCCATTCAGCACTTTCTAGATGTAACTTTAATCCCCATATTCCCCCTGTTCTCTTCACCATTTAATTGTGTAACCAGTACATGGGGATGGACATCAGGTCCTCCATTCTGGGGCAAAAACAAGATTTTGAGATGATGCAAGGCTTGTCTTAATAACATTGTCCACAAAATGGCTCCTGCCTGCTTTCTATAATTATTAATTCCCAAACGGAAGGAAACAAGATTCAGATAATTTTTACAGTGTAATTAAAGTTTATTTTGCTTGACTGGTGTGATAAAATAGAATTTATTCTTCAGTAAAAATGGAATGAATAATGTGTGGCCTATTTAAAACTTCATATCATTTTTTTACCCTTTCGCTTCAATGACAGTTACAAGCTGACATCTACTGTATTCTCTCAGCCTAGAAAGCAAGGTATAAAGGAGTTTACAGGATATTTTAGTTAGGTTTTGAACATTATAATGTTAGAAGATAGCTTCCTTATACAACAGATAAAATGTATGGCATGTGCTTTAACCATGAGAGTTGACTGATTCTGGTAATTCTATAGAGATATAGAAATAGGGTTATTGACTATGACCCAACACCTTGTTAAATAGCAAAGATAAGTGATGCTATATCTTTACAGTAACTAATGGTATATTGGAAACCAGTTTAAACTACTTAGGAGCATATTTATCAAGAATCTACCACGGATAAACTTGAATTTCAAATGTTTGCGTGTTTATGGAAAAATCAGAATGTCAACAACTCGCATGAAAAATGATGGGGAGAAAACTCTAATAATCGAGTTCACGTGCAGGAAAAACTCAAGTCGATCAAATTTATGTCCCGAAAAGTTTTCGGATAAAAAAACAAATTTTTTACATTAGAATTTTTAGTTTTTTTCTCTTATTAACCCACAGACATTCTAGTTTTCTAAAATATAACTTGAATGTGTGAGTTTGGCTTCAAAAAAAATTTGAATCGTGGAAAAAATCTGATTCGATTTTTGATAAATCTGCCCCTAAATGTTTTGCAGTTTATGTAAAGCATGTAAAGGTTTTTGACACTATTTATCTAATATAGGATGGCATGTTTTTTTACAGTTAGAACTTCTGTCCCCTAAACCAGATGAAAGGATTGGTTGACCCCCTGAAATATTGTTCTGACTGCTAGGTCACTGCCTGTGACACCGATATATTAGACTTGTAGCCTCTGTGGTAATGCCTGGTTATGCAGGTACATATAATTTCCTTCAGAGATTGGAGTATAAGAACCAGAAGTCATTTTTATAATCCCAGGGCTGCCATCAGAAGTAATGGAGCCCTATTACAGTTGTGTAAGCCCCCACCCCCAGGGGACCTAGCTTATTAGTTTGCTACCTGCCAAGGCTTCTTTGGGGTGGGCTTTGTCAACTAAATAAAATTGGGCTCCAACTTAAAGCACAATGTATTAATTGGGAGTATCCAGATCCACACCTATTATGTTGAGATACTCCCTCCATTTGCCCGAAACACTATTCCTTTTAGGATTTGCAAAACTGTACCATTCTGCCTGTTGAAGTTCCTAGTAGGGCAAGGTCCCTCAATGGACTCCCGTCTGTTTTCCCAGGTGGCAACCCTGTACAAAGCATTTTTATCATCACTATTTGCGCAAGGATAAAGACACTATTCAGCCCCATGTTATCACAAAGAAATGCTCTTTAGATTCAAAGTTTGCACTTAACAATAGTGGAACTAGTAAAGCCCATCAGTATGTAGCAAGGATTCTTAACTTTCGAATTGGGACCAAGAAAATGGCTCCCCAGAAGTTTGGTCACCATGATCCCTTTATTAATTTGAAATTTATACATGCAATAAAGAAATATTAATTAAACCAAGGTGCATAACTGATTCCTTAGCTAATTCCCAGGAATGCCCCTGATTCCTGTTACTGAACAATCACAACTCTTTAAGAATTAAATTAGGGAAACCGCAATTAATGGCTGACGATAAAGATGTTATTGGACCTGTAATTTTTATGACAGATACAGGTGTTTCCTTTTGGAAACACAAGGCTGTATTGTATGTTCTCAAATGCACGTTGTGGTTTATGTTTCCTGTGTTTTAGAAAAAGGAAGAATAAGAGAAGGTTATGCTCAAAAAAAAAACATTATATATTTTAATTTCCTTGTCACTCAGTTTTCTGGCTTCTATGGACAAATTCTAATTTAAAGGAACAGTAATACAAAAAAATTAAGTGTTTTAAATGATAAAGAAATGTACTGCATTGGTAAAACTGGTGTGTTTGCTTCAGAAGCACTACTATAGTTTTATACATAATTTATATTAACAAGCTGCTGTTTAGCCATGGGGCAGCCATTCATACACAGGATACACAGAAGATATAAGTTGACTGAAACTGAAAAATCCCATTGTATACTATAGAGCTTATCTATTATCTGCTTTGTATCCTGTGCCTTTTCTCCTTTTCAGCTTTGAATGGCTCCCCCATTGATACACCACAGCTTGTTTATACAAACTATAGTAAATTTACCAGTGTAGGCCAACAGTACATTATATTGTCATTCCTTTAAAACACTTTAATTTTTTGGTGTTACTGTTCCTTTAAACTTAATGTTTTACCACGGGTTACTCATGCTGTCACTGGTCATAGCTGTTATCCCTCTATAACCTATCACGCTGTTCCTATATGTTCTCCTACATCAATTTTCTAAATGTAGTCGTATTCATTGCCCCCCTCCCAAACTGCATCAAAACCATATATGACTGTAAAAGAACTTCTGCCTGCAGCAGACACCTCTGCATTTGCTAACCACATTCTACCTTGTGTCAGAATATGATTAAACACACTCACTCTTCACACAAAGCTCATTTCTTTCTTCTCATGCAGTGTTATTTGTATACACAGGGGTTGGTGCTCTTTTGCCCAACTCAAAAATATTTTCATGGATAAAAATACTGAAATGTACTATGTTATTGGATAAGAAAGAAATTAGTTCTTGGTTTGCTGCGGCATATCTTGATATGGTAAGGTGTATAGTTATCTTTAATTATTTAGTTAAGTATAGGTTTACAATACCACTACATATTTATGCCATAAAATAAGAATTTACAGTGCTTCTGATTTCAGCAGTTTGTTTATGCCCATGTATATTGTTCAAGATGTTTCTAATTTAGAGCGCATAAACCATCATTTCTTTTGACAGATATTTGGGCTATTGGTTGTATTTTTGCTGAACTGTTGACTTCGGAACCCATTTTTCATTGTCGTCAAGAAGATATTAAAACAAGCAACCCATTTCATCATGACCAACTTGATCGTATCTTCAGTGTAATGGGATTTCCAGCAGGTGACCTTCCTTTTACTTATCGCCCTTATATACAAAGCTGTCTTTATAGACATCGATACACATATTAACTCTGCAGACTTTCTTCCAGTTTATTTTAATTATTCAATTGGTCTGTTCTGACTGTGATATATAAAGGTCTGACAGAGTTCCAGCATGTGGCAACATTGATCTGGCCCAACTGTTTGACTAACAGTTGAATTCCAGTGCATTTGTATGACATCACATGACTTTCATATGACAAGTTACAATGAAATTCTTTTACTAACTGAATCAAATTGCACAAAATCTAATAAAATGTTAAGTACATGTTGTATTGCATTTAATATGATTGACTATTGTATGGACATTTGAAGTCTTCGGATGTTCCATTATTGGCATTTGCTGCAAATGCACATAATGGGCCAGAGCAATGAGAAAACGCTATTTTATGGCTTATCCCGTGACAATTTATGGATGAGATCCAATTTGAGGAGAAAAAAAAATCTAACTCAGTTCAAGTTGTTTCTCATAGACTTCAATAGAGTTATATCATAAACAGGTTGATACGTTTTCTTATTAAATTGCCTCTGGGTCTATGGGAAATTCTGGAATTTACTTAAGAAGCTTTTCTCCTCAAACTGAATCTGGGCCTATGTATTTCCACAAATAATGCTGTGAAGCCTGCGGTATGTTGACAAAGGGACCTGGAACGTGTGGGAATAATAAGTAAAAAAAGAAAGGGTTGTCAGGTTGGTATCTAGTGCAGAATAGCATGTGTTGAGCATGTAAAAATAATATCATTGTTTCTGCTGAAGTAAATGATGAACTTCAGTATACTACTAATTTAATTCAGAAGACTAGCTTAAATTTCTGCAAACATTTTAAATTCAGTGGACCTATGCAAATTATCAGCTACATTGTAGGTCACAGTAGCATGACAATGAGGTACTGGAAAAAATCTTCGAAGGGGCCCACTACACCTTATAGTGGAAGCTGACCTTGTGGTCCGGGTCCCTTGGGCCCCCCATGACTGCGGGTCCGCTTCCTCTATAGTTATGTCACTGGTAGGTAACTGGTAATACACCATTGTTCTACAATGGTTGTTTATGGCACAGGTCTGATGATTTACATGGAACTTGCTATACAAAGACAGTAGCATAAAAAGTAAAATAAGACTAGGGCTGCTGGTTTCTGGTTCATTGGAAGACTGAAATAATTCTGTGTTATTGCTCGCTTTGACATTTTGATTTTCTACTGTATCTTGATATTTTATCTATTGATTTCTTTGCCTCTTAGATAAAGACTGGGAAGATATCAGAAAGATGCCAGAATATCCCACTCTTCAAAAAGATTTCAGAAGAACAACGTAAGACCTTAAAAAATAAATAAATAAATAAATATGAATGGCCAATGTTTTGCTGCCTGGATTATGCTACTTTATTTCAGAGGAAACCAGGATTGCTGTAAATAATACAATGACATGGTGCTATGACACACCATGGGAAAAAGTACTGATTTCCATGGTGTTTTAATTGAAGATGTCCTTCTGTCACATATTGTACTGAAAGTGTAATTTTTAACAAGTTATTTCAACGTATTGCTTGTTTTTAACCTCCAATATAAGAGATAGCAGGAAGGCAGATAGCAGGTCTGTGCCCACACTATGGAGCCGATTTATCAAAAATACAGTTGGTGGTTTTTTTTACTATTTGAGATAAAAAGCATTGAAAAAATTTAGAAAAAAGTTGCATACATTTGTCACAGATTTATTTTGGCACTTGCTAAAAAAATTCTTTTTGTCAAATAATGCAATTAAGACCCTGCCTAATATCACATTTCACGATCAAAAATATGTATAACAAAAATGTTTATATTTACAGATACACAAACAGCAGTCTTATTAAATACATGGAAAAACATAAAGTGAAGCCTGACAGCAAAGTATTCCTCTTGGTAAGTTCATTTAAGGCAATTCCATTTTTCTGTTTAATACTTGAAAGTGGATTACAATACTACAGGAAGACTATAGGGGCTATTTATCAATGTCCGAATTTATCTAAATATTTTCTGCTACAAACTCTGATCAAATCCGCTCTGGGTTTTTGTTACGCTTTTTTACCATTACATTTTCCCGAACAATTTGCTTTGTGGTAAAAAAAAATCTGATTTTAACGATGTTTTTGGATTTTTTCATCCAATTTTCAAGAATTTCGAGATTTTTTCAGAATTTTCACCAGAAAACTTCGGGGTATTGCACGAAACCCAGCGCACATCAAAAAATCATTGGGACTTCTCCCATTGACTTATATGCAACCTCGACAGGTCTGAGATGCCGGATTTTCAGATTCAGACTTTTTCATCCTCAGGGTTTAATAAATTCATGTTTTTTTTAAAAGTCTGATTTTATATAAAAAAAAATCAAAAATTTTTCGTGATTTTTGCATCCAGAGTTTAGTAAATAACCCCCTATGAGTTAGTAACCTCTAGATAGTGTCTCACAAAATCAGACACACTCAGTGGGAATTTTATGCAGGCTAAACACTGATAACAGTACATGCTATAGATATAAAAAAGACATTAAATAACATGTCAATTTTTTTTGCCTAATAAAAGAAAGTACAATTCTAAACAACTTTTCAATATGAATTTATTAAAACTTGTTAGCGCTTTAAAAGGTATTTGTAAATGCATTTACTATTGAAAGCAGCATTTACTTAACAACTGGTTGTTCTTCTTTAACAATGGGGCAAAAGCCAGTCTCCTCCAGCAAGTCAGCTCTGTCAGTCCGTTGGCTTGTGTTACACTGTTTGAAAGGGCAGAGAATGGAAAGGGACAAACATTGCTTTCAACAGCAATACAAATAATTTAAAAACCATAGAAAAATTGTTATGAATGTAAGCTGATTAGAATAATGTTTTCTTTTATTATGCAAAACATTTTTTGGGGGTTGACATGTCCCTAATATCACTACTATTTGTTAGATCAGTCAACCTTCTCCAGCACGTGCACCAATAGCTTGCAACTATAGCACTGGTATATAAAATCCATCAGCTTAGTTTTGCATTGCACTGATTGCTGTTTACCTTTCTAACAATAGCATATTGCACCAAGCATATATATATATATATATATATATATATATATATATATATATATATATATATATATATATATATATAGTTACTATAGGCAGCAATATGAGCTGAGAGCAGTTACTGTATATTTCTTTGTCAGCATAATTAGCTTTCTGCAAAAGTTATGCTGTCATGGATAAGTGCACTCAAATTCTCATTAAAATATCAGTCCATGAAAAAATATCTTGCTCTGGATATCAGTTTCCCTATGGATCCTCTGAAAGCACATTATGTCCTGACCAAATCCAACAGATTTTTTTGTACATAAATACAACAATTTAACAAAGCAAAGTACATTGTTCATTTGTTAGACTCTGGACAGCTTGATCAATCTTCAAATCATGTTTAATGTGATGTTTTGTTTTAGGGAAAATTAGGTTCTTCCACCAACACAATAAAACTATATAACACTTTTATAAAATGCAGTGGATGTGCAAAAAGTATGTACATGTATGGGATATGGCATCTGGAAACCCATTATCCAGAATGCTCCGAATTACAGAATGACCGTCTCCCATAGTCTCATTATAATGAAATAATTAAATTTGTAAAAAATATTTTTGTCTGTATTAATAAAACAGTACCTTGTACTTGATCTAAACTAAGATATAATTAATGCTTATTGGAAGCAAAACCAGCCTATTTGGTTTAGTTAATGTTACATGATCTTCTAGTAGATTTAAATTATGAAGATTCAAATTACAGAGAGATCCGTTATCCTGGAAAAACCCCATGTCCCATGCATTCTGTATAACAGGTTCCATTTGTCTTCTGTGTAGAACCATGATTTCCCGTGGTAATTAGCAATGAGGCATTCCCCCTCTATTTAAATGCTAATTTAAAGTCCAGTATTTATAATCACTAGATGTACTGTTAAAATAAAAAAATAAAAAAAATGTAACAAACTATATGCTTTCATTTAGCTTCAGAAGCTTCTGACTATGGATCCTACCAAAAGAATCACATCAGACCAGGCATTACAGGATCTCTATTTCCAAGAAGACCCTTTACCCACATCTGAGTATGTATCCTGTCTGTTAAAACATATTTCCTAATACTTTCTTTAATACACAAATTGTATGCGTATAGCATTTATACTAAAAATGTATAGCATTAAAGGAGAAGGAAAGGTTAAAACTAAGTAAGCCTTATCAGAAAGGTCCATCTAAATATACCAGTAAACCCTCAAAGTAATGCTGCTCTGAGTCCCCAGTCAAAAGAAACACTGCATTTCTTTCCTTCTATTGTGTGCACATGGGCTTCTGTATCAGACTTCCTGCCTTCAGCTTAAACCTCATTGCCCTGGGCAAAAGCATGCTCAGTTTGCTCCTCTTCCCCACCCCCCTCCCTTTTCTACTGTAATCTGATCCCAGAGCAGGGAGAGATTCAGGCAGGAAGTGATGTCACACCATGTTAATACTGTAGCTCCTGTCCTAAACAAACAGAGAGTTTCTAGAGGTATGGTAAAACATTCTACAGAATAAATATAGCATTCTAGCTTGCACTATTGCAGCTAATCTATTGGCAATAAAATCCCTCCGTAGCTTTCCTTCTCCTTTAACTGTTGATATTGCAGATTAGTTATATAGTTAGCAAATTAAAGGAGAAGGAAAGCCGTTTTTGGGGGGTTCCAAAAGTTAAGCAACACCCAAGTCATTGTAATAACTTACCTGGAACCCCAGGCTGGTTTCCAGCAGAAAACTGCGACGGCCCGTTGTTCTTCTAGAGATCCCCATGGAGCAATTATGTTCCTGCTTCTTTCTTCTTCTTGTGGCTGCGCAAAAGCTGACTACTTCATTCTACTGCGCAAGCGTCTGCCCCAGGAAATTGGAAGTGAAGAAGACGATCAATCTGTTTTGCTCGCTGGTCAGTGCAGTTTTCTGCGCCCAGGGTGTCACAAGTAAATACATCCACTTGGGGGTGCCTAACTTTTGGCACCCCCCAAGTTAAATATACTTTCCTTCTCCTTTAAGGCATCCATTCTTTGCTTTTCTAGTTGTGTTTCATCTTGAGGTTTACCTTATCAAGGTTTCAAATTGGGATTCAGCTCAATACCAGGATTTAATATAATATAAAAAGATAAATAAAAACTGTTTCATACTTGCTGTTCATTCTGTATTTACTGACTGCATTGCATCAGTGTTTTTGCAGGGTGCCAGATTCCATATCCAAAACGAGAATTTTTAAATGAAGATGAACCAGAAGAAAAAACTGAGAAGGTATAAATCTGTGCTCCTGTCTACTTTATTTTTGTTGTCCTGTTTCCTGTTCTGTAGCTGGAAGATGATTAAATGGAATTATAGTATTATGTTTTGGGTAGCCGAGGATGAGTAGAGTATAACAGTGCTTTGTTAGCAGAGTCATGCAGGCATTTGTCAGGGAGCCGGGAGCTCCCTCCAGGGAGGTAGTCTGGATCAAGGAGGAAGCCCTCTTGAGGGAGCAAGGTCGCGGTATCCAAAGGGTTAAGCAGAATCAAGGTCAAAGTCCAGGCAAGAGTTCAATGGCAGGCAGATCAGGATCAAATAACAGGCAGGGGGTCAGAACCAAGGCAGGAGCAGGAATAAGGATACAGGAAACACAAACAGGAACCCAGGATTAATGGCAGCAAATCCTATTCTTGGGCACCGTCACAGTGTTTTGGGCGCCCTTTTATGATGAGATCCCGGCACCAGAGATGACATCATCATACAGCGACGCTGCAGCCATGTGTTCAGCATGGGCGCCGCCATCTTGGATCTTCACTGTGACCGCCGGGAATGTAAACAGCGCCGTCGGATACTTCTGGGTCGGGTACGTCTGGCAGTCCTGACAGTACCCCCTCCCCCACGGGGGGCCTCTGGACCACCAGGACATGGCTTTTGGGGAAACCTGGCGTGGAAATCCCTCACAAGATGAGGAGCATGAACATCAGAGTGTCCTTCCCAGGAGCATTCTTCAGGGCCAAAGCCCTTCCACTTGATGAGGTACTGAAGAGAACCCCTGGAGATTCTGGAGTCAAGGATCTTTTCCACCTCATATTCTTGTTGACCATCCACAGAGATAGTAGGAGGGGGAGACTGGTCAATAGAAAAGCGGTTGGAGGTAGCGGGTTTCACCAAGGAGACATGAAACACGTTGGGGATTCGCATCTCAGGGGGAAGCTGAAGTCTGACAGCCACAGGATTGATAATCTCCAAGATGGGAAATGGACCCACAAACTTCGGACCCAACTTGGGAGATGGCACCTTCAGACGAATGTTTCGGGAAGAAAGCCAAACTTTATCACCAACCTTGAAGAGAGGAGAGGACCTACGTCTCCGATCCGCGAAGGTCTTGTGCACAAGAGCACTCTTCTCCAAATTAGACTTGGTTGCAGCCCAAATAGCGGACATATGGGCCGCATGGTCATCAGCGGCTGGGACATCAGTCAAAACAAAGTCTTGCGGAAAGGCTTGAGGATGTTGGCCATACACAGACATGAATGGAGATCTTCCAGTGGATGAATGACAGGCGTTGTTATGAGCAAATTCCGCCCACGGGAGAAGGTCAGACCAATCATCTTGGCAGAGGGAGACATGATTTCTCAGGAATTGTTCTAAGGCTTGATTCACTCGCTCCGCTGCCCCATTCGTTTGGGGATGATAGGCAGAGGAGAATTGGAGAACAATACCCAAGACCTTGCATAAGGAACGCCAAAACTTCGCCGTGAACTGGGAACCTCTGTCAGAGACAATCTCCGCCGGGAAGCCATGCAGGCGGAAAATGAATTGAATAAACAACTGTGACAACTCCACTGCAGATGGAAGCTTCCGTAAAGGGATGAAGTGGGCCATCTTGCTAAAACGATCTATGACGACCCAGATCACGGTGTTCCCACTGGAGGGAGGAAGTTCGACTATGAAGTCCATTGCCAAATGCGTCCAAGGACGAGAGGGGACAGGCAAAGGCTGTAGTAACCCGCTAGGGCGAGAATGGCTAGGCTTGATAGTGGCACAAACGGTACAAGCAGCAACAAAGTCTTTGACATCTTTACGAATAGTCGGCCACCAGACTAGACGCCGTAAAAGTTCTAGAGTCTTAGCAGGACCAGGGTGTCCCGCTTGCTTGGAGCTATGAGTCTGTTGCAGGATAGGCAGACGAAGTTCAGGAGGTACGAATGCCATTCCGATGGGAGTATCAGGAGGAGCAGAAGATTGACCAGCCAGAATTTGATCAGCAAATTGAGGGTATAAAGAAGCGATGATCTTGACAGGAGGAATAATTGGCTCTTGTCTTTCAGGAGTACGATCCACCGGAGTGAAACTTCGAGACAGAGCATCGGCTTTCCGATTCTTAGAGCCAGGGCGATAAGTCAAGACAAAGTTAAATCGAGAGAAGAAGAGAGCCCACCTTGCTTGTCTGGGATTCAGCCTCTTGAGAGATTGAATGAACTCAAGATTCTTATGATCTGTGTAGATCATGACTGGGATCAAGGAACCTTCAAGGAGGTGACGCCACTCTTCTAAGGCAAGCTTGACAGCCAGGAGTTCTCGATTTCCTACATCATAATTATGTTCGGCAGGAGAGAACTTCTTAGAGAAATATGCACATGGGTGCAACTTTCCATCAGAGGGATGTCTTTGGGACAAGATAGCTCCAGCTCCAACTTCAGAAGCATCCACCTCGATGAAGAAAGGTAACTCCGGATCAGGATGGCGGAGAACCAAAGCGGAAGTGAAGGCATCCTTCAGGGATTGAAAGGCTTCAATAGCAGACGGGGGCCACAAGCTGGGTTTACCCCCTTTTCGGATGAGGGCCAGGATAGGAGCAATGCGAGAAGAGAACCCCTTAATGAATTGCCGGTAGTAATTGGCAAAACCAATGAATCTCTGGATTGCCTTAGTGCTCAACGGTAGGGGCCACTCTTGGATTGCAGACACTTTCACAGGATCCATCTCGAAACCCTCTGGGGAGATGATATAGCCCAGAAAAGGAATCTTGGACACTTCAAACACACATTTCTCCAGTTTGGCAAAGAGAGAGTTCTTCCTCAAACGAGAGAGTACTTCCTTCACCTGGGAGCGATGACTTGCAAGGTCCTTGGAGAAAATCAGGATGTCATCTAGGTACACGACCACAAACTTTCCCAAGAGATCCCGGAAAATGTCGTTCACGAATTCTTGAAAGACAGCGGGGGCATTGCAGAGACCAAAGGGCATTACGAGGTACTCATAGTGCCCATCACGAGTGTTGAATGCTGTCTTCCATTCGTCACCTTCACGGATGCGGATGAGGTTATACGCCCCACGGAGATCCAACTTAGTGAAGATTTTAGCCCCCTTCAGTTGGTCAAAAAGTTCTGCGATCAGAGGCAAGGGATACCGGTTCTTAACAGTGATTTTATTAAGACCCCGGTAGTCAATACAAGGACGTAGGCCTCCATCCTTCTTCTCCACGAAGAAGAATCCAGCCCCTGCAGGAGAAGTAGAAGGGCGAATAAACCCCCGCTGGAGATTTTCTTGGATATATTCCTTCATGGCAGCGGTCTCTGCTGGGGAGAGAGGATAAGTGCGACCTCTAGGAGGCATGGTTCCGGGCAGGAGATCAACTGGACAATCGTAGTGACGATGAGGAGGGAGAAATTCTGCAGACTTTTTACAGAAGACATCAGAGAATTCCTTGTAGAAGGAAAGAAGCGTCTTCAAATCTGACGTAGAAATATTCACCCTCTGGATGGGTTCAGCAGGAAGGCAATGCTGTTGGCAGTATGGACTCCAACGGGAAACCTGCCCCGAGGACCAATCTATGATAGGCTTATGCAGGCGTAACCAGGGAAGCCCCAAGACGACTGGAACAGAAGGACAGGAAATAATCAGGAACGATAACTTTTCTTTGTGTAAGGTCCCAACCTGCACAGGCAATTCCCCAGTCGTCATAGAGATAAACTCGGATTCAAGGGGTCGGTCATCAATGGCGGTTACTCGAAGTGGAGGAGTCAATGGAAACAGGGGAACATTCATATGCTTGGCAAAGAGAGCGTCCATGAAATTTCCGGCAGCTCCAGAGTCAATAAAAGCTGAGCCAACAATGGTCTTAGTGGACAGACGGATCTGTAAAGGCAGAAGAAACCTGTGAGAGTTCTCTTGTGACTTGGGAGTAACGCCCCCTACATGAGTCTTTCCAAGGTTACCTTGAAGAGAGGAACTCTGAGGCTTCACAGGACAGGAGTTGGCAAAGTGAGATTGACCCCCACAGTAGAGACAAAGTCCAGCCGTACGTCTCCGGAGTTTCTCCTGTTCAGAGAGACGAGCTCTTCCGACTTGCATAGGTTCCTCCGGAGGAATAACAGAAGGCTGCTGGGGGGTAGGAGGTAATAGAGGTCTTTGAAAGCGAGGAGCCAACATGGGTTGAAATTTCTTGACTCGGTCCCTATTAGCTTGATTTTTTCTCTGACGGGTGTCCACCTTGACAGACAAAGCAATGAGGTCTTCAACCTGCGTGGGTAATTCACGAGAGACCAGGTCATCTTTGAGGCGGATAGAGAGACCATTGTAGAAGGCAGCATGATAGGCATCATTGTTCCAACAAGTCTCTGCAGTACGGAATTCAATGGCATATTCTGCAACACTGCAACACTGCGATTTCCTTGGCGGATCTGGAACAGACAAGAAGCAGCGGTCGCCACCCGACCGGGAGCATCGAACACAGTCCGGAATTCTTGAAGGAAGGCTTTGGAATCATCAATTAAAGGAGACTCCTTCTCCCAGTGCGGAGATGCCCATTCGAGCGCTTTCCCTGCCAGACGAGTGATCACGAAACCAACCTTTGCTCGCTCAGAGTTAAATTCTGCAGGTTGCAGGACGAACCGAATCTGGCACTGATTCACAAAACCACGACAGGCTTGAGGGTCGCCACTGTAGAGAGGCGGTGCAGGAATCCGTGGACCAGAAGTGGAGGACTGTGTAGCCATGTCCGCAGCAACTAGCGTGGGCGTTGTCGGCGTTGGAGTAGTCGGAGTCAGCATAGATAACTTTTCCAAAATCGCCTCCAGCGTGCGTCCAACATAATTTTGCCGAGCTTCGTACGCCTTCATGCGAGTATGCAGACCTCGAAAGGCCCTGCCGAAATCTGGCTGAGCTTCCTCAGTGGGATCCATGGCCCAAGAATAATGTCAGGGAGCCGGGAGCTCCCTCCAGGGAGGTAGTCTGGATCAAGGAGGAATCCCTCTTGAGGGAGCAAGGTCGCGGTATCCGAAGGGTTAAGCAGAATCAAGGTCAAAGTCCAGGCAAGAGTTCAATGGCAGGCAGATCAGGATCAAATAACAAGAGTCCAGGCAGGGGGTCAAAACCAAGGCAGGAGCAGGAATAAGGATACAGGAAACACAAACAGGAACCCAGGATTAATGGCAGCAAATCCTATTCTTGGGCGCCGTCACAGTGTTTTGGGCGCCCTTTTATGATGAGATCCCGGCACCAGAGATGACATCATCATACAGCGACGTTGCAGCCATGTGTTCAGCATGGGCGCCGCCATCTTGGATCTTCACTGTGACCGCCGGGAATGTAAACAGCGCCGTTGGATACTTCTGGGTCGGGTACGTCTGGCAGTCCTGACAGCATTACACAACAGTATGCTTTCTTTTTCACTTTTAAGCTACCAGGAAGTATGCACAGTATAAGTATGAGCACAGTGGCATCTACAGGCCATTTGTATAAACACCAGTACAGTCACTGGCAAGCAACCAAGCACAGGGATTGGATCCTTTAAGTAACTGACCAGTTTCAGGGCAGGTGCAACAAGCAGATCTTTTGCAAAGTATTTCAAGAAAATATCCTTTGGTAGTATAGAAACAGCTGAACCTGTATCAAGCATCAGGTCAATGGAGTGCCCCTTGACAGCAGAATCAGTACTGACAGTGCATATAAAAGAATAAATGTACCAACTTTATCCACACTTAATACTGTAACATTTGTAGTAGTGACTTCATGAACATCTTTAGCAGAACTACGGCAGGTCTTAGCAAAATGTCCTACTTTTGTGCATTTGTAGCACCGTTTAGCTTTTGCAGGACATGACTTGTAACATGATTTGAAGTGTGTTGTGTTGAACCACAGCGAAAGCAGTATTTTCCATTTGTATTTGCTGCATGGTTTTGCAGTGTAGGTGAATCCCTTTCCTTAGCACTATATTTTGCCTGTGACTGTGCATTATTAGGCCACAGTGTTGAATTCACAATTGGTACATTCCCAGCAGTTCCCTGACTGAGAGTTGTAGCCTCTGCCACTGCTGTTTCAATTTGGCTAGCAACTGTAATAGCCTTTGCAAGGGTTAAATCCTGCTCTAGGAGCAGTCTCTCTCTAATGTGAGGTGAGTTTGTTTTTTCCACTATTTGGTCTCTTAGCATTTCATCTGTTAGATTCCCAAACTCACAGGTAACAACCAGCTCTCTCAAAGCTGCTACAAATTGTTCTGTGGAATCACCATTACGTTGTCCACGTTGGCGGAATTTATATCTTTCAGCAACCACAAAAAAGTTCTTTATAGCAGTAAGAGCAGTTTCATAAGTATCATCAGGTAATGTATAGAATATACGCTGTCCCTCTGCTCCCAGGCAGTGAATAAGTAAAGCATGCTTCCTAGCAGCAGAAATCTCCCCTTGGTCAGCAACAATAATGTAATTTTCAAACATAGGAATCCAAGCAGTAAAAGGTATGGTAGGCTCACCAGGATTTGGAATAATAGGTGCAGGCTGCTGCAGAGGTAGAAGAGCCATCCTTGTCGCCATTTGTTATGTTTTGGGTAGCCGAGGGTGAGTAGAGTATAACAGTGCTTTATTAGCAGAATCATGCAGCCATTACACAACAGTAAGCTTTCAATTTCACTATTAAGCTACCAGGAAGTATGCACAGTATAAGTATGAGAACAGTGACATCTACAGGCCAATTGTATAAACACCACATATAGTCTAAGGAAAACTGGGGAATCTCAATGAAAAAAACATTTTCTTAATTGAAAAATAATTGAAAATTCATCAGCTCTTTACAACATTCTTATTTTTGCATCACCTAGAATGTGAGTCCATTTAGACTATGTGGAAGCTGTTAGTGTAGTCTTAGAAAGACAATCCAGTACTCCAGTACTTTTCTGTTATCTTATACATTATAATACTCATTAAATAAATGATTTTAAACTCTGAAAAACTGTTTTAGCTTTACTGCACCTCCTAATCCTCTAAAATCTTACTAGATATATTAAAAGTTGCACAAGCGTAGGTATGCTGGTCCCCAGGGCAGGGGCAGTTTAACATGGAGGCTGTTTTACAAATACAGGATGCCAAGCTAATTAGCAGTGTTTTAACAGGCTTGGTTTCACTAGAGGAATATTGAGTTTTTAAGTGTTCTAAGAATAGCTTACTAATTAACACAGGATGAAGGGAGTATCTGTACATCTTTCCTGCTTGGGCACTGCAGATATAAACATGTTTTGGTGGACTGGATTTCTGGTGGAAACATATATGTGGCTGATCATGAGGAAACTGAAGTAATAATCTGTTGGAAGTGTAAATCACATGAATAATGTTCCATTCGGGAAAAATACTGAAACAGAGCCAATTATTTTCCTTGACTTCAACTTACATAGTTAAATTGGGATGTAAATAGACCAAAGAACATCAAGTTCAAACCCTCCAAACACACCTCAGTGCACGTACTGTATACACAACACTTATACTGACTTATGTATATAAATTATATATATTGATACCTATACTAATCTATCCGTATTTCTTACAGTCACAAAAGCCCTTCCATATGCTTGTTCAAGAAATAATCTAAATCACTGTTAAAGGCACTACATTCACAACATCACCCGGCAGAGCATTCTGCAACCTCACAGCCCTCACCATAAAGAACCAATTATACTGGTTTAAATAAAAGTTCAGTTCTTGAAGTCTAAAGGGGTGGCCTCACATTTGTTGATCCTTTCTACGCGAAAATATCTCCCACTACCTGTCTATATGATCTCTAATGTACTTGTAAAGAGTTATCTTGTTTCTTCTCAAACAACTTTTCTCCACAGAAAACAACCCCAAACTTGACAGTCTTCCCTGATAGTTTGTATCTTCAGTCCTTTTTACCAGTTTAGTAGCACATACGTATCTGTACTCTCTCCAGCACATTAATATCTTTCTTAAGGACCAGAGCCCAAATATGCACTGCATACTTTAGGTGAGGCCTTACCAGAGATGTATAAAGAGGAAAAACTATGGTTTCTTCCTTTTTATGCAAAACAGTACTTTATTTGCTTTATTGGCCACCCAGAGTTACACTGCTTGTTATCCACAAAAATTCCCAAATCCTTCTCAGTTTGGAAGTTTTCCAACACACTACTATTTAGTTCTTGTTATTGTAAATTTATTGACAAATTGAATTTTTTTTTACTATTTTCTCCTTTATTCTTTCGTTTTCTATACTTTATATGTCTACATCTAAACAACCCCCCTTACTCCCCGAGACTCTCACCATCACAAATCTTTAGCCACAACTCACCTGACTCTGCTACACACTACCACAATAAAACGGCTAGATCCTCAAATTTCGAAATAGTGACACTGAGATGCAAAGGCATTAACACTCCAGTAAATAGAGCCTGCCATGACTTCATGGCAACAGGGGCATAAATTCTAGTTTTTACAGAAAACCACTTAGTTTGGCAAAAATAGGAAAGCAAAGACAAGGTATACTTCTCTTCAGTCAGACATAAAACAAAAGGGTTGGCATCCTCATTCATAAATATTGCCCACTCCAAGGTACAACATTTAGATAAAGAAGGGCTCATTATACTGGTGAAGGGCATTCTTCTAAATTCAGCAATTACTCTCATAGCACTCTATGCCCCGAACGATAAGCAAGAAGAAGCAAGAAAACTTATTTTTTTTACATCTTTTTTTTAAAAGAACACAGAAGAGGTGAACTGATTGTGGCTGGAGATTTTAATAGTGTTAGTCACTCCCTGTTTTAGTCCACGCCTACTATAAACCACACCCATGTTACCACAAGACCAAGTCCACATTAATAGCACACCAAAAACCAAATGGTTGGTGCTCACTGCAGGGATATCACTCATATATGAAAAAAAGTTGTCATATTAAGACATACCCTTAAATCCATATTCCTCCTCTCCTGTGGATAACACAATTTCCCCCCCAGCACATGATTATTATTATGAAAAAGTGAATAAAGCAGACACTTTACCGGCAAAATTACTCACACAAAAAAACACCACCATGATACAAGCAATAAGGACTTCTACAGGAACAACAGTTTATAAACCCAGGGATATCAACTCAATTTGTAAATTACTACTCTTTATAGCGTCAGTTAGGTACCTCCTACTGCAGCAACCCCTTGAAAATTACAAAGTTATTTTACCAACGGAATCCCCAAAATTACAAATGGAAATAAATGAGGATTTTTTTACAAAGCAATACTATAACAGCTTCATAAAAGAACTACTCCCATATGCAATCATTATTTATAGTGGCAGAACTACCGCGGGAGCATGGAGATCACAGGAGGGATGGTGGGGTTCCCAGGTGTACGACCTGCAGCCAGCCTGGAGATGGGAAGTTATGATATTGATTTTTTAATAAACTCCTTCAAAATAAATGTAAGCTACCTCCTGATATGTTGAGTGCAAACATAACAGTCTTGCCTAAGCCGCCTAAAGATCTGATCTATTGCCAGAATTATTGTTCCATATCACTTATTAATGCTGACGTAAAAATTGATGGGAAAATTCTGTCAGATAGATTAGCTACATTAATGCCACAATTTATACACACAGACCAGGTAGGATTCATAATAGGGAGGTATGCCAATGACATCATCAGAAGGATCCTACATCTACTCCATCATGTCAAGAGCTGCCTCTCTCTGAATGCGGAGACGGGTTTCGACATGATGGATCTGCAGTTTTTGAAAGTTATATTGGAAGCCACAGGTTTGAAAGTGCAATAATGGCCCTATTTAACCATCTGATAGCTAGGGTAAGCACATCAGGATATTGCTCAGAGCATTTTAATATCTGCAACAGAACAAGGCAGGGGTGCCCATGGTCTCCCCTTCTCTTTGCGTTATGTATCAAGCCCTTAGCTCAGAGGATCAAAATGAATCCTGACAAAGCAGGCATCAATATACAGTAGGTAAGGAAACATTTAAAATAGCTTTATTTGCGGACTATACATTACAATCTAAATATGCAGAATGGATTTAGAGTGAACAACTCAAAGTCAGAAGCCCTAACGCTATCAGTCAAGGCCCATGCCAAGTTAATATCTAGGCATTAACTTGGCTCCAAAACTTAAAGTCATATATAAGAATTATTCCCCAGTAATCAAAAAACTGAATACACTATTACACTCATGGTGGAAAAACCCATATCATGGCTAGGGAGACTACACACTCTGAAAATGATTATTGTCCAAAAAATCCTATATTTAGTTTGTGCACTACCCATCCCAGTTAATATTAATATTTTGGATGACGACCAATGGCAAGCTATTTTTGAGAAATAAGCATAGCATCCATCAATACAATCATAAAACAAAATGCCTATAAGACCCTATACAATTGGTATCTCACTCCAGCTAAATAAACAAAATCTATGGCTCTGACACAAAGTGCTTCAGGGGCTGTGGGGCAGTAGGCAATGAACTACACATGTGGTGTTCATGCACCTTCCCGACTATGGAAAGATGTTTTCGGACTTATGAGTCAACTACTACACAAGAAGGTTCATCCGAATCCTTGGCTTGCATTACTACACCACAAATCAGAATCTCTTACCAAAAAGGAATTTAAGCTATGCTCATAAATATGTCTTGTTACCAGATGACCTATAGCAAAAAGAAAAAATGCAAAATGGTTCCTCCACAACTCCCTGAAGTAAAAAATAAAATTTGGTGGGTATCCACCATGGAAATGCTGTCAGCACCAATACATGATAAAATACGAAGAGACTTGTTCCCTATGGATACTATGGACTGAAAGCCACTCTACTCAAACAACATTTAATTCCACCACTGCATAAAAATATATACAAACAATATTCCAAGCATTGCATGTTAGATGGATGGGTAATTCACCTATGCAATAGAAAATATGAACTTACAATCTAAAGGCCAGGTGAGAATCCCATCTTTTCTTCCCACTTCCCTTTTCCTACTCTCTTTAACTTACTCTCATATTTCCCTCCCTATAAAACTGCTCAAGTTTTGTTGGCAAACATTTCATAAATAAAACATTTAAAAAATAAATAAATAAGGACTCCACAAGGTTCTTGCAGCAAACAAACAGAACACGTTTATTGTCCAAGACAATGTCAACAGGGTTAAAACAAGATCCACTGAGGCAAGGTAGCACAAGATGTTAATAGTCAGGACACTTCTGAGGAGGAGAGTCAGAATGATGCACAACATGTGGAGACAGCTAGGGAATTGTAAAGATCATCCATAAAGTTTCAATGCTCTATGTGGTCCAAATCCCATACAGTGGAAATGATCAGGGAGAATAATCTAAGACTGATTCCCAGAATGCAGTCCCTTCACTTAGGCAAAGCCTTTCTAAAGCTGCTCTGGGAGGGGTGTCGCCGACCCTCTAAACTGCTCTAAATTGAAACATTTAGTTGATACATTTCTTATCTCTGTCGCTGCTGAGCAGAATCCAATAGTTTCATTACAGGCAGCTGTTAGAATTGATACAATAGTTGCTAAAACTCCAGAGATGCTGTGAAATGTATCAACTAAATGTTGCAAAATTGTAACAGTTCAAAATCTGCACCTGAATTACTGAGCTGCCAGACTGAAACACCAGAGACAGGAACCTTAAAGGGGAACTCCACAAAAACATAATTTAAGCTTTTTTTTGAAACAGACTTTTCATGATTTTTAATGGTTTGGAATAGTCCCCTAAGCCCCCTGCTCTCCTGCTGATCTGTCTGAGTACTTTGCTGAGCTGGCTGACTGCTGTTACTTTGTATCAGCAGCCATCTGTCCTTAGCCTGCATCCTCCAAACCCCAGAATTCCCTGCAATAAGGAACAGAACATCACAGTGCAATGCATTGTGGGTTATGTAGTTCCTGCATGCTGTCTGTAAGCTGTGGAGAAGTTGTTACAATTTGTAACATCAGTGTTTTAGTCCCTACTTCCCTGCCAGGATTTCAAATGATGCAGAAAGAGAAGAACTGTTAAACAGCTGGATCTCAGCATAGAAAATGTTATTTACCACCTTCCATGGATCGACCTAATCCATAGACGAATCAGACACAGGGACCATCCGGCTTTAGCCAGAACAATGGAAACCTGGGACAAAATTAGGTCTAAATGTGGACTTCACAAACATCCTTCCCCTTTACTTCCGATAATAAACAACCCTGCCTTCCCACTGGGACAAGGTACCTCGAGGTTCCAAAAATGGCTTATTCAGGACAACCTACAATTAGTTCACTTTATGGAAAAGGGCAAACTTCCCCAATGATAAGTTGAGACATTCACATCAGATGTCTGCTGCCAATTTATATGCACTTTCCCAAATCCTACACTACCATTGAAGCTTAGGAGGGGACAAAGTCCTAAACAGACAATTGCTACCATTTGAATCTATGTGTGCTGCAGACCATTCCCCGACAAAAACAATGTCAGCTTTATACAAACTGCTACAAGAATTACCTCAGGTGCCACTATTAGAGAACTTTCAGAAATGGGCTAGAGACGTGGAAATGGATCTAGGAGAGTCACAATGGACTACAATAACCCGCATGCTAATGAACAGCTCAAGATGTTGTAGAATGAAAGAGACCAACTATAAATTGCTCTCGAGGTGGTATCTCACCCTGTCCAGACTCCACAAAATATGGCCAGCCACTCCAGATAAATGCTGGAGGTGTCAGCAAACCACTGGTATCTTACGTCATATATTCTGGGACTGTCACAAGTAAAGCCTTTTTGGCAACAAGTTAGAAGCCTAACTGAACAGATAACCAAATCCCCTATACCAGATGACCCAGCCTACATATTGTTATTTCATTTAGACAAACCAATTTCACAATTTTTCTCAACCATAGAGCCACATCTATTAAACTCTGCAAAAATGCTGATCCCTACACATTGGAAACATACTCATCCTCCAAAGATTTAAGAATGGCTAACCAAAGTAAATGAGATCTACAGGTTTGAGAAAATATCCAGTTTAGCCCCGGAAAAGATGACAAAATTCATAGCCAGATGGGTGCACTGGACCTACTTCAAAGACTCTGATAACTACACATCTTTGATTACCATGAATAGAGACCAGACTATTCAGAACTGTATCCTCACCTCTAAAAATCAGGATATGCAATCTCCTTATTCCCATCCCTTTCCTCCTACGTCTCTCTTTCATCTATTCCCACACCCTTCTATCCAAGACTATTCTTAAATCCCCCCCTTTTTTTTCTCCCTTTATTCCCCTCCCCCCCTTATTTTGTTGAACGATAGGCACGTAGGCCATAGTATAAATTGCCTCGAATACATATCTTGAACCTAATGTAATGAAAACCTGCAATGGAACATCCGCATTTGGCAACTAAGATAGATTGTTCATTGAAATACTGCCTGTCTTGAGATTTTTCACTGTCGGTTTGAAATACTGTATTGTATTGTTTTATTGAATGTTGCAATAAAAATCATAATAACAAAAAAAAAAGAAAATGGCATTTATTCATACTTTTTGAAGAAACAGGTAACTATGATGGGTATATTAGGGGTTTCTGTGTTATGTGGGCCTCTTTATCAAATTTTGGTTGGGAAGCTGGAGTTCTCCTTTAAAATTTGAATTTAGATTTTAGAAAAATGGTAAAAAATAAAAAAATGGAAAGCAATTGGAAAAAGTCTTTATTTCTGCTGAACAATCTGAAAACAACTCAATTGGAAAAGTATTTGGAAGGTGAACAACCCCCTTAAATTGTGAATTTGCTGGTTTTCCGAGGGTATCTTTCATAAATATTATAAAGACAGCACACAGGAACTGTGGATGAGGAATTCTGATCTTATAGGTTTTCATTTATATGATGCTGTATACATTTTTTAGAGTAAAGACAGTCCTGCTTACTCAGCAGAAGGGTTCATCTGATGATGAATGAAGGTCATTTTAAATAGCATTATTCTCTTGAAGGTTAGTCTGGGATTACATTTTTCTCCTGCTACAGGAGAATTAAAGCCTTACATTTACTAATGCATTTACTGTTTCTCTTTCCTGATTGTTGACATGGAGATGAAATTACAAGCCATAATTCTAATGATCATTTTAAATGGTCAATTTAATACTGATTTATTTCATCATTCATTAATTATCGGAATGCTGTTTCCAGCAACCAGTAGCAGTTCACTAAATTTACAGCAAATTTTCAGTTTGTGACGGCTCATTCATGAAGACTTGAACAGAATAAAGATGGTCTCTTAACAGTATGTTCTTTTACTTAGAGGGGGGGTCTGATTGCTAAAACTTTTTTGCACAAGCAATATTTAAGGAAGCCTGTGTGAGTTTACTTATCATTTTGTGACAAAATAATATCAGCAATCTTTGTTATTTTAGCTGATTGGTACCTAAAAGTCAAAAGACACAAGCAATCTTAAATTGCCCCCAGCCAAGAACACACTGTTAAGATACCATCTTTATTCTGTGTGTTTTGTTCCATCTTTACATGCTAAACACACAAACAGTAAATGTATGAACATCATGTGTAGATTCTGTGCAGCTGTTGGCTGGAGCCTGGAGAACTATGAGGAAGCTACATCTCTGGGTGTTTCCCCTGTGGCAATTGCAATATGTGCAGTAGGATGTCTAAAATCACCAACTTTGAGGATCGTTTCGGCACTATTCATAATGTTAACCATTACATAAATTGCCGAACTCAAGGCGTAATATACTGCATAGAATGTCCGTGTAACAAACGGTACATAGGAATGACCACTCAAATGCTTAAAACAAGAATGCAGCAGCACTGCAGTACAATTAGAACCGCTGGTAACGAAAATAAAAGTGACAAAACAATTTCCACTGTGGCTCAACATTTTAAAAAACTACATAACAAGGATCCCTCTACTATGAAGTTCTGGGCATTGGAGAAAGTCGAATTGGGAATACGCAAAGGAAACCTGGAACAAGCTCTGTTAAAAAGGGAGAGCTTTTGGATCTTTAGAATGAATACAGTATCCCCTATAGGAATAAATGAAAATAATTTATTCACATCATTTATTTAATTAATTTTATAAATCCATTAACTTAGTAGAAACCAAATAAATATGCTATTTTTAACTGATGCTCTGATGATATATAAATATATATTTTATAAAATACATAATGGAATATATTTTAATTGATGCTTAATAAATATGTTATTTTATAATAATCACAGTTCTTATATATGCACACTAATTAATTTAATTCATCTGAAGCCAATAGGTTAATAATAATAGGTTCATTTAATAAGAACAGTCCTCCTGAGCTGTTAAGAATGCTGGCAGTGATACCTGTGATTTGCGTTATATATGTTAAATAGTTGTATTAAGTTCATGATTCTGCGCATTAAACGCTACACATACGCTACATGGTATCCATGACAACACATGGTAGCGAATCCTCGCGATAGATACACTGACCATTGCGAGTAGGGTTTAAGTCTTGCGATATTTCCTATAGTGACGCACCGTAAGGAAGTGATTTAAACCCGACGCTGGAGGTACGCTCTTATTACGCCTTGATAAAGCTATCACTGCGAAACGCGCGTCGGCGTTTGGAATTCTTTTAACTTTAAACTTTAGAATAATTTCAGTCTTTGGGAAACGGAATAGAAGGGGTGGGAAAAGAAATCTATTTCTATTTAGTGCTCAGGTATCTCCTTTCTCTCTGCCGCTAAAGCTCACAAGAGCCCGTGGATTCGTGGTTTTTTTTAGGCTTATTTAGCTTCCTTACAGAACAGGATTTAGTTTAAAACACAAGACCACAAGTCCCGGGTACTCTGCCTCCTTATCTTTGTGGTGTCCCAGGGATAGAAAACAATTTAGGTAGCAGTTTTTGGGACAGCTCCACCCTCTCCAATTTTCTATTTCCTACTTGAAATCTTTTTAACCTGAGCATTTTTGTGTGTTTTTAACAACTATTTATCCCATTAATTGTGGTCCTCCTTATATCAACTACACTATTTATTATTTATGATTAATTACTTGGCACTGTTTAGCACTTTACAACCAATTAATTTGTAAGCAATTGTGAAATTTTGGTAATTGCTACCTTATAATAAACCGATTAGCACTTAAAGCACTTTAGTATTTTATTCTAATTAATTCCTGGTCGGATTGATTGCGGGTGAAAATATAAGGTATTTGATAATACACTGTATTATAAGGCTATTTATTTATTTGTGCAATTCATTCTTATAGCACTGGCACTTTAACGTAATTGTAACTGGTGCAAACTAAGCACATTAGTATTTTTAACGTTCAGTGTTTGCCCCCAAGCAATCACAAAATACTGTATAAGTAGTGTAACATCTGAGGAACTGCTGTACGAGTGGGAGGCAATTGGGGTTCTTTTTTCTTTGCATATAGAAGCTACATCTCTGTTTGAAGTAAAGGGAATGGTATGTTTGTTGCCACTGCCACTACTTTTTAACCATTGCTAATTCCCATTGTAAATAAAGGCTACACAACTAGAAAGTAATCAGAACTTCCCCAAATTTTCATCTGTCTGCTGTACTTAGACACCCTCTAAAGGATACAGCAAATAAGTGTATACATTCTTCTCTGTATCAAGGTCTGATTGCAGACTGTTTTCTTGCTTATGTACCTGGCAATAATTATTTTAAAATGTTTGCTTTACCAATATTACAAGCACAGAGCAGTTTATGTTTCTTCTGCAACCTATGTCAGTTGCCTTTTTTTTTTACTATTCTACATGAGCAGCATTCAGCAACAGTATAATTCCTGTATATGTACAGGAATGGAGATTGGCCATTGATATAATAGGACAAAAGGTCAAATGAAATATATCTTTGTGGCTATTCTGGCTTTCATGGACTTTCGATACATCAAAACCTTACCTGTCAATAAATAGCTGAAAAAGCACAATGTTACTACTACAAAAATGGGAAAGCAGTGTTCTGCAATATAAGGTTGGAATGTTAAAGGTTTATATATTTAATTAGCGTAAGGAACAGATCTATTTGCCCCAATTAATTCTGCATCCTATTGACCTGGGGAGAGAAGTAATGATTTGGTAAGGAAGACAAAAGAATTACTTGTATGTGCCTCGGGTAAAGATTTAACTCCTGAACTAACTAGCAAATTGAACTGTATAACAAATACAAAACATTTGAGGGTGTGCTGCTTAAACTTTACAACCCTCTTTGTTATGCCTACAGCATTGTTTTATTGTTTATGTTGCATCAGTTAGTGATTTAGTTGTATGGTATGTGCATTGTTATAAAAATGTCCTTCTTAGGTCACCATACCCTTTCCATGTGAACATGTGTAATACCAGGAAATCTGCCATCTTTACAGTGTTCACAGCTAAACAACACCATACGCAGTAATCCTACCCCATCCAGCCTTGTGGTAACATTAGGGTTGCCATCTGTCCAGTTTTGACCTGGACAGCCCGGTATTTTGAAGGCCTAGGTCAAAACTTCCTGCCCGGTTTTCCAAATAAGGAAAACCGGGCAGTATTCCCTTGATTGACAAGGCAATTGGCTAATTGCCGATCACCGCAGCATAGCCCCACCCCCTGATGTCATAGCCACTCCCATCTATGTCACTGTCCCACCCACTGACATCATGGCCCCACCCCCTGCCCGGTCTCAGATGCACGGAAACGTGGCAACCCTAGGTAGCATCGTTGGTAGGTATTACTTATACCACAATCCTGGCCTATAAATGCAGATCACCATTATCTGTTTTGTACGTTTATACAAGTTTTATAACAGGTTATATATGCAGCTACCTCATGGCACTGCTATACAGTAAATGTTCCTCCCCAGGTATCTATGCCCTATATTATATACTGATGCCTCTCAGTAACATATGCTACACAGTGCTTATGTATTTTCTATATTATGATGTATTGTACAGCCTTATTAAGCACTGTCATTTTCTGTCTTCCCCAGTTTTACACCTTCCCCTTTATTAATAAAACTGAAGCTCAATACCCTGTGTCAGTGGATTAATGAAGGAAGGAGTTTAGCTGTATGTCAAGCTACACACTACCCCAGGGTAACACATAGTGAGGACAGAACACTTACTTGCAAAAGAAAAAACAAACTTCACCTAGCATCAAGTACTTTTGTCTGTAAAGTACACAAGGCACTCTGCCTATAGCTTCATGAGCATCAGAATCAGCCAAATGTTATTTCATTCTGGGTAAAAAAAAATCACCACAGCCCTCAAATAATGTCTAGATATATCTGTAAGCTTAACATTTAATAGAGGGGGAAATGGTCTATCCTTTACTATACTAAATGCAATTCTAATCTTAATCTTCTACTTTCCATGTTTAGAATCAGCAGACACAAAATCAGCACCAGCAACAAACAGCAACTCAGAAGCAGGCTACAGTTCAGCAGCAGCAGCAACAACAAAACAGCAGCCAGACAAATGGTACAGGTGGAACAGCTGGAGCCACACTTCAGCACAGTCAAGACTCCAGTCTTAACCAGGGACCACAGAATAAGAAGCCACGCATGGGGCCTTCAGCCAATAACTCTGGTGGATCCTCCCTGATGCCTTCAGATTATCAGGTGCAGAAGTGCTTTATTGAAATCAATATGGGCAAATATTGCTGCTAAATTTACATTTTAGTGTATGTGATTTTAAGGGAATGTGGTACACTGCATAATAAAGTGCCAACCTCTTAACATCAACCTCTTACTTTACAGCTGGGCACTGTATTATATATTTGCCACAATCTTTGTCAAATAAGTTATTATATAATGGGAATGTTTTTAGTTATGAGCACAGGTGTGGGAAGAAATAGGTGCAATTCTTTTCTTTCTCATTACTAAGTTTTTGTTTCTTTCCCCATATTATCCTGTATAGTTTTTTTTTTAAATTAAACAGGAGAACAGTGAGTGGACTATTGTAGTAAGACATAAATATATGCATGTATAAATGTATGTTTAATTCGAGACGGCTGTATAGCTGCCATGTATTCTTTTCTTCTATAATTTTTTCATATTTCTATGTCTGCACGGCTAGATAAATATTTTTTGTTTAATTTTTGCTGAGTAATGACTGTAATATGCGGTATATGTGGTTATGTACAGGTCTCCAATTTATATTGTAGATACAGACATAATTTTAAAAGTAGATGACAGAATTTTTTAGATCCTATAAAATATAACCTTTGAAGCAGTGATTAGTATTGAGGATATTAGCAGTCACCTCAAAGTTCCGTGTATAATAGCATTCAGAGTTTGGCCTTGTGCCAGGTATTATCTATTTGTACTGTATATACTGGCACTAACTGATCTGGATATATAGTATTACTACTATTAATAGGAGGTATTATTACTATCCATAGCACATCAGAACTTGAAACTGCAGAAAAATAATTCAAATATAGTGTAGTGATTTGTACATGCTTCTGCATACTAGTGTGCATGTGGCAATCCAGGGTAACCACTCAAAAATGCTGCATTTTTGGTTCTTAAAGTGTTTTACACATGTGTTAGGGCCCTTAAAAGTTAAAAGTGGAATGTTTCAATTAGGCTTCTTTATCTCATTTCATATGATCACTAATGGCTTGTTCTGTGGTTGCAGCAGTAAATTTAATAATTTCAAGCTTAATGATCTGCTCAGTTATGCTGTCTTGTAACTTCAGTCAAGGGCAATTGAAAGCCTAATGGGTGGATAAGAGGGAGTGAAGGGGACACCTACATACTAGTAAGCTCTTTAGGGCAAGGCTCCCTTTGCTTCTTATATGTTTTATTGGTTGCTTTTCTATCTTGTATGTTCAGTGTATACATCCATTTATTGTACAGCTCTGTTATTATTATTATTATTAATAATAATAATAATAATAATAATATTGGGTCTCTGTGCTCAAGCTAGAACAGTTTCCAAATTGCCTTATTTTAGCACAAAAGAACCCTACTTGCTGAAAACCAGTAAAACAGGGACATGGACTATTGTGAATCCAATGACAGCATAGCACATCACAAAATATGAAGCTCACTGTCCTGTAAATAATCAATTGAATTTATTACCTGTTGAAAGATTTGTAAATGTGAAACATGCCATAAATAATATACATTTTTTTTGACTTCTGTTTTGTTAGTTCTGAAGGGGAACTATTATCACATTAGTTTGTGAATCATTCTGTAGCAAATGAAGCATTTTCAAATAAAAACTGCATATCCATGTCCTCTTGTATAAAACCACTAGGAAATATATAGGATTAGACCATTTACGCATCTGTACTGTAGCTTGACATCTAAATTGACAGGTATTTTGTATAATTTTTAGTTGTAAGTTTATCTTATATGGCTGGAATCAGTTCAGGTGGGTGATTCATCCCTTCCAGGTAATACTAAACCTGTCAGCAAGTTCACCTGAACCAAAAATAGCTGTAAACGAAACATAATCAGGTTTCCTAAAATAACAGAGTAAGGCTTCCACGATCAGTATTGAATTGCAATAAGAGTAAGCTTATTTTATTAGGAGAATTGTAACAATGTAATGCACCAGTACCACCATAAAATTGCTGAAATGCATATGTGTATTTATTTTGTTTGCAGTGTACAACATAAAAAGGCTGGAAAAATAACTAAATTGTTTTTATTCCACACAGAAATCATTAAATGGACTGTACAAAATTAATGACACTTTAGAAGGTATAACAAATATTTTGATTATATATATATATATAAACAGAACATAATGAATTATTTCTTAAAAGGGCTGTTGCTAAACATTATACCTTTAGTTTGAATTGTCTGTGTCAGAAAAAAGAGCAGAAAAATATGTGATAAAATTGTATGTAAGCATAAACAATCTCAAGGATACAAGTCAGTTTCCACAGACCTTAATGTTCCTGTGTTCACCGTACGCAGAGTTATAAAGAAGTTGGAGGTCAATAATAATGTAGCTAATCTACTTTAACATGGACACATGAGCAGATCAGATCAAATTAGATACAGAGATGAGTTTTTTCCAATGATGGTCAAAGAATTTTGATCAACTGCCAGACAGAGTTGGGATGACACTGTTTTAACTTGCATCATCCATCACCACCTCTGTGAAATGGAGCTCTAGGGTTGAAGAAACATGAGAAACATAAGAAAGGCCTAGAGGAGTTTGTCAAAACCACCTAAACAGGTTATATTCTTTCTGGGTGATGGTCCTGTGGATAGATGAGTAGAGATTTTTGTTAAAGCACTACATCCCTTTGTTAAGGAAAAAAAGGAGCGTTCAGGGTACTTCAGTCTATTCATGGCATCACAAGTTCAGGAGATCAGGAGGCATTTTGGAAAGGAATACAAAAGCCAGTGTTTGAAGCATGGTCACAGAACACAGAGTGGCGGAACTATCGGGGGAGCAGGGGGTGCGAGCGGACCAGGGCCCGCAGCCCCTCAGGGCCCCCCGGCAGCTCGCTCGCCAGTGATATCAGTCGTGTACGGAGGGGGGGCGGGGCCCGGCTGCGCGTCACGCAACAGGGCCCGCGCCCCTCTAGTTACGGCACTGTCACAGATCATGCTTATGGAAAGGCATGCATTTTATTTTAGTTTATTGTTCCAAAGGGTGTTAATAAATCTGCCCCAAAGTCTAGTGTGTCAATAAGTCAGATCAGAATTTAAGTTATGGGTGGAATAACAAAGTTCTGTAATATTCATACTAAAACAAGGAATTAAGTAAACCTGATCAATATACAATGTGTTTTGCACTAGATTTTATTGGAATTTGTGAGCTATTTGAAAAAGTGAAATGATGCCAATATTTTTGCCACAACTGTATTGGGAAAACTATAAAAAATGTATAGCTTAACTTTTAAGAAGGATTTGGAATGAGAGTAATAGCTGTGGAAAAATAACCACATAGATTTTTTTAGGGGTTAGTTCTTGTTGGAATCTGCTCTATTTTGGGGTGCCTAAAGACTAGGGATGTAGCGAACTGTTCGCCCGCGAACTGTTCGCCCGCGAACTAGTTCGCGCGAACTTCGACCGTTCGCGTCCGCCGAATGTTCGCGAACGTTTGGGAACGTTCGCATTTTGAGTTCGCGTTCGATCGTTCGACCATTTGACCATTCGAATTCCTTCGACCGCTAAAAATCGAACGATTTCCATTCGTTCGAACGATTGTAAGCATTCGATCGAATGAAAAGCATTCGATCGAATGAAAAGCATTCGATCGAATGGCTTCGATCGTTCGATTCGAATGAAAATCCTTCGATCGAACGATTAAAATCCTTCGATCGTTCGAATCGAACGATTTTAGCGGGTGTTCGAAGTTCGCGAACTGTTCGCATTTTTTGCCGGTGTTCGCGAACGGTGTTCGCGAACGGCGTTCGCGAACACCAAATCGGCAGTTCGCTACATCCCTACTAAAGACAGCCTGATATTTAAATAAGTGGTGTTTATTTACAAAGGAATTCAAAGGTATAAAAAAAAGTGACCTAACTAAGAGAGAGACCTAAGTGTAAGGAAGAAAGGGATAAGGAAATTTGTAATGGAGGGGAGTGGAAATGCCCTTTATATGTACATGAAGAAGTCCATTCAAACATGCATACTAACCTTTTATCAGGACAGCCACACCCAAAAGACCCAGCCAATTTAGTTGATGCTAGCTGTTTTTGGAGAAGTTTCATCTCTTCTTAAGTAGGTAAGGGAGTGAAATCAAGTTAGGATGCATTGTGGATGAAATCCCATAGTCCAATTCTCCAGGTGTCACATTGTTCATCCAACAGGGTCTCCTTTCCTTTGGAACTCTTGCTATCCCTGCATCCACACCAGTGTATGTATAATGTGTATACATTACTGTAGCTGCAAGGTTTGTTTTATGGCAGGGTGGCTGTTGTCCAGGCTTGCACCTACACAGTTGCCATTGATGGAAAGGCAGATATCTGTTAACTCATTGTGTATAGTGGGCTTACTGTGAAATATCCGAAATCCAATACTACAGTTCTTTTATTTACAAATGAGTCACAATGCTGCAGCATCTGTGGTGAGAAACTGTTGTATTAATTCTAACAGCTGCCTTTAATGAAACTCAATGATTCTGCCAAAGATAACAGATGTATCAACTAATCTAATATTTTGATTTAGAACAGTTTATAGAGTTGTGACCCCCTCCCCCAAGCTACTTTAGAAAAACATAAGGTTATATCAGGAATATTAGGAAGACAGTCACAAACACAAAATAAAAAGTAATTGAAAAAGTTTTTATTTCTGAACAACTAAACTGAAAAAAATGTTGGAAGGTGAACAACCCCTTTAAGGTTAATAAAACGGTAAGACCAATAATATAGACATATTTATCTTTTGGGATTGAAGGACATAAAAGTATTCCAATCTTAATTTTCTGTGACTGAATTAATGAACATCCCCACAGGGAAAGGGACACTGACAGCTTAACCCTTTAAGTGCCAGCAGAATTTCACATTTTGGTTACGCGAAATGCCAGCCGTTTTTAAGCATTTTGTGCTCTCTCACTTTAGGGGCATTTTCTGAGGGGAAACCTATAGTTTACCTAGGAAAACTATACATTGTTTTTTTCGGTAGAAACTGAGCTTTCTAAATCTGCCTGAGTTTTCATGTATTTCCACCTGTGCAAAAAAATTTATAGTGCTAAATACCAAAAAAAAATGAAAAATTACCATTTTTCATCGTATATCAATTTATACCAGAAAAATATTTCATTTTACAGATGAAAATCCAACTGATTTGGAAAACCTTATGTCTCTCGAACGTGCCAATACCAGATATGTATAGTTTTAGGGAGATTTAGGACTTCTGTACAGCAAAAACTCCCGGCAGTATATTAATGAATTTTGAAAGCACTAAGGCAGAAAACGGCATGCTTTAGATTCCAAGGCAAAAAATCCTGAAACCGTAGGTTTACCCCAGAAAACCATACATTTTTGAAAAGTACACATTCTGCCGATTACAAAATGGGTAACTATGTCTCTCTACTCCCAACTACCAAACATAAAAGCTTGTCTGAACATAGCGGTTTTTCAAAAAAAAATTCAAAATTCTCAAAAAATCATTTCAAAGGTTTTATTTTGCTGCTCCGCATATCCCAAACTATATTAGGTACCAAGAAAAAGCACCTGAAATATGATTGCCAGGGGTCCACTGAACAGTTTGATACCCATTATGCATAGGTTTACCAAAGTATCTGGCATTTAGAGACACCAATATGAAGTTAGCACATCCAAATTGTTCAGGACTTTACTTCAGCTACTGAGAAATAAACACATTGACTGCATTTTTTGTGGGGTAAAAACACAGAAATATATGTTTACCCCCCAAACCCATATATTTTTGGAAAGTACACATTCTACTGAATCTAAAATGGGTACCCATGCCTTTCTGCTCCAAACTACTGAGTCGCAAGGCTTTCCCAAAATTGTCGGTTTTGGTGAAATATCTGAAAATTGCCTCAAACCTTCAACTTCCCAGCACCATATCACCCACGTATCATTATGTACTAAGAAAAGGCACCCTAAATATGATTGCCAGGGTTCCTCTGAACATTTTGGTGGCCATTGTTCATAAGTTTACCAAAGTATCTGGCATTTAGAGGCCCCAAATGAAGTTAGCGCATACAAACAGTCCCGTGGGTAACTTCAGCTAATGAAAAATCAACACATTGACTGCATTTTTGTGGGGTAAAAACCCAGAAATATATGTTTACCCCCCAAAACCCATATATTTTTGGAAAGTACACATTCTACCGAATCTAAAATGGGTACCCATGCCTTTCTGGTCCAAACTACTGAGTCGCAAGGCTTTCCCACAATTGTCGGTTTTGGTGAAATATCTGAAAAGTGCCTCAAAGCTTCAACTTCTCAGCACCATATCACCCATGTATCGTTACGCACCAAGAAAAAACACCCTAAATATGATTGCCAGGGTTCCTCCAAACAGTTTGGTGGCCATTGTTCATAGTTTTACCAAAGTATCTGGCATTTAGAGGCCCCAAAATGAAGTTAGCACATACAAATTGTCCTGTGGGTAACTTCAGCTAATGAAAAATCAACACATTGACTGCATTTTTGTGGGGTAAAAACACAGAAATATATGTTTACCCCCCAAACCCATATATTTTTGGAAAGTGCACACTATACAGAATCTAAAATGGGTACCCATGCCTTTCTACCCCAAACTACTGAGTCGCAAGGCTTTGCCAAATTTGGCGGTTTTGGTGAAATATCTGAAAATTGCCTCAAAGCTTCAACTTTCTAGCATCGTATTGTCCATGTATCATTACCAGCATAAAGCATCCTAAATATAAACATAGGGGTCTACTAAACAGTTTGATGCCCAATGTGCATAGATATACCAAACTATGTGGCGCACAGAGACCCCCAAATGACAATATGTATAGACATTTTCATGGCTGACGCTCTGGCTGCTGCAATATAACCACCCGGTGTGTGTATTATGCGACATTAGACCACCTAACAGTACAGAGACCCCAGAAAACCATATATTTTCAGAAAGTACATATTCTGACGAATCCAATATGGGTAAATAAGTGTTTCTACTGCAAACTGCCAAACTGCAAAGCAATGCTGAACATAACGGTTTTATCAAATTTCTGAAAATCGTCACAAAGCTTGAATTTTACCCCATTTTATGCCACACATTTCGTAACTTATCAGCATAAAACATCCTAAATATGAAGGCCAGGGGTCTACTAAACACTTTGATGCCCAATATGCATAGATATACCAAACTATGTGGCGCACAGAGACCCCCAAATGACAATAGTGTATATACATTTTCACGGCTGACACGCTGGCTGCTGCAATATAAGCACCTGGTGTGTGTATTATGCGACATTAGACCCCCCTAACAGTACAGAGACCCCAGAAAACCATATATTTTCAGAAAGTACACATTCTGACGAATCCAATATGGGTAAATAAGTGTTTCTACTGCAAACTGCCAAACTGCAAAGCAATGCTAAACATAACGGTTTTTATCAAATTTCTGAAAATCGTCACAAAGCTTGAATTTTACCCCATTATATGCCCCACATTTCGTAACTTATCAGCATAAAACATCCTAAATATGAACGCCAGGGGTCTACTGAACACTTTGATGCCCAATATGCATAGATATACCAAACTATGTGGCGCACAGAGACCCCCAAATGACAATAGTGTATAACATTTTCACGGCTGACGCGCTCGCGGCTGCTGCAATATAAGCACCTGGTGTGTGTATTATGCGACATTAGACCCCCCTAACAGTACAGAGACCCCAGAAAACCATATATTTTCAGAAAGTACACATTCTGACGAATCCAATATGGGTAAATAAGTGTTTCTACTGCAAACTGCCAAACTGCAAATCAATGCTGAACGTAACGGTTTTTATCAAATTTCTGAAAATTGTCACAAAGCTTGAATTTTACCCCATTATATGCCCCACATTTGATAACTTATCAGCATAAAACATCCTAAATATGAACGACAGGGATCTACTGAACACTTTGATGCCCAATATGCATAGATTTACCAAACTATGTGGTGTACAGAGGCGCCCAAATGACAGTAGTGTATATAAATTTTCATGGCTGACGCTCTGGCTGCTGCAATATAAGCACCCAGTATGTGTATTTGCACCATAAGACCCTCTAACAGTATGGAGACCCTAGAAACCATATATTTTTTAGAAAGTACACATTCTGACAAATCTAAAACAGATAATTACATCTTTCTACTGCAAACTACCAAACTGCAAAGCTATGCTGAACGTAGCGGTTTTTATAAAATTTCTGAAAATCGTCACAAAGCTTTATTTTACCCCATTATGCGCCCCACATTTCATAACGTATCAGCATAAAACATCCTAAATATGAACGACAGGGGTCTACTGAACACTTTGATGCCCAATATGCATAGATTTACCAGACTATGTGGCGCACAGAGACCCACAAATGGATATATATAGTAGATAAAATTTACATAGGCAAAACAAAATAACACAGAACAGTGTGAAATGCAAATAAATCACCAAAAACTAATAAAACCACAAAAATCAATGCTTTTTTTTCACACTAGTGTAATCGGCCACCAGAATTACCGTTTGAATATTTTAGCTGGGCCAAATCGATTATACGGACAGAAACAATTGAACAACACAAATGCAGAGCTGAAAATGCAATAAAATGGCTAAAAATTCAATAAAATGGCTAAAAATGCACCAAAATACCCAAAATTGCAATATAACCACCAAAATAACATACAAAAGCTATTGCACAGTACGGTTAGCGAATACGCTATTTGGAACGGCAATAAAACATTTTTTTTAGCCAAAAAAGAGACGATGCGATAAGAAAAAAAAAAAAAGTCACAAAGCCATATATGTACATATGCGTGTGCACAACGGGTAAATTGCATGTTATTTGCGAGTGTGCGCGTGTGCAATTGTACATGGGTGCTGTGAGTGTGTGTGACCCCCCCCAATCCCCAAAAATCTATGTGTGAGTGTGTGTAAGTGTGAATGTAAGTGTATATTACTGTAATAAGTGTGTGTTGGTGTGTTTGTGTGTTTTTGTGTGTGTAAATGTTACATTTAGCTGGGGTAGATGCATCAGATCGATGATAAAGGGCCCCACGCAGCAGATCTCCAGCTCCAACGGTCATCAGGCAGGGGGGGCGGAGCTGGGCGGAAGTGAAGTGCAGGCAGCAGCAGGACGCATAGGAAACGCGTCCCTGCTGCTGCTTTGGGGCCCCTGGGCGATCGCGCCCCAGGAGCCACTCGATCCCCTGCTCTGCTCGTTGTCTAAGGGCAGGGGATGGTGAAGGAACGGAGCGAGCGGCTCTAACAGCCGCTCCTCCGCTCGCAAACCCGGAAGTGCTGCAGAACGTAGAATCTACGATCTGTGGCACTTTGGTCCTTTGATCCACAGAACGTAGATTCTACGTTCTGTGGCACTTAAAGGGTTAATATTGCTCTGTGTAATTCAATGCATTCCAATGGAAACAAGCTTATATCAATAAGGCTGCTAGCTTAGATCTCTTCTCTCTCTCTCTCTCTCTCTCTCTCTCTCTCTCTCTCTCTAGGCGTATATATATGAGAGGTATATTGAGGTGGAAAAGGGAAAACATTTTTTACTTTCTTGTTTTGTGACAAAAAGTCACTCAATTTCCCTTCTTGCCCCTAATTTGCATATTCAAATTCGGATTCGGGTTCGGCCGGGCAGAAGGATTTGGCCGAATCTGAATCCTGCTGAAAATGGCCGAATCCAGGCCCAATCCCGAACCGAATCCTGGATTCGGTGCATCCCTAATATATATATAATACACAAAAGCCATGAATATGTAAATTATATCCTTATAAACGGTGAGTTCTGATGTCATCAGTTATAAACGGTGAGTTCTGATATAATTTCTGTCACATGACTCACAGAAATTTGTGTATTATAATAAATTAAGTACCCCCAGTTGCAAAATATGAGGATATTAGAAGTTACCTCGGAGATCCATGACCTGTATAAAAACACTCGGCCTTCGACCTCATACTTTTATATGGTCATGAAACTCCTCAGTAACTTATAATATCCTTATATTTTACAAGAGGGGCACAAGAGGGGCACAACCAAATAATGAAAATGAAATTAGTGAGTATGATAAAGAATGAAAGAATGAAAAAATACTCACAGTTAACCCCAGCCGGAGAGTGATTTGTCTAAATTGGGAAACTGGGCAGCAAACTGCAAAATGAGGTTCAATGTTGATAAATGCAAGGTTATGCACTTTGGCAAAAATAATAAATAATAATAAAATAAATGCACTAAATGGCAGTGTTTTTGTTGGGAGTTTCCTTAAATGAGAAGGATCTATTCTAGGGGTTTTTGTAGATAACAAGTTGTCTAATTCTGAGCAGTGTCATTCTGTGGCTACTAAAGCAAATAAAGTTCTGTCTTGCATCAAAAAGGGCATTAACTCAAGGGATGAAAACATAATTATGCCTCTTTATAGGTCCCTGGTAAGGCCTCATCTGGAGTATACAGTGCAGTTTTGGACTCCAGTCCTTAAGAGGCTTATAAATGAGCTGGAGAGAGTGCAGAGACGTGCAACTAAATTGGTTAGAGGGATGGAAGACTTAAATTATGAGAGTAGACTGTCACAGTTGGGGTAGTTTTCTCTGGAAAAAAGGCGCTTGTGAGGGGACATGATTACACTTTACAAGTACATTAGAGGACATTATAGACAAATAGCAGGGGACCTTTTTACCCATAAAGTGGATCACCGTATCAGAGGCCACCCCTTCAGACTAGAAGAAAAGAGCTTTCATTTGAAGCAAAGTACATATATATGTGTGTGTGTGTGTGTGTGTGTGTGTGTTTTTTAAGAAGTGGAAGAGACAGCAACAGGCAGTGTAATTTCAGGCAAATACGAAAAAATTGTGGGAAAAAAGGGACTTTTCTAGGATTTATTATGCAACAAAACTGCGACAATTCTGAATATGAAAATACTTCAGCTAAAATCTGTTGAAATCATGTAGACGTCCATTGCAGATGTCCCTTTTACAACTGGAAGATCATACTGTATATAAAATGTATATAACGAAAGGTGAAACAATCAGCTTTCCATAGAGCATGAAATGGGATAAAGAAGTTAAAACTATTGTCAAGGATAAGAACAATACAAAAAATATAAAAAGTACATTAAGATTATATACAAAAAATATAGCTATAGTTATTCCAAGAAACATTTCAATTCTACATCTATATTGGGTCCTCTTGGTTGAAGGGTTTTCAGTTCATAAATTCACCTCATTTCCTCCTGTGAGATAATGAAAGTATTGTCACCCCCTCACCAATGTTTTGACATATAGCTGATGCCCTTAAATGTGAACAAGCTAGGGTCCCTATCATGTGCTGCAGCAAAATGTGTACTCACATGCTTTTCCACTTGCCTGTAGTTAGCTTTATTTATCATGTGTAGTTACATGTTCACTCAATTTTGGTTTCATTTATTGCGTTGGCCTGCTTTTGATTACGAGAGAAGCACAAGGTTATATTGTTGTATTTTACTTTGTAGTTATTGTGTGACAAGTTGAAAAAGTCACAGAAAAGTCACAACTTTTGCAGTTCGTGCTTTTTCAGTTTGGATCTTTTGATAAATTACTGACATTTGTGGAAATGAGTTTATTTGTGGTTAGAAAAAACACTAAAACCACAAAAATTCATCCTTTCATAAATAGGCCTCATCTGCGTTAGTGTTGCTTTTAATGTAAAAGAATCACTTAAACATTGTTAATTATTAACTATAAAACAATTAGTGCCAGGCCAATTAGTAAGGGCACCCAAGGCAATCCCCCTGCCTTCATCCACCTTCTATCCCACTCTTTATCACCCACTCCCTCCTTCTTGTTGATGTCCTGATGCCTTACAATACTAATTCATAGGGCTGGGTTTATGGAACAGAAAAGGTATGTCCTTAGGGTTCTAGCACCACCCACTGTTGCACCCTAGGGCATACCTCTTCTACCCACCCCTAGTTCCAGCCCTGAAAAAATTTTGCTATATTTGCTATAAATATAAAACTACATATAGTAGTAGTATAATATTTTTATCTCTTTTTTCATTAAGCACTCCTCTTCACGTCTGGGTTACCAAAGCAATGTTCAGGGATCTTCTCAGCCCCAGAATGCCATGGGTTACACTACAACATCTCAGCAGAGCTCACAGTACCACCAGTCCCACAGGTACTAGAAGGAAAACCACCAAAAGGAAACCAAGTATCAATCAGAGGCTCCGGCTAGTTGATGAACAGAACCTTCAAAGATATACACATCCAGAACTACAAATGGAACATGTTGTCCAGAACTTAGTCTGTGTTCTTCGTGTATAGCCATCCTCAAATGTTTGGTAAACATCAACCTTGGCTGACCTTCTTTGAAGCCTGAGTTAACTTCTTACAGTCACGATAAGTTAGAATTTGTGATTGAATGCCAGCACTTACTCGTTTGAGTTTTTTTAATGATTTTGTTTTGTGCAGCTTCTTGGCAGTAATGACAGTGATTTATTTATCTTAATAAGGCTGCTCAGTGGAACTTCATGTTGTAGAAATAAGAGGTAGTTCTGTATAGATTTTTATTCTGAAAAACAAGACAAGAAAACATAAATGCACCTTTTTAAGCACTGTGTTCTGTTCACAGAGCATTGCAGTTTGGCAAACAGATGTCAAGAACAGGAAACTTTACTGTTCCAAGTTTCCGATCCTTCTTTTTTTTAACAGGATTCTAAAAAAATATATAAAAATTTGAAAAAAAGTTTGTGCCTGCACCAGAGACACCAATATACATGCAGGATTTAACTCAGGAGTGGTTGAAGTAGATTACATTGTAGTGTTCTTGTATAACTCACCAGTAACCCATTTATACAACAGAGTTAAGTGTACATTAATTGTGTCCTTTGGAACTGATGGAAACTCAACAATAAAAGCTGCATCACTCATGTTATAATAGGAATCAGCCACTGCCTGGTTTGCAGTATAGTGCTTAATTGTTTAAAACAAACCAAAACATATTAGCAATATTTTTATGTTCCTCATAATTTCTGTTTAGTATGTGTAAAGAATATTCACTGGAGAATGACTGCAGTAGAAGATGGTCATGTCAATACAAATTGTATGCTGAAAAGCTTAGTGAGGGATATGAACCCAGAGCAAGGTTTCCCCAAATATTCAAAAGTGCTTAAAGGTAATGTCAACCCCCATAAAATGTTTTGCCTAATAAAAGAAAACATAATTCTAAACAACTTTTGTGATATATGTTCATTACAAATGTTCTGTGGTTTTGTATATGTTTTGCTATTGAAAGCAGTGTTTGTCCATCTCTATTCTTTGCCCTAATGGCTCAGACTGTTGAAACAATGTAAGACAAGGCAGCCGATTAACAGACTTTTGCAACATTGTTTAAAAAGTAACAACCAGGAATTGCAGGAAAACTATACCCCCAAAATGAAAACTTGAGCAACAGATATATATTTAAGTAAATATTGCCCTTTTACATCTCTTGCCTTGAACCACCATTTTGTGATGGTCTGTGTGCTGCCTCCGAGATCACCTGACCAGAAATACGTCAACTCTAACTGTAACAGGAAGTGTGGAAGCAAAGGACAGAACTCTAATTGGCTCATGTGACCTAACAAGTATAGTCTGTTTGGTATGTTTGGGTGCACCGTGAATCATAGAATCCCTGGGGGCGGCCCTTATTTTTTAAAATGGCATTTTTCTATTTATGATTACCCAATCGCACATACTACTTAAAAAGTTTATTATTATGAAAATGGTTTATGTACATGAAGCAGGGTTTTACACATGAGCTATTTTATGCAATATATTTTTTATAGAGACCTACATTGTTTTAGGGGTATAGTTTACCTTTAAGCAAATGTTGCTTTCAATAACAATAAATTTAACAATAGCACTGCCAATTTTTAATAAATGTATGTTGGAAAGTTGGAACTGTGTTTTTTTTTTATACAGCAAATTTATATTTTGGGGTTGACTTGCCCTTTAATTGCAGAACGCTACAGAGCAATGCATATATATATATATATATATATATATATATATATATATATATATATATATATATATATATATATATATATTTCTTAATGTTAAAGTGTGCCCTTTTATAAAAAACAATTGTTAGTGTATATTTGTCTAAGGGTGAAAGCTGCCTCAATTTGCTCATTTCTCTATTAACTTGTATTGGATTTTTTGGGGGAATATTTATTAAAGAGTCAAATCAGAGATGTGACCTGTACTTATCTATATTTCTTAAGTGTAGCAGTAGACAGAATTGTACCCATTTAATCCACAAAGTGCTTGCATCTATTAAACAGACCATGAGACTATGTACTTAAAACCCTGAGATGATAAGTACAAGGTTCATTGTATCCATTGCACCTTTTATGGCCCCTAGAGAGCAATGTTAAAGCTAAATGGCACTCTAGGTCCCATAGCCATGCCGCTGGTTACATTAAACAAGCAAAAAGATTTGTGCCAGTTTATGGTGGGTGCAATTATTCTGGCATTTTGTAACATAATCATTTCATCAAGTGTAAAAAACATGGCAATTGGTTAAAAATGTTTTTGCACTTTAGAGTTCTACAAATAAACAAGACCTTTATTCTTTAGTATTGTTTATTTAAACAAAGCTTTTGGTGATTTGTCATTTGGTTATGTCTCATTGTAATATCCGTACAGGAAAAAAACTATTTCCAAGGAACAATAACAGGTCGCTCTTACCTAAAGGAGCCTCTTAGATCAATAACATATAACGATATAAAGGTTTCTTTAGAAAAATGAAAAATATATTATACCATTGCATTTTTCAATTCCAAGGCTGTTTCAAGGGTCAGGTGATTTGGTATAGAGAATGATATTAAAATGGACAAGCACAAACAGCCTTTGCGTATGGCCCCCCCAAACTAAATTATGGCAATTTAATGCAGCCAAACATGCAGTAAAAACTTGGCTGTATATAATGGAGTTTGTGTTCCAGTTTAAATCATTTGTGAATTCTATGAACCCAGTAACTCTGTTTTAATGCTTTCAATTGGGTTGGTAAACAGCAAACTGACATTTAAACAAATGTTAGTAAGTTTTAAGCATTGTTCAACTAAGCTATATGTTTCTAAAAATTTAAATGAATTTCCTTCATATTGTGCCTTTCTCATGTCTGCATCTAATAGTCGCTTATGTTGTAGGCAATTGTAGCCTAATCGCATCTTCTCATATCCTTCTCACCGCTTAAATAGACATTCAGTAGAAGGCTTACCCAAAGAAAGCCTAGGCTAATATCACAGATCCCTCCTACATCTGATTACTGTTGTCAGAGCATGTGCAGTAGAGGTGGGCTTTTCCAGTGTGTGCGCACATGCACATTTATAACTGACTTCCTAAATACAGCTGCATAGTTGCTAGGTAAGTAAGCATTAGCTTTCAGATAGCAACTGAAATTTCAAACTGTAATGTAAATTCTATAAGAACAAAAATCATGAATGGCTGGATGTCAGAATATGTTAAGAGTACTATTGTTTACATCATGCTAAAACACAATTGTAAGGGAAGGACCTCTTTAAAAAGGAGACAAACCCCCATACTATTAAAAATCCCTACACCCTACCCTACATAGCTCACCCCCCTCACTGCTTCCCCCCCCCCTCAGCCTAGATGTTAACTCCTGTAATTGCCCCTAATTCAGCGGAGCTCACAGGTGCCATCTTTCGGCTCTTCAGTCTTCTTTGGGTCTTCTTCCCTCCCTTTGGCCCTTTCAGTCATTTTCGGCTCATGCACAGTTGTCACAAACTGGAAGACTGGCTTCAACTGCACATGCGACGATACAAAGATGGCGCCCGTGAGCTCTGCTGCGCTGACTCTGCAAGGAGAGTTAAGTAAAGAATTAAGGGCTAGGGGGAGCAGTGAGGGGGGTTATGTAGAGTAGGGGGTAGCGATTTTTAATAGCAGAGGGTTTAGTTCTCCTTTAAAGACATACTGAACCAGAAAAAAATTTACTTTACATGCTACTTATAATGAAAGATTACGAAAACTAGTTTTTTGAATTATCATACTGAAAGTACAGTATTTACTTACCATTGTGGTGTTTTCACAGATCTACCTACCCACAGATCTGGGTAGAGAGATGTGCTAATATCTGAATATTTCACTGCTCTCTTAAAGGGATACTGTCATGGGAAAAAACTTTTTTTTCAAAATGAATCAGTTAATAGTGCTGCTCCAGCAGACTTCTGCACTTACAGATTTTTTTATATTCAATTTTGAAATCTGACATGGGGCTAGACATTTTGTCAATTTCCCAGCTGCCCCCAGTCATGTGACTTGTGCCTGCACTTTAGGAGAGAAATGCTTTCTGGCAGGCTGCTGTTTATCCTTCTCAATGTAACTGAATGTGTCTCAGTGGGACATGGGTTTTTACTATTGAGTGTTGTTCTTAGATCTACCAGCTGTTATCTTTTGTTAGGGGGCTGCTATCTGGTTACCTTCCCATTGTTCTTTTGTTTGGCTGCTGGGGGGGGAAGGGAGGGGGTGATATCACTCCAACTTGCAGTACAGCAGTATAGAGTGATTGAAGTTTATCAGAGCACAAGTCACATGACTTGGGGCAGCTGGGAGATTGACAATATGTCTAGCCCCATGTCAGATTTCAAAATTTAATATAAAAAAATCGGTTTGCTCTTTTGAGAAATGGATTTCAGTGCAGAATTCTGGAGCAGCACTATTAACTGATTCATTTTGAAAAAAATTTTTTCCCATGACAGTATCCCTTTAACTTTAGAACTGATTAACAGATGTGAAAAAATGAAAAACTAGTCTGAAAATAACCTTAACTATGATTTAGGAAGTTTTTTCCATACAGGAAAGATTTTAACAAACTGGCACACTGATGTAAACATAATAATATGTCAATTTGTCAGAATGTATACCATGAGCAGTCACGCACCATTCTGTGTTACGGGTTGGCCGAGAGGAACTTTAACACCCTGCTGAAAAAGCATTGTATTAAAATGAATGCAGTAAATTAGTGGGGGCTTAATAATTCATCCTGGAGCAGAAAATAATTAGTCATCTGAGATGTTTTTAAATCTTCCCCTAAATATGATAATATGTAGGGCCACTAAAACAATTATAGAAAGAACTTCAGATAGAATAACTTAAGCCAGCAATCCTGGCCATGTGAAATAGTCACATAAATAGTAACTGTTTCCCTTTAGCATTTTCATAAAAAAACAAAGGAAGAGATAAACCATACACATACATTTTTCTGTATATGAACCTTAATATACAGTGTGTTTATGATGTTACAAGTAGCATTCTAACTTCTTACATGAATTCCAGTAGCCCACAGAACATCATTTTCTGGAAAGTGCATAGATTATAAGAATCTAATCAAGGGTCATTAATGCTGGCCATAGATGCAAAGATCCGATCTTACGAATCATCGTACGATCGGACTTCCCCATCTCCCGACCTGCCACTAACCATTCAGATCAAAGTCTTACCAGTCAGATCAAATAAAGTAGTAAAGAACAGACAGCAATCTTACGATATCTATGTCCGACAAAGCAAGTGACAGTCTCCCATTGAAAATCGTACGATCGGCAATACACGCAGAGATATTATCGGCAGCCGACAGACATTTTCTAACCTGTCCGATCGACCAAACGACCGATCTCGGCCGGACGAGAAATGTCGGGACTCTCCAAACGGTCCGAAAACCGTACAAATCCTCGATTCGTAAGATCAGATCTTTGCGTCTATGGCCAGCTTCAGGCATCTATATCATGGTTTTTTTTCATGTACGTAAGACGTAAGGTAGCAGACAAGATCACATAGAAGAGAAACAAATTTTTCAGTCCATCCAAATGGAACATAGATTTACTTTTTTTTTTTTTTAACCCTGAAACCCATGAGTATTATTTATGTCTGCATTTATTTTTTTGGGGTAACAGTTTTTAAAGTGGGATAATAGTCTCTATTATTTACACCCCCTTAATTACCTACAAGGATTTTGTGTCTTGTGAAGGCTACAGTGGGTATACAATTGTAAAGCAAGAAGTAATATTTGTAAATATGTTTAGAAGCGTTGGAGGTAATTAAAGTGGACCTGTCACCCAGACACAAAAAGCTATATAATAAAAGTCCTTTTCAAATTAAACATTAAACAATTTCTATTTTTTATTAAAGCATTCATAGCTGTTATAAGCTAATTTTAACATCTCAGCTGTCAATCAAATATTGTCTGCCCCTTCTCTATGCCCTGGGCATAAAGGCGGGGCAGACAATTACTTTCACTTTCCATTCAGCACTTCCTAGAAATCGCAGCTCTCCCCACATTCCGACTCTCTCTTTCCCATTTAATTGTGTAGCCAGGGCATGGGGATGGACATCAGGTCCCTCATTCCGGGGCACAAACAAGATTTTGAGCTGATGCAAGGCTTGTCTTAATAACAGTGTCCACAAAATGGCTCCTGCCTGCTTGCTGTAATTATGAAGTCCCAGACTGGAGGAAACAAGATTCGAATAATTTATATAGTGTAATTAAAGGTAATTTTGCTTGACTGATGTGATAAAATAGGATTATGAATAATTTTTTTGGTTGACGGGTCCCCTTTAAAAAAACAACATTACTTGTCAGTCAACATATATTATTTTGGCACTCATTTATTTGTCTTGTGCAGGAAAAGTAGTTGTGTTTTGTCTTGAGGAAAGTAGTTGTGCTAGAGACAGACAGATAGGCAAACTCACCTAGAACCTCTCTGTTTATTGCTTGCATGAAGGAGAATCAAGTATGTAGTAGCGCTTCTAAAACTGTCATAGCAGCTTTTCTATAATGAAAATATGATGTATTTCTGATCTGTAGAATGTATGTCTTGCTTTAGATTTTGTAATACTGTACTAAAGACAGAACTGAAATGGGCATTTATGAAAAAGTACATCAGGGACAGAAAAATTATGTAGAACATGCAAAGATTGCAGCTGTAAAACTGCAAGCAGATTTGTCTTTGATGTTGGTAGGAACTTTATTACTACCGTGTTTTTATTAATCTTTACATTTTCACAATGTTTAACTGAAAGGTTAAATAATTTAGCATCATTTATTTATACAACAATAATATTTAACAAACAGAGAGTTTCAATAATTAACAGAGTTTACATAATAAACACAGAATTAGAGGGCCATGCTGACAAAATAATTTATAGATGAATGGTTCCAATATCAAGAACTGTTTTAACCTTCATACTCCCTGTAGCTAAGGATAGCAGGTATAATTAGAACATTCTCAGCTTGGATTTGACTCACCTTTACATTTCACTATTGGCCAGGCTATTGTATGAGGCTGTCAAGCATCTGGATTCATATCCACAGACAGACTTGAATCAGCTATCATGGGCTTCTGTGTATAAATCTGAAGGATGAAAAATAATAATAAATTTGAATCCTGCTTCAGGAAAATATTTTATGTACTACCGTATATTCTATTTTGTTGTAAAATTGAGATTTGAATAATACATCAGTTTTAGAATATGAATTTTAAAAATCCTCTTTTGCATGACTTTATAATACTGAAGATGTAAATCAGTGAAACTAAAGGTCTCATGGCTCAGCAGCCTTATTCTGTATGAGACAGAGATCCCCAGTCTGAATGCACATTTAAAGAGAGTGGGAAACACAGTAGTACACTGAGATTTTTTTTTTTTAAATCTAAAAGTAAAAACAGCATTTGACTTTATAACAAAAGTTATATGGCGTGACCCCGAAACGTTGCACTACTGCATAATAAAATTGCAAGGGCTTGCCCTGCTACTGCAACTCCTGTGTGCCGGTGAAATTCTTCTTACCCTTGTTGTGAGGCGGCCGATTCCTCTATCACTGGGCACCAGGATAAGAACCTTTGGGAGTGTGTGGTGTGCAGCTTCTCCAAAGTTTACTTCTATAACAAAAGTTGCATTACCTGTATAGCATTGGTTATCCAGAAGCCCATTATCCAGAAAGCTTTGATTTAAAGGAAACCATCTCCCATAAAGTCAATTTTAAACAAATAATTCTAATTTTTAAAAATGATTTCCATTTTCACTGTATTAATGAAACAGTACCTAGTACTTGATCCCAATTTAGATATAATTCATGTTTTGGAGACAAAACAATGCTGTTGGTTTTGTTTGATGTATATTTTTTCATTTTATTAAGGTACAAATATCCAAGTTAAGGAAAGATTCCTTATCAGAAAAAGCCCAGGTCTTGAGCAATCTGGGTAATATGTCCTATACCTATATATTTATATATTTGTTGGTGGATTTCTTTAGGACAGAGCCACTTTTATCTCTGGGATTTTTTCAGATGCTTTAAAAAAATACATGCAAGTATGGTTGGATAAAGTAAACTTACCAGAAGGGGTGGTCTGGGATGTATGAGGGGTGTGGTAATGACAAAGGGGTGGGGCTATGACATCCCAGACACCATTGAAGGATCAGGGAATGAGAAAGAGGAAGGATAAATTTGGGACAGGTTCTGGGTGGATTGGGGAAAGACCAGGGATTGGATTTTATGATATTTCAGATTTACTGTAAACTACATTGCTGGTCAATTTTTTAATGCCAGCCCTTGGGAGGTGTTTTACTGGCTGTTACTCCAAACACTGACATAAGGTGGAAAATAGCCTATACTAATCTGCATTTGTTGTAGACTTCATGAATCTGGCACTCCTGCACTTGGCAGCTCTGCATTTTTGAAGGGCACCACATAGCTGTGCCCACCCTGCCCTTTAACTAATAACATAAAAGTTATGAAACACCGGTGGCTTCCTAAACTACTGAAAGCAGTCCTTACTCCTCCAATGGAAATTCCAATGGTACAACCTGAAGGTCAGAAAGAGTGAGATTTTAGGTTAGCACTTATTTGTGGAACTATGTGCTTCTGCAACCCCTCCAAAATGTATCAAATAATATAATACAGATATAAAGGTGGGTCCTGGGACTAACTTAATTCCATGTCATTCCATGTCATTCCATGTATCCACTTGGGAGTCATTACTGTATATTGTATTCATCCTTACATTCAGTACGATTATTTATGTCACCTGTTTATATTATGCGAGTACCTTATTTATACATGAGCAATGACAGTAGATTTAAAATATAAGATACCCCATAGAATAACTGAAAATATTTGTATATGTATCTTCTTTGGTATTTGATGGTCTGACTCCAGCAAACTGTTGTAAATGGAAAACTGTTGTGAACATGGCTTCCTTTCTTTTATTCTACATAAGTAATTTTTTAAAAATAGATTCAATGGTATTGTGCTCTTACCACATTCAATTAAGAACATGGTACCTTGTGATTATGCAATGCATATTAGACATGTTTATAACTTACTGGAAAAGAGATTATTTTGCATCGGAATGTATATATTTAAATATTTTAGCAAAGTCACATGATAGTAGCAAAACAGACTTTACATGGGGGAAATGAACATAATTAGCATACATTTACTAACTGTACATACTGAGTGATTGATTGTATATTAACCATAAGCCCATGCTACCACCCAGGATATTCTGCTAATGTTCATTATATAAAAATAATAATGACCTTGTCTGAACCCAGTAGGTCCTACGTAGAGGAAAAATACATGCCAGACTATGTATAACCTTGTCATTAAAGTCCTTGTGTCTTGATCCAGTTCTGTCTAACACTGATATTTGTCATGGATGGAAAATTGAGATTAATGATTAATAGTACTATTTATAGAATCTCGACAAAGTGGAAAGTTTCACTCCTAAATGTAATCTATTTTTGAAACTGGCTTAACATTTTAAAATACCCGAAATTCCCCAAAATCTGAAAAATTCAGGATTTTTTTTTATGAAATCAGACTTTTAAAATTTTTTCGGAATTTACTAAACCCCGAGGGATAAAAAGCCCAAATATAAAAACACGGCATCTCAAACCTGTCGAGGTTGCATAAAAGTCAATGGGAACAGTCCCATTGATTTTTGGTTGTGTTGGGGGTTTCGGCAATTCCACAATGATTTCAGAGCTTTCGGGTGATTACTTAGAAAAAAATGGAGGTAAATTGGAGCTTTTCCCGCAAAGCAAATTTTCGGGAAAATGTAATAATAAATAAGCATTCAGCAGCGTTCCTAGAGGGGGGCAGGCCCTGGTGCGTGATGCGCAGCCGGGCCCCGCCCCCTCCGTACGGCGCGCGTGCGGCACTGCCGGGGGCCCTGGCCCGCTCGCACCCCCTGCTCCCCCGGTAGTTCCACCACTGTAAGCGTTAAAAACCCGGGTTAGAACGGAGTTTGTAGCAGCCGATATTGAGATAAATTCGAACCTTGATAAATAACCCCCTTAGTGTCTTTATTACTTATGGGGGCTGTCCATAGTTGAATGATGCTCCTGAGATCTCCAAATTGGAAACCTTTTACATCCATGTGGATAGTGAAGCCTTATTATGTAATTTGAGATTCTTCACCTATATGAATGCTTTATCTGCTTCCTATTTAAATAGCTTAAACTTAGCTACTTTAATTGTCTTCTAAATATGTAATCATTAACAAAATGCTATGACATCTCCAAGGCTGGCTTTCAAAGGAATACTTTATGTGACTGCTCAGCAGCTTCATCTTAAGAACTGATCTTGATATAATAAAATGTAGTTGGAAGATTATAAGTGAGATCTATTTTATTAAAGCAAATATATGCAGCACCACCCTTATCAGAAACACCATCTATGGTGGACCTTGGCAACATGCTTTCCTTTGGATATATAGGGGGTCAGTGTCCTAACTATGACAAATTTACAGTCAACTGAATCAAAATAAAGGGCTTGTCTTGTAACATAGACCATGTACTGTTTCTGAAGGTAGGTCTGACTTTCCTCTGAAACCTTTCAGAGACTGAAGGTGAGCTTTTGTAGGTTGCAATGCAGTGTCAACTTCTTGTTAAGGTGTAAAGAACTGGCATTTACATTTCATGACCCTTACCATGACTGTTCATTTAATATATATGTGACACATTTAAGCTGGCCATAGACGCAAAGATCTGATCGTACGAATCGAGGATTCGTACGATTTTCGAACCATGTGTGGAGAGTCCCGACATTTTTCGTCCGGCGGAGATCGGTCGTTTGGTCGATCGGACAGGTTAGAAAATTTCTATCGGCTGCCGATAATATCTCTGCGTGTATTGCCGATCGTACGATTTTCAGTGGGAGACTGTCACTAGCTTTGGTTGGACATAGATATCGTACGATTGCTGTCAGGGGCAGAACATTGCTGATCTGTTCTTTAACTAATCTGACTGGTAAGACTTTGATCTGAATGGTTAGTGGCGGGTCGGGAGATGGGAAAGTCCGATCGTAGGATGATTCGTATGATCGGATCTTTGCATCTATGGCCAGTTTTAATTGCTTTAGAGTTGCTCAGCCTCAATAAATTATATTATTTGCAAACATGCTGTGTACATCAACATAATTGTACTGGAACTTGGCTTGCTTTTAATAGATGTTTAAACCTATCGACAAATTAAAAAAAAATGATTAAACATTGCTAATTTATTCTTAATGGGTGTGACCTTTCCCTACTGTAAAGCTCAGACAGACCCCCTTATTTGTGCAAGACAGAAGTTGGACTCCACATTTTTTTAGCTTAAATGAATTGTTCAGTGTAAAAATAATAATTGTGTAAATAGATAGGCTGTGCAAAATAAAAAATGTTTCTAATATAGTTCGTTAGTCAAAAATATAATGTATAAAGGCTGCAGTGACTGGGTGTGTAACATAATAGCCAGAACACAACTTCCTGCTTTTCAGCTCTCTTGGTTTACACTGACTGGTTACCAGGCAGTTACCAATCAGAGACTTGAGGGGGTCCACATGGGTCATATCTGTTGCTTTTGAATCTGAGCTGAATGCTGAGGATCAATTACAAACTCACTGAACAGATATGTACCATGTGGCCCCCCTTTAAGTTGCTGACTGACTCAGAGTTATAGAGCTGAAAAGCAGGAAGTAGTGTTCTGGCTATTATGTTAGACATTCAGTCACTCCAGCCTTTATACATTACATTTTTGGCTAACTAACTATATTAGAAACATTTTTTATTTTGCACAACCTATCTATTTACACAGCTTTTATTATACCTATGTCTCAGAATCTTTAGTATAGCCTAGCCAACCAGACCTCTGTACATTTCTGCAATTGACAGACATGAGTGTGCTGACTGAGTATGCAGCAATAGTTTGTAACAGCTTGGCTCTCCCTAGGTATATTGTTGTTCTAGAAAAAGGCTACATATAGTTTGTTTTCTCTTTCCATTCTAATTGCCTTTTGTATACATGAATAAATGCAGTCTGTTTTGTTTATTACTCCTGTGTGTTCATTTTATAATTAGGAACCTTGTGTCTATTCCTATAAATGAAGCAGGTAAAAAATAACCGTTTCAGAACATTTTAAAGAGTCAGTTAAAATACTGCCAGAAAATGTAAAACAAAATCGAATCTTGACGTTCCTTTATAAGAATTAGGTGCAGAGCCCATGCCCTGAAAATGCCAGGCAGGGTTTCAGTATACAGTATCTTAAAGGCACATATTGATATCCAGCCCCAAAGGAATTTTAAGTACATACATGATATTCTAATTTATATATGACTTGCAAAACAAACTTGACATGAAAATTTAAGTCTCCTATGTACTGTAAGTAAACTGAAAGGGGATGTAAAGTCAAAAAAGTAAAATTACTTTAACAGGTCCACTGCCTAAAATGAAACCTATCTTCAATTTGCTTTAATTAAAAAATCTGTATAGTTTTCATAAAAGCTGGTCTTCTGTGCTCCAGCTCCCCTTCTCTCCACACGCATGGACTTCATTTAATTGACTTCAAGTTAATTTATCTGTTCATTCCTGACTAAAGCTAACCTCGATGACAACTCCACACTCTGCTTCCCTGACACATCAGAACTCAGAGGAGGGTAGATTGTTTTGAAGTAAAGCAACCACTGGCTGGCTGGCCGGGTTGAGGAATTCATGCAGACTGAAGTCCATGCGAGCATAGAGAAGAGGGAGCTGGATTGCAGAAATTTTTTATTGATGTATATTGAAGATAGGTTTATTTTTAGACAATGGACCAGTTAAAGGAATTAATTTTTTTGAATTTACATCCCCTTTAAGTAAAAAAATTAATTGCATAATGTTTTTCCCCATGCCAGACAAGCAGATTTCCTTGTGGTGTTAAACAAATCCTCCCATCCAGTTTTAAGCTGTTTCAGTTTGTTCAAGCATTTTTTCAATCAGAGAGAGCATGCATTGTTTTAGTGTTTGTGCTAGACTATTAGTTATATTCTAATGAAGCAGAAAGGAAAGTGGCAATTGCTTAAGAACAATAGCTTCACTGTACAGCTCTGTAGCAGCTGCATCATAAAGACTGATGCAACACGGGGAAAGTCAAAAAGACACGTTTGCTAGTCTCTGTGGATCATTTATGAAAGATGCACAAATGATTGAACCCTATCCAGCTATGCTTATGGAAACGTGAGGACCTTATAATAACACAAATATATTTGCACCACTGACCCCTTAAAGGGGACCTGTCACTCTTTAAAAAAAATTTCAAATTATTTATTTTACATGTTAGTTGAGCAAAATTAAGCTTACTTACACTGCATTTATTATTTAGATTTTGTTTGCTTCAGTCTTGGAATTACACAATCATAGCACGCAGGCAGGAGCCATTTTGTGTACACTGTTATTAAGACAAGTTGTGTATCACCCCAAAATCTTGTGTATGTGCCCAACTAGGGGACCTTATACCCATACACATTGCCCTACACAATTATAGAATGTGAGGAGGAAGGGGGAATGTGGGGAGAGCAAAAACAATTCTAGGTAGTGCTGAATGGAAAGTGAAAGTAAATGACTACCTCGCCTCTATGCCTCAGGCATAGAGGTGGGTCAGGTCAAATTTGATTGACAGCTCAGATATTTAAATGCCTTTATAACAGGTATGGATGCTTTAATGAAAAAAACTATTTGGGTTCCATGTTTAATTTGCAAATGACTTTTGTTATAGAAGACTTGAAGCACAGCACCGGTTTATGTTTAAAAATAAAAAGCCTTTATGAAGCACATTTGGCAATGATCTGGATACAGCAACGTTTCAGGCCCTGTGGCCTTTTCTCAAGCTTACCAGCTGCTACAAAGTTACTTCCTTTTATACACAGAAGGCAATACGCCATCTACTGGCCTTATCTTTACTTAAAATCAACCTAACGTCCAAACTCGAATCCCCTTAATTTACCAATAATTTTTCTTGAAATAATTGGGGATAAAAAACGTTGTGACAAAAAAGAAGTGTCAATTCAAATCGTGCAAACCGCACGAAAACCATCGCAAACAGCCTGAAACTATAGAGAAACCGGAAGGTAAAAAAATATCTGCCACTGACTTTCTTTTCGGCTGCAGATTTTTAGCAGCTTCAGGGCATACTAAATCACAAAAAAAAAATTGAGTTTCTTTTTCCTTTAAAAATTTAGATTTTTCTCGACCAGAAACATCTGAGGCTTCATAAATAGGACTATAATGTGAGAGCTGGAGGAATGAGAATAAAACTGGTCACCTGTATTGGAAATGGTTTGTGGTGTGTAGCCAGGTAACAGGAGATTACATTTCTGTTTACAGCAGTCTTGTCCCTAAAGGAATTAGTGAAGTCCTGGAAACTAAATCTATTGCAGGTGCGGGTTGCTGTGAAGAGTTTGGCAAAGACATTTGGTGAAAGATACTAAAGATACGATGGAAAAATTACCTCTGTATCAAGAGAAGGACACATGCAAGCTTGTTAGCATTCAGGGGACCAGGGAAAAATAATGTAAAATCCTGGAAAATGTAAAATCATGGAAATGTGTAAAAGCAACTTATTCTTCAAATACTCAAAGGATATAAGCGGAAGGGTCACTTTTACTGTGAAATACACTATTTACTGTGTTAATTACAAGAATTGAGCATTGCAGCATTAACATTATGGGAGGCATGGCCTTTCTGACAATCATATGTGCAACCTAAAGTAATTGTGCATGAGTGTATGAGCTACAGAATAACTATTGACTATTTACAGGCAGAACCATGGCAACAAATGTATCTGGTTAATATTTTAAACCTGTTTTAATAATAGCATTCACAGTTATTTTTGGGAATGGCAGAACAAAATGTTGGTGTAAAATCCAGGAAACCATGAAAAATCAGGAAGACGCACTCGTAATTAAAAAATATTGTAAAATACAGGTAGACTTAAAAGGATGGTTCACCGTTAAGTTAACTTTTAGTATGTTATAGAATGGATAATTCTAAGCAACTTTTCAATTGTCCTTCTTTTTTTAAAATATTTTTTTCATTATTTACCTTCTTCTTTTCAGCTTTCAAATGGGAGTCATTGACTCCATCTAAAAAAAACAAATGCTCTGTAAGGCTACACATTTATTGTTATTGCTACTTTTTAAAATTCATCTTCCTATTTAGACCCTTTCCTATGCATATTCCAGCTTTCGTTCAAATTAATTCATGGTTGCTAGGGTTATTTAGAACAAATTGATAAATTGCAAACTGAAGAGCTGCTGAATAAACAGGGAGAAATATTTAGTATACATCATACTAAACGTTTATTTAATTTATCTTTCATGATAAAAATAATCCCTGTGTGTTTTTCTTTCTTCAGTTTTCTGCGTGAAAGAGCCAGCGTTTTTCAACCTCCCTGAGATAATTTGACCATAGATTGCACAATATGTACAGACATTTTACTAAATGCTTTTAGGAACATGTTTTTTTAAAAAAAAAGAAAAAGCAAAACCCTACTCAACTGCACTAATGATCAGGCGCCTAGCCATGTTAGAGATCAATTACAGAGACTATAGTGCTCTCTATAGTGATGCATGGCTATTTTGCAGCATCAGATGCACTTATAAGACCTTGTTTTGCACTTACCGGTACCTTAAAACAGTAAAGTAGTAATGGAATGCAGCCCTGCAAAAGAAAGCATTCATTTTCATTTGTATTATGAACACAAGTCAAAAGCCTTTATTTAGTTATACATGCAAAAGAAATTGTTCAGAATCCTATTGATGATTTTTTTTATCCTAGAAAATATATATCCTCACTTTCAGGGGGTTATTTATAAAAATGTTAAATTTTCTCACTATGTTCTGAAAACCACTCTGACCAAATCCACACAGACTTTTTCCCCTACTAAATAAATTTACAGAAATATTTCTTGTGCAGGAAAAAATCTGAATCTTTTTTGGATTTGATGCCCGAAACCATGGGCAGGTCTGAGTTGGAGTACTTTTTTATTCTGACTTTTAACACCATTAGGGTCTAATAAATCTCCAAAAATTCAAGTTTTTTTTCTATGAAAATTTTTTCATGAAAAAAGTTTTTACCCTTAAAAGTCTGACCAAAGAAAACCCCCCTTAGTATTAGCAATTTTTTAAATCAGTGTAGCATCTTCCAGCTGTCAACTGGGCAAAGCAACTTTGCTACAAAGGTTGACAGATGCCGAGAATGACGTGCAGCTCTGCTGGAGAACATTGGAAGACAGAAGGTCCTTGCTCAGCAAAACTAGTACCTGCAGGGGGCAGTACATCTGCTCGCACCTTATCTTCCTACATAGGAATATCTCTCTTACCCAGTAAGTCCATTCCAGTTTGGTTGTTCTCAAAAAGTGGACATATGCACCTAGAACCAATGTCTTCTTTGGACAGTCAGAAAATTATACACAGTAAACCTTATATAAAGGTCAGTTACAAGATTATATATAGTCATAGTATTTTGGAGTGAAAGGTATAAACTGGAGAGAAAATAATTTCAAAGAGTGTTTATAATATGTAGCAGACAGTACATGTCTTTGAACTGAACGTCTTCTAAACATATACCTTCAAGTCTACATTGTCTTTTCAACTTTATGCAAATTTCCTCAAAGAGTAGGGAGCTTATCAGTAGCAGGTGATATCCAGGATTGAGTTACAGATATCAGTAAAACCCAACCAGTCATATTCATTAAAATATGTTCAATGCCTTGACATTCATTATTCAAGCATAGAATAGCTCAATTAGCCAAGATGATGAGCTTCATGGTTAGCAAACCAAAATATAGTAAATGTTGTAATTGTGCACTTTCTTTCCTCAATCAGCAATCCCCACTACATTGTAAAAGCTGTAGGCAAATGTAGGCACACCATACTAGTATACGTATAGGTTCAGTTACACCAAAAATGAAAGGATTTTATTTGTTTAAACACAATTTACTGGTACCATGCACTGTTAAAAACTGTATTTGTGCAACAAAATGCCCCAAGTTTCATTGTCCTTATAGTAATAGTGTAGCAATAAATACTAGCTATCTGTCTTGTTGGTTAAGGTCCACAACAAAATATTGATGTGGTCCTCAATTGAAGGGTCTATGTAGACCCCTAACCAGATTGGGCCCATTGTATGAGTGGCCAGAAGATCATAACTTTATCTAGTTGTAGTGATGTTAACATGTTGGTTCTGTAAAAACACAAGCTCAGAAGAGAAGGGAAATAGGTGTACACAGACTAGATCAGAGATGGATTCCTAAAGAAATACTGCTCAATACAGGATCTTCAAGTGAGAATCCTTCTTTGTTCATGCTATCAGAAACGTATGCTGATACTTCTTCATCTCCAAACACATCTATACTATATCACTCCTCACTGCATTGGTTAATGAGATGGCAAATTAAGTAATGGTAGGGATGACTGTCAATGAAGATTCCTCTTATGTCTAAAAGTATGTTTGGGATGCCTACTTTCAGAGAGGTATATGAATTTAAAGCATTGGGTTTTTTATTAAATCCAGCCAGCACCTACCCCAAAACAGGGTAGGCATCAGCTAATAGGGCATTCCACAATAAAGAAACATTTGAATCAAAGGAGAAGACATTTTGGCCATTATTTTTGCTCTTTTCACTACACCTGTAATTTGTGTCAGTCCGTGGTACTGACTTCATATTTGATGAGCTGAACTACAGTGGTGTGCCCCACAATGGTGAAATCAGATGCAGTTGGTCTTTACCCTAGTGTAAGTAAGATCTACTACTCATATTCTTGGAATCTGAAGATTTAGTGTGTAAGTAATGCTGTTAAGTAAATTTTTTCAATTATAAACAGTGAACTTTTGAAGTGAGTTTTTAACTGCTATGAAAGTTCAATAGTCAGTATGATTAGATCTTTCCATCATGCTGTGGAGGTCATTTCATTTATTGATTAAAACTATGTTCAGACCACGCTGAGTGTAGTTCAGTTAAGATTAATCACTAACTCCTATTCTAGTTCTAGAGGTCAGCTGTAAATATAGTTGTACTGTACCATACAAGCACTTCTTTTTGTAAGGTTTAATAACAAATACATAATACCATAATACCTTGCATTCCTATGGGATTTTAAATGATCTTTTAGTTTCATGTAGAGAGTGATATTCTGAGATATTTTTCATTTTTTATTTGTTGTTTTTGAATTATTTAGCTTTTTATTCAGCAGCTCTCCAGTTTGCAATTTCAGCAATATGGTTGCTAGGATCCATATTAACCTAGCAATTTCTCATTGATTTGAATAAGAGACTGGCATATGAATAGGAGAGGGCCTGAATAGAAAGATGAGTCACAAAAAGTAGCAATAACAAGAAATTTGTAACCTTACAGAGCATTTCATTTTTTAATGGGGTCAGTGAAAACAAATGAAGGCCGACTGAAAAGTTATTTAGACTCTATAATATACTATTAGTTAACCGAAAGGTAACCCACCCCTTTAAAAGACCTAATGATCAATGGGTAAAAGTGAGAAGTCACCCTTTGATAAATAGAGGTTGAAAACCCCTGTAGAAGTTGATTTCACTCTGGCAGACTGTAGTAGAGTGCTAATGTCACTGTTTGATAAATATGCCACACAGAAAGAAAAGTAACAAGAAATACATCTCCCCAATTAAAGCACAGAAGGCACTATATCTTATGTTTAAAGGAGAACTAAAGCCCCCCTAAATTTCCAGGCATTGCTTTCTCTCCGTCCTCGCACTGTGCTTTAGTATTAAAAAAACTTAAAAAAATTGGCATTGAGACCGGAATATGGCGACTGCTTGCTCCACTGCAGTTCTCTGCATTTAAGGGTCAGAACAGTGGCGTAACTACCGAGGAAGCAGACCCCGCAGTCGCAGGGGGGCCTGGGGGTACAGGGGGCAGGTGGGGACTGCTTCCTCAGTAGTATGCGCAGCAGTACTAGCCTGACAATCTTGTCTCAACGTGCACCAGGCAAATGGCTGATAAGTCACTAACCAATGCACTAAATGACGCTCTAGTTGTGGATAAGCACATGAAGCTGCCCAGCCTGCCTCCAGCTCTGATTGGCCCAGCCCACCCTCAGTCACAAGCTGAGCCAAAGCCTTCCCCCACCATTGGCCCAGCCCACCTGGGGGCTACTCCTACTCAGAACGATGGCCCGCTTGTGTGCAGAGTGCAGGAGCAGCACAGCGTAGGCCTAAACTTGCTTGTAGTAGTAGCTCAAATCTTTCGACCACAATCAGGAAATAAATTACGATCCAGTTACACAGGTCCGGTAAGAGTGCGCACTTTTCTCAATAAAATCATGTGGGCGGATTGAACTCCACTGAGCGCCTGATGTCTACTGCTCTGGAGAAGCGCACAGTCTTACTGGATGGCTGCTGTTAAGTTAACTGGGGGGGAGTGGGTTAAGGTCACAAGATGGATCATAAATTAACTATGCATACTGGCTGTTGGAAAGGGGGGAGTTGTAAGGGTGCAAGACAGATGCCATTGTTGCTGGCTATGCTTGTTATAGTTTAAAATTAACAGTTTCAGGGGATGGGGAGTAGAGACAGAAGACAACAGTATTGTCCCCTATTCTGCTGTTTAAAATGAACTGTTACAGGGTATTGAGGCAGGATACTATCCTATTGTTGCTGACTCTACTGTGAAGAGATTGATGCTATCAGAGGCAAGGTTAGGGCAGCTTTTGCACTCATCATTTAGTGCACAAAAATAGTGCACAAATATGAAGAGATCAAGGCACAAAAAATGGGAGAGCTGTGTCAAAATATTCAAGAGGGAGGTACAAAGAAAAGAGGGGTGCTAGCTGGGGAACAGGAAGAGGTAGAGCAGCGTGTAAAGAGAAGTAAAGAAAAGCTGGAAGAAAGAAAAAACACAGAAATAGAAGAAAGCAAGACACGAATGTATAAAATAAATAAAAGGGAAAGAAAAGCAGAACAGCCAGCAAAAATATAAGGTTAGTAGTATGTTAGTTTAACATATTTTATAAAAATATATGCATGTATAACGTGGGCCTTTCACATGGGTAACCTGTATTCATAACAATGTGCTTGCTTGCAGTGGCATGTTGGTGGAACTATAACTTACTCTTGTAATGATTGAACAGCATTGTATTGACAGATGTGCAGGAAATTTGTTTTACAACTTGAGTAATTGATGCTGTAGCTTCTCACCAGACACTTGTGAGCCTCAGATAGATAAAGAATACCTGTAAATTCAACTCTCGATCCATTTGACTCACAAGTGAATGTAGGGAAGTTGCAGCACAAAGGCTTATTGCAGACAGGGTAACTGGGAGCAGGGGTTTACAAGTTATCTTTAACAGATCACATTTTGTTTTTAATAAACCTTATCTCTGTTGTCTTTTTTGTTAACTAAAAGCCTTCCCTCTTTTATACTGCTCTGTTTTGGGGGCATTTAACATAAAATTCTGGGACATTACACACAAAATGGCCACTGTATTAATAGTGCTACTGCAGGGTATGTCTTTTACTATGTATAAAGTCCTTAAAATGCCAGTATCTACTGTTTCATACTGCATTTAGTATGTGGCTTGTCAGTGCTTAGAGCTTGGGAGCCAGATAATGCCATGAAATGTTGGGGGCCAATGCAACAAAAGAGAGGTGAAAATGCAGGATTACAGCAGCACTCAAGTGGAGAGATCGAGAGACACAAGTACAAGCCCACAAGTACTGGAACCCTGTGCCAGGCAGTCTAGGAGGCCCCACAAAAATGGTCCCAATTGACACCCCCAGCTCACAAGTTTACTCATAGCCTTTACAGAGGGATATGTGAAATTGACACTTTGCCATCCTTCTATAGTTCTGGGTATTTATAAGTGAAATTGACACTTTACCATCCTTCTATAATTCGGGGGTATTTATATGTGAAATTGCTACTGTGCCATCCTTCTATAGTACTGGGTTATTTATACATGGAGTTGCTACTGTGCCATCCTTCTATGAGTTCTGGGGATATTATACATGAAATTCTCCCACTATTTTGTGCAGAGGGGGCCCTGAAATTTTTTTGCAGGGGGGCCCTGGCATCTGAAGTTACGCCACTGGGTCAGAATGTTTTAAAGGTTTTTTTTCATACTAAAGCACATCACAGGGAGGGGGGCAATGCCTGGAAGTCTAGGGGGGCTTTTGGTGGGTGGTTAGTTCTTCTTTAAAGAGTTTGTTCACCTTCTAAACACTTTTTTCAGTTCAGTAATTGTTTTCAATTGCTTTCCATCTTTTATTTTTTACCGTTTATCCAAAGTAGTCAGCAGGGGGCTAGGCATAGGGAACTGACAGAAACCATTAAAAATCATGATATGTCTGCAAATTTTTAAATTGATGTATATTGCAAAGCTTGAAATTGTGTTTACTTTTCAAAAAGCATAAATTATGTTTTTGTGAAGTTCCCCATTAAGCTTACACTTTAATGTTCATGTCTCTAGTGTCTCAGTCTGGCAGCTCAGTGATCAAGGGACATTTCGAACTGTCACAATTAGCTACATTTAATTGATACAATTAGTTGATACAGTTCTCAGCAGTAGTTATGGAATATTAGCAACTATTGTATCAATTCTAACAGCTGCCTTTAATATCTACAGAAGCAAATGGTGTCTGCCCTAAACCTGATCTTAACTGACCTTCTAGCTGGGATATTAGGTGTATAAAGGAAAGCAAATAAACAATCTCCCCAATTATTTGCCAAACTAACCTTTAGTCTGCCTCCTCCACTGCTGCAGGCAGGAATGAAGCATAACACCCTTACTCCATGGGTCCTGTCTTTTCAGAGTGTATATACAACATACAACTGGAGCTCATTCATAAACAGCAGGCAAATTTTCAATCAGGTGTTTGCTTTCAGTATTCAACCTGCAACAGGCTGAAAAAAAGCTTAATTACTGGTTGCTTGTCCTAGGTTACTGCCCAGGGGCAAATCCGCCCATTGTGGACTGCTGTGGTCTAACTATAGAGGGAGCATACCGATGGGGTCTGGAATGATCCATGACATTCCTCCCCTCCATACTTGAGTCCTGTGATCCCCATTAGCAATCCCGCAAGCCCTGCCCCCTAAATCTACATCTAGCAATAACTTAAGAGGAAAAGGGCTTATAGGTGTGGGTGAGGATATCTCCTTATTTAGAATGCTTTGTAATATTTTCAGTTTTCCAATGAGATGGGTACGTGAGCTAGTGTCTCTTGACATGATTACTCCTATCCTATTTCCAGTTAAAATAGCTGCAAGATGTGATATACATAGAAATAATATGGCAGGTGTTAGAACTAGAGGCTCTCATATACTTTCCTATGTAAAGTGACTTTGCATCTATAAATAACCCTGAGCAACACATGTTGGTGAAATATAGATTACAGTTCATACGAAGTGGTACAAGAGCAGGTGTCTGCTTCAGTTGAAATTTATCAGAAAAATGTAAAACAGTCTAAGTTACAGTACACTGCTCATATGCTTTGTTTTTGGCCTACTGTGTTGAGATTAAATCTGATTAGTCTACAATTTGGGGGAAATAACAAATCTTTATCAGGCTTGGTAATATGTTTCTTTGAGAGAAAAACATTTCTTTAGTATAAAAGCTAGGTTAAATGTGGAATCAAAACATCATCCAGGAGAACCAGGAGCTTTACTGCTGGGGAAAGAGGAGGTAGAATGTGTTTTCCTAATAGAGTTATTGGGGATCTTTAGTCTATGACTATGTCATCTGGTTAAGTATCTATATTGTTTTTTTGCTGTTGTTTTGCATGTATTGGTTTTTTAATATCGTAGATGTTATTTTGTAGTGGGTCACCTTTAGTTGAAATAGTTTGTGTTCCATTTTTGCTATACTGATTTTATTTAGTTCTCATCTCACTTTGATCTGGAGCTAAATTTTCTGTTGTAGTTAGGCCTTATGGATACGATCTAGTTCATAGAGATGACAAACAAAATCCAAATAAAGCAGATATAGACTGAAATATCTTAATCCAAGTTAAATAGTAAGTATATTTAACCTTCAAGTGGTGGTTCACCTCCAAACAACTAGTTGGTTTCAGATAGATCACCAGAAATAACGACTTTTTCCAATTACTTTCTATTTTCTATGTGTGACCAGTTTTCTAATATTGAAGTGTAAAGTGTCATTTTCACCTTCTGAAGCAGCTCGGGGGGGGGGTCGTCGACCCTGTAAACTGTTTTAAATGGATACATTTAGTTGATACATTTCTTATCTCTGTCCCTGCTGAGCAGAATCTGAGCAGAATCTCTGGGTTTCATTAAAGGCAGCTGTTAGAATTGATACAATAGTTGCTAATACTCCAGAGATGCTGCTGAGAAATGTATCAACTAAATGTTGCAAAATTGTAATAGTTTGCACCTGAATTACTGAGCTGCCAGACTCAAACACCAGAGACAGGGACATTCAACATTAAACTTAGATTTTTGAAAAACAGTGAAAATTAAATAATGGAAAGTAATTTCTGGGGAACAATCTAAAAAAAACTGAATTTAAAAAAGTGTTCTAAGTCACTGTCACCCAAGAAGAGGTAAGGTTGCAGTTCAGCATATATGGAAATATATCAGGTATTACAAAGAAATTATTTATAAGCATTTTCTTTCATTCAAGGGCCTCGCTGTTTAGTGTTATTGTCTCTTTAAGATATTCTGTAAGGCAGAGCTTTAAGACAAAAACTAGAATGCACCTTGTCAATAAGACCCCAAAACAAGTTCTGCTTTATATTGCCAATTTGCTTTCCCACACTTTTTACATTTGGGTTGCCTTTGTAATTTATATTGTTTCTTTCATGTGTAGTAAGACATATCCTATATACTACACATGTAGACTTTAGCAATCATCCTTTCATGCACTTATCTACAATTTTTTTTTAAAACCAGTTATCATTAAACTGTAGCTTCTAGCATCCCTGACAGATAAACAGGGGGCAATATTGATAAATAGTCATTGGAAAACCCAGATATGCTTTATTGAAAAATACAGTAAAGCTAGTCATCCTACTGTATATAATGACCTGGGCTATAAATGCCTCAAAGAATACAGATCATATCCATATTTACTAATTTTTGCATAAGCATATTCACTTGGACTTACTGGGGGAAATGTAATAACAGTCACAAAGAGAAAAACCATTTGCACAAATAAGAATAAAAATGTGCATTCCACAATTTAATATTCTTCATTATACTGTTGTACATTGTGAATTTTAATTGTGCACTTTTAAGAAGTGCTTGAAGATGTCAAAATGTTCTGGAGCAAATCCTTTTTTACCTATTTTTCACCAATCGCCAAGATTTTCATGCAAGAGTGTCATGCTTACGAGACACCCACTGCTTTGGGAATAGGTGCTTTGAATCAGTCATTGGTGTCTTAGGCAGTGGCTATAGTTCCTACGAAACACATTAAGTCTGTTTGTCCCCTGCCCAGTATCAAAATTGTATGTTTTTAAAGAATTTTTATATAGCAATGGATTCTCTACTTGTTTGATGTCCATGTGTTACCAAACAGCTTCTGCAGGAGTTCGAGTCCTTTACTTGGCAGAGGAACAATTCTTGGACCACAGACAAGCAACTTTACTCTTATGCACAAATCCCATGACAAGATCCCCTCTGAATCACTACAAGTTTGCTTGCTCACACCACAATGTGATTAAATAAATATTAATATCCATAAGCACAACTGTAACATAGTCAAGAAATAAAGTAGGCCCACAGTACTGTACACAGTATGCAGCTATTTTGGTGTGTTTATTAAATCTGTCTCACATGGTGCTGGCCACAATGCCAAAATCCAGATTTCTGACATGACATGTGTAACGCTTTCTTGGCCTAATCTGCCAATTAGAAGTTAAGGGTGACCAGCTAGGTAGTGAGCATTGGTTACATTGCGAATCTTCACCCAGGGCAGAGCCTTCGCCAAATGGAACTCACAGGCATATAAGTGTAAAATAGAATAATGGACGCCAGGAGGTTCTTTAAAAAGGTAAAACAGGAGCACAGATTTATGACCACAGGTTTACTTACAAATATACTGAGGACACAGCAGGTGGAATCACTTTGGACAGTACAAGGTTCACAGTCAGACAGGTGCGACTCCCAAAAGATATTGCAGATAGGTGTACATCAATTCCCAGTTCAACCGACGTTGCACAGTGAGGGGATCGGGATCTATCAGGTAGGGTACAGGTAGTCCTTTGCTCACCTAGATGCCTATCAACTGAGTTCCCTGCTCTAAAGGCAAACAGGCCTTGTGGGAAGCTACTCCCTACTACAATCCTCGTTGGAGCGACAACTGCTCTTTCTGCTACACCTCTCTGTCTTTCTCTCCTAGAGAGACTATAACAAGATCTTACTATCTTAGCTGGTCCTCGTTCACGGGGTTACCTGGTCCCCGACTTATCACCAAAGGTGTGAGGTCCCTCTGGGGTAAATGCTTACTGGGGCCTATGGTGATCCCAGGCTCAGTGGAGATTCACCTAGCAGCAGCACCAGGAGCCAAAGAGGAAGAGGACACTCCCTGCACAGCACTATATAGCAGTGTGGCAGGGGAGTGTCATTACACTCTTTGTCCAATAGGTGTGGGTGTTACACTTTACAAGTTACAAGGGCTTGGCCCAATAACAAGGGAAAAGAGAACTACATACAAAAGTAGGGGATTAACTCTATAGGGATAGGATATCCTATAGGTCCCTACATATGTTACTTGGCAAATGGCTTAAAATTAAAAAAAAAAACATTTCTATGTTCTTTTTTTTTTAAATAAAATTAACTGTATGGAGTTAGAAATTAATATAATAAATGAAGATGGTTCCCCTTTAACTTCAGGCTTTGCATATGGCTTTGTGAATACGCCCCTCCGAGTCCTCAATCAGCGCATGTGCAAACTAAAGTGATGTTCTATGCATGTTCTGTTACCCTCTTCCTCCATCTCCACTGCTGGATAAAGCCAAAAAGTACAGTATCTGGCTGCAGCAGCCCCAGTGTTGTCCAATCTATACTGCAACCATTTGTGAGTTTTGACCATGGAAAGCTAGGTTGAAGATAAAACAAACTATAGAAAGGTAAAACGTCACTTTAGAAATACATTTTAGAATTTTTTATAGGAATGCACCGAACCCACTAATCCAATTTGGCTGAATCCCCGAATCCCTTGTGAAAGATTCGGCCGAATATCGAACCGAAATCCTAATTTGCATATGCAAAGTAGTGGCAGGAATGGAAAAAGGATTAGGAAATTAGGATTCGGATTCAGTTTGGCCAGGCACAAGGATTCGGCCGAATCCAAATCCTGCTGAAAAAGGCCAAGTCCTGGCCGAATCCTGAACCGAATCCTGGATTTGGTGCATCCCTAATTCTTAAGGAATCGAATGAGAGTATAGGACTGGCCAGACCAGAGATTATTATTATCATGTTTTTATAATACACCAACATATTATGCAGCATTGTACAATAAATGGGTACACTGCAACCAATAAAAGAGGTAAAGGGGGCCCAAAAGAGTTTACAAGCAGACCTTAATGCAGTTGACCAGCTTTTGCACATTGCAATAAATGTATACATTGCATTTTTTTGGTAGATGTCCTTATTATATCGAGATGGTTGGGTGAAAAAATTCAAAGCCTGAATCTTAGTACAAGAGGTCAAAGCCTGCCATCTAGTGGCAAAAAGCCACATATACAAAAAGAGAAATACAAATACGTGCTTGGCATAATAATAATAATAATAATAATTAATTTTTTACTTACAGTATATAGCACTGACACTGTTTACAGTTAAAATAACACTTACACAAGTCATTTTTATCAGGAGCCTGCAGGGCCACTATCAGAAAAGACTGTCCAGTCAGGAGGCCTATGACCACTGGGAGTCCAAAAAGAACATAAGGGGAAGGCTTGATGAATAGGCAGGTTGTGGACAAGATCAACTAACTGAAGTACTGAACATTGTTGCGCAAGGCCCCCAGATGCTGCTATTAAAAAATAATTAAGTGTCATTGGACTAACCTTATCACTGTATGTTTCCATATTGCAATATACATTCTCAACACATTTTTATCATATGGACAAAAACCCTCTCCTAATGGCCTTTTGTAGTATGCAATTAAATTTGCAAGTTGAAATGCACAGAGGCTGACTGGAAGCACCCAACAACCCAAACACAGAAGTACACCAGAACCCAGGGCCAGAATTAATAGGAAGGCAGAGGAAGTGGGAACCGCCACTGCCACATTATCAGAAAGGCTGCCGTTTCATTTACATTTCTGTGCCCCATTTTTAGCTGTAATAATTACAGCTGCTCCCATCATGGCTGCTTTACTAAATTGGCAAAAGGGACAGTTGCCCAGTGCCCACAAAGATAGTATGGTTTGCCTTCATTCATTTTATAAATTTTCATTTTGAATCAAGCATCCCCCAGTAATAACAGAGTCTTAATTTTTGATGTCCAGATTTTCGATGTTTTTACATTTCTTTAAAAATCTAAGGTTTTTACTTTTTCCCCCTGGAATATGTAGCACCTTCAGGTCAGGTTAATACATTCTTGGGAGTCCAATGCTATTTCAAAAAAATGACCAAAAGCAATTCTAAGGGACATTATGGATATTCCATTTATTTAGGTTATGAATCTGTAACACAAACAATGTGTGTGTGTGTATTAACTATGAAAAGTCCTCATACACTGTAAAAATTTGGGCTCAGGTGAGCACTTGCATGGTAGAGATTTCTCTGCTTTGTGCAGAATTAATCTCTTCCTATAGTTTGCGCTGCTTGATCTGATTATTCTGACTCCAACTGCTGGAATAGTGGCTGATTTCCCCATGAGATATTTTTGCCAGATAGAGAAACTCATCAGACACTTGGAATCATAGGCAGATTTTCATTAAGACTTGGAGAGGCTAAGCCTCTCCAAACCTGTTTGCCTAAAAAATGAAAAGAAAATTTAAAAAAACAAAATTTTCTCACCAATGTATCTTTTTAAGCTGGTCTGGGGACAGGGGCAGAGGCAGAAGGTGCTGCTGACTAGTGTATTTAGAAAAAAATCCCTACCTGGTGACTACAGTGATGTCATCATGATATTTTGCTCTGGAAATCCTGCGAGATTTCAAATGGGGAAGTTAAAGCTGATCTGTGTGCCAAGCACAGTTAGGGAGTAGGTGAGACTGAGCTTTACCCATGATGGTTGTTTGTGCTCAGGATCAGGGCCAAGAGAAGCAGCTGCTAATCCTCCACTTGCTTGTCTAGTATGTGCAACTTACATTACATCTCAACTCATCCTGGATACGTGGTTTTGGAAGGAGTTATTGCAAGGGGTTATTGGCACAAAACATAATGGTCAATGTTAGTTCCATTGATCGATTCAGGTAGGTGTTAGCTAAAACTGGATGGCACACACTGTTGCAATTGTGCTAAAACATACGTGTTTTATTTGGATCTCAAACAAAACGTTTTCGGAGGTACAACCTCCTTTATCAAGGAAACGTTGTGTTTGAGATCCAAATAAAACACTTATGTTTTAGCAAAACTGCAACAGTGTGTGCCATCCTACTTTTTCTCTATATGGAATAAGGGAACCAAGTCAAGCAGCAAGGTTTCTGGATAGAGCACCACCACCATACAGCCATAGTCTTTTAAACTATTGTATGTTAGCTAAAACTGTGAATGTGTGATGCAATCGACCATTGTGACTGGATGACACTTTCAGGCCTCTGTGAGTTTCCGCAAACACCTACCTAAAGGTAGGTGAACCTAGGTCAAGGTGTAATGGTTCAATGGAACTGTTTCCTTAAGGAGTTAAAGGCACTGTATCCTTAGCTGCTTGCCAAATAAATATGCCATTCCTTCTTACTGAAGTGCTGTCTTTATTTGTATCACAGCTTAGACTGCAGTATACATGCCTTTAATGTATTTTCCCATTCCTCTGGGCCAGCTAGCAGATCAGTTTGGTTATTTTCCCTAAGACACACATTTTGTGTTGATGGTTGAATGCAAAGTTATTTTCAACCTCATCTAATATTATACTGAATTACTTTGAAACTGCAGTAAAAAAAGCAGCTATTGTTTTGTGCAAGGGGACCAAAATACGGTATATCTGCATTTTACTTTCTGCTTGTAAGATGTCTCATAAATGACATACTTAGGATATACCTTTTATTTTATGTGAAAGTAGGGTTAAATGTAAAGTGTTAGCCTTAATTTCCAGCAATGTGGATGAACATAACTTTTTCTATAATTTTGATAATAAGAGAGTGCTGTGAATATTATTTGCAAAATAGTCTGGGCTTCGTCCATGGCAAGTGAAAAATTACTGTTTGAGCATCAGTTAGTAGCTCAGAAGTCAGACCATGTATTGGACAGATTTGAGATTGTAGTCTATTTTTAGGCAAAATCCTCCCTGTGTGCTCAGACAGGTGAATTACAACTTTTGCCAATGCTTATGATATGGGACTGAATCAGCCAGTGGAAAATATCGCTGGTGAAGAAATTGTTGATGTAACATTAGACTTAGTCTACCCAAACAAAAAAATCACCCTCCGCCTACAACTGCCAAATAAACTTGTAGAAGACATTCAAATGCACTTCTGATGATCTAACCCACCTGCTGCAGTCATACTTCAATGAGGACATATCACACCAATTTACTTGGTAGTCAACAGCAATGGCAAAGCTAATCACATTTGTACTATTTGCATGCACAGTGCTCCCTAAGGTAGCCACTTCCTTTAACCCTCCTATTACATAGTTAAGTTGGGTAAAAAAAGACCAACATCTATCAAGTTCAACCCCTCCAAATAAAACCCAGCGCCCATACTTACACACAGCCACTGAAACTATATATACCAATATCTATATTAATTGTAGATTTTAGTATCACTATAGCCTTGGATATTATGCTTGCCCAAGAAATCATTATATTTTCATTACTTTAAATCACTTGGATTTTTTGGTGTTACTGTTACTTTAATTAACAGCCATCACAACATCATCCAGCAGTGTATTCCACAACATCACTGTCCTCACTGTGAATAAACGCCAATACCTCTTCAAATAAAAGTTATTTTCCTCTAGTCTGAAGGGGTGGCCTCAGGTTCAATTATCCATTTATGGAAGAATAGATCTCCCGCTAGCTCTCTATAATGTCCTCTAATGTACTTATAAAGAGTAATCATATCCCCTAGCAAGCATCTTCTCTCAGGCCTGAATTTGTGGAAAGGCCACCAAGGCCTGGGCCTAGGGCAGCAGGATTTTAGGGGGGCGACATAAAGCCCAACCACAACCGCATTGGTTTGGAAGCTCTACTGCTGCTCATGAGATACAATAGTTTTTTAAATTTCCTGTGCGCCAATCCACTGTGTTCCCGACTTGATTATGAAAATTTGTACATGTGTACGAATGAAGGGAAGGGGACAGGGGTGACCAATGACAGCGGGCCTATTGGTGCCCGCTATGTAAATCCGGCCCTGCTGTTTGGTAGAGAGCATAAAAAAGAAGAATGAATAAATGCCTTTATTTCTTTAAAAATTTCTTTATAATTGAAGTGGTACAGTAAGTACAAAAAAAGTAAAAGGCAGAGTATATTTAGCTTCTAGTACAAGAAACCGTGTCAGACTGGAACACCAAGTTCCTTAATTTTGCCTTACCTTATTTGCCTTCTGTTGTTCACTGTTCTCAGCAATGCTGTTAAATAATAATAATCTTTCTTAGTAATGCCACTAGATAGTGCAGTTGTATTATCTATTATTTATTCAGTTGCATAATGTGGTAAGAAAACTGCTGAAAAATAATGCTTCCTAATGATAGAAACTATTTCAATCTAAATGAAGATTAAACCTTGGTTCTCCTTTCCTTGATTAACTCATTAGATTTCACGTGCTTTACATTTGTCGTATTGATAAAGATCCTAGAAGATGTTAACTATTGGGCCATTGGTGACTTACCTGTTTGTCAGTAAATAAAGGTTTTAAGTTGCAAATTGAGTCTGTTCATAATTGTGGTTCCATACACCATGTTTAATAGCATGCTAAAGCTGGTCTGACATAAACATAGTAAAGTTAGACATGCTATGACACTGTAGAAATACTTTAAAAATCCTAGAGAATGAGCTAGGTGTGGATATCTGCTTGCTGAAATTCATTTATAAAGCTTTGAATCGCAGAGACTAACCCCAAATAACACCCCCCCCCCAGGTAGGCAGTATGCTCCTCTTTATACTCCACCTCCGTGAGACTTATCTTTAGGGTTTTTTCCATTACATACAACAAGCATTATTGAGAGTCTACAACAGTGCACTTCAAATATAAATGCCCTTTCAAGAGCAGCTGCCAAGAGATTCATTTGTATGTACAGTATGCCTCCTAATGAGTGGTGCTGGGGATTAAAAAAGCTTCAGGCAGTGGTATGTGCATTAAAATACATTTCTTCTGTTCTGATTAGCAATTTTATTGTCTCAATTCTACTGTTCACTGAGGTGGTAAATATCACACAATGAATGGCTGCTACTGAGTGTCTTGGAAACTGGAAATTTTGTGACTCAGATTGGATGCAGTGACATTGCTGCTGCACCACTACATCCCCTTCCCATACATATCACAATAACTTAATCTTTGCCTGACTTCTTGCACACTGTAGGGAATGGATAGAACATTATTCCTGCTGATTTATTATTGCCTGAAAAATTGCACCTAGACAAATATGTTGTTTTGATTTGTTATTAATGACTGAGGCATACAGAACAATAATAGCTTCCAACAGCTGAAAGCAAAGTTCCAGGACACATATTGCTAAAGACATGTGCCATATGGCACTTTCATTATGTGGGAGACTTCATCACACATACTGAATCATACATGACACGCCTTATACTATTATAATGCTTTCCAACAGCCATATATTATAGAGTAAAATAATCATTTTTAAAAATGACTATTTATTCACGTTAATTGATGAACAATGTAAGACATATAGAAAGGGAAAATATAATAAGACACTATAGGGGTATGTATGACGACACCCTGCACATTGAGGGGTATAAAAAGGTGCAGAGCACAGCGTTACAGGTGCAGGCCAGCCCTGTCCTTACTGTCTGTAATAGGGCACGAGTTAAAGGGCACCTGTTGGGCAAAAATATTATCCCCAACCAAAGGTGTAGACCAATAGAGCCTACACTTTGGGTTGGGATAACAGTAATTATTTTCTTTTAAATTGCCCCTCCTTCAGGGCTAGGCCACCCTTTACCAGGAGGGAGCTCCTGGTACAAGCAGCCATGTTGGTGCACACGCATGCGCATAATGAGTGAATGCCATGACGTGCTCATTATGCGAATGTGCGTGACGTCAGAGAGGTGCATTTGCGCATGTGCTCTGACTGATATGGCTGATCCCATCAGGAGCTCCCTCTTGGTGCAAGTGTCATAGCGTTGGGGGGGGGGCAATGTTTTAAAAAAACACTGTTACCCCTGACCTCTATTAGCCTGCACCTTTGATTGGGGATAATATTTTTGCCCAACAGGTGCCCTTTAATTATAGTGCCCCATTGCTGCCTGCTTTCATCTGCACTCCCTAATTTGCTTGTCTCAATGATGTACAAGTTAGGGGACAGGTAGGGATGGAAGGAGGGACTCCTACAAGCTTTGCATCTACCATCCCTCATGAATACAGCACTGCCAACCCAAGCAGCACTGTATTCCTCGAGTGGCCTCTGGGCTCTGAAAAAGCTAATTAATTTAGGCAGGAAGCACAGTGAACAGATTTAACAGTTTTTTGCACTTTGCAAACTGTCTTCCCATTTGTAAATAAACCCTTATATGCATACTTGGGGTCTGTTGCATTTCTAAAAAGAAGAGAAGGATGCTTTTTATGCTTGTGTTATGCTTCAATCATGAGGACATGCTCTGGAAATGAAGGCCATCTAGTGATATTTTGGTAACAATGCTCAGATTATATGGATCATGAACATTAAATTATTGCAAGATGAAAGCAACCTTTATTCAATATAGATACCAGTGGCATAACGAGTGTGTGCCGGGACCCACTGCAAAATATCTTCGAATTATCGTGGCACACGGCGATCCCTACCTGGCCCCCAACCTACCCACTCCCCCCTGGCATCCTCCGTCCTAACTGTGTCCTCCCTCCCCAATTGCAGGTATAAGAGGACTGGGGTGGAGGTCCTGGCCCCTCGTTCCCCTGACCCCTATAGTTATGCCACTGACAGATACATAAATAGAAATACATTGTAGGTCACGTAAAACTGGTTTTGGGAGATGATCTTCCAAGTTAGCAACAGTGCTTTATAAAGCTCTGCAAGTAAGAACCTGTGTGGGGCTGATAGTGTTTTAGAGACCCAGCCATTGCCCTCCTTCATATATAGCGGGGTGTATGGTCATATACTGATATTCTGTGCGAAATATTTACCCTATTTATGTATGAGGAATTCAATCCCTGGTCTGTCTTTTCAGAGATTTCAGAGAAGCCATATGACCTGTATGAAATACCAGTAGTTGTATTTGAAGTTCATCCACAGATAGGTTTAGATTTAGGTTTAGATTTAGGTTTTGCTAAGATGGGAGTTGATGAACGCAACAGGCCTGCACAGAGCCGTAGCTCTGGAAGGGATAGCTACTTTTACTTGGGGTTCTAAGGGCTGGGGTTTTGCCGTTCATATCACTCATGCATTTCTGAAATGTTCCGGCTAGAATCAAGAAAGAACTTGGCTGTGTGAATTTGGTCATATTTATACAACAAGCACTTCAAATCTCTTGTCTGAAGTGTGTGCTACACAGGAGAATAACATATATCCAAGGCTATATGGATCTTAAAGGGATTCTGTAATGATTTTTATGGTGTAGTTTTTATTTCTAAATTATACTGTTTACACAGCAAATAATTCACTCTACCATGTAAAGGAAGAATCCTATCATACTTACCGTGATTCTCCTTTCCTGGCCATCCCCCTGGTCAGCATTAACTAATCGGGTATTCCCTCCCTCTACAGATGTGTCTCCCAGCAGACTTAAAACCCCACCCCTCGACTCCTCCCCTGTCTATGTATAAAGCTCTATTTGGGATGGGATGCTGACCAGGGGGATGGCCAGGAAAGGAGAATCACGGTAAGTATGATAGGATTCTTCCTTTCCCTGGCCATCCCCCGTCAGCATTAACTAATCGGGTGAATACCCAAGCAATAACAAGGGAGGGACAAATTGATGCTGAATATTTAATTAGAACTGAATGCAGCCTGGATAACTCTACGACCAAAATTTGCTCTTTTGGCCGCCCTAATATCCAAACGATAATGTTTAACAAATGTGATTGGATTGGCCCAAGTAGCTGCCCTGCAAATAGCATCTGCGGATACTCCTGCTTCTGCTGCCCAAGATGTTGCCACACCTCTGGTTGAATGAGGCCTGACCCCCTCAGGTGCCTTCTGCCCCTGTAGCGAATAGGCTCTCTTGATCACAGTTATTATCCATCTGCGAAGCGTAGAAATAGAAGCTGCTTGCCCCTTTCTAGCACCAACAGGGACAATAAAAAGTCTTTCTGACTTCCGAAACTCCTTGGTCATATTCAAATATAATTCCAAGCACCTTCTCACGTCCAATGCCACTGGGATTTCATCCAACCTTTCTGCACCAACAGTTGGAAGGACTATAGGCTCATTGAGATGAAATCCAGAAACTATTTTTGGCAAGAAAGCCAAGCTTGGTCTGAGGGTCACCCCTTGATCATTGAAAACTGTATAAGGTGGATCAGCCATCAGTGCCTGTAATTCAGAGACTCTTCGACCAGAAGCCACTGCAACTAAAAACACCGCTTTGAGGGTTAGATCCCATAAGGTAGCCTCCTCCTCAGGAAAGAAAGGAAGTCCAGCTAATGTTTTCAGCACAAGAGGCAAATCCCAGGGAGGTGCTAACTCCTTGATTGGTGGCCTTATCCTTACTGCAGCCTTAAGAAAACGGACTACCAAGGGGTCACTAGACAAATGATTTTCCAACACCGCTGAAAGAGCAGACACTTGAACTTTGAGGGTACTTGCACTGAGACCCTTATCTAATCCAATCTGTAAAAACTCTAGAATCTGGAAAATCTCTGGGTTAGTAGGGTCAACCCCTTCCTTCATAGCCCAGGAACAGAAGGTGTTCCAGATCTTGTCATATCTCAAGGTAGTATTCCTACTCCTGGACTTAGATAAAGTATTAACAACTGTCTCAGAACACCCTCTTCTTTTCATCCTGGTGAGCTGAGTCTCCATGCTGTCAAATTCAACTGTTGTGGCTTTGCATGAAGAAGAGGGCCCTGGCTTAACAGATCTTGTCTGTCGGGAAGTCTCATTGGTCTGTCTACATACAGCCTCCTCAGTAAGGGATACCAAGGCCTCCTTGGCCAATCCGGCAGAATTGCAATTATCTCGACCTTGGATATTAGAATTTTCTTCAACACTTTGAAGATCATGGCAAATGGAGGGAACACGTAGGCCCACAGGTTGTCCCAACTGTGAGCAAAGGCATCTATTGCCCAAGCTTCCCTGCATGGAACCCTGGCAAGAAAAACTGGTAGTTTGTGATTCTCTAGGGATGCCATCAGATCCAGGTCTGGCCACCCCCATCTTCCCATTACCTTCCGGAAGACTTGATAATTCAGGCTCCATTCTCCTGGGTCCAAAGTTCTGCGACTCAACAAGTCCGCCTTCCAATTCAGACTCCCCGGAATGTGGATTTCTGTTATCCCCATCAGATATGTCTGAGCAAACTCCATGATGGGATTCAATTCTCTCATCATCACTCTGCTCCTGGTGCCTCCTTGACACCTGATATAAGCAACTGCTGCCACGTTGTCTGATCTTATACAGACGTCCTCGGCCAGAATTAGTGGTTTGAAGGCTTCCAAAGCCCTCATAATGGCTCTTAGCTCTAGAATATTGGACTGTAGATGAGATAGATCTTCGTTCCAGTGACCCTGAACGGACCAACTTTGGTGATGTGCACCCCAACCGAGACCTGAAGCATCCGTGTAGATACTTAGCCACCTCTGCTCCTGAAGAGGAAAACCTTTCCGAAGATTTGTGGTATTCTCCCACCATTTCATTTGATGTCTTGCTTCTGTTGTCAGAAATATGATTTGTTCCCAATCCTTTTTCTGCCGATTCCACTGTGTCAAAAATACATTTTGAATTTCTCTCATGTTCCATTTGGCCCACTGAACGATTCCAATTGTGGAGGTTAGAGTGCTTAGGACCCGCATAAATTCTCTTGCGGAAATACCCCATACTTGAGAAACTGCAGCCACCATATCTCTTATCTTGTAGATTCTCTCCTGAGACAGGGAAACCATACCCACTCTGGTATCTAAAAGTGCTCCTAAATAGACAAGCCTTTGAGATGGTTCCAACTGGCTTTTCTCCAGATTTAATAGCCATCCAAATCTTTGCAGCTCTGACATCACTACTGTTCGATGTCTCAACAAGGTATTCCGATCTCTGGCAACTACCAACAGGTCGTCCAGGTAGTGATAGACCTCTATACCTTGCCTTCTTAGTTTTGCTATCACCACCACAAGCACCTTTGAAAAAGTTCTGGGCGAAGTGGACAGGCCGAAAGGTAGGCAAGTGAACTGTAGATGTTTTTCTAGGAGGCAAAACCTGAGGAACCGTTGATGTTCCCTGGCAACAGGCACGTGTAGATAAGCGTCCCTCAAATCTATTGAAATGAGCCAATCTCCAGGATTGACAGCTCTTCTGATCGTCTGAATTGACTCCATCTTGAAGGAACTTGTTCTTATATATTTGTTCAACCTTCTGAGGTCTAGAATTGGTCTCATTTCGCCTGATTTCTTTCGGACTAAAAATAGAGGGGAATAGAACCCCCTCCTTTGTTGGGACTTGGGCACCGCCACAACAGCCTGTTTCCTCTGTAACTGCTGGATATACTCCAGTAAAACAGACATCCCGTCCTTCTCTTGAGGAATCCGAGTCTGGACAAAATGATTGTGAACGGGTTTTGAGAAAAATTCTATTCTGTATCCCCGTGCCGTGATCGATTTCACCCAGGCATCCTCCGTCTCCTTTGCCCAGATCTCTGCAAATTTCAGTAATCTTGCCCCCACAGAGACCTGGGCCGGCCTCATATCATTGTTGTTTAGGCTGCCTCTTTGGAGACCTGGACTCCTTGGGCTTGAATCCTCTGAAGACATTTGGCTGTCCAGACTTCCAGGAAGTGGAACGAAAAAACTCCTTGCCTGGCCTATAGGCCCTGTTATCCTCTCTGCGTCTAGGTACAAACCGATCCTGCCGCTTAGGAGGATTCCTAAAACGCCTAGGTGTTTGCGGAAGGAATGAACTCTTCCCCCCTGAAGATTTGGAAATAATATCTTCCAACGCCTTTCCAAAAAGCATTTGTCCTTCGAATGGAAGCTTGCAGAGGACATTTTTTGAGGCCGTGTCAGCAAACCAGGCCTTCAACCACAAAGCTCGTCGAGCCGCAACCGAAAAGGTCATATTTCTAGCGGCCAATCTGGTAAGGTCCACTGCTGCTTCAAGACAAAAATTACATACCATCTTAATATCTTCAAGCATCTGAAAAGGCTGTTCACTCAGATTCTCTTCATTAACCCCTTCAGACACTGACTCTGTCCAAAGCATAGCTCCTGTAACCATATATGTTTTCTTCAACTCAGTCTCCATCCTTTTCTCCATAGGATGTTTTAACGCATACAAATCATCGATAGGTAAGGCAGTCTTTTTTGACAAGCGTGCCACCGGGGCATCCACTGTCGGAGGTGAATCCCAAACCTTTGAACACTCTGAAGAAAACGGATAGAATTTCTCTATCCTAGGCTCGACAGGAACTCTTCTCGGCCCCTTCTGCCATTCGATGGAAAGTAACTCCTCCACTTCCCTATGCATAGGGAAAGTCTGCTTCTTCTTCTTAGATACGAAGATAGAAGTAGTGGGCTGCTCTGCATCCTGCAGCACAAGAGAATGCCTCACGGCTTTAATTAGTGCTGGAATAAGCTTAACATCAAAAGAGGGCTCAGATTCCTCATCTGACTCCTCCTCCTCGGAGCCCTGCTCCTCGTGGGAAACAAATCTTTGTTTGGACCCTGAAGGGCCTGGTAACACAGTCGCCTCCTTAATGCCCTGCGACACAGCCTGCGATATCCAAGACAGAATGTCCGCAGGAGAAGGCTCAGAATTCATTGACCCTGCAACCGAAGGAGAGGACTGAGTCTCTTGTTCCAGAAGCCTAGCTCTCCTCTTAGCTGGGGTAGGCTGATCCAGATCCTTAGCAAGCAGCTCAAGGATACACTGCTTACAGAGTCTCTTCCCCTTCACAGCAGGATTTTTACAAGCTTTGCAGCTGATTACAATTTCTGTCTCAGACTCAGAAGTCTGTTTCCTTTTCCCAGATGATTCTTCCATCTGAAAGGAAAAAAACAGCCAATAAGACTCCATAGTGCCTCTTTTCGAAGGTAACCTTACCTGCACATGACTCACCATAACCTGAGGGGCGGCACAATTCTCGGCAGCCGGCAGTTTGCTAGGAGCCCAAGCACAGCAAAACACCACCGAGCTGTAGGCAAAGACGCCGGCGCCGGAAGATTTTAAGATGAGCGCCGCGCAACGGCGCAGGCGATGACGCCATAGCGTAATTGCGCCACAGCGCGAACACGCCAGTACCACTGACAAACATGTCCCCGGCCGCTAAAAGGGACCCCCGTGACTGGATGCGCTAGGTAAACATTATACCGGAGCCTCGGGCGGAGAGAGGCAGAACTGCGCCCGGAATCCAGCCCTAAAAAGGACCGGGTGAGCCATAAAATAAAAAGTGTTACTCCACAAGGAGATGATCTGGTAGAGAGATTAAAAAAAAGACAGGGGAGGAGTCGAGGGGTGGGGTTTTAAGTCTGCTGGGAGACACATCTGTAGAGGGAGGGAATACCCGATTAGTTAATGCTGACGGGGGATGGCCAGGGAAAATGTAATTCCTAGCCCAAGTGCAGTCATATGAAAAAGTTTGGGAACCCCTTTCAGCCTGCATAATAAGAAGAAGAACACCACAAATTCTTCAGGATAATGTTCAAGCATCAGTCACAAAGTTGAAGTTAAGCAGGGGTTGGATATTCCAACAAAACAATGACCCTAAACACACGAAAATCTACAAAGGTATTTATGCAGAGGGAGAAGTACAATATTCTGGAATGGTTGTCACAGTCCCCCGACTTGAATATCATGGAATGATTTCAGATGATTGGGATGGGATGATGGGATCATTTGAAGCAGACTGTACATGCTCGGCAGCCATCAAATTTAACTGAACTGGAGAGATTTTGTATGGACGAATGGTCAAAAATACCACCATCCAGAATCCAGACACTCATCAAAGGCTATAGGAGGCGTCTAGAGGCTGTTACATTTGCAAAAGGAGGCTCAACTAAGTATTGATGTAATATCTCTGTTGGGTGCCCAAATGTATGCACTTGTCTAATTTTGTTATGATGCGTATTGCATATTTTATGTTAATCCAATAAACTTTATGTCACTGCTGAAATTCTACTGTTTCCATAAGGCATGTTATATATTAAAAGGAAGTTGCTCCTTTTAAAGCTCAGCCAATGATAAACAAAACTCCAAACAATTAAGAGGGGTTCCCAAACTTTTTCATATAACTGTATATTTTATTAAATTGTAATATTGGTGAGTAGCAGCCATCTCAGGTCATTTTGCCTGGTCGTGTGCTTTCAGAAAGAACCAGTGCTGCACTATGGAACTGCTTTCTGACAGGCTATTGTTTCTCCTACTCAATGTAACTAAAGGAGTCGCAGTGAGACATGGTACAATACAATACATTACAATTACTATTGAGTGCTGTTCTTATATCTACCAAGGATCTGTTTACCTTTACATTGTTCTGCTGATGGACTGCTGGGGGGGGGGGGGATAAGGAAGGGGGTGATATCACTCCAACTTGCAGTGCAGCAGTAAAGTGTGACTGAAGTGTATCAGAGCACAAGTCACATGACTGGTGGTACCTGGGAAACTGACAATATGTCTAGCCCCATGTCAGATATTAAAAAATGTCTTTGCTCTTTTGAATAACAGATTTCAGTGCAGAAGTATGCTGGAGCAGCTCTATTAACTGATGCATTTTGAAAAAAACATGTTTTCCCATGACAGTATCCCTTTAAGCTCTACATTTATTTAATAAGGATATGTGTATATAGGACTGTATAGGTATGTGTATATATGTGCACTGGCATTCATTTTGAGGAGTTGAACTTGATGGACCCTCCCCTGTTTTTTTTAACCCCAAAACAATGTAAATATATGTATAGACCAAAAGTACTGACAGATAATGGAAATAATTGACAATATCTGTCCATGTATTACCACTTAGTTTGTGATGTCATAATATCACCATTATTTATTCTGTGGTTCTTCAATGAGTGTACTGAACAAGTAAGACTGGAAAATCTGGATGGTCAAAGGCCTTGGTAATTAGCTGGATTATAACCAATTAAACCTCACAAAAATTATGCTAATGTGAGGTGCAGGGGAATTCATTTTCCCCTGGACCGGCATGGGAGGGTTGTTGGCAGTGCATTGGTTAATGTGGGACAGAAGGTGAGCTGTCACGTGTTAGTTACCACAGTAAATTACTGTTGCTGGGGTTATGATATCAAAGAGTCAGAAGAAAAAGGCAAATAATTATGAAAATATATATATATATATATTTTTATAAATATATATATAAATATATATATATTTATAAAAAAATTAAAATAATGAAGACCAAATGAAAAGCTGCTTAGAATTGGCCATTCTATACCCTTTTAACGTTTCACCTTTTGGAGTTTCTACTTTTGGTCTTCCCCAACCTGGCGTTTCTGATAATTCACCTGCCCTGTGTGCTCTGGACTATGCTCATGCATATTGCTAAACCAATGTTTATTCATAATTCCTTTAATAATCTATGTTGAAAAAGAACACTTTGCAAAGCCAAACACGGCTTGCAAAGTGCAAAAAAAGGCAGCAGTTTTTTGCTTATTTGCATGATGCGTTTAGCTGACTATACATGGTCATAAGCCTGTACCCTACATTTCGGAGCAGCATTATTTAATATGCTATCAAAGCAAAAGGCTAAACTACGTGGTATCTTTGTTTTGCTGTCAATGGGTCTATTGAGTTATGATCAAGCTCATTGGCTCAGTGGCAGTAAACGTCATGTAGTGAAGCTTAAGCTTTTTAATTCTACATTGATCATAAATTGCTCTCAGTGGCACAATAGTGGAATGGTTGGATTACTACTTGGAAATTCTGGGAAAAGTCAGAGGTTTGTTTTAACCAGGACACTAATGGTAATAAATTGTATGTTCTTGCATGTTTGTGTGTATAATATGCAGGTGCTAGATAAACAGAGGATACAAAAATAAAACTTGTCCAGCAGTGGTTTGAATAACAGGCATGAATATAAATAGGACATGGCAAAAATACAAAGATAAATAGCTACAGCAATGAATAAAAAGCTTCTTGCAACCTTAGACAAGTCACATTGGCTAATTCCTGTGTTCTGATACTCTAGTGCAGTGGCAGGTTACCATAAGTCTAGGGCCCATAGTTCCCAGGGATCCAAACAATTTGACTTCATGAATTAGACCAAACATGTGGGGAGCCAAGTGCATGGATCTTATCATCAGTAAAGACTAGCTGTGCATGGATGGTGTATCTTTATATTCCTTAGCGAAAGTCTGAATTCACAGTAACTGCAGCACACTGCATGGGGAATATCATAAATCATTTTAGGGCACTGAACCGAGTTTGCTGTTTTGCCAGTAACCACAGCGTGCCTCTTGCAATACAATGTGCTTAATAAATAACAGCTCTGTTAAATATTAATGAAGATATCTAGCCTGTGTATAATGTGGCTGTGAGTATAGAATGTTGAGCTTGCAGACTCTCTGTTTTGTTTATATAGATAGTAAATACAATTCAAGTGTTCAAAAGCTAAAAAAACATTTGCAAGGCAATTGGCTTTGTGGTGAGGAGCACCTATTTTTTTATCCTATTAAGGGTATTGGCACACAAATCTTCTCTTCTGAATGCCAGAAAGCCTTCCCGCTGGCAATACGAATCACTTCGAATTTCTGAAATTTCACGAAGTTTCCTCGTGAGGAAATGTATGCCATCCCGCCGGCGATTAGTATTCTTGCCGATGGGATGGCATTTGGGGAGATTAGTCGCTAGAAGTAGGTGAGATTTCTCACTGTCTGCTACCACCCTAAAAGAGATGGAAAGGCAATTTACACTTGGGGTGCCAAAAGTTAGGCACGCCCAAGTGATTGTATTTACTTACCTGACACCCCGAGCACCATGGAGAAATCCTCTTCCTGCTTCTTCAGTCTTCTTGTGGCTGTGCATGTGCAGTAGAGTGAAAAGCCAAACTTTAACAAAAAAGCCAACTATTTCATTCAACTTTAATAGCATTGGCATCAAACATTGTTTTTACCAACTAGGAGGCAACCCTACCGCCAGTCCAGGAATAAGCAGAGATGAGTAGGTCCCACCATGTCCAGGATGTATATCTTCCAGCAAGTAACAGTTATTGAGATTTCTCTGATGCTCATGTGGATATCAAAGGGGCACAGGTCTTTCTACTGATCAGGAAGCATGTGGTGTTGCCCTGGGATTACTACCTGGCAAGATGATAATATTATGTGGATCAAGATCACTCCCATTTCAAGAGAATAGATCTGCAGCAGGAGGAGTGATTGAAGTAATCTGTAGCATAGTTGCCCTGTGAGCTTGCTGCGAAACAAGTTCATGCCCATGGCTGAGAAATATTATTGATTCCATTTCCCATGCTATTTTAGTCACTAGGGTTACTGTTATATTAATCATTGCATGATACTGTATGTCATCAAGGCCTAGTAAGCAGGCCCTATGACTGTGGAGTTCCTTGAGCACTGCCACTGACTGATAACCAGCTCAATGTTTTTTTTATAAAAATTGTTTATTCCCTTAGTTTAGGGGACTTCAAAAAGGTTCATGTGCATAGACAGAAAACACATTTTCTGTTTGTGGAGGTTAATAAAAGGACAGTTCACCTTTACGTTAACTTTTATATTATGAAATGGCTAATTTTAAGCAACTTTTCAAATGGTCTCAATTTTTTATCATTTTTTAATTATTTGCCTTCTTCTGACCTTTTCCAGCTTTCAAAAGGGAGAGGGGTAAAAAACAAATACTCTGTGAGAATACAAATGTATTGTTATTGCTACTATTTATGACTCATCTTTCTATTCAGCCCTCTCCTATTCATATGCCAGTCTCTTATTCAGATCAGTGCATGGTTGCTAGGGAATTTCGGCCCTAGCAACTATATTGCTCAAATTGCAAACCGGAGAGCTGCTTAATAAAAATCAAAATAACTAAAAAAAATGTATTATTTAAAAATAAATATAAAGTAAAAAACTATTTCTAATTGTTTCAGAATGTCTACCTCAAACTAAAAGTTATGCTTGATGCCAATCAGGCTCGGACTGGCAAACTGTGGGTTCTGGTAAAATGCCTGAGGGGCTGCTATATGGTACCATAGAAAGTCAGTGTTTAGTGGGCTAGTGGGGGCTGTTTGGGCCTTTATGTGTATCTTTTTTTGCATGACAAAATGTGCATGTATGTAAAATGTATATATATATATATATGTATATATATATATATATATATATATATATATATATATATAATATATATATATATATATATATATATATATGTTCAAGTGTGCTGGATGTAATTTCTGGGAATCACCATTAGAGTTCTTTAATTTAATTTTAGGTGTAGTTTTTACCCCAGCCACCAGAGGCCACTGTGGGACAGAGAAGGGTATAAAAGTAGGTGCACCGCCTAAGTCAAGCCACTTGATAGAAGGGCCTGGCCGGAATAACATCTTCTGGCAGGGTAAGTGAGACCCAATGGCTTCAAATAGGAGAAGTTAGAATAGGAAAGATTTAAAGTGAGCGAGCACTAGGTGCACAAGGCAGTGAGGGTATTTAGTAAGGGTAGTTGTGGCCCCATCAAGGAGAAAGTGGAGTTAGTTTCCTACGGGCACTTTGTAAGTGAGGGAACCAGTGGTAGGAAGGACACCAAGGCTTCAGGCCAGGATTTGGATGAAAAGGCCGAACCTGGAAGAGTGGAGGGGTATCACCCTGAAGGTATCGGACCACTACTGGAGAGTGGAGGGATACAGGTGGAGCATATAGTGGACCATAAGGCGGTTAGGGATACAAAATCTTTAAGGAACAGAAAAAGGTGTGCCTACCGAAGGAAAACTAGTTCCATGGAAAATATGTGTATTTGCTGTGTTGGAAGAAGGAAATGCTGATGTGTGTAATGTGTGCCTGAATGAAAAGCCTCTGTTGTGTACAGTAAATAAAATCTGCTGGTTAAATTTATTATTGTGTCCTGTGTGGTGAGTAGTTTTTTAGTTCACGGATCCGCACACACAAATTTCTGCAGTGGGGAAAGTGGCCCCTTTTTTTATTATTGTTTTATATCACCAACATCTGTGTGGTGAGTACCAGTTGGTAGCCTGGGGTACTTTCCCTTTAAATCTGGAAGCCCCTCCTACATTCTCAGTCCAGACCTGATGCCAATGTTATTAAAAGTAAAAAATTTAAGAGAGAAGATAAAGTACAGTACATATTTCATTTATAATACATTCTGTAATATATGGCAGGGCAAATACAGTATAAAAACTCATCACTGTGCAGCACTGTAACACTTCAGCCGTGTGTCCTCCCCAAGTGCCAGGGCAGGGAATCTGCAGATAGGGTTACATAGGACAGGAGAAGAGAGAACTCTGCTCCGGGAGGGGAGACACATACACAGGGAGGCTCCAAACTTTCCATTCAGTTACAGGAACCAAAACTGTTCTCCAGTGACTGAGCTGTACATCAGAGGGATTAACAATGTCTCTCGCTAACTAATGCATCACACATTAACCAAGGGATACAAAAAGCTCCTTCTCTGGCTGTCTCCATGTAGTAACCCCCCCCCCCACTACCTGTCACTCGTATAGAGCTCTGGCCGGAGGATGCTGGGGAGAGAGGTCTGGCTGCGCTGGAGAACATGCGTCTTGCATCTTCTAGCTATCTGTGTGGTGGTCCTACTCTGTACCCACTTCACAGCAGAGATCACACGGAGGTTGTGGCCCGCAGAATGACCAGTGACAAAGGTGGGGAGTACTGAGAGACATGGGCGTCCACATATAGGGGCAAGGGGGGCACTGGCTCCCTGGACTTGTACTTCATGCATGTCTTGCCCATGTGCATCTGTAATGGCACAGCCCGTGACCCTGAGGGAGAAGGCACTTTCCCCGCCACACGATCATCAGTGTCAGACTGGGACACCAGGGTCCCACCCAAAAACCTTAGACCAGGGGCCCACTCTCAGTACTATTATACTTCCTCTCCTCGCTCAACCGCTATTCTCCTAGTCTCTTTTCTTTACATAATATAATACTATCATCTATTATTCCATCTATTTAGTCTTTTTGTGCTCATAGAAATAAAGAATGACCATGAAATATGCCAAATGTTTAGCAGCATGAGAGCCCACTGACTCCTGGGCCCACCGGGAGTTCTCCTGGTATCCCTGTGGGCCAGTCGACACTGACTCTAGGCAATTACACCTGGTGAAAACATTTTTCTTATCATACCTCCTTTGTCTTTGTGTTGTCTGTGAAAATGTTATGTGCTGCTCAGACACCATATGACTTCAAGTATTTATATAACGTAAATGATACACTTTGTCCCAACTCACTGCAATGTTGCTTCATTCAGTAACTGCTTAAACATGCCACTATGCTGCACAATAAAAACCGCCTAGATAGTATCTCAAAAATTATTATATTTCTTTATCTTTAAAAGGTATTGTGTTGAGTTACAAACATGAAGTATAATGTGCAGCACTTTTGAGTAGTTAGGGGCCCCTGAAATGGTGCATTTTGGTGAAGAGAAATACCATAAAATTGTCATCTTGGGCATTCCTCTGGGCTTACCAGAACTCTGCTGTAATATGTAAGTGTATAGAATCCCTTTTGGTGTACTTATCTAGATGTGCCAGAAAGAATCCAAGTACAGGTATCTCATTCCAGTGCTCTAACATACACACAATAGGCTTATTCCTCACAAGGCAACTTCGGGAGACTTCGGAATACAGGTGATTTTTCAAGACAGAGGTAAGGCATTTAGGGAGATTGGTCGCCGCAAAGACGATACAAATCTCCCCAAATCGCCCAGTGTGACCTTACCCTAACTTGTTCGAAAGTGTAGCCACATGTATAATAGATATCACTTGCAAACAGAGATCAGAGTTAATGTACTATTTGATGTTCTGAAATAAATACCACAAGCAGTGCTGTTGGTTCCCTGTAATGCACTTTTAGCTTGTTTAACCTTCCTCCATACAGTACAGTTAGCTATGTTCAACCCTGTGTTCATTCCAGGAGTCTGATTCTCAACATGTTTCATAAAACCTCTATAGATTATACCTTCTTACACTAATAAATGGGTGTGATAAAGGCTGGGCAGTGTCAAGTCTATATAAAGATCCCACCTAATCCATCTGCAACCCAGTATAACTTGCCTTTGTTATCATATACTGAACAGGCTAAATAAGTCCTTCCTAATTCCAGGGAAATTTAGACAACTAAGGTAAAAGAGCATGAGATGATTCTAAAACAGAATTTGGTTGCAGATCTGCATGTAACTGGTTTGCTCTTTAAATATTCAATTTTCATGGCTTCCTTAAACCAACACAGACCATCAGGGCCCTTCTAAACTGTGGGGCCGGCCCTTTTCCAAAGGCCCAAAGGGACGAGTTGTCCAAAGGCCAGTTAGGGTGAGATTTGGGAAGGATGTTTATTGGCTCTCAGTATTACATAGGTTCCTATAAGTCCTATGGAGGATAGTAGGACTGCCATAGCAGTTATATGTTGTTTCCGTTTCATTATTAGGAAGCAAGGAGAAACATAACCAGTGCGACCATTTCCTGCTCTATAAGAGCCTTATTCTAACTTCTCTCCCTCCCCCTCTATATGTTATCCCTGCCAAATCCCTAGGCCAATACCCACAATAAAGATACACACAATGACTTTGTGGTTAATCTGTGTAATCCACAGTTTTATTAATAATTTGTTAAATTGCGCTTTTTGATCGCAAGGAAGGCAAAAAACCTCTGAAAAGCGAATTTCCTTCACTAGAGGGAAAAATTCCTTCCTGACCCCTTAAAGGCGATCAGATTTGCTCCCACAATCAATGCGCCACATTGAATCAAGGGTAGCGGGGGGGGGGGAATATGGTAAAGTAAGGGACTGCAGTGAAAGGATGAGAAAGAGAAGGGAATATGGCAGCATAAACATAGGCACAATTAAGCGCACAATGAATGCTGCATTCCTTTCCATTCTACTGGACCCCGGGTAGCCTGCAGAACCCAGCATTTGCAGTCTGAGGGATGGAATGAAAAGGAATGCAGGGTTTACCAAGTGGCTTAAAGAAGTTCCTGTGTATAACACCATATTTTGGATAAAGGGGAGGAACCACTGGTGGAACTACGGTGGTGAAAGTGCAGTGGATGAAAGGGGGGCATCACTGGTGGATTTGAGATGCCCCATACTTACTGCTGTTTCCTGAGGATGTGGTGCCTAGACTGAGGTGCATCGGTATTTGGTACCAAGGAAACTGCTGGTGGTGCTGGTATCATGTGCCGTTTGTGAGTTGTTCGGTGGACCATCTGTAAAACCAAACAAGATAACTGTAAAATCCTTATACGGGTATGGGACCTGTTATCCAGAATGCTTGGGACCTGGGGTTTTCTGGATAATGGATCTTTCTGTAATTTGGATCTTCATACCACAAGTCTACTAGAAAATTATGTAAACATTAAATAAACCCAATAGGATGGTTTTGCTTCCAATAACTATATCTTAGTTTGAATCAAGTACATGAAACTGTTTTATTATTGATTAGTTGAATAAAATGAAGTCTATGGGAGATGGACTTTCCATAATTCAGAGCTTCTTGGATAATGGGTTTCCGGATAACAGATCCCACACCTGTAATATTTAGGAGCACATTAAGTTCAAATCAGGTGATTAAGCAAAATTAAATGATTGACCAAGTGTGGGAAATAAAAGGATGGATTATATACTGCACCTGAATATCTCTCATTGTTCTTAATCAGTATGCCCTTGTTGATCTTCTCTAGGTCTTTGTAGAGGTGTTTCAGGTGGGCCTTGATGTATCTGTAGTCCTGCCAGAACTCGTTCTTAAGGTGTAATTTCCACCATTTTGTAATCTTCACACAGTCCTTGGACATCCACAGATCGTAGAGTGCAAACCCGATGTCATTGGTGATCATACCCCTGATGCACTCGAGATAAGGGCCCGCGAGTGGATCCTCAAAATCCCTGATCTCAAAGATGTCCAGATCAGACGAGATCCACCGTGAGTGCTAGAAAATGTAAGAAGGAAGAAAACATTGAGGCCAGAGCACACACTATGCTAAACCCTGTCAAATTTCTGTTTCATTGTATTTACACAGAAGATATGCATGTTTAGCATTGGGTTAGCCCCTCCATTAACCCCTTGGATACCTTTCTCAGCAGTCAGAAAATGAAATGAGGATATTAGCTATGAGCACCTTTACCTTTTCATAGCGCCACTGGTAGTAAAGCCTGCTACTTGCACTCATGCCCATCTTTGATGTTCCTGTAATTTAAAATAGAGATTTGGGAAGATTAGAGTCAACGTAAAGATGTAAGACCCCCAAATAAACACAATAAAGAGGTAAAAACAGCAGCATATTTACATCTTATTTAATAAGAACCCTTTTCATTCAGAAACTATGGTTTTAATATGGTTCCAATTAGAAACCAATGCTTACTTATGTATATAGAATGCCCCTCCCCACCAGCTCCCCATGTCCCCATTTTAAGACAATACAATCCCCCCATTTATTTTATTTATTAAATCTGCCCATTATTTCTGTCAGGGCCCTACTTTCCTCTGGTTCAGCAGTTACACAAAAAGTTAGACCTTGATGGGCATGTGTCTTTTTTCAGCCTCATTTACTATATCTACATATTACAGATGGGAACAGGGCCGCAATTAGAAATCACGGGGCGCCATACAACAAAATTTTTGGGGCCCCACCCACACTTGCGCCTGAGCTCCACCCCAGATCCCACCCACTCCACATCACAGTTAAAAGGCCACACAGACATCAGCGCTAAAAAAGTAACCCCCCTACACACAAGTTCTAAAAAGCTATTGATGGTCAGGGCCCCCTTATAAGTAAAAAAAAAAAAACATTGGCGCCAGGGCCCCCCATACAAGTATAAAAAAAATTGGGGCCCCAAAGAATATTTTTTTAAAAAAAACATTGGCTCCAGGGCCCCCCTTACAAGTTAAAAAAAATTGGGCCCCCCCAAAAAATTTTTTAAAAAACATTGGTGGCAGGGGCCCCCTTACAAGTTAAAAAAATAGCGGCCCCAAAAAATATTTTTTAAAAAAAACATTGGTGGTAGGGGCCTCTAGAATATTAAAATAATACCTTGGTGGCCAGGGGATTAAAAAAAACACAAATTGGTGTTCAGTAGATTTGACTTCAACTTTGCCTCCTTTTGTGACTTTGGGTCTTTTCGCCGCTTCAGGACTTCAATTTTAGCTGTTTTCGTGACTTCAGGTCTTTTCGGTGCTTCCAGACTTCGGCTATTTTCGTAGCTTCGGGTCTTTTCGCCGCTTCGGTAGTTCGGCTGTTTTTGTGACTTCGGGTCCTTTGGCTGTTTGACTTCCACATTTCAGCTGTTCGGGACTTGAAAAATGGCCGCACAGCTCGGGCGCCATCAAGGGGGCCCCAGCTCTTTCAAAAGTGCAGCACTGCTGGGCCCCCCTTCATGCCCAGGACACTTGTCCTCCCTGTCCCCCCCTGATAGTGGCACTGGATGGAAAAATGCAGGACCCTTACCTTCCTCCAAAATACCCACAATGGGTTGGGCAAGTTGTTCTTCTGTTTCTGATGAAAGTTGATAGTCTTTAAAAAGACTTTTGTGTTTCTTCTTTATCTCCTTCTGCTCCTGGGAATCGCTGCGAATCACTAGGAATCGCTGCGAATCACTAGGAATCGCTGAGAATCACTAGGAATCGCTCGTATTTCATTTTATGGGGGAGAGAAAGAGAGAGAAGAGATTGTAAACTGAACCCTCTCTGCCATATATATCTGTATATACTGGATTTCCCTTAAAAGCTCAATACTGCGCTACTGAATATGGTTGTGCCTTATAAATAACCAGTAACACCAATCAGCAGCAACTTTAATAGAATGAAGGAGCTGATTATGAGAGACAGAATTTATTGGTGCAATCAAGGGCCCTAGACACCCCTGCTAACCAAGGTTGGGTCCTGGTGACACAATGCACAAACTAATAGTTAAATGAACACTTGGAATCACTCTCATTAATTTCTATGACGATTGCTTTCACCAGGGCTCAATTAAATTGAATTTAGAAATGAATGGGAGTGATCATTTGGGAGTGAGCATTTGGTTGGCCATACACTGAACTGGAACTCACATGGGGACAAAACATCCCAAATCCCCTTCTGTGCCATTACTGTAAAGCTGTATGTTACTGGCAGGGTGTTATAGGGGCAGAAGACACTGGTTCCCATTAGAGGCCCAGGTAAGTAATGGGCCCACTGGGGCTTTTCATAACCAGTCAAGCTCTGATCAGTGCCCCTGCACCCATAACACAAGGCATCCTAATTCTAGGCATTTAACTTTTGTTCTGGTTTGTGCTACTTGTCTTTCTTCTCAGGTCCTCCTTACCCATCATCTACTCTAATGCTGAGGCCACTAGGATGAGTGATGAGTGGGACAGTTGGCCAATGGCAGTTGGAAAATGGCAGTTAACATTAATAGCTAAAGAGCAGCAGCGTAAATGGTCTAACACTTCAAAAGCTGTAACAAGTAAACAAGAAATACCAAACACACTATATTCTATAACTACAAGTCAGCCACAGGGGGTGCTGGGAATTGTAGTTAAGGCACAGCTAGATAAGCACAGGTTTAGAGTCAGTAGGACAGCAAGTTCTCATGTTGTCTCACTCCCCTTAGCAATGGCACACAGGCACATTTTTTTTGGGTACTTTGGCACCCACAAGTTTTAGTAGATTGGGTAGGGGCAGGGCTGCCACCAGAAACCATTTTCAAGGCCCCATCATTGATTGTCCCCTTCCTTGTAGTTGTACCCCTTTGTACCCCCTGATGGCTTATCACCAAAAATGACCCCCCCCCCCCCATTTCCAATGAAATTGGAAAGGATGGAACTGGAAAGACAAACTGATATCTCCTACATCAGAATCAGTTTCTGGAAACCGCAGATATTTTGTATGTACAATACTGTAGCAGGTGCTGAGGAAGGCATCCACCTTCTAATTAAATCTGACAAGGACAGTGTTTGCATGCAGTGCTTCCTTTAATGAGGACTGAGAGAAAAACAAATTGTTTGTTGCATAATATACACACACACACACACACCAGAAAAATGGTGTACACAGTGAAATATATTATGCATTAAATATTGGTGGGATGTATCTAGTTGTAACTAGAACTCTAGAGGGAATAACATTCTACAAACCTCTGGACAGTAATTTTGTTAAGAAAGTAGAAAATACCAAATGTTGTCCTGGCAAACAAGGAGTTTGTGTCATTAATAGAATGGCAATGCTATACATGTGCAACAGTTACTACGCTATATATTTATAGAAAAGCTGTTGTTAGGTTTGTGTGGAAACCAAAATGTGGGTAATGTAATGTGAGTAATTTGTTTAATAGGTTTTCTTGCTTGCCCCCCCTGGAAAATTTTCTGTGGACGCCCATGCTAATAGGGATGTCAGTAAGAGGGCAGAAGAGATGCCAAGCAGAAGGCAAGCGATCTTTGTGAGGAGAAGCAGTAGCAAGGCTGTCAACCCTGCCACTAACCGCAGGGACAATAACAAGGTCAGTGAGTCTCTGGGCAGTAATATTTGCAGACTTGTTTGATTTATCAGTGGTACTTACTGTATATGGAATGTCTTACCATGGCTGGCCTCCTGGATTCAGTCCATTTATGGTTGCCATTGTGCTGCTTTGCCCAGAAGTTTGGGCAGTCATCATCATATGTCCCACGAGGCCTAAAATACGTCCATGACTATTTGTACTTGCCTCTGTCCATGAGCAATATATTCAAATAACTGCACTAAATTTGAACTTGCCCTGCTAGGTTCGGTGGCAGTGAGAATGAGTAAGTAGTCAGATTTAGTTCAATCGCTGGTAATACTTACTACCGTGAACTTATTCACAAGCACTCCTAATCATTAGCTGTTATAGAGCTTCTTGAATGCCGGACTGTCACTTCTCACCATAATAAATTCATCCAATCCTGAAAAATATGTCAATAATTATTTCTATTAATTATTTCTGCCTTGAGGAATGAACATACATTACTTTCAATATCTTTTTTTGCCCCTCAGGTGACAAAAGGTTAATTATACAGTAGGAGTGCTCTGCTGTGATAGGCTTTGTGTCTGCCACCTGTAGTGTAATAACAGGAAGAGGATAATGCAATGCAGAACAGACCACACCTCTCAGAACTTTTAAATGTCCTCATCTGTAAGGTTAGCTGGTTAGCAGCATCTCCCATATTCATACTCTGTTCACAACTCTGCAGAACCTAATGATTCACAGAGCCCACATTTTTGCAGCTGAAATCTAGGCAATGGACCTAAAAGCACACCCAACATACCATAGTGACACCAAGCTCACATGTGTGTGTTATGTCACTTCCCCCAAATGTCACTTTTTTCTTTTGCTGCAATTGAATGTGTACCCCTCCCCCCGGCTCTGCCCGCCACCAAATGTAAGCAGAAAGTCTCCCATGGCGGCTGGGGGGATTTTTACAATGTATTTGATTATATAGGCACTAGAAGGCCACTGCATCGGGTCTAATGGATGTTCATACATTACATACCTCTACCACCCCACAGGAATACTGCTCTGCTGAACTCAGACAGCATTGTATTTGTAGGGGTAGTGGCAGGTCACTGTGCTTTGAAATAGAGAACAAAGACCTGTGGTCAATGTTTCTTGCACACTGGCCCGGACTGGCAATCTGTGAGTTCTGGCAAATGCCAGAGGGGCTGCTATAAGGTCCCATAGACAGTATTTAGTGGGCTGGTGGGGGCTGTTTGGGCCACTGTGTGGGCTGATTGGGCTTCTGTGTACCTGAAATGCCAGGGCCTATTTTAGTTCTCAGTCCGGACAGTAAATTAATGAATTATCAGTGGTGTAACTACCATACAGCAGACTCCCGTGACTGCAAGGGGACCTGGAGGACAGGGGTCCTGGCATCTTTTGCATGGTAGTCGGTCCTTGTGCTAGAGTCGTGCATAGAACCAACTTTTGTAGTATTAGTACAGTAGTAATTACCCTACTGTTAATTAGCCTTAGGGGCAAATTCACTAAGCTCCGAAAATACACTAGGGACAACTTTGCCGCACTAAAATCTGAAGTTGCGCTAAAATCTGAAGGGAGGCGGAAGGTAGTGAAGATGCACTAGCGTTAATTCGTCAAGCAAAGCAAAGTTATGCTAGAGATGCCTAATTTGCATAAAGTAGTTAAAGTAAATGGACGTATACTGTATGTACGTTACACTACACAAGCCTGGGAAAACTTCATAAAATAAAATAAAGTTGTTATTTTGCCCTATACATGTGCCCAATGTATAGTTTAGGTGCCATATGTTAGGAAATGTAGGTGGGAAGGAGGGTACCCCCACAAAAGTTTTTCAGCCTATCACCCTTAAAAAAGTAAAAGACGCCAGCGTTTTTTGGGACTTAGAAAAATGTTCAACTTTTTTTGAAGCAATCCCTATCTACTCTATTGCACTTCGCCTGGTCTGAGGTGGCGAAGGCAAGTCTGGTACGAGTTATTAGCGTGGTTACGTCCCTTCGCCATAGGGCAAATTCGTCTGGTGTAAGGGTGCGAAGTAGCGCTGGAGTAGGTCCACTTCGCTAGCGAATTTACGCCAGCGCCCGTTAGTAAATCGGCGAAGTAACGAAATTACATCACGCTGGCGAATTTGCGCTAGCGTAAGCCGCTTCGTGCTTTAGTGAACTTGCCCTGAATCAGCTGAACTATTAAAAGTCATGCAACTGAAGACCTATAGATGTAAAACTGCAGGCAACTTTTTCTTGTACAGACACTACAATATTTTGTGATTTTTAAATTTCAGCATGCAACTTAGGTTTTAGATTCAGTTCAGTACTTCACCAATGTGGTGTTCTTATATGAAAAAATACAGAAATTATGGATTTGGTGGTTTCCACATGCAAATCTGCACGCAAAGCCACAAACAGTTAGCCTAAACAAAACTGAATTAATACTGTCGCCTTGAACATTTAATTTATCTTCCTTTGATAGATTTATGCACATTTTTTTGCCTGAAAATGACAGTGCTTCCCCTTAGTAAGTATGCTGGATGCATCCTCCATGTGATCATTCTTCTGGAAGATCATTGGTCACTCTGCTCACTCATCCAACCACATTCAGCATTCTGCTGTCTTCAGAAAAAGCTAAATCTGTTTTGTCCACCAATTTACATTTATACCCAGAATTGTGCAGCCTATGAGTTGGCTTGTGCTCATGTATAACACTTGTTGAAAAAGGAAATGTTAAACCTTTGTACCGTGAGCTTTTTCTCTTTGAAGAATAGCATAATTGTTATGCTCATAAAGTTGCACAATGGCAATGTCAAACTCCAGACCTGGGGATATTCAGCATCTTCTCCTGGCTAAAGATCCTGGAGTTGCAGTTCATATCAATAGTTTGGCATGCTTGCTCTAGAATTAAGGACTTATTAATATAGAACTGGTATAGAATGGTCACTTGATTGCAATCTGCAAAAACAAACAAAACAAAAATGTAACCACCATCAGACATAATAATGCTCAAGGTCACAAACTGTTCTGAGTGTCTTTCAGCAAAATCTGCCTGCTTTTTTGATTCCAGTTTGATGTATTTGGCTTGATCCAAGCCACAAGGCACAGGAAAAGTGAATATAAGTAACTGAAGTGTACCCCACAATTTCCAAAAAGGTTTGTGTACACTGTGTAAAATATATGTAAATCAGAATGCAATGATTTGCAAATCATTTAAGTCCTATACAGTATTTAAAAATATATAATATAAAAAGATAACATAGTTATTGAAGCTGCATTAATTAAAACTGCATAATTCTAATGTTCTCTGAAAAACATATGCTCATTTTAAATTGGATGTCAGCAACACATTGGGACAAGGGCAAATTAAAAAACCAAAAAAGGTGTGCAATGCTAAAAAAACAAATACAAAGGGCAGTAACATTATTGGGGCTCTCATTAGTAAAGAAGGGGGAGATGTGACCCACTCACCATGTAGCATTGTGCAGGCAAATATAGCAACAATTTAAGAATAACATTCCTCAACATAAAAATTTGATAAAAAGAATTTAGGGATTTCATCACCTGTAGTACATAATATTATATAAAGATTCAGAGAATCTGGAGAAATCTTGCAAGGGACAAGATCAAAAGCCAAGATTACTTGGGAGTGATCTTCGGTCCCTCAAATCAATCTGTATTAAAGTCAAACATAATTTAATCCAGAAATGCAGGCCTGGATTTGTGTTCAGGCCACAAAGGCCGGGCCTAGCGTGGCAAGATTTTAGGGGTGGCATGCTGCCCAATCCCCATTCTAAGGAATGGTATAATATGTGCAAGCATTTACACGGGGGGGGGGGGTGTACGCACACACTGTGGCCTAGGGGCAGCCAAATTGGGAATCTGGGCCTGCAAAAATGCAAGATGAAACTCTACCATGCCACATCTCCCAACTGTCCTGTTTTTCACGGGACAGTCCCAATTTTGACAATCCGCAATCCCGGATTGTTACTGAATTGTCCTGAACTTCTCTTTGATCTCCTACACTGAACAACCAACTTAAGATACAATATTTTGAATATGTGGCAGGTGCAATTTGATACATTTGTTACAATTTAAGATAAGCAAAGACACAATTGTAACTATTTAAAATAACCAAGTCTTATTATGGAGTGGGTCATAAAATTCCACCACTCTCTTTGCAGGACAAATCTTATTGTCCATCTTTCTATTTCCAAAATGTTAGGAGGTATGCCATGCAAAGAAGAATCCGTATATAAACATGGTCCAGAAACATACCGCCTTCTCTGGGCCCAAGCTCATTTCAGATTGTCAAGGCCTATTGAGTCTGCATGAGTCAAACAAACATTAATATTATACAGAACTCACTTTAATTAAATATTTTGCCAAGTTAGTGAATTGGAAGTTATGAAAGCAAAATAACATGTGGTCAGTTGAATATTCTCGCATCCATTTCCACCCCCTGTACTTTGTGCTTGCATCTGTAAATGAGTACGGATAAAAGTATTTTCTCACTTGCTTAAAAAAAAGTGTTCAGTGTTTCATTAAAACGAATGTATGCGCCAGTACAAATGCTTGGAATCCATTTTTGTAAGTCAACACTTTTAAAGGAGTAGCAATAGTACAATTTCTCCAGTTGTTTGAGTATTCTTGCTATGAGTAGACCTAGGTATTATCAATCTTTACTGAATGCTGCCTCTTTTAGTGCCTTTACTTGTCTTTATCACACAACCTTCTCCACTGATGCTGCATAAAAATTGCTATTTCAACAATGACAATTACTACTGATGGCACAATATTATTATTTTAGTGTCAGTGACCAACACTATTACTTTTTTGTGGGACACTTCAAAAGTCTGCTACCACCATGTTTGTATTTAGATCTTTATTGTGGACAGCAAAATGGTATAAGGCTACACTAGGCATTAAAGCGATTGTTAGGAAACGCAAAAGGGAATGTTCAGATACACCAAACTAGGTTCTGTCTCTACTTCTATAACTTTTAAGACAGTGATTTTCAAACTATTGGACTGGCCTATCTAGGAGAACCCAAAGCAGTGAATAGTTGGCCCATTTGGATGTTAATGTGTATTTCTTTCTTTAAACTTCATCAATGCTTGATATGTATCTTTAATATTGTTCTAAACTCCATATATATTTAGATCTAAGGAATGGAACATTATATGAAGAAATAACAACAAGTTAAAGCTGTATCAACCTATACTGCCAAGAATTACATCATAAGCAAACTTTAAATTAGTTTGTTAGTACCATCACCACGCCCAACACCAATTATACTGGTTTTGAGGTATGTCAAATTTTATGTGCCCATGCACGTTTTTATATTTGGACTTGGCATAGTTGTTAGGTGTGAAGATGGTTATTATTGTTTACAGGGCAGGATTTTTGTTTTATGATGCCCTAAAGACACTTTTGTTGTTACCCCTGCCCAAACACAATTTACTCAGTGTTATAAATGAGGAATATGGGCACATTTCTTTAAAACAGTAGAGCAGGCTTTGGCCTCTCCCTAAATCTCACCCAAGCCTCTCATTTTGTGCCTTTCTAGAACTAGAGGAGAGCTAGAGCACTGCTGCTGTAGACATTCTTTGGAATTAATTGCTTACCTTGCAGTTCCCAGGAAGTATTCATGCGATTGGATAGCATGCTACCCCTGAATTACTGGCCTATGGTCATTTAAAACTAATTGAATATCTGTGTCAGAACATGTTGAGGTCACATTTTTTATCTGGATTCGAAATAAGTGTAACAATCCTGGCAATGGCTATATGAACCCAGATGGCAGTTCTTAAATATCTTATTGTAAGTAAGTAACATTCCTTGGAGCAATGCCTTTGATGCCAATCAAATATCCTGGTTTTACCATACTCGTTAGTCTGGTGCAGGTTGATGGATTAGAGTGTTAATGCAAACTGAGACAGTAGTTAAGACTTCAGATACTATTTAATTAAATACTATTTAATTAAAGCAAAATATTCAATATTACACTTAAAATGTAACAAGAGCATGCTACTTGATGATACTTGATGATGCCACTAATAAGCATCTCTTGTACATTTGTAAAGTTGAGGAAACCAATAATTCACTGTCTTGTTATGATGTATAAGCAAACTGTAACAGAAGACTACTTGCAAGCTGGTCCAGTCAAAGTGCAGATGGTTCCTGCATAATATGTTTATGCAACGCAGGGTATCCCAAACTCAGAACTAACTCCAAGGTTCCGGTCTAGGCCCACTCTTCTGCCTTTAGCAGCCGCCTTTAGCTTCGGGTGGAGCCCTCCGCCACTCAGATGCTGCCAGGTCTTATTGGGGGAGAATCAAGGAGAGAGTTCTGAGCAAGCAAGGGAACCAAGCGTGGGGTTGTGGAATGGGAAACAAGAAAAGTAGTCAAAAACCAGGCAGGGTTGGAAACAATCAATCAGTACGGTACAGATACAGAAAACGTAGGAATGGTCGGGTCACAGGCCAGGTCAAACAAACCAAAATCGTGGTACAATATCAGGATCCAAAACGGGCAATAACCCGAACAGGCAGCAGACAGGACGAAAACCAGGGACAGGCAGGATCAGTAACAACTTGGAATACACAGAAAAAGCACTTATGAAAAGACCTTTACATTGGGCAATGATAATTTGCCCATGGCTCCTTTAAATATTTAAACTTTGCGGCAAAACGCAGTGACATCATGACAGGCGGCACCTAAACCCGGAAGGGGGCCAGTGAGCACGCTATAGAGCAGATGTGCATGGAGTGAAGAGGACTGCAGGCATCCCCACTAGGAGTGCAGGTGGGCATCCCCATTTGCCCCCTGGACCCACTAGACCACCAGGGAACTTCACAGTTTAACTCCATGATGCAAACAATGCAAACACAGACACTATCAAGTGAAAGTACCCATTAATTAAAACAAACAAGAACAAAGGAAATAATGAAAAGGAGAAAAATGAAAAGAAAACCTAAAAGGCAACTCCCTGCAACATCCAAGAGTATGTGAGTCACTGTCTTATTGTCCTAATTGACATGCTTTCCCTGAGCAAGCACCATCAAGTTTTGTTGTCCCTGGCTTAAAGAGTTGAGAATAAAGCATACCAAATGTTTTTAGCAATATGAAGGCCAAATTAATTTAAGTACAGGAAGGGGATTATCGTCCTGCACTTATCTTTCCTTGTGGGGAGTATGCTGATAAAAAAGAATTGTTAAATTTGTTAAAATGTTAGTCTGTTCAACCCTGTTGGCATACATATGGTATCATGTCAGTCTGAAATAGAAATATAAGAATTACTTTAGTGATCATATGGACTAAATTGCGGATTCAATGCAATCTATCTACCAGAGCTCTCTTTAAAGAGGTGCAGATAGGGGTAAATATCTAGGACCAATAAATATCGGAACCCCAACAGCTTGTTTATAATTAGAATGGAAGATAGTAGGTAAAGATGGGGATAGTGGGGCATGGTGCTTTATATACATGTTGTCTAAACTGTGGCAATTCAGATGTTGCTGAAGTTACCTTCTGTCATGGGCCCTAACCTAGTTAATAAGAAACTTCTCTAAAGTGTAGAGCATGAAGGTTCTGTACAAATGGAGAGTTAGGTAGATAGGGGCTGTATCACAAAATTGCTTAAAGAAAGAGCCAGTTGGTAGTAATGGCCATCTAAGTACCTCTGCAACAGCAGAAAAGGCACATTTGTCTTCTCATACCAGGTGTGACTGTTGGGGTAGATGCTACTAAATGACTCCTTATTGAGCAAGTTGATGACAGCAATGATTAGTGCTGTCAGTACCCACTGTTAGTTTTTATGACCTCAGGTGCTATTTATAATTACATATCCTTTTGGGAAAATGTGTTATTGCTTTTGTGTCTCAGGTCCACATAGTTTTATACAAGATTACATGTCTCTGCAGTGTAGCAGAATTATATTTATTTTCTTTTGTTTACAGAGGATTTTAATAAAGTGTAAGTTTATCATGCAAGCAGGTTTTGATTTCTAAGCTTCGATCTGTGGCTTGGAAGGGCAAAAGAATGAGCTGTGGACCTGTCTTGTAATAACAAAAAATAAATCCTGTTACATACTAGGCATGCATGCTGGAGTGTTATCACAGTTGATGGACAAATAAACCAATAACAATAAACATAAACCAGGTTTATGGCTGAAGAGAGCCTCCTGTAGGCTGCCAGTCCACATAGGTCAACTGAATAGCCAATCTTATACTTTATATTGCATTTGAATGTTGCTCAAAACTCAAACACAAAGTTTTTTCATCTAAAAGCTGGCGCTGTCTTTCTCCTCTTGTAAAATCTCTTTTTGCTTTGAACTTTTAAAGGTTTACCATTGTTTTTGTCAATTGTAATCGCACCAAAATTCTTACAAAAACGAAGAGTTTGAGGTTTTAGTATTCATATTCAGATTAATTCCACATTATTATTCATTGCCCTCTGCCCTAATCTGTTAGTTATCTAACAGTCTAATATTTTTTCCCCTGTACTAATAACAATTTTGCAAGAGAATTTTAAATCTCAGTACCCTTTAAAGCAGAAATATACATTTTCATTTGTCTTTAAATGTTATGTAAAAAACATGTCAGCATATACTTCACAGGGGTTTTATTTGTGTTATAGTTTAATAATCTCAGTCTTCAACATACTCCAGTCAATGAAAAAAAAAAAAACTCTTACAAAATTCCAATGAACAATGATAGACAACTTGCCTATCTTAATAAGTAAGTAATGAGACTTTTCTTAAAAGGGGAGCTACTTAGTATTATTCTGCCAAGAGGTTTCTCTATGCTGGTAAGTACACTGTAGTCTGATAACTGCAGTCTGATAACTCAGGTCTAAAGAAAAGACTAATGGTTTGGTGACCTTAGCCGAAAGATATTTGCCTTGTCTTTAGATGACCTGCCCAATACCTTACAGTGTAATCATTTTCTTCTGCTTATTTCTCTCTTATCTCTGGAATGCACCTTCGGTAATTTGGCATGATATGGCACTGGTCATTTTTTGTAACATGATCTAAGGGTTTATGCTCTCTTGCTAATAGTTTTATACTGTAGTTTACTATGAACACACTTCTAGAGATGCAGTTTGTTTTGAACAGTCCACTTAAAGTTTAGATAGGAAAGCATCGGATTGGTTAACTGCGCGGGTGCAATTTAGCACTTAGGTTCCTAAGTCAACCCCTACATATCTAAAGCTAGTCATAGACCCAAAGATAAAGTTGTATGAAACAAAGATTCACTCAATTTTCGGACCATGTGGGGATCGTCCAAATATTTTCATACCATAGTGATCAGTCGTTTAGTCGATACATGAGAAAAAAAGTTTCCTTGAATGATAGAAGAATGAGAGAGGAAAGATAGGGCCTAAATACAAAGATAAGTAATAAAAAGCAACAATAACAATACATTTGAAGCAACAGTTTGTTTGCCAGCTGGGTTAATGACCCTCATTTGAAAGATGGAAAGAGGCAGAAAAGTAAAACATAATTAAAAGAAATGAAGAGCAATTGGAAAGTTGCTAAGAACAGGACTTAAAATAACATACTAAAACTTAACTCAAAGGTGTATTAAACTTTAACAGCTATGGGAAGACTAAAGCTAATATAACTGATCTATTTGCTCTTTGTTTATATTCAGTCAAATGACAAAGGAAGACAAAATTCCACTTTCACTAATTTAATTTGGAATGAAAAGCAGAGATGTCACCCTTCCTGAATGTGGTGTTTATCCAGACTATGTCCCCTTGTTTTACATTTGCCTTGTTCTTTAATTATGTTCTCCTATCCTCTATCCCCTAATTGGCCTAATTTTACTAAAAAGAGTACTAAAACATCACAGGGGACTAAAACTCTTTCATTTCTGCAGCAGCCTAAAAATCTATACTTCAAACCCCAACCACAACTTATTACTTTGTTTTTTTCATATTGACATATTGGAGCAGCATGGTGGACCATTAAATTACACTTAACACATCATTATGTACAATTTTTCCTAAAACCGATATTTTAATTAAAAAAACATTGCTAAATGATTTCAAGCAACATGTTTGATTTAATCAAAAAATGCAACATTTTTTAAATTATTTTGTTTTGCTCTATAATTTTAAAACAGTACCTTGTATTTGATCCCAACTATGCTATGCTATTGATTACCGTTTATGATTAATCCTTATTGGAAAAAAAATATATATAATTTTTTTTTAATGTTTAAAGTAGACATATATGATAAATGAAAAAGCCCTAATTTTGTAGGTAATAATGGATACTAATAGGTGTCTTTTGGCTGTAAACGAACATTGTCTTCAAATATGGCCCCTTTATTGGAGCTCAACATAAATGTTCTCTGGTCCCTGCCATTGTTTCAAATGAAGGCTGGGCATGTTCTAACGGTCCCTGCCAGAACCACAGTATGAGGGGACAGCCAATCAAAGCTCTGCAGTCACACATGCAAAGACAGGCTTCAGTTATATATCTGGTCATTCTAGCTTCTACATTGCAGTGTGCTGTTTGCCCTCCCCTGGGTTACTATATAAAACTCTTAACAAGTTGCTGGCATTCGAGAACATATAGGCAAAACATTGACTGGCTGGCCAGATAAGGAACCAAAGGAGAAAATACACAAAATCAGGAGCTGAAAGATTCCTTCAAAACAGCAGTGCTGTCCCAGTGCGGCCCTAATAAATTCAGTTTAGAGGTTAAAGTAACAGCTGGGACAACTCTTATGATGCCTATTCAGCATGTTGTAGTTAGGTGCCTTGCAAGCACATTTGGTAGTCCAAGTGAGGGTAATACAGGGAGTGTTACAGCAATGAGAGTATTAAAGGTTGCCTTCCCCTGCCAATAAACACTATTAGAAATAGTTATAATTCCGACATTGTCTAGTATTGACTTATTTTAATGTTCACATTTTTTACATTTACCTGAAATTAAAATAATTACTCTAAACCATAAAAAATTATTTCTTAAGTTTAAAAGCCACAAAAAAACTCAAACACAAAATGTCTCCATCTAAAAGCTGGAGCTGTCTTTCTCCACTTGTAAAATCTCTTTTTGCTTTGAACTTTGGTTTTCCATTGTTTTTTTTTCAATTGTAATTGCACCAAAATTCTTACAAAAACGAAGATGTTGAGGTTTTAGTATTCATACTCAGATTAATTCCACATTATTATTCATTTCTGCTTTTATATTAAGATGTTTTAATAAATATTCGTGGTTTTTAAAATACGAGTTTAGTTGAGGCTGAAAAAACCTCTAAATCAAATCTGAATCTATTAATAAATCAGGCTGAACGTTTATTTTTCCAAACTTTTGCTTGCACTGCTCAGTTCATCCTGCATAGAAATTAATATTTATGGTCTCTTAATACAAAGGATTTCCTAATTAAGTTCATTTGTCTAGTGAATGTCCTGCTCTTGACATGTAAGAAGAACATACTTCACTGGATAAAAATTATGTTTTCTCTCCCACAGCTTATCTGCTCTCACAAGATGAAGAATGGACAGACAGATCAGTCTCTGGACGCCATTAAACCTTGGACTGTCTGCGTGAGAAATTTAACTTGGCGCATCAGATCAGAAATAAACAATGTCTTGTCTACTCACTGGGGTAATTGGTGCTAATGTTTTCATTGTAATTCAATCCCATCTGCAAATCACATATACTGTATGTATGTGAACTCAAAAAATGTAAAATTGCTGATAGATTTATTTTATATTTATGCTAGGCGTATTTTTTGATACAGTATATTTACAAAATTTGTTCTGTTTAACCTAAAGCCTTGGGACTGGCTGTTGAATTACAATTATTATCACCCATGAACATCCAAAGACTGCCATTTTATGTAGCTGTTTCTCTCTAGTTGAATTCCAGCTCCTGTCTTTGAGTCCAAGCATTTCAGAATAATGGCATCTGACATCACTAACCTGATCAATCACTGTTTTTTTTTTCTTTCAACTTTTTCTTTAACATTTTTACTGCAGAATGTTAAATCCACTTTGTTTACTGCATAACAAGATATTGGTAGGTATTGCATTTTCGACTGTTTATGCAGTAATCATATGTTTTCCATAGGTTGTATTATGTGATAAATAGAAAAGGAAGATAAGGGAAAGAGAGTGAACAATTAGAAGGGAAGTAGGATGGGTAGAGGGAGGTATAGGGCTCATGTTATACATTCATGGTCTTTGTGAAGTCTGTATATGATGTGTCTGCCCTTTAAGGCTGGTTCTTCAGGGTGATAGTTTTGTCTTTGTCCTGTGCTTAGATAGTTTAGTGGTTGTCGTCTTCTTGCGTTGGGTGATTTTGGGTTTCACATTAAGCTTTCTATGGGGTCCAAATTGAATCATATTTATCCATCATGCTGTGTAGCATTGCAGTAAGTTTTTCCATCTAGGACACCCACCAGATTTTTATTTCTAGGAATGTATGAGCTATGATGCATCTGGTGGGGAGGCAGATTTGCAAACAAAGCTTAAATAATTGTTTGGTGAGAGAGTCTGTTTTTTTCCAGTGCTCAAGAGAGTGAGTATTTCTTTCCATAGGGCAGAGATCAGTGGGCACATCCACCACATATGCAAAGCGGCTTCAACTTTCCTGCAGCCTCTGAAGCAATTAGGGTTGGAGCGTTAGATTTTGTGTAGGATTGCCTGAGTCATGTACCAGTCATATGACAATTGTGTTGATGGATGCCTTTCTGATATGGTCAACTTCCTGCACAGTTTGTAGTCTTCATTCCCAGTGTTCCATATACTTATTTTTGTCTGGGGTTGCATGAGATCTAAGATCTAGCATATAACAAAGAGATTTGTCCCCTATTGTAAGGATACAAGCAGAGATATTCAAAGAGTGTCTTTTGTTTAGGGGTCTTTCCCTTTTGCTTTAGAACATCAACCATTGTTTTTGATAAAAATTATATTTATACATTGCAAATAATTTACTAGTATGTGTAGTAGAGTAATAGAAAACCAACAGACCCAACAGTCATGACATGCATGCTGCTGGTTCTGTGTAATTGAATCATTAATTGAGGCTTGTACCAAATAAAAGCAGTGTTCAAAATAATAATAGCTTGTTCCAAATAATAGTTGTGTGGAGTTCAATAAGTGAGGTCATTCATTCTGTGGAAAAAAACTGTCAATTACTGCACTTATTTAAGGAAGGAAGGCAGCAAATGTGAATGCCGGTTATAGTGCATTTCTCTAGACATTGTTCAGAAGAACAACATACTTTGGTTAAAACATTGATTGGAGAGGAGAAGACAAATAAATAAGTGCAAAAAATGCTACAAATGCTTTAAAATGACAACCAAAACCTGAAAGATGTGGAAGAAAATGGAAAACTACCATTTAAATGGAGAGAAGAATAGCCAAAAAAATGTCACAGACAGCCAAAGATCAGCTCCAGGAAGATCAAAAATGGTCTAAAGCTAACTGTGAGTACTGTTACAATTAGAAGATGCCTAAGTGAAGCCAAGCTCTTTTTTTGGAACTTCTTTTTGGGCCTAGGGCCACAGAGTTTGTCAGACAACCCCCAAACACTGAATTCAAGCCACAGTACATAGTGAAACATTGTGGCACAAGCATCATGATATGGGGATGTTTCTCATACTATGGTGTTGGGCCTATTTATAACATACTAGGGATCATGGATCAGTTTCAATACATCAAAATGTAAGAGGTCATGTTGCCTTATGCCAAAGAGGAAATGCCCTTGAAAAGTCAACAACCCCAAACACACCAGTAACCGAGCACGATCTTGGTTCCAGACCAACAAGATTGACGTCATGGAGTGGCTATCTCAATCCCCAGACCAACCATCCTCAGCTGAGGATGATGGTGGTGGTTGTAGTTTAGTACCATCCCAGAGTTCAACTTCAACCTGACTTCTCTAGACAGAGGTTGCTATATTACCACTCCCAGCATTTTTAGTTGAAAATGTCTGTTTCTACTGTACTCTGCATTGCATTTAATCCTATAGGCAGGGGAGTTCTTATTTGATGTGTCCCCTTATATTAGCTACTCTTTTTCCCTGTGGACTCTGTATTAACCTACTTGGCACTTGTGCTAGATGGAAAACTACATCACTTGGCAAGACTTGACATTTAGGCTAAGTGCCAAGTCAACCACTCTCCATTTCTTAGAAAAGCCTATTCTTATCACATCGCAAAGAGAGATTTGAATTAACGGATAGTAAGCAGAGGTAGAATTGGAATTACATATAAAGATTAATTGTCAGTGAAAACCACTTGCCTCCACTGATAATGAAAAGGCAAACAGTGCTGAAAGGTTTATAGCTCCATATAAGTTTCATGAAACACTTAAACATTGGGAACTGCTAGAGACTGAAACCTTCTGTTGTTTTTGCTGGCATATTTAATAGACACACCTTGATAGCCTTCAATCTAGGCCCACATGAGGCAGATCGTTTTGTGTGCAGATGGGGTATATTAGCAAGCAGATTCTTGTTAATATAAATGATTTGTAACTATAACTTATTGCTTTGACTAACATTCTCTTTAGCAGACCTCCAATAGGTAGTGCTGAGGTTCAAGTGCTTAATATATAATTTTCATTTACTTTACTTCTACTACTTTGAATAGTTGATTGCACTTGGAACACTGGGACACTGGATACCACCACAAATGAATTTGTTGAACTTTTGTTTTTTGGAATGTACTTCACATACGGATGGATTACTTGGACTTTAATTGTTTTGGACTGGCTTGGCTGATAAACCTTCCCAGCAGTTGCTAGCCGACCAATCTAAATGTGGAGGGGTGGGGTTTTGTGTATTTGTACTGTGTATCATGCAGATTTTGCTCACACTTGATAAAGAGCTATTAACCTCAAAACATGTAGTTGAATAAAGGCACCTTGAATTCCTGCGTCTATTGGTATCATTTCCCACTCACTGGATTTATTGATTACTTTTGCTCTGGATGGAAGCAACGGGTTCTTGATACCAGAATATAACAAGATAAGGGTAACTATACCAGTTTACATTGATTTCGTATTATTAAAAGGAGAGGACCACATTTCCAGAAGATTTATTCAAATGTTATTAATGCATATAAACCATTAACAAAACACAGTGGCTGGTGGCACTGTTCTGTTCAGAGCCATTTTAATAAATGTGCCCTCCAAGTATTGAAAGTGTTTTAAATGAATGTCAATAAAATATACTGTTGCCCTACACTGGTAAAACAGGGATGTTTGCTTCAAAAACACAACTAGAGTTTATATAATAAAGCTGCTGCATAGCCATCGGGCAGCCATTCAAGCATAGGAGACACAGTAGATAGATAAATTCTGAAGAATCCCATTGTATAATATACAGTACAGCATATCTGTTAGCTGCTGAGTATCCTGTGCCTTTTCTCCATTTTCAGCTTGAATGGCTGCCCCCATGGCTATACAGCAGCTTGTTTATATAAACTATAGTTGAGTTTCTGAAGCAAAAACACCAGTTTTACCAGTGAAGCACAACACTAATTATATTTTCATAACTTTAAAACACTTTCATTTTTTTGATGTTACTGTTCCTTAAGACACCAAATTAAATATTACCCTTCATGTCCCGTGGAAGGAACGTGGGTTGAAATGTCACTGATTCTCTGTGGCTGCTCCTCTACTACTAGCAACTGAAGTCACAGTTTACATAACATATTTTTCAGATTATTGGAAGCACATGTCCTGTTAGTACGCTCTGTAACCGTGTTCCGTTTTAATATGTAATTAAAAAGACATCGATTAATGCATTACTGCACCCATTTAGATGCCTCTCTACTGAAGCCTGCTTCTTTCATTTATTTTTAGAGACCTGTAATCACTTGTATTTCTGATATCCACTATCACTTTTTTTATTTAAATGCAGTAATTTATTAATTTGTAATATAAAAAATTAAAAGAAATTCTTACAGAAAATCTGTGTATTATTTGGAAGAGACTTGTATAGGATATAACCCAGCTAAATATATATTCAACAGCTGTTCATACATGTAAAATTCTGCTAGTTTGTTGAGCTCACCAAACTAAAATTGGGATGATTTGATTATTTAGCCCCTCTCCCAGTGCAAAGATTGGATTATAATAAGGGCTTCCACATTCCGACCGGAGCAAAAAGTGCACAAGGGGGAAGGGCCTCAGGGGTGGAGCATTATTGTATGGGTGGAGGAATCATGACATTTGGTGGCGCATTCATACCATTTGGGGTTGGGGCTGTGACATCGGAAGTGGGTATTGGCTAGCTTTTTACTTTGGTGTCACACTGTTAAAACCTGAACAGACACTTGTGAACCAAACAACCCCAAGAAAAACCAAAATCTTTGGGTTTAAACCATACAGGTAGAAACCTAATCTCATAGGGCCTATGAAAAAGGACAACGACAATTTGAAAATGAACTCCATCCCATTTAAAGGAGCAGTAATAATGTGGCTGCATGCACATACTTTTGCTCACTTTGCAATGCAGTACTGTACCTCTCAGGTCGCAGACTATTTTAAAAAATGGGCTGTTATTCTCTACCATGCTTAGTGCTCCACATCACAGGCCTGCATACTCACAGCACAGAAAAACTAACTTGAATTAATTTTCAAGAAAATTTCTGGAGGTTCCATGGAATTGTAATATATCTAGACCAGTGATCCCTACCCAGTGGCTCATGAGCAACATGTTGCTCACAAACCCTTGGATGCTTCTCCCACTAGCCTCAAAACAGGTCTTTATTTTTTTGAATTCTGATTTGGAGCCAAGTTTTGGCATAAAAAACAGTCGTACTGCCAAAAAGAGCATCCTGTAGGCTGCCATTCCACAGGCTGCTAAATTATTTTACACCACCCAGGAACATTTTTCATGCATGCATTGCTCCCCAACTCTTTCTACATCTGAATGTTGCTTACGGATAAAAAAAAGGTAGGGAACCCCTAATCTAGACTATAGGGGGCAGTAATACTAAGATGACTGGTATACCATTGCTACAATGCCATTCTGAAAGAATTTTAAAAGAGAATTTTCTTTACTGTTGGTTTCTAGTGAATTCATGCACTCTGTTTCCCCCTTAACAGCCCATCAGCAGAACAATGGCAAGGTAACCAGATAACAGCTGCATGACACCTGCACTGCTATAAATGCTCCGATGCTCCACCAAGTAGTGCATATGAGAATAGCAATCAATAGTAAAAATCCAAGTCAGGCTAACAAGTTATGAATCCTTCAGTAGGAATAGGAGAAACAATAGCCTATCTGAAAACAGTTCCATTGTGAAGTGCTTTCTGAAAGTGCTTTCTGAAACACATGCCCAGGCAAACTTACCTGATATGGCTGTCTACACACAAATATTACAGCTAAAAAAATACATTTATAGGTTCAAGAGTAAAAATGTAAATGGCAGAATAAATTATTTGCAATACACAGTGTCATTTTGTCTTGAAAACTATACCATGAAAATCATGACAGAATCCCTTAAAGTCTAAAGGTGGCCATAAATGCTACAATTACAATCTTTCCCACAATAATTGGTTGTATAAAAGGTGTTTCGTCCACACCACTAACATTAAGAACTGAATCGTTAGATATGCAGATAAAAACAAAAATAATTATTTAGCTCTATCTGATGATTTAGCATTAATGTTACAATGTTCGTTCACCTTCAAACGCGCCCAATCAAAATTTTCAGTCCTGCCCGATGACCATTATCAATATCGGTCACCTTGTCTCCCACCACAAACGCACCAATTATTGTATAAACGATCTTTCATACAATAATAGTGTGACTATGGCCACCTTAGGTATAGAAAATCAAAAGTCTTATACCTAAGGGCATATTTCAATTCTAATTAATTAGCTGGAAATCCTATCTTTATTTTTGAGTAGGTACTAAAGTATTCAGTATTATGTATTATATCTTACTCTTGAAAGATATTCTGAAGATAGATAATTAGTGTTCATAGTATAAACTTCATCATTGAACTATGCTGTAGGCAGTCATTCCAGAAGGATGTTCTTGCCAGGAATTTTGTTTTTAATGATGCATAGTCAGTCCCAAGAAAGTATGTTATTAGAATGCATTTGTTATGCTCACCCATCAGAGCAACTTCACATTCAACAGAAAACTTTTTTTGTTTGCCAGATTTTTACTGTGAAAAATATTACAGCCTCTACAGTATATATAAAATAAATTCTATTCCGTTTCTTTATACAGAGCCTTGTGTAAGTCACCCCCCTTTAGTTCTCCACATTGTGTTGGATCACAGCTTGGAATTATAATAGTTTTTACTGTGATTTTTACCATTTGATTTATCCAAAATTTGTAACAAATTATGTTTTTATGATGTCATACAAGAACCACCTTTGACTTCATAGACTTATGCAAGGTACTGTATATACAAATTAAATATAATATTATTTTATCATAAGGTGATAGCAGCGTTAATACACTGGGATTACAACTACACTGTACACAGTAACTAGAGGTTAGTGTTAATGGTTTAGAAATGGTCATCTGACTAAGGCTTTCATGGCCTTGCCTTGGCTACATGAGTGGTAGAGAGAAAGAGAGAGCTAGCGATAGGACAGCCATATACAGTACACGTGCAGAAAAATTGCATTGCCTCAAACAGTGTCCCCAGATTGTGCCACCATAGGTAGGAGAGTTCTATGGTTCTAACAACCATAGAGGAAGCAGACCTGTGCTCTGGACCTTTTGCTTCATCAATAGTTATGCCATTGTCTTTTCCGCAAATTCAAATTAATGCCTACTATTCAACTCCCATTAAATATATAAATGTAGACATGCAGTTAAAGAAGCTTGTAAAATCAGTTTCTATCCTTCTATGGCTACATCTAGAATACTATACTATATAGGTAGACCATTAGTGCAGGTTTTGGGAGAAAACTGGGCATAAATAGACATCCATCTATAGCAAGGATGCAGAATTCATTCAATTCCTAGAAGTGTTCCAAGAAGTGTTTTAAAAGAATGAGAAATATAATGGAGTGTTTCCCTGTACTGGTAAAACTGGTGTATTTGCTTCAGAATCTGTACTATAGTTTATGTAAACAAGCTGTGGTGTATCCATGGGGGCAGCCATTCAAAGCTGAAAAAGGAGAAAAGCTACAGGATGCACAGCATATAACAGATAAGCTCTGCAATATACAATGGGATTCTCTATTGTGTATCCTGTGCTTGAATGGCTGCCAACTTAAAGGGAGTCCCAATGTAAAAACTAAAGAAGTTTTTTAAGGCCATAAAAATAGAAAATTACATAGCCTTAGGCGTTTTGTGGCAATAGGCACTTAACACAAATGGGCTGGCCCACTCCATAATGTTAATCTTGTTGGTCTGGAACCAAGATATTGCTCCTTTACTGGTGTGTTTGGGGTTGTTGTCTTGTTAAACACCCATTTCAAGGGCACTTCTGCATTCAAGTATTTTGATGTATTGAAACTGATCCATGATCCCTGGTATGTGATAAATAGGCCCAACACCATAGTATGATAAACATCCCCATATCATGCTGCTTGTGCCACCATGCTTCACTGTCTTCACAATGTACAGTGGCTTGAGTTCAGTGTTTATGGGTCTAGGTGCCACAGACAGTTTGTCAGGTGACCCCAAAGAACAATCTTGCTTTCATCAGTCCACAAAATATGAGGCCACCTCTCTCTATCATGATGCTTGTGCCACCATGTTTCATAGTGTACTGGCTTGAATTCAGTGTTTGGGGGTTGTCCGAACAGGGTCTGTACCCTAACATGCAAAAAAAATTTAAATAAATATTTTGTTTACGGTCTCAAAATATTTACAGCAGTGTATAAACCGCAGTAACACAACACACACAAATCACCCTAGAGCCACTCCAGCTCTTGTTAAAGGAGACATTTTGTGTAAAAAAAATAAGAATGTATCAGTGCATTATACTCATTTAGATATAGAAGAATTGTGCTTTAAAAAAGTAGTGTTTCAGGCTGGTTTATTGAATATTTCTGCAAAAACCCTAATAATCCCTCCCTTCCCTTCCACTTCCTCCTCCCTGAATTCCCAGGCTGTGCAGGGGAGCTGGTGGCTCTCAGCACACTGTACTGTAGGACAGGATATGATTGGCTCTCCATCTACTGTGCTTCTGGCAAGGACCATTAGGACACGCCCACCCCTCATTTGAAACACAGACAGGGACCAGTGAACATCATTAGGGAGCTCCAATAAAGGGGCTATTTTTTTTTTTTTAAAGATAATATTAATTTTTAGCTGCATGTAAAAGCAACATCATATATTACTTATAATTGCCTACAAAATTAGGGTTTTTACATTTATCCTATATGTCTCCTTTAAGAAAATGCATACTGAAGTTATTTTGCTGGAAAGACATTATTCTGACCATTGGTTCAGGCTACTTTGACAAAGATAGAACATTAGCAGGTATGTACAACACCTGGGCTATGGACAATCCTTGCCATTATGTAATCTCTCTCTAGCTGTGTTTCACTAGTGCAACTCATTAGGGCAGGCTCTACTTGGCCCACACACACATGCCCTCAATCCACACAGTCACATCCCATTATGTTAAAACCCCACCACTGCCTAATAAAACACACTTGTACAGCCTTGTCTGTTATTGGACCCCTGAATTTAGAAACCAGTCTTCTGCCCTGATGGTGACCCTGAAGAGTCCAATGCTTTTTATCACCTCTCAACATGCTTAAGTTGCTCAAGGGCAGGGAGCAGGATCCATCAATAAGTTCTACTGTTTACATTTGATCTCCTGTCTATGGAAGGATCACACAGCCCCAGCCCAGCATGACCTTCAGATGCAGCACGCTTTCGTCATATAATTACTCTTCATTTGTAAAGGTACATACAGTAGTACTGGACTGGGTGCAGCTTAGGGAAATAGAACATTACCATACTACAGATTTAGTAATTGTAACATTCTATCCCTTAAAGGGTCATGTCATTATTACTTACATTATTACTTATTATAACAATTGTTCCTTGCAATCTAACTGCAGGCCAAGCTCCAGTTAATTATGTACAAACATGTACTGTTTACTCCAAGTTCCCTTCCCTTTCGCTGTGGTGGCCTAGGGCTACTCAGCCAGTCTAGCATTTAAACGGATGGCCTGTTTTGAGTTAGAGTGAATACATTGCAGTTTTGGGTATTTCCATCTTAAATAATGTGATTATATTCTCAGATCGATGTTCTTAAAGCAGACATGGAAAGCGCAGAGTGGAAGATTCTGGAAAACCTCTAGAAATTCTAGAAGGTGTTGTTAAACAGATAGGACAACTGGTGTTTGAGATTCACCTTCACTGGCCAGGATTCGAAGTCAGTGGAAATGATAGCAGCGTCGTCAGATACTGGTACAGCCTTTTCAAAGAACTTGTGCGCAAAGACTTCAAACTTTTCTACACTTACAAGGACTTATCTAAGCCACAAATGTTCCTTAAAAAGGAAATCTTTAATGCAAGCAGCTGTTATATACTAAGCTGGGTAAACACACGATGGATATGATATGGATACATGTATTAATTTGAATATTCACAACAGAGGCACAGGAACAAAACAGTAAAATGCAATGGGATCACCACCAGCCACACATGGAGAGACTCCACTCCAAGAACCTGTAGCATGTGTGTGATCTGCATAATATAAAATAGGTTTATGCTGTTCACTGCACAAGTGTTTTGCAACAGGTTTGGGATCATGGAGTTAAAGGAGAACAACAAACTAACAAAATATTTGCAGATCTCTGTATCAAGTGGTGCTATTATAACTTTATGCCATTCTTTGAAATAACCATTATAATACCTATAACCAATACCTATAAATTGGAAGCCAGCATATAGGACAGTGACTGTTAACCTACAGATTGGGAACCAAAATTACAATCTACATGTAGTCATTAATAAATATTTAGTTTATTAATACACTCCACTCCCCCCAAGATAAGGTATTTATCTACCGAAAGCGCACCATTGCTTGAAATCTTGGACTTATGCCATTCTTTGAAATAACCATTCAATCCAACAGATGTGCACTTGTTTACTGCTTGATATGTAACCCGATAATGACTAACTCAGTTAACTGAACTTCTATTTCTTATTAGCTTATAGTTAAAAAATGAGTTTCTTTCCACTTCTGCCCTATATTACTGCCAATTTGCATTGATTATAAAAAAAGCATTCCATGACAATTATAACTTTTCTCAGAAAAAATCATGATCGGTTACCTTGTAATATATTTAAATGGGATCTAACATACCTATAAATTGGAAACTTAGCATATAGGACAGGGACTGTTCACCTACAGATTAGGAACCACAATTACAATCTACTTATAGTCATTAATAATTAGTTTATTAATACACCCCCTCCCACCAAGATAAGGTATTTATCTACTGAAAGCACATCATTGCTTGAAATCTTGGACTTTCAGCAGAGTGGTTTGCAGCAGGAAAAAAAAGGTAAGAATCAATAGTCATCTTGTGCTGATGCTTTGATGGTATCCTCAAGGGAAGCAATGGAGGGCTATCATGGGTATTTTGATACAGATTTTCATAGTGATAAAAAAAAAAGTCAGTCTAAGACCACCCAAATTTGTTGTTTATCTTTATTCCAAGATATGGAGACAGACCCATATAAGAAATAAAATATTCTTCAATTTTAACATAGAAAATAGGACTATAAAGGTGAATTTCTATGGTCTTTCTTTGTATTGTGCTACCATGTTGGGAGCAGATCCACCTTCTGGAAAAGTGGATTGCCAAACAAGTATATTTTAAAGGAACAGTGCCACCAAATAAACTATAGTAGTCTTTATGAAGCAAACCAATCTGTTTTTACAGTGCAAGGTAAAAGTACATTATATTGTCATTCCTTTAAAGCACTTTACATTTTTGGTGTAACCGATACTTTAAGGGCAATCCCAAACGGGGCTGTTTCAGGGGATATAAATGTATTTCATATAGGCCAAAAGCATGGCAGTAACAATCCCAAAACACAGTAATCTAAACACTTTAGACAACTATCACTTGATGAGTTTATGGCAGACTGTTAGATCTTAGATATTTCACTGCCATATTTTGCCACCTAAAACAGTCTTTGAAGCACAGTATAAGTGTGGCATGACTTTAATCCATTACGTCAATCTTGTTTGTCTAGAACCAAGATGTTGCTCGTTTACTGGTGTGTTTGGGGTCGTTGTCTTGTTGAAACAGCCATTTCAAGAGCCTTGGAGGTCATGTTGCCTTACGTCAAAGTATTCTGTGGCCCCTCAACCCAAAAGAACAATCTTGCTTCCATCGGTCCACAAAACATCACGCCATTTCTCTTTAGGTTCTTTGGCAAATTGTTACCTCTTCAGCATGTCTTTTTTCCAACAATGGGACTTTGCAGGGCTTCTTGCCAGTAGTTTGGCTTCACATACTGTAGTCATCTTCTAATTGTAATGTACTCACAGGTAACTTTAGACTTTGAGCTGATCATTGGCAGAGTCTTTGCCATTTTGGCTATTCTTCTATCCATTCAAATGGTAGTTTTCGGTTTTCTTTCACATCTTTCAGGTTTTGATTGCAGTTGTAAACATTGAGATAATTTTCTGTACTTCTTTAGGTTTCCCCTCTCAACTCAACTTTTTAATCAAAGTACGCTGTTCTTCTGAATTGGACAACCCTCAGTAAACCCTCAAAGTAGTGCTGCTCTGAGTCCTCTTCAAAAGATATTTGCCTGATATCGATCGGGAGGACCCGTCGGGAGCCCCCACACACTGGCAGATAAGATGCCGAATCGGTCTACAGGACCAATATCGTCAGCTTTAATCCGCCCGTTTTTGGCCACCTTTATTTGGAACGAGCCTCAATAAATGATTCAATTACACAGAATCAGCAGCATGCATGTCATGACTGTTGGGTTTCTACCAAAAACAGTGATTGATCAGGTTAGTGATGTCGGACTGCTATTATTGAGATACCATTAAATTACATTTACAGAACTGTATAGAAATGAATGCAGTAGTGTGCTGAAGCGCATGTAAGTAGTCAAGCTTGCAAAAGACACCACAACTTTCAGGGCTCCCATACAGTCAGGTATGGTGACTTAGTTACAATAAATATTAGGGAAAGAAATCATTAATTTATAGAGATGATATTTATATTAAAAAACACAACTGGATTGTGTTTCAATAGGAGAACTTTAAAGGCTTTGTTCAGTATTTATTTACACCCATGAACATATTTGCAATGTGAAATGACCAATAAAGATTTGTACAGTTTGCAAGAGTTTTTTCATAGCTTTCTTTCACTTCCATCCCATGTGTTTGTCAGCTTTTCTCCCTCCCCCCCAAAATATACATGCATGTTAACTGGCCCCACATAAAGACAATATTATTGTAGGCAAAACCTAGGAATTTCTAGTAGACAAGGTATGAAGATCTGAATTATGGAAAGATCATTTATCCGGAAAACCCCAGGTCCCAAGCATTTTGGAGAATAGGTCCCATAACCGTATCCAAATTCATTTATCCACAAATACAAAGCACTTCAGACATTTTATCTGTCTGTCACTGGATTGTACTGTAGCTGGCCTATTGTATGGCTGTACAGATGTGGGCCCTATAGCCCTATTGGAGTTGGAATAACTACCCCCATGGCTACAAAGTAGTTTACTATACAAGGAATTCTGACGCAAACAATTTTTAGTTTGGGGTACAATACCGTTGCTTTAATACATACAATGTTCCAAACACCCATAATGCAAATTCATGTAGTGTGTGTGTGTGTGTGGTTCCAACATGTAAAAGAGAACAATGTTTGTATCACACACTTGTAGTATAAAAGCAATAAAAATTCACTTTTTGTGTATGTTACATTGATAAACAAAATTACTATATCTGCTCTTCATTATTACAAGAAGTGTAACAAGTCATTAAAATTTTATTATGGCTCATAAAAACAAGGTCTATGTACATGGAACATAAATAACTCTGATGCTTTACAAATGTTTTCTATGAATCACTCTCATGGCATACATACGCCATGGTTTTAAATGAAACAAGGGTGCATATAAGTTTATCCTGCCTCTTTAAGCGAATACTGGTTGCAGGGCAAATAATACAGAAAATACATTAGGTGGAAACATTTTTTGAGAACAAAGAATTTGTTCATGAATCTGCTGTTAGAGAGCTACAGCTCCCAGGAACCACCCAACGTGCAACAGAATAGCCACGTTCTGAGTTGCTGTTTAACCCATTACTGTTAAACCACAAAAAAAACACCTGAACAGTAGAAAAAAATATAACCCAATCAGCAAGCAATCTGCAACAACATATACAAAATATTGTTCTCTCACAACTGCATTATACCATTTATTCATATTGGCACAGTTAAGTGATCCAGATATTGTGCTTTTTCTGGTGCCAATTCTACTTTTGTCCAAAGGTAACCTGCCATTATTTATATGGCACTCTTTTTCACTCTGCTTAGTCCCATAGTTTGATAAGGCCATCCCATCCACATGTTATTACTTTGGATGTTTCGTGAGGGTGCCAAACAGCACTTATGCAAACTTTATCATGTGCTTTCAGTCTGCTGTACAGTTTAGTTGTCTTCCAGTCCCAGATGTTCAGCTTTCCATCGGCATCTCCAGACACTACATAGCTGTAAATGGAATAGGAAGATCAGCTTCGGTCAAAGCATTTACATAACAAAATGGCACAATTAAATATGTATATACTATGTGTGCATGTGTTGGGGGAAAATATTAAACATAAGTCTGCATCAGGTTTTTTTTACATGGATGTACTATAAAATATAGGAATAATGAACCCCCTATGGCATATAATAAGACAGAAGTTCCATGGCCATGTAAAAGAATAATTATGTAAGCACGGGTATACATGTCACAGTTCTCATAAACTTCATATATAGATTGCAAAGTGGATATAATACTGCTAATAATACACAAGCTATTACAATTCCAACTAGTACCCAACACTCTTACTGTAAAGGTGGCCATAGACGCACAGATAATATCATACAAAACAAATTTTCGTACGGAATTCGGTGCGTGTATGGTGGGAAAGAGCCTATCAATATTGGCAGAAGACTTGGATATCAGTCGGCTCGTTGATCGGGCTGGACTGAAATTTTTGATCGGGTGCATTTGAAGGCATCCAAACATCGCCCATTGATAGTGCTGAATCCTGAGATAAAGGTAGAATTTTATTGTTTCTACCTGTATATCCGACAATTCAGCTCTACACGTGTTATTAAAACAAACGATCTTTCTTGGAAATACCTTTTCCAAGAAAGATCGTAATCGTTACGTCTATGGCCACCTTAGGAAGATGTTGGCAATTGTTTAGAATCAGCTAAAGGAATGCAGTTTGGTTACTTTGAGATATAGAATTCTCTCACACAACATATAAATTTGCTATAATCTCTCTGATGGAAAGATTCTAACTACAAATTGCCATGCAGAAATATAGTCTACTAGCCATTTTGAGCAGGATTTAAAGGAGAATTAAACCCTAAAAATGAATATAGCTAAAAATGCCATGTTTTATATAATGAACTTATTGCACCAGCCTAAAGTTTCAGCTTCTCAATAACAGCAATGATCCTGGACTTCAAGCTTGTCACAGGGGGTCAGCACCTTGGAAAGTGTCTGTGACATGCATCTTTGGAGACACAGATCTTCCCCGCAAAAGGACTGTGGTTGCCTTGGGCTGGTATAGAAGCCCAAAAACATTATGTACAACATCTCTAGCCTATTTCTTAATTCAATTTTAGTTGTCCTTTAATGCACTGCCACATGCTCTCTGGAGTATACAGGAGATTATACTTATACTGAACAGTGAATTTGGACACAGCCAACTCAGTGGATCACCAATTACATTTGAATCGTTAGCATCGATTACCCGGTGCCGATTCTAACTTCATAGAAATGTATAACTTGAATAAATTCTTTGTACCCTCTGCTTCAGGGTGGTATGTAGTTTAAAGGGTGGGGTTTCCTGCTCTTCTAGCCTCTTTCTGATACAAATGACTTACTTCATATCTGGAGAAAAGTCAACTTGACAGGCATACCCTGCCACCATATGGCCCTTGAAGATTTTCTTTTTATTCAGTCTGAATCGGTTTTGAGCTCCAAATATTAAAATCTGGTTGTCCATGGACTGACAGGCTAGCCATTTACCTGTGAATATATGAAAGGAGATCAGTCTTTACTAACAGAGCTTGATTAGTGCCTTCCTATAATATACATATTCTAAGCAAATTTCCAGTGTACATGAATTAAAAATTCTCAATGACATTAAAACTATTTATAAATTGAAACAATAACCTGAGAGTTAACACTACAATGCCATTCATGTGAATTGCAGAATAACAAAAAGTGAAAAGCATTGTGGGTAGTGTAGTCTCCACTGAAACATTTTTTCGATGGTACATATAGGTATATGGCCATTAAGTTCTAGCAATCAGTTGGCAGTTGAAACTCAAAGCTTGTGAATTAAATCCAAAAACCAGTCCTTCAGGTGCTTTCATTATGCAGTATTATAGTTTAGTTTGCAAGCAATTTAATTTTAATTTACAGCACCGTACAAGTAATGTTCCTCAATGTCATAGGCGTTATAATAAATGCTGGAGTAAAAACAGATTATGCATATATTTTACACAACATTCCCATTTGTTCAGAGCAAGAGAATAGTTTATAAAGGGCTTACAGAGAATTGATAGAAAATGCAATAGGTAGAAAAGAATAGGAAATCATGTATGTTCCAGGAAAACTATCATATTCTATTAATAATCTATAAAAGCTGATTATATGGCTAGCCTTCATTAGACTTCAGAACAGGGACAGATCCAGATTCTTAGCCAAGATACAGAAGGTAAATGAAGAGAGAAAGATTACTATTTACAGCCATAACTAATGCATAAATCTCAGTGCTTGTTTGTCACTGCCTTCATTTTGGATTTGCCTCTGGTTATGCTGTAGTTCTAAGATGAGTATAAATCACAGTAAATGCAGACTGACAGTCACAGCTCCAATACATTGTACCATTATCATCTACAGTGATTTAGCATCTGTAAACTGCAGTGAAAATGCCTGGAATACAGAGTAGGCTATTTTTAGCCTCATCATAGATCACAAACAAATAAACTTTCTGTGCTGGAGACAAGACTGTGGACAGCATCAATTCCCTTGGAATATTCAAAGGAAGAATCGCAAGTAGTTACAATGAATCAAGGCACACATGAAGTGTCATGGAAAGTTATGTAATTTTCTACTTATTTTCATTAACCCTCTTCACTACCATACATGGTAACAATCCCTATATAAGAAAATGGGTTTTCAGAAGCTTAAATGCAAGTGCAGGTATAGGAAAGGTAGAGCATTTACCATATTAATCTGCCAATAGGCTTATCTACTCTTGCCTTCTTCCCGCCCTCTGATATCTTCTGGTTTTATAAAGTTTCTTCCATGTTTGGCGAAGGGCCGCTATAGTGGGTCATGTTGGGTAATAGGTCTAAGTGGGTAACAATGATAACTACTGGTGTAGGAGGCTGAATTTGATCATTGAGGATTTTGAGATTTAATTATATGCAGGTGTGGGCAGAGATTTGGGTTTTGAAGAAGAAAACATCTCATAAATGACTTCCCTGTTAACACATCTCAACACGAGTACTGTCATCGGCAGCAATTACAAATGTAAGATCATGTCGAAATTAAAATGTGCGGACACGCTATTATGTATGGCTGCCAAAAGTAGTAGTACAGGTATAGAATCTGTAATCCGTAAAGCTCCGAATCACGAAAACGCCATCCATAGACTTAATTTTATCCAAATAATCCAATTATTAAAAAATTATTTTCTTTCTTCTCTTTAATAATACAACAGTAGCTTGTACTTGATCCAAACTAAGATATAATTAATCCTTATTGGAAGCAAAACAGCCTTGGGCTTATTTAATGTTTACATGGTTTTCTAGTAGACTAGAAAAGTTCCAAATTACAGAAAGATCCTTTATCCAGAAAACCCCAGGTCACGAAGATCACGGCCATCCAATACTGGCTTTTGGCCTTGTACCTTGTGCATAAGGATTTCTCTCAAACTCTTAAAGGAGTTGTTCACCTTTCAATAAACTTTTAGTATGATGTACAGAGGGATATTCAGAGACAATTTGCAATTGGGTTTTATTTTTTATTTGCAGTTTTTGAGTTATTTAGCTTTTTATTCAGCTTGCAATTTCAGCCATCTGGTTGCTAAGGTTCAAATTACCCTGGCAACCATGCACTGATTTGAATAAGAGACTGGAATATGAATAGGAGAGGCCTGAATAGAAAGAGGATTCATAAAAAGCAGCAACAACAATACTTTTGTAGCCTTCCAGAGCATTTGTTTTTGGATGGGGGTCAGTGACCCCCATTTGAAAGGTGGAAAGAGTAGGAAGAAGGCAGCATATTTAAAAACTATAAAAAAAAAAGACCGGAGGTAAGGCAAGGTGTCTTGAGCTGACTTACCATTTGGTGATAAGGTGACAGCAGGCATGGAGTGCATGCTTGGCTCTGCTATGTACTTAAAATCCACAGGAATGTCCCTAAAACAAACAAAAGGATTTACAATGTGCTAAGGTTAATTTTCTCAAAATGGCAAATCACACTTGGGGGTGCCAAAAGTTAGGCAGCCCCAAGTGATTATATTTACTTACCTGACACTTCTTTGGGCTGCACATGTACAGCAGAGAGAAAAGCCGAACTTTAATGAAAAGCAGGCTATTTTGTTCTACTGCACATGAGTCTGAGTATAATCACTTGGGGTGTCCAACTTTTGGCAACCCTAAGGTAAATTGCCTTTCCTTCTCCTTTAAAGTGATACTACCATGATTTGATGATGTTTTAACACTATATTGCAAGTGCCTTGCAAATAAAATTCTCCTGCTTGGGGCATTCTGACTAGAGGACACATGGTTGCAAACTCAGCAGGGCCAATTATTTCTGAGCTAATTAAGATCTGTATGATGCACAAACTTTTTACAGTCTTCAGGTATCCTGCTTGCGGATGGAAAAGGGGGTGTCTGTTCTCAGGGTCCACTGCCTCAACTGTATATTATGTATTGGAGTGTTTAATGTCTTCCACCCAACAACTGATGCTTTACAATATAAAATACCATTCTAAGCTATTTTAAAGTATTCATTAATTAAAAACTTTACATGTTGTACAATTATTTGCAAACGTAGTTGCAATTATAAGTAGCATTTGTATGAAGAACAACCACTGCTCTGTACTCTGGGTCTGACTGTAAAAACAATTTAACAGGAGTCAGATCGACTCCTCTACTTTTAAGCAACATTGTTTCAGGAGTCAGAGCCAGTAATCAGAATACACACAGATACTAATAGAAATGACATTCACAAACAACTTTAATAATGAATGAATATAAAGAAAGCTGCCTAGAATTATAACTAGATTTGTCTGCTGGTGGTTAGCGACAGCTAAAATGCCTATCACCACTTTTGATAATAAATGAACAATGCAGTAAAAGAGGAAAATAGGAACACTGCAGCAAAAACACTCACGCTAATGCTCTGCTGCTGCTGCCTTTGATATTATCCAAAGTTGTGACAGGCAGAAAGGGGCTTTTTGACTACAGCTGGTATTGCCTGGATATAGCTTTTAAAGTGAAAGGGTGCAATATAAAGATGGCCATACACGGTGGCAAGGTCACCAAATGAGTGGATACTTCCCCTGATACATAAGCTGCATAATACAATAGAAGGTACAAAGTTTACAACTGGTCTAGTAAGCCATAGCAACCAATCAGGTAGCATTTACTGGTGAGATATGTGATTGGTTGCTATGGGTTATAATCACTGAGGATAGGGTGCATACACTGCACAAAAAGTTGTGACATCACAAACTCAGCACATATGTATTACAAAGCATTCAAGTTATGCACATGCATGCCCATTGTTTTTAATATATTATAAATAGACTATCATGTAGCCGTAGGGGCAGCCATTCAAGCTAAAAAAAGGAGAAAAATGTTGGATATTCATTTTTAACACCAGCTGGCACATGCATAATCAAAATACACATATCATTGGGAATAAAGGCATGCATGCTTACACCATCTGCTGGAAAAGAATATATGCTATAGAAAAATACAAACATTACTCTCCTCCAACACAAGAATGGCAACATGTAAAAAACTGCAATTCTGAAAATGCAACAACCTTATAAGCCAATAGATTCTATTAAAGATACAATGATTAAACAATGTACATATTTGATACAATTGTGTGTAAATGATTAGAAAGAATAGATATAGGACTTACCACTCCCACACCCTCAAGCTTTTGTCATCAGAGGTGCTCACAAAACGCCTATTCTCATCCACAAATGTGATGGTGTTGACAGCCCCCAGATGCCTGTCATACTCCTGGACTATCTCTCCACTTCGAACATCCCACTGAAATGTTAAAGACAGATTTTTTTTCTTTTTGCAATATGACCTTTACCCTTTTCTGGGACATAACCAAAGAAGCCACGCAGTTTCTGACTAAACTGTGTAGGATGTTTGTAAGAGCATTAAACAGAATAACTAATTAAACAATCAGTAAAAATTGATATCTATTGACTTGACTCAGTGAGGTTCATTTACCAACAATGGACAAATTTCACCAGGACAGTGGGAGAGGGAGAAAAAAAGCTAATATAATCACTGGTTGGTTGCTATGAGTCAGTGGGGCTCATTTATAAACACTGGACAAATTTGCATCTGGGCAGTAACCCACAGCAACCAATCAAATATTTGCTTTCATTGTCCAACCTGCAGTTGCCAGAAAAAAAAAACAGTCACTGATTGGTTGCTACAGGTTACTGCCCATGGGCAAATTTGCCCAGTGTTTATAAATGAGCCCCACTGTCTACGTGCAAATTGGTAGGTAAATGAACCAGGTTGAAACGTGCATTTTCTCTTATTTAAAATGCAGTATAAAGATATCAGAAAACATATTGGAGTTTCAGGGCAGCCGACTGAATGCTTTGGTCAATATACACTTTTCTCAAAAAAGTCAAACAAGGAGGGTGATACTACCCTTTAAAAACTATGAGCAGAATAATTTGGACCTCCATACGGGGTTTTTACCTTGATATGGTCTGGTGGCTTTTCTAATCATAAACTTGAAACCTAAAACACCTTTTTTTGAATATATATGCACTTGCATAGAATAATTCGCTCAGTATCTGGGTTTGTATTTTAAAGAAATTTGAAAGTCACAGAAGCCCCAATTCTACATAGAAGTGACTAGAAACAAATCCAGTACCGCAGATGAATATTTTACAGAATAAATAGATCCCATAATGTCTGGGTCTGTTTAATAGTGAGATTTTGGCCTCCTTTGGTAGAAGGGAAATTGATTTTTAAAATGAACTTTTAGAATGATGTCGACATTCTAAAAAGCACATTTTTAATGTAATTTTACAGTTCTGTATTTGAAAATCATTTTAGCCGGCGCAAGACAGAGGGAAGGAGACATTGGAAAACAAAGTGCAGTCTTCAGCACAGTCGATTTTTCATTTTAGCCGGCGCAAGACAGAGGGAAGGCGTTCGGGGAGTTTGGTCGCCGCAAAGACAAGATGATTAGTCGTCAGGCGGCTAAATTGCACCAAATCACCTAGTGTGCCCCTACCCTAAATACACTTTGGGTCTTAGACAATTATCACTATTGTCTATTTTGTAGCCATGACAAATAGCTGCTATTAGTAGCTTTGTGTGTCTTCACCCTGAAAGAGTCATTACTACATATCCATTTAGGCACCTGACCTTCAGAGAGAACTTTAAGATCTGCGCTTGTGATCAAGATTATGAACTCTTAAAACATAAGTTTTACCTGCACAATCTTCTTATCAGACATTCCAGCCACAAATAGATTCTGTTTATCTTCATCAGGATTGAATTTTACACAGTATGGGACTTTTTTATTTGTAAACCTAGAAATACACTGTCCTAAAAAAGCCAAAAGAGGAAATGCAGTTATCAAAAACCCCATTCAAACAAACATTATAGGCTTAAATGATTTAAACCTACACAAATTGTACTTTTGCTCCAGCAGGCCACTTACTGCATAAATGCTAACCATGGGTCTTTTTGAAAACAAAAATGCACAATGAAGTGTCAAAGGAATTTATCTAGTGTGAGTGGGTAAAAGTGTTTACATAATAACGTTTGACTATCAATAACAAAGCATGAATACAAAATTAGCTGCACACTTTTGTTCTGCAACCCAAGCAGACTCCTGTAATCTATTACTGGCAGATGCACATCAAGATCTCCAGCTGCTGGAAAGTGTTTCAACTAGTACATCATACCAGACAGAGCATAAAAAAGCTTTAGTGTTAATTATAACTGTGCGGTTTATAATTATACAATAAATGCCCTTTCTCCATATCATTTAGTAATGCAAATAAGCTTTTGTCAGATACATGCACATGTGATTTTAAACAAGTTTCCTTAAATAAATGTCACAAAAACAAAATATAAAAATTAGAATGAACACTGTTGAAATAGCCATAGGATTTATTTAATAAAACTAGAAAACTACGCTTCCGGAGCAACACCAGCTGCAGGTAGAACAACGAAAGCAAATATCTTGCTGGTTGCTATGGCTACTATAGTGGTACAAGTGATTGCATTTTTTCTAAAGGAGTTTTAAAAAGTGAATGTACCTGTTTCTGTGTCCCACAGCTTGAGATACCGGTCATAAGCAGCACTTAAGAATTGTGTCCCAGCATTGTTGAAACATATGTCTCTCACAGCTTTACTGTGCCCTGAGTTGCCATTACAAAAAACATATTAGAATTACATGTTAAGGTAATTGTACTACTTTAAAGGCATCCCTTTAAAATGGATTTTATCCATTATAAAGGATTATGTAATTCTAAGAGCAAAATAACAAAATGATTAAAGTCATCCATGTACAGGTATGAGACCTGTTATCCAGAATGTTTGGGACATGGTGTTTACCGGATAATGGACCTTTCCGTAATTAATATTTTCATACCTTAATAGGCTGGTTTTGCTTCCACTAAGGATTAATTATATCTTAGTTGGGATCAAGCACAATATTAATGGAGTCTATGGGAGACATTCTGTAATTTGGAGATTTCTGGATAACAGGTTTGCAGATAATGGATCCCATACCTGTACATGACCAAACAGAGCAGATCTTATGGCTTGGCCCCCCATGTCCAACAGCTGGATGCTAATACAGGGATATGGAGACCCATTAGAAAAGGACAACATGCAATTTTCTAACCTGTCAGTTATCTGGACAATTTTCAGACAAATTTCTGACTCCATGAAACACAGGTCAATTCGCTGGAAGGGCAGAGTTAGCAGCTTTTAGCAGCCAGATCATTGTCTGATTTGTTATTTTTACTACTTTATTTATTCTGAATGGTTAGTTGTAGTTCAGTAGACTGCTACGAATGATCGTTCGTCCTAAATGAAAATAAAATCTGCAGTCTATGGCCATCTTAATGCTTAACAAAATGGAGTGCAAATGATTTAGATTAAAAGGAAATGAAAGTCTAAAATAGAATAATGATTTAGATTAAAGGGAAACGAAAGTCTAAAATAGAATAATGCTACAAATTCTGTATTTTGCATACTAAACATAAATATGAACTTAGTGCAGCACAAGACTAATAAAACAAATGATTTATGCTTTCAAAGTTGGCCACAGGGAGTCAACATTAACTATGTTAAACATCTTTGAAAGACCAAGACCACGCACATGCTCAGTGTGGTCTGGGCTACAGGTGGAAAGTCAACCTTAGGGATCGTAATAAATTATCAAAACTGCACAATTCAAATAATATCTGCCATAGAAGCCAATACAGCAAGACTGATTAATAATCAGAATATGCAGACTGCACTGGATTTGCGGGTACAAATCTCTACACAGTTGCCGGCTGCTCTACAGGGAAACAAACAAAGCTGCTCGAGTTCTGGGAAGCAAGATGGGTAAGATGGGGGGCCTCCCCCTTGCCGTTTTGAAGTATGATCGTTTTCCTGCAGAGCAGTTAGGGACCGCCTGAAGGGGGAATTTCACAGTCAGGTTTCTAATAAAAACTTACACATTTTTTAATTAAAGTGCATTGGAGATAGATTTATTTTTCATTAAAGAAAGTAAAAATTGGATTTTATTTTTTTGTCATTAAATCCCCTTTAACACTTTTTATAATACACAAAAGTGTTATAATCAGATGGGAAAATGTTTTATATAGCTATTCATATATACTATAGCTCTTACCAGGCATATTATACTAAATAGATACATCAGGTAACAGTTGTTTAAATAAAACTGGCAATTCCTCAAAAGGCGCAAAAACGAAGTGATCCCAAAAAAAACTTAAATTCGTCCCACGGCAGAGGCAGAGGTCTGACCTAAGTCAGTAAATTTCAATTAATTCTATGAAGAGAGAAAAGAACCCCAATTGCCTCTCACTCGTTCAGCAGTTCCTCAATTATTAGATTACCTATTAAGTGTTTTTGTGATTGTCAAATGGCAACCACTGACTATTTAAAGTAAAGTACTTAATTTTAAACAAATAAATTATATTAAAGTGCAAGTGCAATATAATTCATTCTATTAATTATAATATAACTAAAGATTGATAAATACTTAATTAATTACTTTCACACAAATTAATGACCTTATGATACAATGTGTGGTCTGGTACGTTGGTTTTGCATCCACAATCAATCTGATCAAAGATTTAATAAAGTGCTTCAAGTGCTGATATGATTGCTATTAAATGGCAATTACCAAAAATTCATCATTGCTTCGAAGTTAATTTATTGTAAAGTGCTTAACAGTGCTAAGTAATAAATATTGATAAATAGGTAAAAATACAATAGTTGATATAGTGAGGACCACAATTAATGGGATAAATTACTTTTAAAAAATACACATGATGCTCAGGTTAAAAGTTTTAGCAAGAAAAGGAAAATTAGAAGAGGTGGAGTTGTCCCAAAACTACTACCTAATTGTTTGCTATCCCTGGGACACCACAAAGACAAAGGAGGCAGAGTATCCGGGACTGTGGTCTTGTAATTAATCTAAATCCTATTCTGAAAAAGAGCTGAATAACCCTAAAAAAACCACAAATCCACGGGCTCTTGTGACTTTAGTAGCAGAGAAAAGAGAGATTACCGAGCACTGGTTGAAGTGAGTATCTTCCCCACCCCTTCTATTCCATTAGCCCAATAGACTCAAATCCTTCTAAAAATAAGTTTAAAAGAGGAATCCGAACGCCGACGCGCGTTTCGCATTAATAGCTTTGTCAAGGCGGTGTCCCAGGGATAGCAAACAATTAGGTAGTAGTTTTGGGACAACTCCACCTCTTCTAATTTTCCTTTTCTTGCTAAAACTTTTTAACCTGAGCATCATGTGTATTTTTTAAAAGTAATTTATCCCATTAATTGTGGTCCTCACTATATCAACTATTGTATTTTTACCTATTTATCAATATTTATCAATATTTATTACTTAGCACCGTTAAGCACTTTACAATAAATTAACTTCGAAGCAATGATGAATTTTTGGTAATTGCCATTTAATAGCAATCATATCAGCACTTGAAGCACTTTATTAAATCTTTGATCAGATTGATTGTGGATGCAAAACCAACGTACCAGACCACACATTGTATCATAAGGTCATTAATTTGTGTGAAAGTAATTAATTAAGTATTTATCAATCTTTAGTTATATTATAATTAATAGAATGAATTATATTGCACTTGCACTTTAATATAATTTATTTGTTTAAAATTAAGTACTTTACTTTAAATAGTCAGTGGTTGCCATTTGACAATCACAAAAACACTTAATAGGTAATCTAATAATTGAGGAACTGCTGAACGAGTGAGAGGCAATTGGGGTTCTTTTCTCTCTTCATAGAATTCCTCAAAAGGGTCATGTGTACAATTGTACAATAAAAAACTTGAACAGGTCAGTGGATAACATAATATTGGATACTTTGTTTCCCATGATGTACATAAAGTGCTGACATGTGTTAGTTATTAAATATGATACCACAATCTGTAAAGTGTGGAAGATGGACGTGCCATTTTATAGCTTTGGGAGCAAAAGCAATTTTTTACAGTCTTGTACATTAATCACATGCCATTAAGAGACAATCCAAGCAACTCAAAGTCAATTCATATGCATACACAATACAACAACTTTATAAAGGCCTAACTTTGAACATATTCTAAAAGTTCACGCTATGTTTAGAAAAGACAGTTCAGCACTGTACCTATAAATGTGCGTAAGCATCTTCGGTCTTTGTACACCTCCCAGAGCTATTTAGAAAAATAAAAATAAGACAGAGCTGTACTTTACAAAATGTAGTTATATCAGACAAGAAAAATTCCATAAAATACAATTAAAATAAATAAAATACAAAATGCCCGAGGGGTATTTTTAAATGATTTTATTAATTTACCCAGGAGTGGCACAGCATTGTTGCTGTTTGGCTTACACCCATTGTTCAAATGTATGAAGGTTCATTCAGCACTGTACAGCCCTATATGACAGAATAACTAAATTACATTGTACTAATAGAACAAGCCTTTAGGAATAATTTATCCATAAGTAAAGGTGTTGTATTCTGCTGTAAGTCTTAAGATTTAACGTAACATCTGACATGAAATATAACAAAGATGGTGAAAAGTTAAGATCTTTAGAGGCTAACAATAATAATATTCACAGAAAGCTTTTTTCAGAACATGGATGTTTCATTATAAAAGAGCAGTCACATAAACGTTCACTTTCTTTAAATGGTTCTGCAAGCATTAAAAAGTAATGTGTCATCTTTATATTTCAAGTTTACACGTGCATTTTCTAAAGAAAAATGCTCACCTTAATCTTGCAGTCCATGGAACAAGATAGCAGCAAATGGCCAGAATCTGGAAACAACCGCACAGCACTGACACCCTGCAAACCAAAGATGTCATAAACACTTAATATTGAAAAACTGAAAACAGTTGTATGACATTGGAATATATTACTTTGTACAGATCCTTAACCCTTTATATCAGTGCTCTCCAGCTTAGTAGTGGGCCAGTTATATCTTATACAGCATGATAGAGGGCTGTATTTAATTTAAATGATTAGGTCATACAGTGAATTCTATGAAGCTTCTAAGCAGACTGAGGGCCATAAAAAAAACCTTTGGAGGCCACACAGGTCTCCAGTTGGACCGCCCTGCTTTTAATTGAATTATATAAAAATGTATTTATACAGTTTTGACAGTGTATTTTTTTTTAATTATTATATTTTGTTGCCTACTTATGTATTGTAGATATACAGAATCCACAATTTTAAGACTTAACAGCACAAAATATTCAGCTGAATCCTCAACTGAATGGGATCCCCAATTTGCATATTAAATGGGCAAAAAAAGAAGAAATTGCATCATGCAAAATGTAAGAAACATTCAGTTATCCAGCAGTCAAAAATCATGTGATATTTAGGGTTCGGCTCTTAATGGCATGCCACTAAGATTTAGCCAAATATAGGTACTGTAATTTGGCTGAATTGCAAAACAAATCTGGGATTCTGTGCATCCATGATATGAATTCATCCATCTAAGTCAATGCTTGGTAGGACCACCTCAAGCTTCAGTAACAGTTAGAAGTTACAGTAATTCTCTATCAGCTTGGTACATCTGGAAGTTTTTGGCCATTCTTTTTGAAAAAAAATGTGCAAGATCGGTTAGGCTAAGGAGGGGGGGCGGGAAATCACGTATTGACACAGGTTATTGGTTTTATACCATTCCAGTGTAGCTGTAGTAGTGTGTTTAGTGTCACTGTCCTGCTGAAAGCCGAACCTCTGCTACGCAAGTGTCTGGTAGACTGAAAAAGGTTTTCTTCTAGAAGTTATATAGCTTGTTCTTCGGCAACACCCAACGTTTTAAGGCAAGAAACATAGGGGCAAATTCACTAAGATTCGTAGTTGCGCCAGTGTCTGCTTCGCCACACTTTGCCAGGCGTATTTTCCACAGTGCTACGCAAATTCACTAAAATCCGAAGTTGCGCTCAGGGGAAGCGTAAGGTTGCGAAGTTGCACTTGTGTTAATTCGCCAAGCAAAGCGAAGTTACGCTAGCGCCAAAATGAAGTTACAATGGAGGTATATGTAGCATCACTACATAGTAGTTGAAGCCTGGGAAACCTTCAAAACAGCAAATACATTTTTTATTTTGCCCTACACATGTGCCCACTGTATAGTTAAGGTGCCATGAGTTAGGAAATGTAGGGGGGAAGGAGGGTAGCCCCAAAACAATTTTCGATCTTTTTCAGCCTATCACCCATAAAAAAAGAAAAAACGCCAGCGTTTTTTGGGACTTAGAAAATTTTTTAACTTTTTTTGAAGCAATCCCGATCTACTCTATTGCACTTCGCCTGGTCTGAGGTGGCGAAGGAAGTCTGGCGTAAAAGGTAGCGTTCAGAAAAATGCGCAAGTCAGTGAATTTGCATAGTTACGTCCGTTGCTCAAATTCGCCAGGCGCAAGGGTGTGAAGTAACACTAGCGAATTTACGCCAGCGTTAGGCACTTCGTCCTTTAGTGAATTTGCCAAATAGTATTACCTCTGAATAAACACAGGCCTTGTATTCTCCTGTGCAGTGTTACCTTTTTGAATGGCTAATATAAACCAGTTGCATGAAATAAGCATCTTTGTCTAATGTAAGGAGATCTGTTAAAAGTGTCGGAGTGTACACATTTCTTGCCTTTTTATATTTTTTAGACTTGCCCTATGTCTGGCTCTTGCCCACTTGACAAGTTGCTCACTCTCAGCCAAATAAAAGCATCCCACAACATAACTCTACCACCACCAACATGCTGCACTGTAATGCATGGCCTTCTCTTCGCAGAGCCACAGCTGCGTGTTATTGTTTTCATGATTTTCTAAAATTGAATTACTAGTCTTATATCACTTTTTTTAGTGACACTACAGCTTAGTGAATCATTCCATACAAATTAGTTTAATACTTATACTGAAATTCTGTAGTAATTATGGGCAACTCTACATGCTGCAGAAACTTTTGATTTGAGTAAGTAAAAATATTGCTGACATACCATTCAGTAATGCTTTGCTATAAAACTTTTAAAAAAGGTTACCCAGTGGCACCATGTCAATACTCAAGATCATGATTTCAGAAGAAAAAAAAAACACACAAAAATCAGTGCCCACATTATTTAGCAGTTTCCAAACATTTACCTTAGTATGCCCAGACCAGACGTGTATCTGTTTCTTTGGAAGGTAGCACTTTTCTGGGAGTTCTGATGATCGCAAGTTAACATCGATATCTTGAGGAATATGAAGATAAGATCTTCCTTGATAGTCGTACATTTCTTTAACTATGGAAAAATAAGTAAGTTCAGTAACATGAAATACATGTCTGCACATTATTTATATTTTCCAAGAACCACATGCACCTTGCACTACAAAACAGTCTTAGGTCATTTACCTCCTAAAAAACACAAAAGTACTGAAGATGTCTGGATATAAATAATGTAATAATTACACAGCGAGAGCTTTTAATTATTATTTAAGTGTGCAGGTGTGCTATTAACTGAATGTATTTACCTTCATGGGGACACTTCATAAGCACCAAGGAAAACACAAATCGATAGTTGTATCATTGTAACTGGCCTATATGTCAAAGCATTGTCAATGCAAATTCATTATTTGGCTAAGCTCTGCGAGTGCAAAACAAGTTGTATTTAACTGCATACTAAAAATGGTTCAAGAGCCGAGTAACAAAATATCCAACAGATATCTTCCACATTCCAGATATCTTCGGAATCGAGAATTTGATCAACAGGACAATTTCTGGACCACTACTGGAGGTGTGGATATGCATATTTCTGCCACGTTCAAAAGGGCAGGGGGAAAATAAATATGGCAGCAAGCAAGCTCTGCCTAGTAAACAGGAAGGTGTAGAATGTGCTCATGTAGCTTTTAAAGCTAGGGGAAATCTTGCATAGAAATATTCAAATTTTTGAATAGTAATTACACAAGAGTGGCTGGTGCACTGTTGAAAGCAGGCTTTTGAAAACTGACAAAATAATTAAATAATTTCCGAGTGGCATACCATGTAAAATGGTCTTCTCTTCTGCAGGCTTATCCTCCTCCTGTTTTCCCCTCTTCTGCCTTTTCGCTGTTATTTCGTCCAACTCCTTCTGCTCTTCCTATAGGTATAAAAATAATTAATATGTTAATTAATGCTAAAGACTATGACAAGAAATTTAGTTTACTGTTCAAACAATGTGTTGTGTGCTTCTTGTAGTGTTTCCCAGAAATTTTTTTTTAACCTATGTGCCTTAGCCATGACTTATACCAGCAAAGGTATGTTATCTGTAAACACGTTATTCAGAAAGCTCTGACTTAAGGGAGAATTCAATCCTAAAGTTAAAAAACCCCCTACCCTGCATAGATGCCCCCTCCCTCCTCCCCCGGCCTGTTACCCTGGGCAAATGCACCTAACGTTTTACTTACCCCTTGGTGCAGATTCAGGCACCATCTTCAGCTACTTCGGCAATCTTCGTAATGAGACCAGTGCTTCGGCAATTTTCGTGAGTTTCAGCGCATGCGCAGATGTTGTGAAGTGGAAAATTGCTCCAACTGCGCATGCGCCACCACGCCGGTCTCATTCCAAAGATTTCTGAAGAGAAGAAGATGGTGCCTGTGAACTCCGATGCCTGAATCTGCACTGAGGGGTAAGTAAAACATTAGGGGCATTTGCCCCGGGTAACACTGGGGGAGGAGGGGGTCTATGTAGGGTAGGGTTTTTGTTTTTTTAACTTTAGGGTTGAATTCTCCTTTAAGGAAAGGCCATCTCCCATAGACTCCATTTTATCCAATAACCCATATTTTTAAAAACAATTTCCTTTTTTCTCTGTAATAATAAAATAGTAAGTCCAAATGTAAAAAACGAATCCGGGATTGAAGTTCCCCCAAAATCCAGCAACTTCTTTTAGGGCCCTCCTCCTAAACGACGTTGCTGTATCCCTCAGAGAGGAGGGGGGAGATAACAGAAAATTTATACAGTGTAGTAATTTCAATGTTAAGTAAAATACACCCACAGTGTCCTCCAAACATTACTAAAACACTTTTTTACTGTGATGCAAAAAGAACATACACTTGTGTATTAAATTAACTTATTCACCATGTGTGTTCAATTATAGCTTTTTCACCCTTATTTTAAACAGGAAGAAAAGAGAACAAACAGGGGTGGGTGGGTCCGTAACCAAGGGATAGTGAGGTTAGCAACACAAATACGGATTGTTGCTTTCAGGTGATTTATATACTCACAAGGAGTGAGTTTCAACTAGGGAATTAATGTAGTAGTTTCAATATAAATACACCCACAGTGTCCTCCAAACCTTACTAAAACACTTCTTGTGAGTATATAATACCACCGGAAAGCAACAATCCGGATTTGTGTTGCTAACCTCACTATCCCTTAGTTACGGACCCACCCACCCCTGTCTGTTCTCTTTTCTTCCTGTTTAAAATAAGGGTGAAAAAGCTATAATTGAACACACATGGTGAATAAGTTAACACACAAGTGTATGTTCTTTTTTGCATCATAGTAAAAAAGTGTTTTAGTAAGGTTTTGTGGGTGTATTTACTTAATATTGAAATTACTACACAAATTCCCTAGTTGAAACTCACTTCTTGTGAGTATATAATATCACCGGAAAGCAACAATCCGGATTTGTGTTGCTAACCTCACTATCCCTTAGTTACGGACCCACCCACCCCTGTTTGTTCTCTTTTCTTCTTGTTTAAAATAAGGGTGAAAAAGCTATAATTGAACACACATGGTGAATAAGTTAATTTAATACACAAGTGTATGTTCTTTTTGCATCACAGTAAAAAAAGTGTTTTAGTAAGGTTTGGAGGACACTGTGGGTGTATTTTACTTAACATTGAAATTACTACACTATATAAATTTTCTGTTATCTCCCCCCTCCTCTCTGAGGGATACAGCAACATCGTTTATTTCTGAAGCTAATAATAAAATAGTATCTTATAATTGATTCAAACTAAGCTATAATTAATCCTTATTGGAAGCAAACCCAACCTACTGGGTTTATTTAATGCTTACATGATTTTATAGTAGACTTAAGGTACGAACATCCAAATTAAGTAAAGATTTCCGGCAAAACCCCAGGTCCTGTGCATTCTGAATAACAGGTCCCATAGCTATACTTTGTTTAAAAACCAGCTCACACAAGTTTACCTCTGAAGGTTTTGCAACATCCTTTTCATCAATATATTTTGCCCAAGGGCCAAGAAAACCGTCTATGTTTGAGGCATCGCTTCCTTTTACTTTCTTCCTTTTGTCAGATTTCTTCTGTGTGGATTCAAATACTGTTAAACCTGAAATGATGCAATTATTATTTAAACTACCAGAAGGTTAACTTTTCTGTTTTCATCACAGTTGAATTAAATAGCATGCAGTGTAATCCTACTTTGTCCCTGATGCCAATACTGTTTATCTACCTATATTCTGCTTTTTCAAGGTAAAGCTGCAGATTTCAAACTGTTGGCAGTGACTACTTTTTATGGGAAGTATAATGCTTAGAGATACTGTTAGCCTTAATAAAAAGAAATGTAGATTTCTGCACTGTTGTGACAGACAAAAAAAGCTTTAATTCTTCACGATCAGCTAAATGGAAACACTGCAGTCTATTTGCTATTCAAGGAAAATGCCAAAAATTAAGACAGCTTTGTTGTTTTCTCATGACAAAAATGTGGCTTTGTCATACAGCAGGGAGAGGTGAATAGCTCACTGTTGTATTCCTGTTGTTCACTGTTCAGTCATCACACTGTCCTCATCTGTTTCTACTGGCATTTCCCAGAAAAGGCACCCGCAATAAATCTTAGCAGAGAACATGGTTACATTTCCTACCCCCCTTGGCTGTACGGTGTCCACATAGATAAGTATAGATCTTTCCTGACAAACAAACTTGCAGCAAGGTAGCTGCTATGAGACTGGGATATTTAGCTGCCTGACTGCTTGGCTCATGTATGCCTAAACATTTTTTTTTTAAAAGTCTTTATTTTTGCATTTAACAATAAAACAAATTATATTATTGGAAGGAAAATAAAAAAGGGGGGGAAATGTAGAGTGGTTGGTTGGTGGGGGTAGGGGGGAATGGTGGTTGGGCCACCCATTGGCCAGTCCGGTATTTTATGCTATACCAGGTGAGTTAGTCCATCTCTGTGGTGGTTTCTTGACACGTAGTCCATGCATCCCAAATTTTAGCAAATTTTTCTGGACATCCTCTACTCATGTAGGTCAGTCTATACAATGCCTCATGAATCAATTTTTTCCCATAGTGTTATCGTAGGAAAAAAATTCTGGCGATTTGACCGGAGGAAAGTCCAAGTAGGTTTGCAAATACATAGCCACATTCTCCCAATAGGCATTGATCACCGTACAGGACCAAAAAACATGCATAAAGGTACCTGGGTCTAGACCACATTTATAACACAAATTATCTGGGGACAATCCCATATTATGCAAACGCACTGGTGTGTAGTACAATCTATGGATCGTCATATGCTGTGTAAGCCTATCCACACTACTAATTACTGTAGGAACAAAGGTTTCTGTTATGTCATCCCAGTCATCTAAGTCCAAAGTAGGGATGTCTTGCATACACTTTGCGTATGGGTTACCTCTTTTAGAGTTTAGCAGGTTGTATACTTTGGACAATCTTTTCCTCTTTTCAGGTGCCTTAAGCAGAGTCTCCAAGGCATGGGAATTGGACATTCAGGGCATGCCGGACCTGGAGGTACTGGTAAAACATGGTGCGCGGTAATTGATACTCCTGGGATAATTCTGTAAATTACTTCAATGTCTGGTTTTTGTATAGCTGGCCCAAATATTTGACTTTATATGTTGCCCATAACTGTGGGTCTGGTACTGTTTGTAAATGTGGCAGGGATGGATTTAGCCAAAGTGGTATGTTGGGCGATATTTGGGGGGTGCTAGGTTTGTTTAAAGCCAAAGTTTTTTTCCAGGCGAGTATACCTGTACGAAAGGTGGAAAATGGTTTTGGGTGATGCCACGAAATGGCAAAATAGCTAGTGATTCGAAAGATCCTGCCACTGCGGCAGCAGTTATGCTGGCAGTGTCCTCTGTCGAGGGGTTGAGCCACCCTGCCACGTGTGAGTTGAGATGCTAAGTAGTATATAAAGAAATGTGGCAGGGCTAGGCCCCCAAGCTCCTTAGGTGCGGTTAGTATTGCTAGTTTTATAGGCTGTTTGTTTGCCAATACAAATGATGACACCATCGAGTCCAGCCTAGAAAACAGTGCCGCCAGCATTACAGTAGGTGCATTCTGAAACATATACAACAGTTTAGGCAAGATAATAATTTTTATCATATTAACTCTGCCTATTAGGTTGAGTGGAAGTGGGGACCACAGTGAAAACTTATGGCAGATGTCAGCTATTACTGGATCTATTTTTAAGGCTATAAATTGAGAGAGATCCGGGTGAATGACCATTCCCAGGTACTTAAATTGATCCACCTGCGATAGTGCCTGTGTTTGACTTAGCGGTCTTTGCAAGGATGTGCCCATATGCAGAAGTGTGGATTTGGACCAATTAACTGTGAGACCCGATGCTTTCCCAAATAAATCGACAACCTGCAGCATTTTATTAAGTGACTGGTGTGTATCTTTCATATAGATTAGGGTGTCATCTGCGTAGAGGGAAATTTTCTCATCTAGTGAGTCCACTTTCCAGCCAAGGATGTCTGGGTCATTACGAATCAGGCCGGCTAATGGTTCTATGGCAATGGCAAATAAATATGGGGACAAGGGACAACCCTGCCTTGTACCTCTGCTCAGCGTAAAGGAGGGGGATATCTTACGGTGTAGTATGGTTTTGATTTGTTCTGATGGATAAGGAAAGCGCGGCATGATCTGATATACCCCCCAGGAGGTATACGGCATTAGTGATTTTAGGTTGCAACAGTGGCGTTGCCAGCGCTAGATCTATACGTGACGCCGTCCTATGGGTGGCTAAATAACAGGAATACACTTCCCCTGATGGATGGGCCTGTCTCCAAATGTCAACAAAGTTATAAGTGTGGCACCAGTAAAGTAAGGGGGTTGGGCCGGGTTTCCTGGGGGGCAACAGTTTAGTTCTGGTTTTAAAACCATGTTAAGATCATCCATAAGCAGCGTGGGGGATGGATCCATGTTCAATATTTTTCCCATGACCTCATCTAGTACAGTAATATCAGCCGGTGGTGGCAAATACACACACACCATGTTAAGTAATTGTTGCCTCACAGAACTTTGCATAACAATATATCTGCCGAGTCGATCCGTATGTAACTCTAGTATAGCGACATTTGCTTTTTTGCTTACTAGTATCGCCACCCCTCTAAAGTAATTTGAGAGTTCAGCGTGGTACACTCTTGCACCCCATGCTTTTTTCAAGGCTAGAAGGCAGCCACCTGTGAGGGGTGTCTCCTGAAGGAGAACCAGGTGCGATTCTATTTTTTGAGCTATTGGAATACCAGGCCCCTTTTAATCTTGGAATTGAGGCCTCTGGCATTCCAGGAAATTATATCCACGGACTCCATATTTTAAATTTGGTAAAGCGAATAGGCATAGTCATACAGGATGTAATAGCCCTAGACTAAGGTGGCCCAATGGGTGGGGGAAAAAAGGTTAACCATCCATTTCTAATACAGTACAATGGGAGGGAGGGCTAATGTTTATTAGCCCTCCCTCCCGGTCAATCCTTAGAACTAGGTAGACCTATTACCCTTAAATACCAACTGTGGGGTGTATTCCAAGCCCCAAAGATCAAGTGGCGTTTCCTCGAGTCCAAAGTTAAGTCTCCACTGGTTTGAGCAGTACTAGAAGCCCAAATATCTCACAACTGCTCATTGAGTGGCGTTGGAATAACACCAAAACGGATCCAGATGTTTAGGAACAAACCTTCAGTAGTTAATGCCTGGGGCTATTGCGTGGGTCTGGCTGGTGTCTGCCGTCAAGCCAGGATGCAGCTTCTTCTGTAGTATTGAAAAAATGCGACTGGGTGCCTTCTACAATCTTGAGCTTGGCCGGATATAGTACAGCATATTTATACTGTAGATCTCTCAACCGTATCTTTACCGTGACAAAGGTGCTGCTTTTCTTTTACAGAGCCGTGGAGTAATCCGGGTAGCATGCTTTTAGCACCGTCATGTTGTAGCTCAGCTTTATTTCTTGCTGCGTTCAGTATGGCATCCCTGTCCCGGTAGTTTAATAGGAGCAGCAAAAAGGGCCTTGTGGGGCACCAGGCCTAGGGGGTCTCCCAAGCACACAATGTGAGAGGATTTCTGGCCCAAACTGGTCGTGGAGCCATGTTTCAATAAAAGTTACCGGGTTATCCCCCTCAGCGCTTTCAGGCAGCCAAACGATTTGAATATTATTGCGGCGCTGTCTATTTTCATAATGCTTGAGTAGTTCTGCTGCGTCAGACTGTTGAGTTGGTCTGGAACCGGGCCTTGCGCATCCTCTAGGTTGGAGATCCTACCCTCCATTTCCCTCTGCCTTTCACGGATCGTTTGGACATCCACCCGCAGCAGCGAGAAGTCTACCTTCAGCTCCTCAATTTGTGTAGACAGTGCTGCACGGGATTCGGCAATTGCCGACAGGAGTATTTGGACCCACCGGATCTGGTTGTTGTAACTCGGGCGGATCTGCATCGTCATCATCACCGCGGTGGAGTATCGGTGGGCTGATCACTTTTTTTGGCAAAATGCTCCATGGTTTTCAGTCTTGGTCTGTATTTCCCCATTCTGAGAGTATTTAGGAATCCAAAAGTGTTCTTAAATTACCTATTTATAAGGGCTCAGGAGGTTTTCAGGATACAATTATAGCGGAGCTCTTGGTTAGCATGTCTTACTCCGTCGCCATGCAGGACACGCCCCCGTCATGATCAAAGGAGCCATGACTCAATAACTCACTTAAAGGAGAAGGAAAGGCATCCTGTACTTGGGGGTGCCAAATGTTAGGCACCCCCAAGTGATTGTATTGACTTACCTGAAACCCCAGGCCGGTGCTCATATCAGCAGTGGTTATACCAGTGAGCACCATGGAGTGATCCTCTTTTCCGGTGTCTTCTTTCTTCGAATTTCCCAGGGCAGACGTATGCACAGTTGAACGATATAGGCAACTTTTCAGTTAAAGTTTGGCTTTCCGTTCTACTGCGCATGCGCAGCTGTGTGAAGGAAAGAGGAAGACAGAAGAGGATCGTTTCGCGCTGCTAGAAGATCCCCAAAAGGTTCACAGATGCAATACACGGTTATTTGCTAGTGCATTAAAGGAACAGTTCGGTGTAAAAATAAATACTGGGTAAATAGATAATAAAAAAGGTTTCTAATATAGTTCATTAGCCAAAACTGAAATGAGAGCCCGGAGTGACTGGATGTCTAACATAACAGAAGAGAACCCAACTTCCTCCTTTTCAGCACTCTAACTCTGAGTTAGTCAGCAACTTGAAGAGTGGTCACATGGGACAAAACTGTTCAGTGAGTTTGAAATTGATCCTCAGAATGCAGCACAGCAGATTCAAAAGCAATAGTTATGTAACATGTGCCCCCCCCTCTAGTCATTGATTGGTTACTGCCTAGTAACCAATCAGTGGAAACCACGAGAGCTGAAAAGCATGAAGTAGAGTTCTGTTCTGTTAGACATCTAGTCACTCCAGCCTTTATACATTACATTTTTGGCTAACTATATTGTTACCCACTTTTTATTTTTACACTGAACAATTCCTTTAGAAGAAGATAATTATTTATTCATGGCTTGTTTGAATAGTTTTTCACTAATGATTTCCCACTCATTCAAAGAAGTGAAAGTAAGATGTTTGCAGGTAACTTGTTAGAGAAAATGTATAAATATATATTTCAATATATTCACCTTGATTCTTTTCTGCTTCATCAACAGATCCAATATACTTAGTGCTGGTTTCCCGATTGTCTATGGAAGGATCTAGTGCATAACCTAAGAGTTAAAAAAAAAAAAAAAAAAAAAAAAAAAATGTAAATATTTATTTTATACTAGAACTGAATCTTTAGGTTTATCTTAAAACCCAGGTTTTCCTTTTCAAGTAATTTGATGCAGTTTAAAAAAAGTTTTTCACAAAACAGGTAAACACACTATACAATAAAATGTTAACGATCTCTCACAAAAAGGCTTTTGTAAGTGTTACACAACACAATTTGTATTACATGCAATTTCGAATACATTTAAGAAATGAAACTTTGCGCCTAAGGCACAAAATACTAGTGTGATGTAATATCCCAACTGACCAGATTTATGGAGTGATTTTTTAAATACATGTGTTTGCTGTGGTTAATACTAACCAAGATAATCAGTGATAAGATTCTTATGAAGTAATGAAAGCACTGATTTCCAAATAATGTCTGCATATTAGCTGATCCACTGAGTAGTCAGAACTAATATACTTTTATTGTTATAATGATTAGATAATAAACATGCCAGTGTACATACATGGTATTCCATGTATAGGATCTAATAATCAGAATGCTGGCTACCTAGGAATTTCAGGATACCAGATCTATCCATCATTTGGATCAGAATATCTTAAGGTACTGTTTTAATTTTAGAGAAAAAGCAATTTTTTTACAATTAGAAATATTTGCTTAAAATTAACTCTAAGGGGTATTTCTTACCTGTACTTGTAAAAAAAACAATGAGATAAAAATGAGAGAGTTCTGACTGGAATAAACTGGGCTTTTAGCACAAAAGCCAAATGGGGAAAGATATATCAAACACTATATACAAATAATTCAGTGGGGACAGAGAGGTTTTCATCATATACTGACATTACATACAATACAGGAATGAATGTGGCCGGCACAGCCATGCATCGTGCAATATAATGTATACAAAATTAAGAGAATATTGAACTTGTTCTGCTAGAATTTCTTCTTATTTCACTTTGTAATCAACAGGGAGCAGAAATGAAATGATAATGATGGGATTGACTTAAGCCATTTTGGGAATAAGTCTCTGAAAGAATACATACAAAAAGCTTTTCTTTAACAGAAATCAGAGGTGAAAGGCAAATGTTCCCTTTTTGAGATCATCATTTTTGCCAAGGGAAAATCACTGTAATCAATCAGCCCAAAGTGCCATAAGAATAAATGGCAACTTTCTTAAAATTTGTATTTAAAGGACACGTCAACCCAAAAAAGAAATGTTTTGTCTTATCAAAGAAAACACAATTATAAGCAAGTTTGCAATATGAATTTATTAAAAAATTGATATTGAAAGCAGCATTTGCTCAACTTCTGGTTGTTAATTTTTAAACAATGTCACAAGTCAGTCTCTTCCAGCAAGACAAGTCTGTCAATTCGTTACATCAGGTTGAAAAAAGACCAAAGTCCATCAAGTTCAACCCCTCCAAATGAAACCCTGCATCCATACATAGACACCCTGACCCCTCCATACACTCACATTAACAATATATACCCATATCTATACTAACTGTAGATATTAGTATCACATAGCCTATGATATTATGCTTGTATACAGGTGTGTGTGCTTCAACCACCTCGTATAGGTTCCTTTCGGGCAGAGTGCAAAGCAGTGTATAGGCCCTTGCCATAGGCCAATTATACAGCAAAACAGGAAAAACTGCAGCACCTCTTGTTTGAAAAATGTGAAAAATTTATTACAGTTGGTCAGTAACAGGCAACGTTTCGGGCCTTGTCTTGCCCTTTCTCAAGGCTTGAGAAAGGGCAAGACAAGGCCCGAAACGTTGCCTGTTACTGACCAACTGTAATAAATTTTTCACATTTTTCAAACAAGAGGTGCTGCAGTTTTTCCTGTTTTGCTGTTGGATATTATGCTTGTCCAAGAAATCATCCAAACCACTCTTAAAGACATTAACAGAATTAGCCATCACAGCATGACCCAGCAGTACATTCCACAACCTCACTGTCCTCACTGTGAAGTACCACCTACGTTGCTTCAAATGAAAGTTCTTTTCTTCTAGTCTGAAGGGGTGGCCTCTGGTACGGTGATCCTCTTTATGGGTAAAAAGGCTCCTTGCTATTTGTCTATAATATCCTCTAATGTACTTGCAAGCATCTGTTTTTCCAGAGAAAACAACCCCAACCATGACAGTCTACCCTCATAATGTAAGTCTTCCATCCCTCTAACCAGTTGGCTTGTCTTACATTGTTTCAAAAGCCAGAGCCACCAGGGCAGAGAACAGAAAGAGACAAAACACCTCTTTCAAAATCAATTCAAATACAAATAACTTTTCCCTGATTTTACATTTTCCTGGATTTAATACCATTTTTTTCTGGTCCCCTGAAAAACGTAAAATGGGGGTTCTACTGTATGTCTAAAATATATCAATGATTACATTTCTTACCATATGTTGCAAATGTTCTTCTCTGTTGTTCAAACATGAAATCGTTAATATGCGTTGGTTCAGCAAATCCTGAGAGCATGTTCCTAGGAGCAGCCATCTGCTGTGTTTTGAACGGATTGTTGGGGCCAAACTGCAGCAACAAAATTAAAGGCAAAAAATGTGAAATGCAATATGCAAATACTTTTTCAATAGCAAGGAAGCTTAAAGGGGTAGTTCACTCTGCAGATAATCTTGTATGTTACAGCATCTCTTTTTTTTTTTTTAAACAAATTTTCATCTAGAAAATTTTTTTCTGCCCTTTCCAGTTTTCACGTGGGGGGGGCACTGAGCAGCAAAAAATGTAATCTGTGCGGCTACAATTTTATTATTTATCTTTTGATGCAGACCCTTTCCTATTTATATATTAGTCTCTCATTCACACAACTAGCTACTTGCAAGGGTAAATTGGACGGAAAAAAAAAAAAAAGATAATTATAATCTGGAGAGCTGCTAAAACAAGATTTTTGATACTCACCGTTAAATCTGTTTCTCTGTAGTCGAAAGGGGGACACAGGGAACGATGGGGTTAAGCTCCATTCTCCGGAGGCAGGACACTTGAATATTAATTTAAGTGGGCGTGGCCATCAGGCTTACCCCCACACACCATACAATCCTATTCAGTTTGTTCCAAAGCTGCGAACGGACCTTTAACTTGCATTTTAAACGCAACAGGTACAACAGATAACCTGAGGATTAAATGGAAAACAACAGTAGCTCGCCTAAGGGCGGGAAGCCCTGTGTCCCCCTTTCGACTACAGAGAAACAGATTTAACGGTGAGTATCAAAAATCTTGTTTTCTCTGTCGTCTTAGGGGGACACAGGGAACGATGGGGACTTAAAGCAGTCCCAACCACAGCGGGGTGGGAGCGAGCTTATTTGAGTGTTTAACTTTGTAAGTACGGCTTGCCATGCCTTCCGCCCGAGTGAGGCCTCGGCAGAAGAGAATGCGTCAACCTTGTAGATTTTGTAAACGTGCCAACAGTCGACGTGGTAGCCGAACTGCAGATCTGTTTCAAGGAAACCGAGTTACATCATACCCCGGAAGCTCCCACCGCTCTAATGGAGGGGTCCTTGATTCCCTCAGGCGGTGCACTTCTCTTCGCACCGGGGTTTGATTGATTGACTCCTTCTATTCCATCTAGATTTGTATGCTTTTGAAGCTGCCTGACCCCTGCGAGGGCCAATGGAATAATAAAAAAGAGAGTGTAAGTTCTCAAAGATCTTGCCCGATTTATGTACTACCGTAGAGCCCTGACTACATCCATATTATACCTGTATCATCAACCAATTCAGCTGTTTAAATGGTGAGTCCAGCAAGGCTTCAAGCACCAAGTTGATGTTCTACACAGCTACCGGGTTGTGGAACGGAGGTGGCGATGTGGGCTACTCCTTGTAAGATGAGCGTTGAACGTTCACATTCACCAACGCGACTGAAAACAGACTGACAGGGTCGCTACCTGAAGCTTGAGAGAGCCAAGTTTAAGTTCCAACTGTGGCCCTTGTTGTAAAAACAACTGTATCCGTGGAATGTCTGGTTCCAGGAAGGAAAATCAGATTCGTTACAACCTGTAATTATGAATGCCACAACCCACGATATGATTTCGATGATGAATGCTTGTGAGCTTTCAATCTAGTGGCAATAACCTCTTCTGTTAGTCCTCGACTCCACCAAATGGTTGCCTCAACAGCCATCCCATCAACCTGAATGGTCCAGGACTATGATGTAGTATTGGTCCCTGTTGTAGGAGGTTGTTCTGAACACCAGCCGGACCGGCTGTGACACTTAAAACTCCTGAAGAATGGTGAACCAAGTCCTCCGCGAACCGAGCGGAACTACAGTATAAAGACTGCTTAATCTTTAGAGGACTCGTGATAAGATGGGGATCTGGGAGAGAACATATGCTAGGTAGAAGTGCCAATGCTGTGCCATGGCGTCCACCCTTGCTTTCGGAATAAAGGGAAACTTGCTACCTTGCAGTTGGATCTGGATGTCATAGATCTATGCTTGGCTGTCCCCAATGATCTCCAAGTTGAACGAATGCCTTTGGGTGATGCTCCCATTCCCCCAGATCTAGCTGATTCCGACTGAGGAAATCCGCTTTCATGTTGTACACACACGGGATGTATATTGTAGACAATCTGTCAAGATTGATCTCTGCCCAGTGTAGAATCTGTCTGACTTCCACCAGCGTTCCTTTGACTTCACGTTCCTTGCTGCCGATTTATGTACGCCACTGTGGCGCCGTTGTGGCTCTGGAGCATACCGGCTGTCCTGTGGGCCACTGCGTCCATTGAGCTAGCGCTAGTTTTCCGGAACTCGTTCCAGTATGTTTAATGACCATTGTCCGTGTGCAAGCATGTTAACATATTACACCTTAGCACTGGAGACTGATGTTTGTGGACATCACATTCCACTCTGGAATTGGCCATGTTCAAAATGTAGTGTCTAATCCACCACTGCAGCGCCCCATTGTTGGTTGAGGAAGGTTAGAGGTCGAAAAGCGATCCCCCTTACTATGTCGCTAGACGCTAACTTGCAGTAGATTGAAATGTATGAGTGCAAATGGAACTGCCTCCTATGGCAGACACCATTGTTTACAGCACTTGCATTGCCCTGTTTGTCGTCATCTTGTGGCTGATGAGTAAGAAGCTGATTTGATCTCTGCTCAGATTGTCCCAGGGCAGGCTCACAGTCTGAGTTGTTGTGTCGAATCTAATCCTAAGACCGTCATCTTGTGACCGGAGCTAAAGTTGAATTTTTGACCATGTGATGGTCTAACCCTGAAGAATCCCTGCTCCCTTCAGTTCCTCTTTGGCTCTCACTTCCGATCTGGCCTAGAGGAGAAGGTCGTCAAAGTAAGTCATCATGGAGATACCCTGTAGTCTCAGTGTGGCCGATATCCCCTCCATTAACTTGGTGAATACCCTGGTAGTGGATGAAAGTCAGGGGTGCCACATGATAGTGCCTGTTCGAGAAGACGAAGCAAAAATAACAGTGACGAGGAGACCATCTTGTGACATGGAGATGTGCTACCTTGATGTCTAGAAACATCATTAGCTGTCCCTGCTTTATTCCTCAATCCCTGGGCGCAAGGTCTCCTTTTTGTCGCCCCCTGAACATTATAATAGTTGAGACCCTTAAGGTCGAATGCTGGTCTGACTGCCCCGTCTTTCTATGAGAATATAATTGAGTACACACTTGGGGATCTCTCTGCAGGAGGTACGGCTACAATTACCTTTGTACACTCCCCTCTTTCCATACATTTAAGGGAAGCTATTGCCCTTGGAATTGAGGGGATACCGGACATAAGGATTACTTGAGTAGGATGAGAATAAAGTCCAGATCATAACCTCTCATTGATCCAGGTGTCGGAGGAATAATGGACCATATCTCTTGAGATCGTAGTATTTTTCCCCCGATCCATTCTGACGGTTCCGGATGGAGTATCCAGTCAGGCTGAAGCGGCCTTCAGTGCTGAAGGTTTGTTACGAATCCTGTTGGTCTTTTATGGGGTAAGGTTCCTTCACATCCCTTGATTTGAAGGTGAGACCCTTGTGAAAGTTGCTCCCCCCTGTAACCTTTCACCTTGACCACGGAAAAACAAAGTTTTCCTCTTTCGTTACTAGTGGCAGCTCTGCTCGTTTTGTGGGAGGAAGGTACTCTTTGTCCCCCGTTGCCTGGGAAAAAACTTTTCTCCAGCTCTCCCCAACTAACCGTTGGTCTTTGAAGGGGAGCTAATTTGGCGTTTTCTTAAGCTCTGAGCTGCCTCCCAACTCTCGAGCCTCAGCTTAGTGCGTGCCGCCATGGATAATTGATTTAAATATGATGACACTGTAAAAACGTGATGCCTTCACATATTATTGTGTGGCAAGAACAGGTCCTGTCGGGGAATCCCCTCTTGAGTGCCTTTGATAATGATTCAGACTATGCCTGTATTGTCTGAGCACCCAAGCGGAAACTAGACAGGGGCGCAGAGTCAACCCCGCAGACGTAGATAGCTCGTAGGAAAAACTCTCGTCTATCTGAAGAGTCCTTGCCCACAGCTGCATCATGGACTGGCAGAGTGGTAAATTAGAAGCCTTGACAATGGCGGATCCGCTGCTAAGGGATAATGAATATTTATCAACCAGTTTCTCAGGACAAGGGTATAATTTGGTGAATCTCGTAGTTGCCTAAACTTGCATTCAGGCGAGAACCATTCATCCGGAATAAAACTGAGTAATCGTTTTTGTTCTGAGAAACAACTGTAGATTCGCATAACCTGCATTGCAATCCCCCTAGTACCCCATTAATGATGCTATTAATCTCATGGAGGTCATCTGCCCGCCTCCTGATGCTCATCTTCACCTGCGGATGAGAGACCAAAATACAACTTTGGTGCTTCAAGTTATTAGCAGTGGTGGGAGATGAACCCACACCCTTTTGGACCAGGTTTGGAAAAAAGGCACGCGGTCTAATTCAATAATAATGAAAAGCTATTCAGAAGGCTCGTTCAACCTCTTATGGGATGAGGGATGAAAGGGTAATGACTCATCGGAGTTAGAAGGGTTAGGCAGTATCAGCCATTTGCTCTGCCCGTTTGCACTAACCACTCTGTTAGTGGCCAAATAATCTAGGGCTTTCCGCAATTAATGCTCAACAGCAAGTAATGCCTGCAGAAGGGACAGAACTGGGAAGGCTGCACTGCCCAGAGAGGAGGGGGTAGTTCCCTTTGATCCAGCTGGACTGCGGAACAGCTGGCACCCTCTGCCTCTGCTGACACTTGATACAGGCCAAAATTCCACCTGTGCAGCAGAGGGGACCTGTCCTGGTAATATGCCACAGACCTACTCTCTTTCCCAGTTTAGGAAGGTAATAGATGCTGATTTTACCGTCTGGAAGCCAGATTCCACTTATGCACAACTGCAGGAGTCCATCCTAAGTCGTGGGCAAAATGTCCGCTGGAACGCATAGTGCGTTCCACTGATGCGCGCCTGCGCACGCGCTCGTGCGGCAATTCCCGTTCAGGGAAAATGGCCGCTGGAACGCAAAGTGCGTTCCACTGATGCACGCCTGCACATGCGTTCGTGCGGCAATTCCCGCTAAGGGAAAATGGCCGCCGAAGAAAATGGCCACAGGTGGAACGCATCCTGCGTTCCACTGAGCGGTCTGACTTGTTTCCCAGTGCCTAGCGACACGGGTCTTCTGCCTCAGGTGAGTGCACTAGAGCATGCTGTGCTCATTCTGAAAACAGACGCTGCTTTTCTATAGGTAGAGCTAGCCAGGGAAACCGTTCTTGTACCTGTGTCGCTCTTCCCCTTTGTTAGTCAGTTAGTATGAGGGACATAGAGGGGTGTGAGCGAGAAGGGGAAAAGGAGGGGGGGAAAACCCCACAGACTTTTTGGCAATGTCCCTTAAGCAGGGCCCGTGCCACTTACCCCTCCACACCGGCCAGACCATCTGCCTTGAAGTAGACAATGCAGGAACCGTCTGGGTGGTTGTTATAGCCAATGCTAGAAATTTACCCCGGTGTGCTACGCCTCGTAGGGGGTTAACCATGTCAAAAATAGGTAGCCCTATTTTGGGTATCACCCCGGGTGTCAGCTAGCGCTGACCGTAGACTGTCTCTTGATGTCCATCCTCCCGTGAGCAGGACACTTAAAAAACTGAATAGGATTGTATGGTGTGTGAGGGTAAGCCTGATGGCCACGCCCACTTAAATTAATATTCAAGTGTCCTGCCTCCGGAGAATGGAGCTTAACCCCATCGTTCCCTGTGTCCCCCTAAGACGACAGAGAAACAAAAAGCCAAATTATTTGAAAGAAAAAACAAAAAAAATAAAACAGATGTTGAGAAAATCTTACCTCTGGTGCAAACATTGTCTCATAGGTAGGATTAAATTGAACCTCTTTGACATAAGGATCAAGGTGATGTCCAGTCTCCACATCTTCCTATAACAAAAACAGGCATATTAATAAAATACACAGAATCAGGATTGTAATATCAGTTTGCATTCTGGGAAAAAAAACGGAAAAAAACTTACCCTTGAAAAACAGTAATACCAAAAAATAAAATGGTGTGAAAGGAATAGAATGTAGTGTTACCCTGCCCTGGTAAAACCGGTGTCTTTGCTTCAGTAAGGGTAAGGACACAAGGGCAGATTCGTCGACCCAGTGACAAATCACCTCTTCTTTAGGGCGACAATCTCCCTGAACTGTGTTTCCCTACCTTCCTGCTATAATGAAAAAACGCCAGTGGGATGGCACTCACGGCGCTTCATTTTCCTAAGTTGCCTCATGAGGAATCTGCCAGTGTGCTAAGACTACTATAGATTATATAAACAAGCTGCTGGGTAGCCTTGGGGACAGCCATTGAGGCACAAGACACACAGTAGATAACAGAAAAGTTCTGAAGAATCCCATTGCATACTATAGAGCTTATCTGCTGTGTATCCTGTGTCTTTTCTCCTTTTTCTGCTTTGAATGGCTGCCCCCATGGCTACACAGCAGCTTATTTATATACATTTTAGTTGTGTTTCTGAAGCAAACATACCAGTTTTACCAGTGCAGCAGAACCGTACATTATAGTTTCATTAGTTTAAAAGACTTCCATTTTTTGGTGTTACTGTTCCTTTAAAAATCAGTTATATTTTTTACTCTGTTTCTTAATAGCAGTGAGTCCTGCAGCCAGTTTTCTAAACTGCTACAATTTTATACACTAGTGGCATTTCCAGTGGCTTCAGCCCCATCAATCATGCACCCAGACTGGAGGTTTTACTTTCCAGTCAATTATACAATTTGATACAGTAGTAACACCAGCCTACTGAATTAGAGAATGATTCACGGAGATAATTACTGATTACTTGGAGGCAGACAATAGCTACTCACAAGACCATTACTTTATTTCAGTCTGTAATAATATATCAAACTCAACAGATTAACAACTATCTCCCACTGATAACTGGCTTAAGTAGAGGGTGTTCAATCTGTTTATATTTATTTACTGAAAACAGTCTTTAAATAGAATCTATTGCATTCTTGGACATACTAAAGCATTACAACCAAAGACCTACTATTATACCAGTCACAATTCTATTGCGAAATTCCATGTATGGTTTTAAGACAGAACTCAATAAGAATCTAAAGTTTTTTCATGAAGGGCAGTTATAACTCCTTTTTTAAAGGGGACCAGTCACCCAAAAAACCTATTCCAAATCCTATTTTATCACGTTAGTCAAGCAAAATAAAATTTAATTACGCTTTATAAATTATTTGAATCTTGTTTTCTTCAGTCTGGGAACTCTTAATCATATCAAGGAGGCAGGAGCCATTTTGTGGACACTGTTATTAAGGCAAGTCTCAAAAATCTTGTTCATGCATCAGAATTAGGGGGACCTGATGTCCATCCCCATGCAGTGACTACACAAGTAAATGGTGAAGAGAGAAGGGGAATGTGGGGAGTGCAGTGACATCTAGTAAGTGCTAAATGGAAAGTGACAGCTTTTAATGCTTTAATAAAAAAAAAAAAAAAAAAAAAAAAAAGAATTTGGATTTGATGTTTAATTTGAAAATGACTTATTATACAGCTTTTTATGTCTGGGTGACAGGTCCACTTTAATATGAATTCAATAAGTAGGGCTTGGGATAAACATACCGTTGCCTATAGTTTCAATCACAAAAAGAAATCTGTTTCTTATTATTTCTTGAGCTAAACAGGACAAATATTAAGATACTCTATGTTTGGCCCTTGTGAAGTAGATAATCAAATTACAGTAGCACAGAGTCTCCCCATACATAACGTACTACTGCTAACTCAATTACAACAAAGAGAACGGGAGGGAGAAACATGGTGGCAATTTAATTATTAAACTCGCAATTATTAACCTCGCAAACATGAAGTAGCTTGAGTTTTTCAGTTCAGATTAAGTTTACCTGAAATCAAGATGAAAAAAAGGGTATACTAGCCCTTTAAGATTTATTTCTATAAATCCTGTCTGTCCTAACTTTACAGCGTTACAGTTAACAGCAGTTTTATTAGATTATCAGTGGCAGTCTCCCACAGGCTCCATATTATCCAAATAATCAAATATTAATAAGTACCTTGTACATGATCCAAACAAAGAAGCAGAAGCAGCCTCATGGGTTTATTTAATGTTTATGTGATTTTCTAGTAGACAAGGTATGAAGATCCAAATTACAGAAAGACAAGTTATCCAGAAAGCCCCAGGTCCTGATGATTCTGGATAACCAGTCCTTTAAAATGCACCACCACTTTTGCAATCCGCTACGGAAGAAATTACTGTACAACTGGAATTTAAGGGATTTTAGGATTATTTTTCGGTAATTTGAATGACCATCTATTATGTATGCTAAAAATCATTTAGACATTAAATTACCCAATAGGATTCATGCATCTTAGTTACCATTGTGTACAAAGCACTGTTTTTATTACTACAGGGAAAAATGAAATCATTTTTGCAAAATTTTAATTATTTGATTAAATACCTGTATCACTGTGGTTTAAGCAAGCAGCCCTACATTCCCACTTCGTTCCAATTCTATGAAAGCAAATAGTTGGAAACGTGTACTCTAATTTTACTTTCAAAAGTAACATTTATCAGATACTGACCAGCAATAACTGGACATTTCAGTAAAAACAATATCTACTGCCTATGGCCATAAAATACTTGAAGTTATTAAAAAATGCTTGATGCTTTCTTTGTTTGGGGTTGTCCTTATCTAAATGCATAGGTTTTCATTCACTACTGTTAAGTGCAGCAAATTCTTTATTTTCAGTACAGCTGTATTCAGGAAATACAAAATCCACTTTATAAAACAAATATTTTGGCAGAGTTTCTCAATTCCAAACTTTGTTCACCACCCTACCAAGCCCTCATTCAGAGAAATGCATGTACATAGCACTGACTCAATCACTTAGTCTTTTTAAGTTTGATATATTATGATAATCCCACAGATAAATATAAATCACTCTCTCCAGTGTTATGGTACAGATTGTGGAAGTGAATCTTTACAATACAAAGCAATGGCTTCTGTCAGCAGGTGAGCCAATGCACCCGCGGTGCTTCGATTTCCGAAGTCGCCCGAAGTTGCCTCATGAGGAAACTTCGGGCGACTTCAGAAATCGAAGCACCGTGAGTGCATTGGCGCATTATAGCAGGGGGAAGGCAGTTCGAGAAGAGTCTCCCCGCAGAAGAGGCGATTAGTTGCTAGGCGACTAAATCTCCCCGAATCTGTGCGTGTGCTAGCTCCCATAAGGTTCACAATACAGTGATTTTTGATTTGAAGTGTGATTTATATTGATCTGTCGGATTATCATAATACACCAAATTTAACAAGACATAGGGGCAGATTTACCAAGCTCGAGTGAATAGTTCGAATCCAAAAATATTTGAATTTCGAGTAATTCTTTGGGTACTTCGACCATCGAATTGGTCAAATTTGATAGAAATCGATCAAATTGAAATGCTACGAACGATTCGAAGTAGAAATCGTTCAACCATTCGATAATCTAAGTACTGTCTCCTTAAATATCCTTCGACTCAATACTTCGCCAAATAAAAGCTACCAAATTGAATGTTAGCCTATGGGGACATTGCACTTTTTATGATCGAATAAAAATCATTCGATCGATCGCTTGAAAATGTTCGAATCGTTCAATCGAACGATTTTTATTCGATCAAACCTTTTGCGCTAAAATCCTTCGAATTTGATTCCGAAGGATTTTACTTCAAGGGTCGAATTTGAGGGTTTTTTCTACCGTTGATAAATCTGCCCCTAAGTGACAGTCAATAATAGGATTCTAAATGTAACTAAAAAAAGATAAGTGATACTTTTCTATCTTTTGCGGAACTGTTGGGAGAATTTATACAATGTAGCCAGTAGATGGCACTGCTTAAAGGGTATAAATCGTAAATGTTTCAGTAACTTGACAAAAGGCTGGAAACAGGCATGAAATGTTGTATGTTTGTAACAGATCAAGAAGCCATGTCTTCAATAAAGGCTTGAATTAATGGATGGTGCTGTGTCATAAATTGGATTTCTGGAAAACCGGTTGGAAAGTGGACCACTGGACACCTGCATTGTGTCTGGGTGACAGGTCCACTTTAAATTACTTAGCTTTGTGCTTATGGTAACATATAAAGGGAATAAATGCCAAAGCTGTGAAAGATGTATTTAAAGGAGGAAGAAGAGCCTTTTCATTTTTAACAAGGTTACATTAAGGACATAGATTGCTAGCGAAGTGACACACATCCAGGTATTACATTAAACCAACATATATAAAGGGATGGAAATAAAAATGACTAGCCTTGCCAAAATGATTAGATGCTAACTAGTGAGCGTGGGAGACAGACAAGCTTTCAACTTGGCACCATGTTGCCTTGGTGACAAATTGTAATGCACTACTTCATCCAAAACAATACGCAATCAAACATGTTTCAAATGTATGTTCTCTCTACATGAGCAAAATAAATGATGAAAAATATTATTTACAAGGGATGAAACAAGGGGTGATACAGCAGCATAGGACAGTAGAAAAAAGCATTAAAGGAAACCATAGTACTAAAGTACATGCTGTTAGTGAAAGATTTTGTAGCATTTATGATTTTATAAGCAGTTCATATGATTTTAAAAGAATATCTTGCAGTGCACAATAGAACATTACATTTTTTTCGTAATCTGCTTTGCACAAATACATCTTATGTATAAAGATTAATGTTCATGGCTTTGGTTGGCTCTGTGTGCCGGCCTGGGACAAGGTATGACCAACTGCTACCAAAATTCTCAGGGACCATACTCTTTTATCTTGTACGCTCAGGACTTTCTGTATAATGGATCTTTCCGTAATTTGGATCGGCATACTTTAAGTCTACTAGAAAATCATGTAAACATTAAATAAACCCAATAGGCTGGTTTTGCTTCCAAAAAGGATTAATTTTATCTTTATTTGGATCAAGTAAATGCTGCGGTTTTATTATTACAGAGAAAAAGGGAATAATTTTTAACAACTGAATTATTTTAATAAAATGGAGTCTATTGGAGATTGCCTTTCCATAATTCGGAGCTTTCTTGATAATGGGTTTTTGCATAACAGATCCCTTACCTGTACTTTTTTATTAAAAAAAACAAACATTGAGCCTTGGTATAGCTAGTTTGTAATTCGTAGGTTTCTGGATTAGGGATAAGAAACACAATTTCTGCATAATGCAATCTATTGCTTGGATTCTGACAGGTCATGTTCTGGTTAAACCATGCATACAGCCTCCTCAGATGCATCTGATGTATATGATCATTACATTCAAGGGAATGTATAAACAATATATTCTCTGACAGGACAGTGTCTCCAAGTAACAAACTTTTGTTTAATACTGTTTGTTTAACAACCGAGGGAACACTGCCAAGAAAACCTGTTTTGCTTACTTGCAAAGCTTAGAACCTATTAGTAGTAACTGATGCTTTGTACCAGACATTACTTCCCCACCTGGGGACAACCCCTTTAAAAGGTTAAATCACACAGACAACACTGCCACAGAGAACACAGTAGATTGCCTCAAGACAAATAAATGGCAACCACACGTGCCACGAGTAACTTGAAGAGATTAATTCAAACATGCTGCAACATTATCAATATATTATATTTATGTGCCTTTCATGCCTTTTTCTACTTCATTCTTGTTCACTGCGGACTTCAACTCCAGGCTCTTTATACTTTACTACATCAAAACATAGGAGCCTAAGAGACACACTTCTCAACAGCCTAACCTTATAGAGATGCAGCAATTACATTTTAATGATCACCTACATGTAACATAGTAAGTTAGTTTGAAAAAAAGACATACATCTGTCAAGTTCAACTTTTTAGGTCTATATAAAACCTGCCTGCTAGCAGATCAAGAGGAAGGCAAGAACCCCCTTCTGAAATCTCTCTTATTTGCTGCTTAAAGGACCAACTGATTAATAAATCAGAGAAATTAATATATTATTCCCTTATATATTTATTTATATCTTCCCTTAAGTGTCTCTTCTCCAGCTTAAACAACATGGTCAGTCTTTCTTCATAACATAATGAGACTTTCCAAGTCTTTTACCAGCTTAGTTGCCCTTCTTGGAACACTTTCTGATTCAATTATATGCCGTTTGAGAAATTTAGATCATAACTGCATAGGGCTCAAAACCTTGTTTGTCCTTGCAGCTGCTGGCATTGCTTTAGGTATATTATTGACAAGGACTCCAAGGTCCTATTCCTTAATGGTATAAGTGGCTTGCATATTTTAACATCATAGTTGCATGACCTTAAATTTATCAGCACTGAACCTAATATATTACTCAGCTACCCTGACTGCCAGTTTGTCAAGATACTGCTGCAAGATTTCCATACCTTGGAATTAATTGGGCTGCATAGTTTTGCATGATTTAGAAATCACAATACATTTACAATACTCTCCCCTACGTTATATCAAGTACCCCCAATACAGAACCATGCGGGACCCCACTTAGAACCAAGTAGTAAAACAACAGACCAGCTGATATTCTGCCCCTACAGCAATCGTACGAAAGTTTATGTCCGACAAAGCTGGTGACAGCCTCCCACTGAAAATAGTCAGATCGGCAATACATGCAGAGATATTATCGGCAGCCGATTGATATCTTCTAACCTGTCCGATCGACCATGCATGGCATGCACGACGGCATGGCATGAAAAAACGGTCCAAAAATCATACGAATAGAGGATTCGTACAATCGGATCTTTGCGTCTATGGCTCAAGTTAAACCAAAGGCCCTTTATTGGGGCAGTATTGATACTTACACATGCCTACAAAATTCATATGACTGTCTGTATAACTGAGAAAAAATTGGCACAATACACTTTCCTTACAAAAGTCCACTCAAGCTGCATCAAGCCCAGCATTATATACTCTCCAAAATTGCTTGAGTGTGCCCCTATGAATGGAGAGAAGGAGAAATCAGTCACACAGACCTGTCGATGGTGTGATCCCTCAGTAGACTTGAATACTCTTTCCAGCATGCCCAAAAGAAGCAAAAAGGACTCCATCAACAGTTCTTTTGATTTGCATTGTGACATGTCAGTATCATTTTCTCACTGCAAGCTACCTTTCAAGTGATAACTTTATCTTTCCATGTCAATAGGGAAAAAAAATTCTGTGTATGTGGATTCCCCGGGGTCCTCTCCTGACTTGGATGGATTCTGTTCTCAAGCTAGCCTGGTCATATCACCTTGATCTTGAGTAAGAACCATCCTATTGTTTATTTGAGCAGTTCATTGTTTTTCTCTGATATCTCTATGCTCTTGCAGTGATAATGCCCTTCAGTTTTTATGTCATAGGTTCCCAAGTTTATAAAAACTCTGATTTTTGTTCAGGGTTCTGACTCTTTGTGAGTTCAGAATCCATGGAGCTTGTGTCAAATAAACACTATATTTTTACCTCAAGTGATCCGTCTTGAAGTTGCTCAACACTCTCATAGACAAACATAGACATAAAACACTGCCTGATTCAAACTAAGATATAATTAATCCTTATTGGAAGCAAAACCAGTCTATTGGGTTTATTTAATGTTTACATGATTTTCTAGAAATGAGCGGATCTCCCCCCGACATGCTCACATTGAGGTGGGCAATATTGGGCTGATCTGATCGTAGGCCCAAGGGACCAATGATCGGATCATAATGTAGCCAATAAGGGCAGTCGGATCCCGGGACCGCATCAACGAACAGATGCGGCCAGATATCGATTGGGAAAGCCCGTCAGAGGGCCCTACACATGGGCCAATAGGTCGACTGGGCCAGCTTTAAGGTACGAAGATCCAAATTACGGAAAGATCCATTATCCAGCAAACTGCAGGTCCCATGCTGGATAACAAGCCCTATACCTGAATTTAGTTTTTTTATAATTCCAAGAAGCTTACCACATCTTTTGTAAGGTACCAAGGGTTAGTGTGTTTTATAGGTTAATTCATGTTGTTGTTATTATTATTATTATTGGGTTACCGAACTTCTCCAACTAGGTGGTATGCCTAGGTATGTATAACGATCTGTTTACCTCGGATCCCGGAGGAAGGTAGCTGATCCAGTAGAACTGATGGTAACAGGAACCTCTACGGCTCCGGTATTCACCGACAACCTATTGGGGCCCCGGGCTTTCTGCTGCGGAGGTGGTAGAGAAGCCAGGCGAGTTACCAGGAGCGAAGTAACAAGGGATCAGGCAAGGCGTAGTCAAATGCAGTCAAAGGTCGTTTCCAGAAGACGGGTTTCAGAGAAGCGAAGTACCAAGGGGTCAGGCTAAGGCGTAGTCAAATGCAGGCAGAGGTCGGATTCAGGCAGCGAAGGTTCGGAGGTCAGGAAAACAGGCAGAGGGTCAAAACCAGGAAACTCGAACAAACAGGGCTTTAGCAGGAACAGTAGGAACTGAAGCCAGCTTGGGCAATGTGAGGAGGAAGAGGAAGGTATTTAAGGGAACAGGAACCAATCAGGAGCAGGCTGAGGAAGACAGACACATCAGGAACCAATAGGAAGCCAGGCGCCCAAATTAGAGGTCATTGCTCCTAAGTATGCGAGCGTCCATTCCTGCGCAGGCGTCCGATTTGACGTGCGCGGGCGCCTCGACGCCGGCGCCCAAGTTGACGCGTGCCTGCGCTTATGCACTGGCGCTCAAAACCAGTGGCGGGTGTTACAGCATGGCAGTTATGGGAGTAATAAATCAAGATCGTAGTTTTCTCTGTGATATTTCTAACTTTATTTTTGTTTAATAGAATTTTCTATTTAATGGAAATTTATTTTAGCAGTTCTAAAATTACTGAAAATAAACATATTCATGGGTCTGTGATCAACTTTAGCACAAATCACTGTTTAATGAAATAGTTTACAACCTTTTTAGTAGTTTTATTGTCACTTTAATGACATGGGGTGTAATCAGCAAATATTGGTAGAATAACACTAAAATCTGAATCGGCACATTTTTGGGGGAAGTGAATTGAAGAGACATTAAGAGGGTTGTATTTCCTTTCCTCCTAATCTTTATAGTCAAATGACAGTGACAGTCTCACATGCATGCAACAGTGTATATATTTGAATCTTAGCTTTATAAACACTAGCATATGATTTGCGTCCATTCATTATTTAAATGGAAAGGTGGAGAATAAGTAGTTGTCACATGACATACAACTGTCTGATGCTTGTTAATATTTATAACAGTGCTGACTGAATGGGCCTGTGATAGATGTAACCAAACTGACTTGAGTTAAAAAAAAAAAAAACAACAATCAATACAACCCTAGACACTTACTGAAAAATTTAACAGCCTAGAATTACTCAGCCTTATGTTCAGCACAGTAGTTCCTAAAACAATTTATCTTATATATGTAAACTTGTTAAACTACTGGGAGCTCTAAACAAATGTTGAACCTCAAACGGACAATAGAAACAAAACAGTCAAATAGATGTGGTTCTCATTTATACAGAGTTTAAAATACCACAGCAAACTACAGACCTTTATTGAATTCTTAATTAATAGGTTGTACATCTTAAAGGGATCATTCAACTTTGAGTTAGATTTTATCGTTACAGGGAGCAATATTCGAAGACAATTTGCAATTGGTTTTCATTTTTTAATATTTGTGGTTTATGACTTATTTAGCTTTTTATTCGCCAACCTTTACACTTTGCTATTTTAGCAATCTGATTGCTAAGGTCCAAATTTACCTAACAACCATGCATTGATTTGAATAAGAGACTGGAATATGAATAGGAGAGGTCCTGAATATAAAGAGGAGTAATTAAAAGTAGCAATAACTAAGCCTTAAGCTGACCATAGATGTAAAGATTTTTAAAAGATCCAATCGTTATCGTGAGACCACGATTATCTCAAAATGATCGTTTAACTGTACGATGTGTCCATTAACTAAAAAGACAATTTCAGGTGATATTGCCAGCAAAACTGAAGGGTAGCTGCCTGCTTGGCCCTGCAAACAAAGAGATTGCACTGGAACCGATAAAGATTTTTAAACCTGGCTGATCAATTTTCTGAGAGATGTCGGCCGAAAAAATCATAACATGTACGATCGTTCGAATCCCACTAACCACACGATAATTTGAGGGATTGGTCGGACTGCACTGAAATCGGTCATTCACCAAAGAAGAATCGTCGCGTCTATAGGGACCTTTACAGAGCATTTTTAGATGGGGTATGTGACCCCCCCCCCCCATTTGAAAGTTGTAAAGAGTCATAAGCAGAATACAAATAATTAAAAGAAAAATAATGAAGACTGATTTAAAAGTTGCTTAGACTTGTCCATTCTATAACACACGGGTCATATTTATTATGCCGTGTAAAAAAATGGCAGGATAATAAACCACACATCTTCAGGTGTTGCCGTGTAAAAACTGGCTTTAAAAATGGTGCAAACTTTTTGCACATTTTATTATTAGCGTGACTTCCTCCAGAAGCAATATAAAAGACTGTGTCAAATCTGCCGTTCACATAGTGTAAAGTTACACGCAATTTAATAAACTCGCCATTTATTTTACACAGCTTTTTACACTTTTTTTGGCAAATGTTGTTTTACACAACATAATAAATATGCCCCTTAGAATTAACTTAAAAGTTAACCACTCCTTAAGGACTGGAGGCCTCAACTTGCAAATAACCAAATATAACTGAAGAGTGATCTCAATGTATTATTACTTCATGAATAACTTTCATTATTCCTTTCACAAGACGAGTGGTCTTAAATAGTTATAAGACAAATACTGCCATATGTCTGATCGGATTACTGCTTTTTGTTAGTTAGACCTTAAAATCAAACTATTGATTTTCAGTGAGATTAGAAGTCCTGACTAAACACGCGATATCGAACTTTCGGGAACATAAGCTACAATTAAAATCGCTCAAAGAGACTGCAGCAAAACACATGGCAGGGAAACACATATGTCAGAGAAAACTCTAATATCCAAGATACACATGGAAAGAACAAGTAGAACTTGTAAAAACGCACCTTGACCGCTACCTCCGGTGCTGAGTCCACAACTCTTAAAACTCCTGTTCCTGGGGGTAAAACTTTTAAATGTGCGCTGCAATCTTCACTATCGGACTCACTATCAGCCTCTGAACCACTGCTGTACGATACTAAGGATGTAAGAGCCGCCATGTTGCCACCGGAAGCTAGGAGAAACCAGGCAGTTCGACCGCAAAGGAGCTTGGGAGTAGCAATAGAAGGCGGGGTTTCCAATATATTTTGTTAGTGCACAAATTCCTTTGCGTGTACTTATAAAGCTCGGTTTAAAAAAAAAAAAAAAACCGACTAAATATTGGTTGTGAGTTTTTTTGTGTAACGAAATACAAGATTTTTTTGGTGGGTGTGAGTTATGTGTCTTGAAGAGGGGATTGAATGTTTTTTTACAGTTCCAAATTTATAAATTCGGTATCGACAAGTTCCTATCCTAGGAAAGGACCTGACGTCACGGTCATGTGATCCTACATGTGACCGCTCCACTGCAGCTTGCCTATTCGTGAGCAGCAAATTCAAACTTGGGAAAGTGGTAATGGGTTCTAGTGGCAGGCTGCGGACTCTTGACAGACCCTGTAACTAAATTCCCAGGGTTGCCAACTTGTATTGTAGGTTTAGTACAGGTTGCAACCTCTACCTCAGGTTTTGGGCCAGTTTATTGTGTCACTGGATGTTTGTAGGGATTGAAGGGATCACTGCCTCTGAATTTCTGTGGGGTGAAGGGGGATCACAGTGAATTCATGTCAGCTAGACTCTATTCAATATTTAGACACCCAAATGCAGCTACAATATTGTTGTTGGAGCTGGAGTTTTTTTTAACATTCCTCTCGCACAAATACGGTGCAACAATGGCAAGATAAAAATGAAAGACATACTGACACAGCTATAATAATATTATATTCATTGAAACAACACTGATTGGTATCCCTGTGTGTGTGTGTGTATATATATAGTGAATAAAGTACCCCCTCTTGTAAAATATAGGGATATTATAAGTTACCGAGGAGTTTCATGACCATATAAAAACACGAGGCCGAAGGCCGAGTGTTTTTATACAGGTCATGGAACTCCGAGGTAACTTCTAATATCCTCATATTTTACAACTGGGGGTACTTTATTAATTATAATACACAAATTTTAGTTAGTCATGTGACAGAAATTACATCACTACTCACCGTTTATAACTGATGACATCACTACTCACCGTTTATAAGGATATAATTTACAGGATATTCATGGCTTTTGTGTATTATATATATATATTTGATCCTTATTTAACCCAAACTATAGGTAGAGGTCTGACGAAGTCAGATGAAAATGTGTTAATATTGTTTAAGAAAAAAGAAACCCCACCAAATAGAGGGTTACTATATCTATACCAAGTAAACTCAAACCATAAATTACAAAACCAAAATAATTAATGATAATAATAATTCATTCATAAAGGTGCTGACTAATAAATTAGGTAAAGTGCTAGTGCAAATAAATAAGGTGAGATCAATCAGTCCAAGGACTGATAAAAAAAAAGTTATTCCTGAATCCAGAGGGTGTATTACCCCACCAATAGATTCCAATAACACCCCTTAATAAATAAATTCATTCATTAATTAATATATAAAGTGTGATTAATCAAGATAGATTTGGCAAATTGATATTGCAATAAATTACACCAATAAAGTGCAGTGCAATAAATAGGCTAAAAAATGAGACTTGGTAATTAATTAAATGGTTAAAAAGGAATTGGTAAAAAATGGCCAGGAATTTTGGTCTAATTCCTTTGCTTTACCACCTCTTCTATCTTCCTTCCATTCTACGGGGCCGTGAGTTTGTGGCTTTTTAGGGCTAGTTAGCCTCTTTTAACTGTTAGGGCAATTTAAATGACAAGGCCACAGCTCCGGTTACCCTGTCCTGCCTTGACTTTGTGGTGTCCTAGGCCTTAGAAACAAAATAGGCAGTTAGTTTTTGGGACAACTCCACCCTCTATATTTTTCTAATTTCTTTTAATCTTATTCTTGGAATATGACTGTCATGATACAGGCCTGTAATAGTTAATAAAACAGGCCAAGGTATCATGAGACATATTTCTACCAGCATCTAAATCAGACACATAACAGGCCTCTTTTCACTATGGTCAGAGGGGTCAGAGCTGTAATGCCCTCCTCCATGCCCTGGCTGATAAGAGCCATTCCATGGGGAGGGGGAAGCCCAAGGAGTGAGAACTTAAAGTTCCCAGCAAGACCCTCAAAGGTGAAGGCTATTTCATCTTTCCAACGAGTCCAAACATGAGTAGGTTTGGTACTCTGTATATTAGATGTGAATATCTGGGCAGGGGCAGGTCACACAGTATTGATGTTTAGTATCTATGGAATCCCTGAGAGAATTAATAACCAATGAATATAATATCATCTCTCTCCTATGTTCCAATAAGGAGTTATGGTCATTATATTCTTGGTCCAGTTCCTACTCACAGGAGGTCATAAAAACTCAATCTGTGTCCTGCTAGGCCACGCCCCCTTACATTCCTGAGGGAGGGGGGAGTGTGCAGTTACCTGATGCCCTGAAATCACTAATAAATAGTCAGCTCTTCTGACTAAACTTTGGATTTACTTTGGAGGACCAATTGCGATTGAAAGTTATCCCGTTTGTTTCCCCTTGCCTCCAGGACCAGGAATTTTATATCTTTGAAGTTAAATATAGGTTTTCCATGTTTTCCCTTTTATTTTACAACTGTTTGTAATTGTATTATTGAATGTATGTCTCTTTTTGTAACATCTTTTTGTATATTGCACTGTTATACCTTTTATAATATTAAAGAGAATTTAATAAGATTGTCTTTGGTGCTCTAAACGAACCTAGCCTGAAAGAGTGTAACTGTGAGCCTTAACCCTCTGCATGCTGAAGTACTTGTTGAATCAGTAGGAACTAACTGACTATAGTGAGAGAGTGTTTAATGCATTGGTGTATTGTGTGTTATTACCTGTTAGAGAGAACAGGGGAATAGTCACATTAGGTTTCTATCACCTGTGAATGATAGATGGTGGCAGTGAATGAGTTTTGTGGGTGTTGGTTGGTGTTTGGGGTGCTTTTGTGTTAGTCTAACCTGTGTGCAAGGTGGGTGAGAGACTGAGGGAGTGACCCCTGATAGCCACACCTAAAGTCACGTGCGGTTGGAAGTACCGTGTTCGTGACAGATTGGTAGGCAGCGGTGGCATATTTTTTATTTAGAGCATTAGTGCTTGGGTTAAGTCACTAAACTTCGCACTAAAGAACTGTAAATCCTTGCGAGGAGTTTACAGTCTTCAAAGACAAACTCAGTGCATCCTATTTTTTTTTATTAAGACATACTTGCAAACAGTTTCCCTTCCCTTCTTGTTATGTTGGCTTTGAAGAAGCCAAGATACTGTTCTACTAGTTCAGCTCGTTATGTTGGCTTTGAAGAAGCCAACATACTGTTCTACTAGTTCAGCTCGTTCTTCTTATTATGTTGGCTTTGAAGAAGCCAACATACTGTTCTACTAGTTCAGCTCGTTATTATGTTGGCTTTGAAAAAGCCAACATCTTGATCTACTAGTTCAGCTCGTTCTTATTCTTCTTATTATTATTATGTTGGCTTTGAAAAAGCCAACATCTTGATCTACTAGTTCAGCTCGTTCTTCTTATTCTTATTCTTATTATGTTGGCTATGAAATAGCCAACATACTGTTCTTCGAGTTCAGCTCGTTCTTCTTCTTATTATGTTGGCTATGAAATAGCCAACATACTGTTCTTCGAGTTCAGCTCGTTCTTCTTATTATTATTATTATGTTGGCTATGAAATAGCCAACATACTGTTCTTCGAGTTCAGCTCGTTCTTCTTCTTCTTATTATTATTGGCGAACCCCATTTTCTAAACGCTACTCCTCCTACAGTTTTAGGGGTGCAAGCACCAAACTTTCCACACTTATTCCTCTTATAGCAAAGTACGTTGCTTGTGCTTTAATAAGCGATCCCACCCACCCCGCCCCTGTGGCGACCCCCCGACGACCCCTTTTTTCCCATTGACTTTGACAGGGAAAAATTTCAAATCGCCGCCACTCGTACAGTTTTGAAGATACAGTCCCCAAGCTCGGACCACATATTGTTGATGTCACCCCGAATAAAAATAAGTATTTTGGAGGGGCACCCCAAAGTGGGCGGAGCTACCAACGCCCAATGAAAATTTAGCAATTTTCTATACGCTACTCCTCCCAGAGGTTTAGGAGTACAATTGTGATACTTTGCACACTTGTTCGGCTCATACCCGAATAGGTTGCTTGTGCTTTGTTAAGCGATCCCACCCTCCGTGCCCCTGTGGCGACCCCCCGACGACCCCATTTTTCCCCATAGACTTTCATTGGAAAACTTGAAACTTTTGCCACTTTGAAGTTACACTCACCAAACTTGGGTCATTTAGTCATGGGGTGAAGCTGAAAAATTCTGTCCTATTTTGGGGACCCACCCCGCCCCTGTGGCGACCCCCCGACGACCCCTTTTTTCCCATTGAGATTGACAGGGAAAAATTTCAAATCGCTGCCACTTGTACAGTCCCCAAACTCCACTTGTACAGTCCCCAAACTCGGACCACATATAGTTGATGTCACCCCGAATAAAAATAAGTATTTTGGGGGGGCACCCCAAAGTGGGCGGAGCTACCGACGCCCAATGAAAATTGAGCAATTTTCTAAACGCTACTCCTCCCAGAGTTTTAGGAGTACAATTATGAAACTTTGCACACTTGTTCGACTCATACTCGAATAGGTTGCTTGTGCTTTGTTAAGCGATCCCAACCTCCGTGCCCCTGTGGCGACCCCCCGACGACCCCTTTTTTCCCCATAGACTTTCATTGGAAAACTTGAAACTTTTGCCACTTGTACAGCTTTGAAGTTACACTCACCAAACTTGGCTCATTTAGTCATGGGGTGAAACTGAAAAATTCTGTCCTATTTTGGGGACCCAAAAAGTGGGCGGAGCCGCAAACAACCAATCAGATTTTCCCTATTGACTTCAATGAGAAAATGTAAACAGCTGTAATTCTCACAGTATTAAAGCTAGAGCTCTCCCAAACTTGGCACCGTGGGTCACTGGGTGACTCGGCTAAAATTTACCTAAAGTGGGCGGAGTCTACAACAGCCAATCAAATTTCAGCCATTCAAATAAATAGGAAAATGTTAAACTGCTGCCGCTCTTAGACGGTTAATGGCAGGGTCCTCAAACTTGGCACAGTTGGTCACTGGGGGACTGGGATTAAAATTAAGAAAAGTGGGTGGAGCCAAAACCAACCAATCAGATTTCTTTGATTGATTTTAATGAGAACAATTAAGAAGGCTGCCATTCTCTCAGTATTGATGTCAGGGACCTTGAATATCACAAATGTGGTCGCTGGGGGTTTCCACTTCAAGTTTAGAAAAAGTGGGCGGAGCCACCAACAACCAATCGAATTTCATTCATTGATTTTCAATAGAAAAAAATAAAAATGCTGCCATTTTTACACAATAAATGACAGCATTCCCAAACTTTGGAATGTTAGTCACTGAGTGACTGTGGTTCACAATTAGGAAAAAAAAGGGGCGGGGCAACAACAGCCAATCAGATTTCAGCCATTGACCTTAATTAAAAATGATAAACTGCTGCTATTATCACGGTTTAAATGCTAGGTGTACCAAACTTGGCTCAATTACTCACTGGGTGACTGCGGTCAAAATTTAGGAAAACTGGGTGGAGCCAAAAACGGCCAATCAGTTTTCACCTATTGACTTCAATGTAAAATTTTTGATTACTGCCGTTCTCACAGTTTTAAAACCAGAGGTCCCAAACTTAGCACTGACCATGACTAGGTAACTGGGGTTAAAATTCAGAAAACTGGGCGGAGCTTAAGACAGCCAATCAGATTTCTTTGATTGATTTTAATGGGAACAATTAAGAAGGCTGCCATTCTCACAGTATTGATGTCAGGGACCTTGAATATCACAAATGTGGCGCTGGGGGTTTCCACTTCAAGTTTAGAAAAAGTGGGCGGAGCCACCAACAACCAATCGAATTTCATTCATTGATTTTCACTAGAAAAAAATAAAAATGCTGCCATTTTTACACATTAAATCATAGCATTCACAAACTTTGAAATGTTAGTCACTGAGTGACTGTGGTTCATAATTAGGAAAAAAAGGGGCGGGGCAACAACAACCAATCAGATTTCAGCCATTGACCTTAAAGGAGAAGGAAAGTCAAAACAGAAATAGCCTTCTAAACGAAGTCTTGTGGACATAGAAATCACTGACCGTTTTTAAAGATTCCTCTGTGGTCTCATGTAGAAGCAGCTAAGCTGTCTGAACACTGCAGCATGTGAGTTGGGTGACGTCACTTTTTTTTTCAGGCTCTTGCTCCCTGCTGCCCGAGGCAGCCTTGAAGCGCATTTGGCATAATTCAGTTGTTATGCGCATGTACTGGGGAGCTGTCATTTGCATATGCATTTGTATGGGGTCTATTACTGGGATTTACGTCTTGGTTTCCTGGATTTTACTTTGCTAAATCAGCCCTCTCCCTTGCCAAGCGCCAAATTTTATTTGCAAAATTCCTTTTATTTAGAGCGTCCCTGCAAAGTTTCTAGTATGCTGCCGCATATGTGTACTGGCACGCTCATGGGAGGGGCTGTGCTGGAGGAGCAGAAGGGACCGGGACAAAAGAACACTCCTAGGAACGGGAAGTGGCTGCTCGATTGAATATGGTGGGGGCCAGAGAGTTTCAAAAAGCTGCAAGAAGCCGTTCTGTGTGAGTAGACACAGAAACGGCTAGTATTCTGGAGAAGGAGGGGTTGGGGGGAAATAGTTAAAAGCCGTCTGGAGAGCAGGCTGAAGGGGCCGGGAACAACTGGCTGCTGTGTAACAGAAGCAGTACGGGAAGGGAGTGAAATGCGTGCATGCGCAGTAAGGTGAAGAAGACTAGGAAGCCTACGCTACCTTACTAATATGGCGCCTGTGTGTCTGATTATGCAAGCAGAAGAAGCAGATGGATTATACACGATAGGATTAATATATGTGAGTTACAAACATAGCGATTTGGTAGGTCTTGGGGAGTAGATTACAGGGAAATAGGTATTAATTTTTGCCTTTCCTTCTCCTTTAAAGAAAAATGATAAACTGCTGCTATTATCACAGTTTAAATGCTAGGTGTACCAAACTTGACTCAATTACTCACTGGGTGACTGCGGTCAAAATTTAGGAAAAGTGGGTGGAGCCAAAAACAGCCAATCAGTTTTCACCTCTTGACTTTAATGTAAAATTTTGTATTACCGCCGTTCTCACAGTTTTAAAACCGGAGGCCCCAAACTTGGCACTGACCATGACTAGGTAACTGGGGTTAAAATTCAGAAAACTGGGCGGAGCTTAAGACAGCCAATCACATTTTACCAGACGCTATTCAATGGGAATATTTAAATTCCTGTCAATCTTACACTGTTAATGTAAGAGTGCTCAAACTTGGTCCATTTGGTGAAGGGGTGACTGGGATGCAAATTTTTAAAAGTGGGCGGAGCCAAAAATAGCCAGTTTGTTTGAATGGATTTCAATGGTAAAATTGGATTGGCTTTAAATTTCACCGTTTTAATCCGGATTCTACCGACTTTGTGTACTCTCTAGGCACCGGGGGCGACTGGGCAAGACACCTATAGCGTTTCAAAGCCAACATCCCGTGGTTTCTTCAGAAACGACACCCTCTAGTTATTATTATTAGCGCCCCCCGGTTTTCTAAACGCTACTCCTCCTACAGTTTTAGGGGTACAAGCGCCAAACTTTCCACACCTATTCGCCTTATAGCAAAGTACGTTGCTTGTGCTTTAGTAAGCGATCCCACCCACTGCGCCCGTGCGGCGGACCACCGAAGACGCCTTTTTTCGTATTGACTTTGACAGGGAAAATTTTCAAATCGCTGCCGCTCGTACAGTTTTGAAGCTACACTCCCCAAACTCGGACCGCATATTGTTGGTGCCACCCCGAATAAAAATATGTATTTTGGGGGGGCACCCCAAAGTGGGCGGAGCTACCAACAGCCAATGAAATTTTAGCAATTTTCTAAACGCTACTCCTCCCAGAGTATTAGGAGTACAAATATGAAACTTTGCACACTTGTTTGGCTCATACCAGAATAGGTTGCTTGTGCTCTGTTAAGCAATCCCACCCTCCGTGGCCCTGTGGCGGCCCCCCAAAGACCCCATTTTTTCCCATAGACTTTCATTGGCAAATTTGAAACTTTTGCCACTCGTACAGCATTAAAGTTACACTCACCAAACTTGGGTCACTTAGTCATGGGGTCAACCTGAAAAGTTCGGTCACATTTTGGGGACTCCAAAAAGTGGGTGGAGCAACAAACAGCCAATCAGATTTTCCCTATTGACTTCAATGAGAAAATGTTAAACACTGTCATTCCCACAGTGTTAAAGCCAGAGACCCAAAACTTGGCACCATGGGTCACTGGGGTTAAAATTTGGAAAAGTGGGCGGAGTCTACTGCAGCCAATCAAACATTAGCCATTTGTTTCAATGGGAAAAGTTAAAACTGTCGCCGCTCTTAGATTGTTCATGGGAGGGTCCTCAAACTTGGCACAGTTGGTCACTGGAGGACCGGGATCAAAATCTGGAAAAGTGGGTGGAGCCAAAAACAACCAATCGGATTTCTTTGATGATTTAAATGGGAAATATTAAAATTGCTGCCATTTGCACGTTATTGATGTCATGGACCTCGAATATCACAAATGTGGTCACTAGGTGTTTGCACTTCAAAGTTAGGAAAAGTGGGTGGAGCCACCAACAACCAATCAAATGTCATTCATTAATTTTCAATAGAAAAACATAAAATTGCTGCCATTTTCACATGTTAAATGTCATGATTCCGAAACCTTAAAGTGTTAGTCACTTGGTGACTCTGGTTCAGAATTAGGAAAAAAAGGGGGCGGGGCAACAACAGCCAATCGGACTTCAGCCATTGACCTTAATGAAAAACGCCAAATTGCTGCTATTATTACGGCGTCCATGCCAAGTGTCCCAAACTCAGCACAATTACTCACTGGGTGACTGTGGTCAAAATTTAGGAAAAGTGGGCGGAGCCAATAACAGCCAATTAGATTTTACCTATTGACTTCAATGTAACAGTTTCAAATACTGCCATTCTCACAGTTTTAAAGCCAGAGGCCCCAAACTTGGTACAGACCATGACTGGGTGACTGGGGTTAAAATTCGGAAAACTGGGTGGAGCTTAAAACAGCCAATCAAATGTTACCTATTGCTAATCAATGTCAATATATAAGTTGCTGCCATTCTTTCACAGTTAATGGCAGGGACATCAAACTTGGCACAGTCGGTCACAGGGGGACTGGGGTTCAAATTTTAAAAGTGGGTGGAGCCAAAAACAGCCAATCAGGTTTTTTGGATTGATTTTAATGGAACCATTTGATCTGCTTCAATTTTCACAGTTTTAAACCAGATTCTACCAACTTTGTGTACTCTCTATGCACCAGGGGCGACTGGCCCCAACACCTCTTGCGTTTCAAAGCCAACATCTTGTGGTTTCTTCAGAAACGACACCATCTAGTTCTTCTTATTATTATTATTAGCGCCCCCCGGTTTTCTAAATGCTACTCCTCCTACAGTTTTAGGGGTACAAGCGCCAAACTTTCCACACCTATTCGCCTTATAGCAAAGTACATTGCTTGTGCTTTAGTAAGCGATCCCACCCACTGCGCCCGTGCGGCGGACCACCGAAGACGCCGTTTTTCGTATTGACTTTGACAGGGAAAATTTTCAAATCGCTGCCGCTCGTACAGTTTTGAAGCTACACTCCCCAAACTCGGACCGCATATTGTTGGTGCCACCCCGAATAAAAATATGTATTTGGGGGGGCACCCCAAAGTGGGCGGAGCTACCAACAGCCAATGAAATTTTAGCAATTTTCTAAACGCTACTCCTCCCAGAGTTTTAGGAGTACAATTATGAAACTTTGAACACTTGTTCGGCTCATACCCGAATAGGTTGCTTGTGCTCTGTTAAGCAATCCCACCCTCCGTGGCCCTGTGGCGGCCCCCCAAAGACCCCATTTTTTCCCATAGACTTTCATTGGCAAATTTGAAACTTTTGCCACTCGTACAGCATTAAAGTTACACTCACCAAACTTGGGTCACTTAGTCATGGGGTCAACCTGAAAAGTTCTGTCACATTTTGGGGACTCCAAAAAGTGGGTGGAGCAACAAACAGCCAATCAGATTTTCCCTATTGACTTCAATGAGAAAATGTCAAACACTGTCATTCCCACAATGTTAAAGCCAGAGACCCAAAACTTGGCACCATGGGTCACTGGGGTTCAAATTTGGAAAAGTGGGCGGAGTCTACCACAGCCAATCAAATATTAGCCATTTGTTTCAATGGGAAAGGTTAAAACTGTTGCCGCTCTTAGATTGTTCATGGGAGGGTCCTCAAACTTGGCACAGTTGGTCCCTGGAGGACCGGGATCAAAATCTGGAAAAGTGGGTGGAGCCAAAAACAACCAATCAGATTTCTTTGATGATTTCAATGGGAAAAATTAAAATTGCTGCCATTTGCACGTTATTGATGTCATGGACCTCGAATATCACAAATGTGCTCACTGGGTGTTTGCACTTCAAAGTTAGGAAAAGTGGGTGGAGCCACAAACAACCAATCAAATGTCATTCATTGATTTTCAAGAGAAAAACATAAAACTGCTGCCATTTTTACAGGTTAAATGTCATGATTCCGAAACCTTAAAGTGTTAGTCACTTGGTGACTCTGGTTCAGAATTAGGAAAAAAAGGAGGCGGGGCAACAACAGCCAATCGGACTTCAGCCATTGACCTTAATGAAAAACGCCAAATTGCTGCTATTATTATGGCGTCCATGCCAAGTGTCCCAAACTCAGCACAATTACTCACTGGGTGACTGTGGTCAAAATTTAGGGAAAGTGGGCGGAGCCAATAACAGTCAATCAGATTTTACCTATTGACTTCAATGTAAAAGTTTCAAATACTGCCATTCTCACAGTTTTAAAGCCAGAGGCCCCAAACTTGGTACAGACCATGACTGGGTGACTGGGGTTAAAATTTGGAAAACTGGGTGGAGCTTAAAACAGCCAATCAAATGTTACCTATTGCTAATCAATGTCAATATATAAGTTGCTGCCATTCTTTCACAGTTAATGGCAGGGACATCAAACTTGGCACAGTCGGTCACAGGGGGACTGGGGTTCAAATTTTAAAAGTGGGTGGAGCCAAAAACAGCCAATCAGGTTTTTTGGATTGATTTTAATGGTACAATTTGATCTGCTTCGATTTTCACAGTTTTAAACCAGATTCTACCAACTTTGTGTACTCTCTATGCACCAGGGGCGACTGGCCCCAACACCTCTTGCGTTTCAAAGCCAACATCTTGTGGTTTCTTCAGAAACGACACCATCTAGTTTTTCTTTTCTATCTTTTATTTTTGCAAAGTGTTGCAAGATGGCAGCATTTTACAAGAGGGAGACCCTCATCAATCTCTGTGAGCAAAGAGGAATTGATGCAGCGGACAAATCGAAGGAAATGTTGATTTGTGCCTTGCTGGAAAAGGAGCAGCAGAACTACACACCTGAGTCAGGAGACTATGCAACTCAGGATGTCCCAGTGATGAACTCTGTTCCTGGATCCTCTCAGCGGCAGTGGGCAGGATGACAGGAATTCATCCCTGCAAGCAGCTTTGCAATTGTTGGGTTCAGATGACCCTCAGCTGCGTCTTCGGCTTATCCTGCAATATCAACAGGCAGAAAGAGATGCAGCAGCAGCAGAAAGAGATGAAGCAGCAGCAGAAAGAGATGCAGCAGCAGCTGAAAGGCAGGCAGAACGACAGCATCAACTGGAGTTAGCAAAGCTCCAGCAACAAAACTCACACCTTTCGTCCATGGAACCCAGGGTGTCCCATCTTTTCCATATTTCCCATGACTAATTCCCGACCATGGAGAAGGATGGAGATATGGACACCTTCCTGCGTGGGTTTGAGAGGACTTGTAGACAGTACCAACTGCCCCGGGAACAATGGGCAAAGTAACTTACCCCAGGGTTAAAAGGCAAAGCCCTGGAAGCCTTTGTGGATTTACCACCAGAGCTCGATGGGGATTATGATGCTATCAGACAAGCCTTAATTGACTGGTATAATCTTACTCCAGAAAGATATAGGAAACGGTTTCGTTCCCTACAAAAAGGCCCTGCTGACAGCTATGCAGATATCCTAAGTAGTTTGAAAACTACCTTTAAGCAATGGGTCTCTGGACTGGATGTTACCACAGTTGAGGATTTAACTGATTTGATAGTCAAAGATCAGTTTCTACACATATGTCCATTGGAAGTACGGTAGTTTGTTATGGACCGGGAGCCTAAAACAGCAGACCAGGCTGCCAAGCTTGCTGATACTTATGCAGCTAGTCGGATGCCAGAGCACCGCAAAGCCTCTTTACCAAGCTACAAGGAGCGATCAACAGGAGGAACCGCACACAGCAGTCCACAGTCTGGTGAGAATTCATATTTTGGGGGGTCTGTTGCAGCTGTGGGGCAAAAGGATACCCGTCGATGTTTTTCCTGCAACCAGATGGGCCATGTGAGGACTGACTGTCCACAAAAGAAGGAACCAACTTCACCTGGACAGCCTGTTGTGATGCTTCTGTCTGGTAAGCCTGAGAATCTACATCATCATATGCAGTCTGTGATTGTGGGGGACAAAGTGACTCAGGGACTAAGAGACTCGGGGTCTAATTTTTCTCTGGTGCGTCCAGAGATGATAAACACTGGGGACATTATTCCTGGAAAGACTTTGTCCATAAAGGATGTGGGTGGGAGCCACCCAAAGGTGCCTGTGGCAAAAGTTTTCTTGGATTGGGGTGCGGGGAGAGGTCTAAGGGAAGTGGGTGTAACTAATGAAATTCCTGTAAATGTCTTGTTGGGGAATGATTTGCTTTTGTGCCCTATGACCAGGTCTCACTAGGTCCAGCCGCGCTGGAGTGTGGCCACCCACCTCAACAGGTAATTGCAAAAAGTACAATGCAGCAAAGTAACTAGGAGGGAGGACTGGGAGGCAGGAGCCAGAGTCAACCAGTGCCTGAACCAGTGTTGTCCCAAAGTAGGGATAAGAAGGGAGAGGGGGAGGAGAGGTTTCCCCTAGGAGTCTCCCTGGTGCAGCCCGGTAGTATACCGGCAGTATACCGGCAGTGAGGGATTTCCAGCGTGTAATCCCTGATCCTGTACCCAAACTGCCTGAGGTCTTGAGTGGGGGTCAGCAGCTATGCCAAGCTCAGGAGTCAGTGCAGAAGCATGAGGGACAGGTGGTTAGGACTCAGAGTAGGGTCCTAGTGGATAGTGCCACTCAGACTGGGGAGAGTGATGGTAGTGGTGGGCCAGGAATAGCCCTCATGCCAGAACCAGTACTGAGGGGGGGTCAGGTGGTCAGTACTAAGGAGGAAAGGCTGACAGTACCAGGAGTTGCTCCCAAGTCAGATAGCAACAAAGTAGTGTTTCCAGAAGTCCAGGGTATCAAAGACGTGCCCAGTGGTTTATGCCAACCCAAGACTAAGCAGGTCAGTGGAGACCAGGGTTGCATCAATGGGGAGGGAGGATGCCAGCTAGTTTCTATGTCTAGGCCCAGGGAATGGGAGATTAGAGAGAGGCTGAAGGGCCCCTCAGTGAACAAGGTGGGAGGAATAGGTCAGATGCCTGAGGAGAGCAGCGATAGACCATTGCCTACTATGCAAACCTGCACTCTGTCCAGAGACAGTGCAGATAGAGGCAAAATGGGAAGTATACCTACATCAAACCAGTCCAGTACCTGGGATTATACTGATACAGCCCTCAAGGAACAAGACTTTAGGCCGGGGAGGTAGCCTAATCCCTCATACTGTATAACATGAATGGATATTTCGATAATGACCTGGCTATGGTTATGGATTTATGTTTTTATTGTGGCAAGGTTAAGAGTGACCTGTAAGTCAATCTCCCCTTGCTCACTCTAAAAAGGGGAGGTGTCATGATACAGGCCTGTAATAGTTAATAAAACAGGCCAAGGTATCATGAGACATATTTCTACCAGCATCTAAATCAGACACATAACAGGCCTCTTTTCACTATGGTCAGAGGGGTCAGAGCTGTAATGCCCTCCTCCATGCCCTGGCTGATAAGAGCCATTCCATAGGGAGGGGGAAGCCCAAGGAGTGAGAACTTAAAGTTCCCAGCAAGACCCTCAAAGGTGAAGTAAAGGTTACATATAATGTATACTCAAATATATTTATCCTTACAGAACCCATACCTGTTGTACCAACAGTATAAAAAACTAATGATGGGTTCAAGGCTATTTCATCTTTCCAACGAGTCCAAACATGAGTAGGTTTGGTACTCTGTATATTAGATGTGAATATCTGGGCAGGGGCAGGTCACAAAGTATTGATGTTTAGTATCTATGGAATCCCTGAGAGAATTAATAACCAATGAATATAATATCATCTCTCTCCTATGTTCCAATAAGGAGTTATGGTCATTATATTCTTGGTCCAGTTCCTACTCACAGGAGGTCATAAAAACTCAATCTGTGTCCTGCTAGGCCACGCCCCCTTACATTCCTGAGGGAGGGGGGAGTGTGCAGTTACCTGATGCCCTGAAATCACTAATAAATAGTCAGCTCTTCTGACTAAACTTTGGATTTACTTTGGAGGACCAATTGCGATTGGAAGTTATCCCGTTTGTTTCCCCTTGCCTCCAGGACCAGGAATTTTATATCTTTGAAGTTAAGTATAGGTTTTCCATGTTTTCCCTTTTATTTTACAACTGTTTGTAATTGTATTATTGAATGTATGTCTCTTTTTGTAACATCTTTTTGTATATTGCACTGTTATACCTTTTATAATATTAAAGAGAATTTAATAAGATTGTCTTTGGTGCTCTAAACGAACCTAGCCTGAAAGAGTGTAACTGTGAGCCTTAACCCTCTGCATGCTGAAGTACTTGTTGAATCAGTAGGAACTAACTGACTATAGTGAGAGAGTGTTAATGCATTGGTGTATTGTGTGTTAATACCTGTTAGAGAGAACAGGGGAATAGTCACATTAGGTTTCTATCACCTGTGAATGATAGATGGTGGCAGTGAATGAGTTTTGTGGGTGTTGGTTGGTGTTTGGGGTGCTTTTGTGTTAGTCTAACCTGTGTGCAAGGTGGGTGAGAGACTGAGGGAGTGACCCCTGATAGCCACACCTAAAGTCACGTGCGGCTGGAAGTACCGTGTTCATGACAATGACCGAATAACCTTTTAACCCATATTGAATTTTTTTTCTGCCCATTTTTTACCAATTCCTTTTTAACCATTTAATTAATTACAAGTCTCATTTTTTAGCCTATTTATTGCACTGCACTTTATTGGTGTAATTTATTGCAATATCAATTTGCCAAATCTATCTTGATTAATCACACTTTATATATTAATTAATGAATGAATTTATTTATTAAGGGGTGTTATTGGAATCTATTTGTGGGGTAATACACCCTCTGGATTCAGGAATAATCAACTTTTTTATCAGTCCTTGGACTGATTGATCTCACCTTATTTATTTGCACTAGCACTTTACCTAATTTATTAGTCTGCACCTTTATGAATGAATTATTATTATCATTAATTATTTTGGTTTTGTCATTTATGGTTTGAGTCTACTTGGTATAGTTATAGTAACCCTCTATTTGGTGGGGTTTCTTTTTTCTTAAACAATATTAATATTATATTCATTAACCATAAACAGCTTTGCTTTTCTGCCATGCACTGAAAGTCTCCCTTAATGGAGAATAATGTAATGGACAACTTGGGAACAATAAATTGTATAGAAACTTTTGCCTTGGTGTTTCATGAGCTGACGGAAAATGTGGAGCGCCCAGTCAAGTAATAGAACATGGGATAACGGTCATGAGAGGGACTTCTATTTAAAGGGGAACTATCGTGAAAATTTAATTTTCCCTGCGGATGGATAGGATGAAAATAATAATATTCTTAAATATATTCATTTAACAGAAATGCTTACTTTTTGAAAATCATTCAATAATATTGAGAACAGCAAGGCTGTTATTATTGGCAGAATGAGGTTTTTGCATTCTCCCAGATCAAAGGCAGGACAGAGCTTGGTAAATATTGTACAGATATAAAAAAAAAAAACCAGGGTATTATGCACCTACTTTTTGCACATTGCACCTCACATTTTGCATATGTCTCTGTAGGTCAATAACAACCAGCCAGCATTTCACTTTGAACAGGCTACTTACTAAAAGGTGCAAAATATGGGTAATTGAACTGGTACAAATTAGCACCTTTGTTTGAAATCACCCTATTTCTGTCTATAAATGTATTTGTGTGACAGTGTGTTTGTGTATGATTTAGTCTGCCAGTCAATTTTTGTGTATAAATCTGTGTCTTTGTGTGTTCCCATTTTTTTGTGTGGTGTAAATGTGTTTTAGAGCAACAGCAATATCAAAATATGACGTGTTAATAAATGTACTGTTGCCCTGGCCCTTGTAAAACTGGGGTGTTTGCTTCAGAAACATAGCCACGGAGCAGCCATTCAAGTTGAACTAGGGCTATAAGGTTCAGGTGTAGTAGCAGATACGCTCTGTACAAATTGGCCTAAGAAGCAATCTGGGAACAGGTGCTGCTGGACTACGAGGGCCTTCCTGAATGGACTCACTGCCCAGGCCATGCACAACCCTAGCAAGAGTCTGGAGTGCTACTTGTGGGAAGAGGAGACAACCCATTAGTACTGCCTGTGTCCCTTCAGTGCTGCCTAAGGCTCTGCGCTCAGTTTCTGGAAGCTTGGTTTTCACACCTTACTATGCCAGCCTATGGGCTCCTAGGGATCTCCCCTTTGCATGAGGCCCAGGCCTCTTACTGTCACTGAAGATTTCTGAATGTACTCCTCCTGCTTGAGCCGGGATGGTTACTCCTATCTCTCACACTCAACCCTGCCACTGTTATCTCTATCACACTCACCCCTGCCATGCTTACCTTCTACTCTCACACTCACCCCTGCCACTCCTATCTCTCTCACGCTCACCCCAGCCACTAATATCTCTCTAACACTCACCCCTGCCACTCCTATCTCTCCACACTCACCCCTGCCATAATAAAAAGTTGCCACTTCAAGCATTTACACCAACATCTCTAAAAAAAAGCCGTGTATGCAACTTTTAAGCGCCTCCCATATGGAAACTGACCTAAACTTAAGATTACTAGTGAATCTTCACTAGGCATAACCAAACGCTAACAAATATTCGCTATAAAATGCTCGCACTGAAAAAGTATCGATAGCGAAAAGTCACCAGCGTTTGGCGCCCAGGATGCAACTTCAAATTTTAGTGAATTAGCGTAGTGGTAACAAATTTGAATACACTGCCTGATTAATGTTTGGTAAAAGTGGCAAATAAGTAAGTCATCCCAAGAAATATATCATATTTTTAGAAAATACACATTCTGCCAAATCTAAAATGGGTAAATGTATCTTTGTATGGCAAAGCAGCAACACTACCCTAAACTTTGTTTTTTTATATAATTTCTGAAAATCACAAAGTTTGGATTTTACCTCGTTATATACACCCCACATTTGTAACTTACCAGCATAAAGCATCCTAAATATGAACGCATGGGGTCTACTGAATAGTTTGATGCCTTAATGCATAGATTTACCAAACCATGTGGCATACAGAGACCCCCAAATTCAAATAGTACATATACATTTTCACATGACACTGACTGTTACACTATAAGCACTCGGCACGTGCATTACCCTAGAAAACCATATATTTTCCGAAAGTACATATTCCGACTAATCTAAAACGGGTAAATATTTCTTGCTACTACAAACTACCAAACTGCAAAGTTATGCTAAACATAATGCCCTTTATTAAATATCTGAAAATCATCACAAAGCTTGCATTTTACCCCATTATTTACCCCACATTTCGTAACGTATCAGCATATGGGCTGAACTACATGCTGCAACTTCTTCAGATCCGACATGCAACAAGACGGGTGTGCCGAATATAATGTAAGTAATAAAAATATTGCCAATAAAAATTAAATTTAACTTTGCGCAGATGCAACCAGTGGATTCGCAAAACAAAAATGGGGATTCTGCCCCAAAAGGTAAATTAAAAATAAAAACAGTATGCGCTTCCTATATTAAATAAACTCCCACCAACAAAGTGCTTTTCCTTACAACAGATCAATTTCTTTTTTGAAAAGCAGTTCCGTAAAGATCTTTAAATACAGGCAGATGGAAGACAGGTACGTGGTGATTAATTCTCCTGTTTGACACACAGTATCCCCTTCGTGCTCCACCTCAAATAAAAAATAGAGAAAGACAGAGGCCAATGTGCGCTTCCATATACTAAAACACCGGGTCCCTGCTAGATTTATACTTACAGGATCGCCGGTGTTAAGCTTGCATGTAGTTAGAATGGCTTTAAAGTAGATAACGGTCCCGTCCCTCCAACGTTTACAGCGAAGCTTGTCTTTAGTCTTGTCAGAGTCCTCGTGTTCCCCTCACCCACACGCTCCTGTTATCGCGTCCTCACACTGAGGGCTGCAGCCGAACGTATGGAGACTGGCGCTGCTGGCTTGATCTTATCAGCGTCCTGGTGTTCCACTCACACGTTCCTATTATCACCTCCTCACACTGCAGTTGATCGAATGGAGACTGGTGCTGCTGGCTGGGAGGTCAGTTGAACAGCAAGACAAATGCTCAATTGATAGGATTTTTATTAATATAATTCAATAGTGTACACTCACATTTAAAATACTTAGTCCACGGCCCAACGCGTTTCGTGATCCACAATCACTTCATCAGAGGCCTCTGATGAAGTGACCTCCCAGCCAGCAGCACCAGTCTCCATTCGATCAACTGCAGTGTGAGGAGGTGATAATAGGAACGTGTGAGTGGAACACCAGGACGCTGATAAGATCAAGCCAGCAGCGCCAGTCTCCATACGTTCGGCTGCAGCCCTCAGTGTGAGGACGCGATAACAGGAGCGTGTGGGTGAGGGGAACACGAGGACTCTGACAAGACTAAAGACAAGCTTCGCTGTAAACGTTGGAGGGACGGGACCGTTATCTACTTTAAAGCCATTCTAACTACATGCAAGCTTAACACCGGCGATCCTGTAAGTATAAATCTAGCAGGGACCCGGTGTTTTAGTATATGGAAGCGCACATTGGCCTCTGTCTTTCTCTATTTTTTATTTGAGGTGGAGCACGAAGGGGATACTGTGTGTCAAACAGGAGAATTAATCACCACGTACCTGTCTTCCATCTGCCTGTATTTAAAGATCTTTACGGAACTGCTTTTCAAAAAAGAAATTGATCTGTTGTAAGGAAAAGCACTTTGTTGGTGGGAGTTTATTTAATATAGGAAGCGCATACTGTTTTTATTTTTAATAAAAATATTGCACCTACAAACTGCATGCATCCGACACAACTGTTGGATGCAAATGCCGCACGTTGCGTCTTCATTCGACAGTAATTGAATGCATGCAGTTTGTAGGTGCGATATTTCTATTACTTACTGTACACTATATTCGGTGCATCCATCTTGTCGTATGCGCTTCTTCTCAGCGTGTCGGATCTGAAGAAGTTGCACCATGTAGTTCAGTCCTAAAGCATCCTAAATATGAACGCATGGGGTCTATGGAACAAGTTGATGCCCAATATGCATAGATTTACCAAACCATGTGGTGCACAGAGACCCCCAAATGGATATATAGCAGACAAAATTTACATGAGCAAAATGAAGTAACAAAGAACAGTGGTAAATGCGATAAAATCACGAAATCAATAAAATCCAATAAAACCACAAAAATCAATGCTTTTTTTTTTTTGCCTAGTGTAATCAGCAGTCATAATCACTTTGACTATTTTAGCATGGCCAAATATGTTTTACGGAAAGAAACAAGCGAACAACACCTATGCAGAGCTTAAAATGCAATAAAATAGCTTAACATGCTAAAAAATGGCTAAATATGCACAAAATCACTAAAATTGCGAAATAATCAGCAAAATAACATACAAAAGGTATTGCGCAGTACGGTACGCTATTCACAAGGGCAATAAAACATTTTTTTTCAGGCAAAAAGTAGTCAGTCCTCCTCTGTAGCCAGCCCCCCTGCAGCCTCCCCCCCTGCAACCAGTCTCACCCACCTGTAGCCAACCTCACCCACCTTCAGCCTGCCCCCCTGCAGCAGCCTTCTCTCCCCTGACTCATCCTCATCCCCCTCCACCCCCCCTGCAGTCAGCCAACATCGTAGTTTTTACAAGTTTTTCTCAGTAACATGAAGACTTTTGCTCTCCATCTGAAACTCCCCCCTCCCTCCCAGAAACGAGGCAGTAGGAAATAAAGGTGGACTTGCTAAAGGTGTGTGAATCCCAGCCGCACATTAGTCTGTATGAGACACTGAGACGCGAGTAGTGAATGTGCTGCTGCTCTAGTTTCATTTTGTGCTTATGTAACATTTGTGCGTTTATATTACACTTATACAGGGTATCACCTGAAAATGGGTTTCTGATGGCAGCCCTGATCCCCAATCAACTAACACATGTGGGTGTCAAAGTGCCTAAAATCTCCCCATATGCCATCTCTAATAGGAGTGAGACCATAAAAAAATATAGTTCTAAGGCAATGGATGTTTGGTTTACTTGTTGCTGCATTTAAAGCATTAGACAATTGTTTCTGCCTCTGCTGTAAATGCCAACGGTCATTTTCCAATGGTCACACTCATCCTAGCTATAGTCAGTGGCCTCAGCACTAGAGTGGGTGACAGTTCAGAGAGGCTTAAGTAGAAAGGCAAGTAGCACAAATCAGAAGAATAAATATCTGCCTTTAGGATTCCTGGCATTATGGTTGCAGGGGCACTGATCAGAACACAGTTGGTTATGGGAAGCAGGCACACTAGGTACATGCAGGGGGAAAGGGAAACCAATAGGAATATGGTGATGACCCCTGTATTAATATAACCAAGGATTCATAGAGCATGATGGGATCTGTAGTGCTGTTACAAGCCCACCCTGATCATGATATTATAAGCAATACAAATGCTACCTACCTCTTATTGGCAACCCTTATAGTGCATCATGGGAGATAATGAAGGCCTTTTCCACATGCCAGTGATAAAAGCCTACATCCTGATTGCCCAACATTTTTGTTAGCTAAATAGCACACGCAACAGCAGTCAGGCTCCCTCACTTCCAATTACAGCTCTATAGTGAATGCATTATGGGATCTGTAGTTAATGCATTGGCATACTATTTTTAATCACAGTGTAGAAGGATAGGGCATCTGGGGCTCTAGAAGTGTCATGGTCCACAACCCCCATGATGCTCCTGCTCACAATCTCTTATTATTACTCCCCAAAAAGTGAAATATTCAGAGCGATTTGCGAGAGACCGATTTGAGAGAGAAAGCAATTGTAAGAGAGACAGTAAAAGAAGAAGAGAAAGAGAAGAGAGAAGACAAAGAAGAAAGAAGACCTTAAGTGACCCCCTGCCAGCGATTAATAACATCTTCTCATTTGGGATCCTCTGGCTGCTTGGGGTCCAATGGAATGACGAGGAATGCAGGGTTCACTTTGTAGCTTAATGGTGTTCATGTATATGCAGCCATATTCCCTTCTATTTTAGTTCCCTCCCTCACAATACCAACCACAGTGTCCCTTATTTCCACAATTATTTCTACCGTAATTCCACCAGCGGTGCCATACAGATGGAGTCACTTTATTTTGTACGTTTATCGCGCTGTAACGCTAGTTGAGCTGCAGAAAGTGCGATGTGTCATGAAGCCTCGACGCGTTTAGCGCATTTACCAACATGTAATACAAGTTGCTGCCACTAGAGGCCGCTAAGCGCTAGGTATTGTGATCAATTCCAGTATGCAGTGCATGGTTTACTAAGGGAGAAAAGAGATAGAGGCATTTACGTTGTAGTAGTGGCCTAATGGATTAAATGCTTGCATTTTTGCCAAGGGGTTCAATGTTCAATCCCCGCACTATATGTAACTTTTCTCCCCCTCTAATTTATATTAAAAAGATAAAGATAATTTATATTAAAAAAAATGATTTATATATTATCCTCCCAGATTTTTTCCTTCAGCCATCTCCATGTCTCTCTCTCTCTCCTTCCTGATTTTTTTGTGTCTCTCTCTGATTTTTCATTTTCTCCTGTGTCTGTCTCTTCTGCCGATTTTACATTTTACCCTGTGTCTGTCTCTTCTGCCGATTTTTTATTTTACCCTGTGTCTGTCTGTCTCTCTGATTTTTCATTTTCTCCTGTCTGTCTCTCCCTCCGATTTTTCATTTTCCCATGTCTGTCTCTTCTGCTGATTTTTCATTTTCTCCTGTGTCTGTCTCTATCTCTAACTTTTCATTTTTACCTGTGTCTGTCTCTTCTGCCGATTTTACATTTTCCCCTGTCTGTCTCTTCTGTCTATTTTACATTTTCCCCTGTGTCTGTCTCTTCTGCCGATTGTTACATTTTCCCCTGTGTCTGTCTCTATCTCTAATTTTTCATTTCTCCCTGTGTCTGTCTCTTCTGCCGATTTTACATTTTCCCCTGTGTCTGTCTCCTCTGCCGATTTTTCATTTTACCCTGTGTCTGTCTGTCTCTCTGATTTTTCATTTTCTCCTGTCTGTCTCTCCCTCCGATTTTTCATTTTCCCATGTCCGTCTCTTCTGCTGATTTTTCATTTTCTCCTGTGTCTGTCTCTATCTCTAATTTTTCATTTCTCCCTGTGTCTGTCTCTTCTACCGATTTTACATTTTCCCCTGTCTGTCTCTTCTGTCTATTTTACATTTTCCCCTGTGTCTGTCTCTTCTGCCGATTGTTACATTTTCCCCTGTGTCTGTCTCTATCTCTAATTCTTCATTTCTCCCTGTGTCTGTCTCTTCTGCCGATTTTACATTTTCCCCTGTGTCTGTCTCCTCTGCCGATTTTTCATTTTCTCCTGTCTGTTTCTTCTGCCGATTTTACATTTTACCCTGTGTCTGTCTATATCTCTAATTTTTCATTTCTCCCTGTGTCTGTCTCTTCTGCCGATTTTACATTTTACCCTGTGTCTGTCTCTTCTGCCGATTTTTCATTTTACCCTGTGTCTGTCTGTCTCTCTGATTTTTCATTTTCTCCTGTCTGTCTCTCCCTCCGATTTTTCATTTTCCCATGTCCGTCTCTTCTGCTGATTTTTCATTTTCTCCTGTGTCTGTCTCTATCTCTAATTTTTCATTTCTCCCTGTGTCTGTCTCTTCTGCCGATTTTACATTTTACCCTGTGTCTGTCTCTTCTGCCGATTTTTTATTTTACCCTGTGTCTGTCACTTCTGCCGATTTTTCGTTTTCCCCTGTGTCTGTCTCTCTCTCTGATTTTTCATTTTCTCCTGTGTCTGTCTCTTCTGCCGATTGTTACATTTTCCCCTGTGTCTGTCTCTATCTCTAATTCTTCATTTCTCCCTGTGTCTGTCTCTTCTGCCGATTTTACATTTTCCCCTGTGTCTGTCTCCTCTGCCGATTTTTCATTTTCTCCTGTCTGTTTCTTCTGCCGATTTTACATTTTACCCTGTGTCTGTCTATATCTCTAATTTTTCATTTCTCCCTGTGTCTGTCTCTTCTGCCGATTTTACATTTTACCCTGTGTCTGTCTCTTCTGCCGATTTTTTATTTTACCCTGTGTCTGTCACTTCTGCCGATTTTTCGTTTTCCCCTGTGTCTGTCTCTCTCTCTGATTTTTCATTTTCTCCTGTGCCTGTCTCTTCTGCCGATTTTTCATTTTCCCCTGTGTCTGTCACTATTGTCTATTTTATAGTTATGAGAAGTCGTTGCTACTAGTAATTCTGTGAGTCTTCACTGTTAGGAACTTTTCTTTACAGAATCCACAAATCAGTGTGTCATTGGAAACCCTTTGTTACATTTACATAAGTGGTGACAATGACGTGTGAATGCTCAACTAATTCTTGTGCAAATCAGCTGTGGTTCTATTCCAAGATCACCTGTAATTGGAAAAGGTGCCCGAGCTCTGCTAAATCCACACAATAGATTTTTCATTTTCCCATGTCTGTCTCTTCTGCTGATTTTTCATTTTCTCCTGTGTCTGTTTCTTCTGCCGATTTTACATTTTACCCTGTGTCTGTCTCTATCTCTAATTTTTCATTTCTCCCTGTGTCTGTCTCTTCTGCCGATTTTACATTTTCCCCTGTGTCTGTTTCTTCTGCCGTTTTTACATTTTCCCCTGTGTCTGTCTCTTCTGTCTATTTTACATTTTCCCCTGTGTCTGTCTCCTCTGCCGATTTTTCATTTTCTCCTGTGTCTGTTTCTTCTGTCTATTTTACTTTTTACCCTGTGTCTGTCTCTTCTGCCGATTTTTCATTTTCCCCTGTGTCTGTCTCTCTCTCTGATTTTTCATTTTCTCCTGTGTCTGTCTCTTCTGCCGATTTTTCATTTTCCCCTGTGTCTGTCTCTCTGATTTTTCATTTTCTCCTGTGTCTGTCTCCCTCCGATTTTTCATTTTCCCATGTCTGTCTCTTCTGCTGATTTTTCATTTTCTCCTGTGTCTGTCTCTATCTCTAATTTTTCATTTCTCCCTGTGTCTGTCTCTTCTGCCGATTTTACATTTTCCCCTGTCTGTCTCTCCTGTCTATTTTACATTTTCCCCTGTGTCTGTCTCTTCTGCCGATTTTACATTTTACCCTGTGTCTGTCTCTATCTCTAATTTTTAATTTCTCCCTGTGTCTGTCTCTTCTGTCTATTTTACATTTTCCCCTGTGTCTGTCTCTGCCGATTTTACATTTTACCCTGTGTCTGTCTCTTCTGCCGATTTTACATTTTCCCCTGTGTCTGTCTCTTCTGCCGATTTTTCATTTTCTCCTGTCCGTTTCTTCTGCCGATTTTACATTTTACCCTGTGTCTGTCTCCATCTCTAATTTTTAATTTCTCCCTGTGTCTGTCTCTTCTGTCTATTTTACATTTTCCCCTGTGTCTGTCTGTCTCTGCCGATTTTACATTTTCCCCTGTGTTTGTCTCTCCCTCTTATTTTTCATTTTCCCCTGTGTCTGTCTCTTCTGCCATTGTTACATTTTCCCCTCTGTTCCTTGCTATCACTATTGTGCATTTTGTAGCCATCTTCCTCAGTGTCTCTCCCACAGCATTGACACAATATGTCACTATTGTAGTGTAGTCTCTCTGATTTTTCATTTTCACCTGTGTCTGTCTCTTCTGCCGATTTGTTATTTTCCCATGTCTGTCTCTTCTGTCTATTTTACATTTTCCCCTGTGTCTGTCTCTTCTGTCTTTTTTACATTTTCCCCTGTGTCTGTCTCTTCTGCTGATTTTTCGTTTGCCCCTGTGTCTGTCTCTTCTGTCTGTTTTACATTTTACCCTGTGTCTGTCTCTTCTGCCGATTTTTCGTTTTCCCCTGTGTCTGTCTCTCTCTCTGATTTTTCATTTTTCCCTGTGCTCACTCACTGCTCAGGATAAAGATAACGGTTGCATGGACAACATATGTATAGGCTAAATATGCAGTAGACAGGCAATAATGTGTTCATCTTATTTTGTTATTTTATTTAACAGTCTAATTGTCCTTTTAAAGTGTTAAATCTGTACGAAAATGAACATTTTCGTCTTTGGAAAATATAGTGTTTCCAATTCATCCACAGAACTAGTGATTCCATTGTGTCTTGCACATTGCCACCGTCTATTGATTGTATTAGCTGCATAACTGTAACTCCTTTCCCACTACTATGATCTTTTATGAATAGTGAAACTATCTATTGAGTGGATTTAGCAGAGCTCAGGCACCTTTTCCAATTACAGGTGATCTTGGAATAGAACCACAGCTGATTTGCATTTGATAAAGCACAAGAATTAGTTGAGCATTCACACGTCATTGTCACCACTTATGTAAATGTAACAAAGGGTTTCCAATGACACACTGATTTGTGGATTCTGTAAAGAAAAGTTCCTAACAGTGAAGACTCACAGAATTACTAGTAGCAACGACTTCTCATAACTATAAAATAGACAATAGTGACAGACACAGGGGAAAATGAAAAATCGGCAGAAGAGACAGACACAGGAGAAAATGAAAAATCAGAGAGAGAGACAGACACAGGGGAAAATAAAAAATCGGCAGAAGAGACAGACACAGGGAAAATGTAAAATCGGCAGAAGAGACAGACACAGGGAGAAATGAAAAAATAGAGCTAGAGACAGACACAGGGTAAAATGTAAAATCGGCAGAAGAAACAGACAGGAGAAAATGAAAAATCAGAGAGAGAGACAGACACAGGGGAAAATAAAAAATCGGCAGAAGAGACAGACACAGGGTAAAATGTAAAATCGGCAGAAGAGACAGACACAGGGAGAAATGAAAAATTAGAGATAGAGACAGACACAGGGTAAAATGTAAAATCGGCAGAAGAAACAGACACAGGGGAAAATGTAAAATCGGCAGAAGAGACAGAAGAGACAGACACAGGGAGAAATGAAAAATTAGAGATAGAGACAGACACAGGGGAAAATGTAAAATCGGCAGAAGAGACAGACACAGGGTAAAAAGTAAAATAGACAGAAGAAACAGACACAGGAGAAAATGAAAAATCGGCAGAGGAGACAGACACAGGGGAAAATGTAAAATAGACAGAAGAGACAGACACAGGGGAAAATGTAAAATCGGCAGAAGAGACAGACACAGGGAGAAATGAAAAATTAGAGATAGAGACAGACACAGGAGAAAATGAAAAATCAGCAGAAGAGACAGACAGGGGAAAATGTAAAATCGGCAGAAGAGACAGACACAGGAGAAAATGAAAAATCAGCAGAAGAGACAGACATGGGAAAATGAAAAATCTATTGTGTGGATTTAGCAGAGCTCGGGCACCTTTTCCAATTACAGGTGATCTTGGAATAGAACCACAGCTGATTTGCATTTGATAAAGCACAAGAATTAGTTGAGCATTCACACGTCATTGGCACCACTTATGTAAATGTAACAAAGGGTTTCCAATGACACACTGATTTGTGGATTCTGTAAAGAAAAGTTCCTAACAGTGAAGACTCACAGAATTACTAGTAGCAACGACTTCTCATAACTATAAAATAGACAATAGTGACAGACACAGGGGAAAATGAAAAATCGGCAGAAGAGACAGACACAGGAGAAAATGAAAAATCAGAGAGAGAGACAGACACAGGGGAAAATAAAAAATCGGCAGAAGAGACAGACACAGGGTAAAATGTAAAATCGGCAGAAGAGACAGACACAGGGAGAAATGAAAAAATAGAGATAGAGACAGACACAGGGTAAAATGTAAAATCGGCAGAAGAAACAGACAGGAGAAAATGAAAAATCAGAGAGAGAGACAGACACAGGGGAAAATAAAAAATCGGCAGAAGAGACAGACACTGGGAGAAATGAAAAATTAGAGATAGAGACAGACACAGGGTAAAATGTAAAATCGGCAGAAGAAACAGACACAGGGGAAAATGTAAAATCGGCAGAAGAGACAGACACAGGGAGAAATGAAAAATTAGAGATAGAGACAGACACAGGGGAAAATGTAAAATCGGCAGAAGAGACAGACACAGGGGAAAATGTAAAATAGACAGAAGAGACAGACAGGGGAAAATGTAAAATCGGCAGAAGAGACAGAAACAGGGAGAAATGAAAAATTAGAGATAGAGACAGACACAGGAGAAAATGAAAAATCAGCAGAAGAGACAGACATGGGAAAATGAAAAATCGGAGGGAGACACAGACACAGGAGAAAATGAAAAATCAGAGAGACAGACACAGGGGAAAATGAAAAATCAGAGAGAGAGACAGACACAGGGGAAAATGAAAAATCGGCAGAAGAGACAGACACAGGGTAAAAAGTAAAATAGACAGAAGAAACAGACACAGGAGAAAATGAAAAATCGGCAGAGGAGACAGACACAGGGGAAAATGTAAAATAGACAGAAGAGACAGACACAGGGGAAATGTAAAATCGGCAGAAGAGACAGACACAGGGAGAAATGAAAAATTAGAGATAGAGACAGACACAGGAGAAAATGAAAAATCAGCAGAAGAGACACACAGGGGAAAATGTAAAATCGGCAGAAGAGACAGACACAGGGAGAAATGAAAAATTAGAGATAGAGACAGACACAGGGGAAAATGTAAAATCGGCAGAAGAGACAGACACAGGGGAAAATGTAAAATAGACAGAAGAGACAGACAGGGGAAAATGTAAAATCGGCAGAAGAGACAGAAACAGGGAGAAATGAAAAATTAGAGATAGAGACAGACACAGGAGAAAATGAAAAATCAGCAGAAGAGACAGACATGGGAAAATGAAAAATCGGAGGGAGACACAGACACAGGAGAAAATGAAAAATCAGAGAGACAGACACAGGGGAAAATGAAAAATCAGAGAGAGAGACAGACACAGGGGAAAATGAAAAATCGGCAGAAGAGACAGACACAGGGTAAAAAGTAAAATAGACAGAAGAAACAGACACAGGAGAAAATGAAAAATCGGCAGAGGAGACAGACACAGGGGAAAATGTAAAATAGACAGAAGAGACAGACACAGGGGAAATGTAAAATCGGCAGAAGAGACAGACACAGGGAGAAATGAAAAATTAGAGATAGAGACAGACACAGGAGAAAATGAAAAATCAGCAGAAGAGACAGACAGGGGAAAATGTAAAATCGGCAGAAGAGACAGACACAGGAGAAAATGAAAAATCAGCAGAAGAGACAGACATGGGAAAATGAAAAATCTATTGTGTGGATTTAGCAGAGCTCGGGCACCTTTTCCAATTACAGGTGATCTTGGAATAGAACCACAGCTGATTTGCATTTGATAAAGCACAAGAATTAGTTGAGCATTCACACGTCATTGGCACCACTTATGTAACAAAGGGTTTCCAATGACACACTGATTTGTGGATTCTGTAAAGAAAAGTTCCTAACAGTGAAGACTCACAGAATTACTAGTAGCAACGACTTCTCATAACTATAAAATACACAATAGTGATAATTAAGTAAGACACTATTATCAAGTATCACTATTGTGCATTTTGTAGCCATGATAAGTAGTTACTAATAGTAGCTGTTTATCTAGTTACATAATGTAGCTAAGCCAAGATTGAAATGTACATACATTTACATTTATTTAGCTCTGTTACATGTAATTAAAATATAGTTTTTATTGATCTAGAGTTAAAAAAAAAAAGCACTATCAAGATTCGAATCTAAGACCTTTCATTTCTAAGACCATTTCCTTCACCACTACACTACAATAGTCACATATTGAATGAATGCCGTGGGAGAGGTACTGAGGAAGATGAAACATCGGGAAGCGAGGAACAGAGGGGAAAATGTAACAATGGCAGAAGAGACAGACACAGGGGAAAATGTAAAATCGGCAGAAGAGACAGACACAGGGGAAAATGAAAAATAAGAGGGAGAGAGGCACAAGGGAAAATGTAAAATCAGAAAGAGAGACAGACACAGGGGAAAATTAAAAATCGGCAGAAGAGACAGACACAGGGGAAAATGTAAAATCGGCAGAAGAGACACACAGGGGAAAATGTAAATTCAGAGAGAGAGACAGACACAGGGGAAAATGTAAAATCGGCAGAAGAGACAGACACGGGAAAATGAAAAATCGTCAGAAGAGACAGACACAGGGGAAAATGTAAAATCGGCAGAAGAGACAAATTGAGTGAAAAAATAAAAGTATGTTGGGAGTTAAAACCAGCACTCTATCCACAACGCTACTTCCAGTATATGTTTGAATGGATTTATCTTACTTAGTGCCACAGGAGACCTATACAGAATACAACTTGTAAATAGCGTGTAAGATCAGGCGCCACCTGGTGGTCGTTCATGGAAGCACACCTAATTTAATTTAAGCTCCTTTCTTTTCTGAACGTCGGGGCATCGTGTTTCCCTGCATGTAACGCGACCAGCGCGTTTATCTTGATCCGTTACAGCGCGCCAGATGTACAATTCCTTCTGGCTGCATCTGTACTTAGACCTAAAATATGGTTCCATAGACAGGAGCACCCTCAAGCCACTTGGTAGACCCTGCATTCCTTTTCACTTGATCCCTCAAACTGCAAAAGCATGGTCTGCAGGTTGCCTGGGGTCCAATGGAACGGAGAGGAATGCAGTGTTCATCTAGCAGCTTAAAGGCACTCCCGTGTATATGTAGCCATATTTCCCTCTGTTTCAATTCCCTCCACCATAATTTCACCAGCGCTGCCCCCCTTACACCTAAATATATGGTTTCATAGACAAGAGCACCCTTAAGCCACTCAGTAGACCCTGCATTTCAATCCATCCCTCAAGACTGCTGAAGCTGGGTTCTGCAGGCTGCCTGAGGTCCATTGGAATGGAGAGGAATGCAGTGTTCACCTTGTAGCTTAAAGGTGCTTGTGTGTATGCTGCCATATTACCTTCTATTTCCATTCCCTCCATTGCAATTCCAACCACAGTGTCCCTTCTTTCCCCCTAAATATGGTTCCATAGACAGGAGCACCTTTAAGCCACTCGGTAGACCCTGCATTCCTGTCCACTCCATCCCTCAGACTGCAGAAGCCGGGTCTACAGGCTGCCTGGGGTCAAATAGAATGGAATGTAGTGTTCACCTTGTAGCTTAAAGGCGCTCATGTGTATGCTGCCATATTCCCTTCTGTTTCCCTCACCCTGCTTCCCTTGATTTGATATGGTGCATTGATCCTGGGAGCAAATCCGATAGCCTTTAGGGGGTCAGGAAGGAATTTTTCCCTCTAGTAAGCAGATTGTCCCAAGCTTGCCAGAGGTTTTTTGTCTTCCTCTGGATCAAATAGTGCAGTTTATCTAATTATTACCAATAAAACTGTGACTTACACAGATTTAACATCAAGTTGCTTTGTGTGTGTTATTCAAATAAGAAACACTAAAAAATTAAATAAGAATGAAAGTGAAATCTACTCATGTTCTCGTTTTATAAGAAACCCAATCAGTGGAAACCAAGTGAGCTTCAAAGCAGGAAGTAGCTTTCTGTTCTGTTAAACATGCAGTCACTCCAGTCTTTATACATTACATTTTTGGCTAACTAACCATATTAGAAACATGTTTTTTTGCACAGCCTATCTATTTACCCAGTTTTTATTTTTATACTGAACAATTCCTTAAAGCTCAGCATAGCAGAGGAATTCAAGCTGCCATCACCTTTCTGCTATGGAGCAGTTTGGAAGTCAGATTTAAGCTCAAGATTTAAAAATTAGAGTAAACCTGACCTAGTACTATAGCTATTTGAGGATGAATTGAGTGTTAAAAAATGCTGGTGTTAATGTTCCTATAAAGATAAATTCTGTCATCCCAGTGTCTTTACTATAGAGACTTGACAGGGCTGGTAAACACTTGTAGGCTGCAGCTACATTTATATGCAAAATGTATTTCAATAAGTGGGGATGTTATTGTGAAAAGGGTTACTACACAGGACAGGATATGGTTAAAACTTAGCTGCACAAGGGAGATGAAGGCAAATTATAGACTAAGAAAACTGAAGGGAAAAGATAAAGTGAATGTATGTGTGCACTTTGTGGAGAACGTGAGATAACATGATATATTTTCCCTCCTATAGGTATAATGGAACACCATAGGTTTTGTTGAGCAAAATGTTTGTCAATTCATTCTTATGGGAACAGCTTGCAAGTGCTAGCTAATGCAATAATGTATTTACAGGCACAAGCAATTTCTACAGAAATGAATTGGGTGGGGGTGGCAATTTGGAGTTGTTAGGTGTATGTTCACAGCACTGAAAACACACCTGGAATGCAGAAACTGAGTTTTATTAAACATATTCAATACATGTTATTATATTTTTAAGACTAGAAAGTAGTCTCTGACCCTCTCCCCACCCAAGACATAAGCCTTCATGCACACGATTGACTCGTTTCCCAGAAAGCACCAGTGGCCCTATGCAAGTGGAGAATGTGGAGCTCGGGTGGCACCAAGGAACCAAGGAAAAGGCTGGTCAAGATAAGACATATGGAGCTTTACAAAGAAACACGGGCCTTTACTGCATTAGGGCTGCTGTGTATCTGAACTGGTAACATCAACCCTAGCACGAGAAACATTATTTCTATTCCAACACTTTTTTATTCATAATACATCATTTAAAACCTGCTTACCAGGTGCAAGATTTAAAATGTATCAGTATTGAGATTAACTGGCCACTGCACAGATTACACTTCAAATTCAGATTGTAAAATCCTGCATAGTTCACACATATAATCCCCCCTGCACTGTTCATACCTGTAACCCCTCTATTGTTCACACCCCTAAAGCCCTTTACTGTTCACATCTCAGACTGAAAGTGCCCACACTGTTCACACCTAATGCAAACTGCTGGAGGGGCACCAGCATTGTGTAGTGACATACAGTGGTATGTAGCACAGAATGAACTGCCAGGGCTGGATTTATAATGCAGTTGCCCCTGGGCCTACTGCTGCTAATCACCCCATCCCCTCCCCTTCCTTTGTGTACAATGCGGAAATTTTCAGCATCAGGTCTGGAGTACTGGTGATTGGTGCACATGGCATTTTAAAAACTATTGTATCTCCTGCAAATTCCCAGTGCTTCCGAACCAATGCGGGCATGGTTGGGCGGCCCCTCTAAAATTCTGCCGCCCTAGGCCCAGGCCTTTCTGGCCTTTCCACAAATCCGGGCCTGTGAACTGCTCATATTAAGAGTTGTTCTGATAGGTTTCCCTGTCTCCAGCTGTAGTCTGCCTTCCCTATGCTCCCTGTGTGTGCCATACACTGCCTGCCCTATGCTCCCTGTATGTGCCTTACTCTGCCTGCCCTATGCTCCTTGTTTGTGCCATACTCTGCATTCCGTATGCTCCCTGTGTGTGCCATACTCTGCCTGCTCTATGCCTCCTTTGTGTGCCATACTCTGCCTGCCATATGCTTGTCGGAGCTGTGTGTCATACTCCTTGAAATGTTCCCACCATAAAACCCAACTACAACTGCCACAGATATGGAGAGATGTTTTGTGCAACAAAGTATGCCCTTATATTTCAAAGTCTTGTAAGTCTAGTGATTGAGAATCCCACTTGGGGTTGTTTGCCTTAAAGGGGTTGTTCATCTTTAAGTTAACTTTTAGTATATTATAGAATGGCTTATTCCAAGCAACTTTTCAACTGGCCTTTATTTTTTATAGTTTTTGAATTATTTGCCTTCTTCTTCTGACCCTTTACAGCTTTCAAATTTGGTCACTGACCCAACGTAAAAACAAATGCTCTGACTACACATTTATAGTTATTGCCACTTTTTATTACTTATCTTTCTATTCAGGTCTCTCCTATGCATATTACAGTCTCTTCTCTCTGGGATATAGGGTTTTCCTGATAATTGATCTTTCCGTAATTTGGATCTTCATACCTTAAGTCTACTAGAAAATCATATAAACATTGAATAAACCCAATAGGCTGGTTTTGCTTCAAATAAGGATTTATTATATATTTGTTTGGATCAAGTACAAGGTACTTTTTATTATTACAGAGAAAAAGGAAATTATATTTAAAAATGTGGATTATTTGGATAAAATGGAGCCTATGGGAGACAGTCATTCCAAAATTTGGAACTTTCAGAATAATGGGTTCCCGGATAATAGATCCAATACCTGTACAAGTTTCTGCTATAGGTTGTTTCCCATCCACCAGTATATTTACATCCAATTAGTAGTTAGCCAATCACAGCCCTGCAGTCACACAAGCAACGACTGGCCTTAGCCTAGCTGCTGATCCCCCAGTATCTGTCTATATTGCACTTGAGTACTTGTAATGTACTTGTAAAGAAGAATTATATCCCCTCGCAAGTGTCTTCCCCCCAAGATAAAACCGCCACCATAACAGTCTGCCCTCATAATTTAAATCTTCCACCAGTTTAGTTATAGCTAATTCTAAGCAACGTTTAACTTTTTTGCCTTCTCACAGCTTTCACATATAGGTCACTAACCCCATCTAAAATCAAAATGCTGTGTAAGGCTACAAATGTATTGTTATTGCTACTTTTTATTACGGGTATGGGATCCGTTATCTGGAAACTTATCATCTAGAAAGCTCCAAATTACAGAAAGGCCATCTCCCATAGACCCCATTTTATCCAAATAATCCAAATTTTTAAAATGATTTCCTTTTTCTCTGTAATAATAAAACAATACCTTGCACTTGACCCCAACTAAGATATAATTAATCCTTATTGGAAACAAGACAGCCTATTGGGTTTAATGTTTACATAGTTTTCTAGTAGCCTTAAGGTTTGAAGATCCAAATTATGAAAAGATCAGTTATCCAGAAAACCCCGGCCCGAGCATTCTGGATAACAGTTCCCATACCTATAGTTTCCTACTGTTAGCATTATTATGGTATATTGATTTACTAATTTTCTTACATTTTATTTTGTTTAGATTACAACCATTTCTTTTAGCCAACACTGAACTGACTGCAACATCTTACACTGATAATTCTTATGTTAACGCACTTTAATCAAAAGGATTGTAACTTAATATGTTGCAAAACCAATAAAAATACTGAAAAATATAGTAACGAGAATAACCCCTTGCTAGCCCATTAGTTTGCATCAGAGATCAAAGAAAATCTTGAAATAAACCAGCAGAGAAAGTGCCTTCAAGCAAACCTTATGATATATTTTAAATTTCCATTATGCAGAGTGAAATGTATTCAGGTGTGGGATCCATTATTGGGAAACCCATTATCCAGAAAGCTCTGAATTACAGCATGGGCATCTCCCATAGACTCCATTTTATTTAAATAATGCAAATTTTAAAAAATAATTTGCCTTTCCTCTGTAGTAATAAAACAATACCTTGTACTTGATCCAAACTAAGATATAATTAATCCTTATTGGAAGAAAAACCAGCCTATTGGCTTTAATGTTTACATGATTTTCTAGTAGACTTAAGATATGCAGATCCAAATTATGGAAAGATGTATTATCCAGAAAACCCCAGGTCCTGAGCATTTTGCATAACAGTTCCCATACCTGTTCTGGTTAATAGGTCCCAAGGATTCTGGATAACAGGTCCCATACCCGTACTGGATCACAGGTGGATAACAGGTCCCATACCTGTACATCATTTGGATCTTAATACCTACTAGAAAACCATGTAAACATTAAATAAATCCAATAGGCTGGTATTGCTTCCAATAAGGATTAATTATATCTTAGTTTGGATCAAGTACAAGTTTATTATTACAGAGAAAAGGGAATCCATTAAAAAAATCTGAATTATTTGTATAAAATGGAGTGTATGGGAAACGGTCTTTCCGTAATTCGAATCTTTCTGGAGGAAGGGTTTTCCGGATTACGGATCCCATAACTGTAACATAATTATAGTAACTTACAATTCAATGGAGCACATACATCTTACTATTATCTGTAACTTGATATTATATCTGCAGACGCCCCCCCCAATGTAATTTGAAAACTCACGAATACCCAGGTATAACCCCAAAGACCAGGCCTAAACCTACTCAAACTAGAGACCGTGTTACTGTACAACACCAGGCATATGTAGCAAATACATTCAGTTTCACTGTACGGAGATGTCTTTGCTTCATTCGTATTAAAGCATAAGCTTATGGGAACATCAGACATTTCTACCGCAGTTTTCATGGGGTACCAGGTCACCTTGTGCAACAGCAAATTATAGCCACTTTAAATCAGGATGTACAGGTATGGGATCTGTTATCCAGAAACCCATTGTCCAGAAAGCTATGAATTACAGAAAGGCCGTCTCCCACAGACTCCATTTTATCCAAATCACCCAAAAACTATTTCCTTTTTCTCTGTAATAATAAAACAGTACAGGTATGGGATCCATTATCCAGAATGCCATTATCCAGAATGCTCCGAATAACAGAGAGGCCATCTACCATAGACTCCATTTTATCCAAATAATCCATATTTTAAAAAGGGAGTTCCTTTTATTTCTGTAATAATTAAACAGTACATTGTACTTGATCTTAACTAAGATACAATTAATCCTTATTGGAAACAAAGCCAGTCTATTGAGTTTATTTAATGTTTACATGATTTTCTTCTAGACCTAAGGTATGAAGATCCAAATTAAGAAAGGATCCGTTATCCGGAAAACATCAGGTCTCGACCATTCTGGATAACAGGTCCCATACCTGTTCCTTGCACTTGATCCAAACTAAGATATTATTAATCCTTATTGGAAGCAACACCAGCCTACTGGGTTTATTTAATGTTTACGTGATTTTCTAGTAGACTTAAGGTACGAAGACCCAAATTAGGGAAAGATCCCTTATTCCGAATACCCCAGGTCCCGACCATTCTGGATAACAGGTCCCATACCTATACCTTGCACTTGATCCAAACTAAGATATAATTAATCCTTATTGGAAGCAACACCAGCCTACTGGGTTTATTTAATGTTTACGTGATTTTCTAGTAGACTTAAGGTACGAAGACCCAAATTAGGGAAAGATCCCTTATCCCGAATACCCCAGGTCCCGACCATTCTGGATAACAGGTCCCATTCCTATACTTTCCCTTTAAAACACCAACACAATGAATTGTGAAACACTAAATATTGTATGTAGGGGGAACCACTTGCTCTGCGGGTATAGTTTTTAAAAAAAATATGCATAGGGCCCGCAGGAATATACAGTAGATAGTTGTACCGGGTATTCTACTCGAGAGGCCATATTCATGGTTACAAGGGACAGCTGCTAGTGCCAGTCTGATAAGAGACTCATCAGAAAACTCATATGAAACAGAATATCTATGTTTTACCTTTAGCACAAAGCAGCACTCAGGCGCGGGATTTGTGATTGTCTCTCAGGCACGAAACTGGCCCATAAAACATGTATTATTGCCTAAATCTATAAGCTGGTCACAATAATGTGCTTTAAGGGGCAGATTTATTAAGGGATTGAATTTCGAAGTGTAAAATACTTTGAAGTTCGACCATCGAATTAAAATACTTCGAATTCAAATATCGAAGTCAAAGTATATTTCACCGAATTTGGCCATCAAACGATCGAAGAAAAATCATTCAATCATACAATTAAATCGTTCGAATCGAATGCTTCAAACAATTTCAGCGACCGATCAAAGGATTTTACTTCAACCTCTAAAAGTGTGGTAGAAGGTCCCCATAGGCTAACATAGCACTTCGGCAGGTTTAATTTAGTATTGAAGTCGAAGTTTTTTTTAAAGCGACAGTACTTTGATTATCGAATGGTCAAATATTCGAACGATTTTAACTTCGAAATGAAGTCGAAGTAAATTCGAAGTCGTATCCTATTCGATTGTCGAAGTATCCAAAAAAATGACTTTGAATTTAGAATTTTTTTACTTCGAAAATTCCCTCGAATTCACTTTGACCCTTGATAAATCTGCCCCTAATAGTTTTTTATATGACCCATGTAGGATAAGTTGAGCTGCAGGGTGCTGGCCTGGTTAGAAAACACTCAGCAGTGATTATGAAATGAATAAAGGGGGGATAAAATATAATATAAAATATGTGGAGCAGAGCACTTTTCATTTCATTTGGGGTCTTATTGAAAAAATAGGTGTTAGCAAATAGATCCGCTACACAAGCCAAGGGGAATAGCACGTACATAACAATGCCAAGTGCAGATTGGTCACTAAGAGGTTAAATAAATAAAAAAAATGTATGATTGCCACTCAGATTAACCCTTCCTCAATCAACTCTTACGGAACTACAACTCAAAACTGAAGAGGGTTACAGCAAGGCTGACAGGCCCCAACTTTGAGTCTCTGCAGAGTATGAGGACAGCAACAACAGAATAAGAGGTTGCCAGATCAACTACAAGCAGGCCTTACTAGCACCCAGTATGCCCTGCCGTAGTTATAAACGGTGCACAGAATTGATCTGGCAGCACATTTCTGGCCCCAGCATTTAAAGGTGTTGTTCACCTTTAAATTAATTCTTAGTATGACGAAGAGAGATATTCTGAGACAATTTGCATTTTGTTTTCATTTTTTATGATTTATGGTTTTTTTTTAGTTATTTTGATTTTTGAATTTTGATTGAAAAAAAAAGTTAGTGGCAAATAAATCAAAAACTATATAAAAGAATAAATGAAAGCCAAATGAAAAGTTGCTTAGAATTAGCCATTCTATAATATACTAAAAGTTAATTTAAAGGTGAACCACCCCTTGGAAGACACCACTGTGCAGAAGTTGCTTGCTCCTTACAGATGATCATGTGAGATTTGTCAATACAATATGACAGCCAGGGCCTGGCATCAGTCAGTCTCATGACAGGGGGCATATCTAAGGATTTGTCCCATTCCCCTACGGACCTATTTCTTTCCCATGAGCCCCTACATGTTACCCAGCACGGCCTCCCTCTATAATGAAGGGCTAATGAATCGTACTCCGGTAACATCTGGGGCTCATGGTTACCAGTAAGGGGACCTATGGGGAGGCTGGTGGTGGGTACTAGAGAGTGAGGGCCCTGTGTGAGGGTGGGTTTGGGGCCCTGTGTGAGGGCAGGTATTAGAGAGTGAGGGCCCTGTGTGAGGGCGGTACTAGAGAGTGAGGGCCCTGTGTGAGGGTCGATTTTGGGCCCTGTGTGAGGGCAGGTTTGGCATCCTGTGTGAGGGCGGGTTTGGGGCCCTGTGTGAGTGGTGAGGCCACAAAGTCCCAGGCCTAGGGCAGCAGAATATTAGGGGCGGCATGGCGCCCAGCCGTTTACTGGAGAGCACAGCTCTCCAGTGCTCCAGGGGGCTCGCATGTGCACTCACACCGGAGGGGGGTATGTGGGCGCTAGGATTGCACAGCCAGGCACCAGGACCGCCCGCCCACTAAATCCAGTGCTAGGGAACCCCTGGGCCCTGTGCTGTTGTCTGGCTATGGTCCTGGCCAACTTCAACAAGTCCAAGGGCACCAGAGAGGCGAGGTCCTGCTATGGACTCGGGGATCCTTCCTCACAGTAGTCTGACAGTGGGTGAGGGTCCCTGCATATCATAGGCCACCATCTTAATCGCCTTCTTCTTTGGTATCGGCTAGTTCCTATCCTCGGAAAGGACCTGACTTCACGGATATGTGATCCTACCATGTGACAGCTCCACTGCTGATTACCTACAGTATTAATGAGCGGCAAATTCAAACATGGGAAAGCGGTAATGGGGATCATTGTACCTCTGAATTTCTGTAGGGTGAGGGGGATCACTGTGCCTATGAATTTCTGTAGGGTGAAGTCTTTGTGCCTCTAAATTTCTGAGGGGTGAGGGGGGGATCACTGTGCCTATGAATTTTTGTACATCGTGGGTGTTCAGTAACCAAGCCTCGGCAGAATAACTGCACAAAGCAAAATTTTACCACTTTGACACCTTTTCGGCACTTGACACATGCTTTGGCAGGAAAGTTTTACAAGCCACAGTGATCTCTTCCACATAGGACCTCTTGCCAGCCCTACGTTGGGGACAGCTTTGGTATTCCCCACTGTTTCCTGTGTCACTGAAGAGAAAAGGAGATTTTGTGGACTCACTGTTAAATCTCTTTCTCTTCAGTCGCTTGGGGGACACAGGACTTCCCTCGCTGGTTGGAGGCCCACGGTTTTCATTAGACATGGTTTGGCATTAGCCAATGTGGGTCACGTTTTTCGATTTTCTTTGGTACAAACTGATTAGGGCTCCGCCCACTGGAGGAGTATAGCCAGTGGAGGAGGAGCTACTTATTGTTTTGGTTGTGTCCTGCCTCCTAGTGATACAAGCTATACCCCACTGTTTCCTGTGTCCCCCACGCGACTGAAGAAAAAGAGATTTAATGATGAGTCCACAAAATCTCCTTATTTGGTATTTGCACGTTCAGGAGACACAGAACTTTACAAATCTGCTGTGTTCTCATATATAAAATAAATTATGTTTCTGATATATGTGATTGTACTATGTGAAACATGATTTTTCATTTTATTAGACACTTAGAAGCCTATATCATTTTACAGAAGTGGAATTGAACCAAAACAAACACTTTAATAAATGTTCTAAAACAGCAATCCAGAAAGCAAAGAAAGGAAATGAATAGAGCATTACAGCTGAGGCTAAGACTAACCCCAAAAAGATTTTTAAGTATATTAATAGTAAAAAGAAAGGCTTGTTAAAGGGATACTGTCATGGGAAAAAAAACATTTTCAAAATGAATCAGTTAATAGTGCTGATCCAGCAGAATTCTGCACTGAAATCCATTTCTCAAAAGAGCAAACAGGTTTTTTTATATTCAATTTTGAAATCTGACATGGGGCTAGACATATTGTCAATTTCCCAGCTGCCCCAAGTCATGTGACTAGTGCTCTGATAAACTTCAATCACTCTTTACTGCTGTACTGCAAGTTAGAGTGATATCACCCCCTCCCTTTTCCCCCCCAGCAGCCAAACAAAAGAACAATGGGAAAGTAACCAGATAACAGCTCCCTAACACAAGATAACAGCTGCCTGGTAGATCTAAGAACAACACTCAATAGTAAAAACCCATGTCTCACTGAGACACATTCAGTTACATTGAGAAGGAAAAACAGCAGCCTGCCAGAAAGCATTTCTCTCCTAAAGTGCAGGCACAAGTCACATGACCAGGGGCAGCTGGGAAATTGACAAAATGTCTAGCCCCATGTCAGATTTCAAAATTAAATATAAAAAAAATCTGTTTGCTCTTTTGAGAAATGGATTTCAGTGCAGAATTCTGTGGAGTAGTAGTAGTAACTGAAAACATGTTTTCCGTTGACAGGATCCCTTTAAGGGATCATGTTCAAAATGTCCTAGTGAATGGCATTATTAGCGGCAATCAGCATGGCTTTATGAAGGAAAGGTCATGTAAGACAAATTTAATTGCTTTTTATGATGAGGTAAGTAAGATGCAGGACAGTGGGGGGCAGTAGATGTCAACTATTTGGATTTTGCCAAAGCATTTGATACCGTGCTCAACAAACTACTGCTTTCTAAACTAAGGTCTGTTGGGCTTAATGAAGTCGTTTCCAAATGGAAAGGAAACTGGCTACAGGATAGGGTACAGAGGGTGGTTGTTAATGGTACATTCTCTACTTGGAGTAAGGTTCTTAGTGGGGTCCATCAGGGCTTGGTATTGGGTCCACTTTTATTTAACTTGTTCATTAATGACTTAGGGGAGGGTATTGTAAGTAATTTATCAATGTTTGTACAAAACTATCCAGCCCAATTAATTCCATCCAGGATGTGGCACTTGCAACAGGATCTTGACAAACTGGCAATCTGGCCAGCTAAGTGGCAAATGAGATTCAATGTTGATAAATGTAAAGTCATGCACCTTGGATGTAAAAATATCCACTTAACAAAGAATTCTCCCCTCTATACTCACCTCTAATCAGATGGGTTTTCTCCAGAACACACACCCTGTACAAGCGATCAGGAAAGCTATAGCCACAATCTATCAATGTAACCTGGAAAAAAGAAAAACGTAAGAGTGATGCCTCAAGATAATCAACTTAGATGCAGATAAAGTATTTGATAGGATCTCGCACACACATATACAATGACCTCTGAAATTCCAACACTTTGGGATACACATGCTTAATCTTTTCAAAGCCTTATGTGACTCACCTCAAACCTTCCTGACAGTTAATGGTTATAACTCAGAAAAATTTAGAATTCAACAAGGAACCAGGCAGGGTTGCCCCCTCTCCCCTCTATTATTTAACATAGCGTTAGACCCTTTAATACAACATCTCATTCTTAATAAAACCAAGGAATCCCTCTGGGATTCGCAGATGATATCTTATTATTTATTCAACATCCCCAAACAGAATTGCCCGCAATTTTAGATACCATCCAACTCTTTAGTACATTCGCAGGCTTCCGAATTAATCTGACTAAATCAGAAGTCGAAGGAACAAATAACAGGAATAACTTTCCATTTACATTAGCAAGATCACATATAACATATTTGGGTATTAAACTACCAAAAAAACATACAGAATTATACTCTCTGAACATTCACCATACTATAGATAATGCACAACAAGAACTCAAAAAATAGGAGACGTTGAACTTAACATTTCTAGGTAGAATTAATTTAATAAAAATGATTGTTTTCCCCAAAATACTATATCAATTGCAGATGTTACCATACAGCATAAAACCCTCAGATTATAAAAGATTACTCAAAACACTTCGCACCTTTATATGGAAACAAAACAGACCTAGGATAAGCCTGTTTAAGTTGCAACAAACTAAAGGGATGGGTGGGGTAAATTTCCCAAACATACGTGAATACAATGAGGCATCACTCTTACGTTTTCGCAGGTGATTGGATCTACAATAGAAATGTATATACCTCAACAGAACTTGATCAAGTACTGACAGGAGGCCTGTCTCTTAATTTCTTACTCCACTCTCAGTTAAAAGACATTCCTTAAGATATGCATGAACATCCCCTATTCACAGACACATACAAAACTTGGAATACAGAAAGGCACAGATTTAAACTCACATCAGGCAAATCCATCTATCTCACATGGATGGGTAACCCAACATTTCCAATAGGGAAAAATAATAGAACATTACTGAACTGGCAAAATCAAAACTTGAGATTGATCAAAGATGTTGCTACTGAAAAATTCACCATAATTATCAAAGGAAACTTAGCTCAGAAATTCCCATTTCTATCTGAGGACTACCTACTCTCTATTCAAATTCTACATTTTGCTATAAAAGCTCTACAACATCTTTCTCAGATCCATAAAAATAACCCAATAAATACATTATGGCCCAGAGGCACTACAGTTAAGACTACGGGGTATATTTATCAAAGAGTGAAGTTAATAGTGAAGTTCCGCCATTAGAGTGAAATTCCGCCACACTCCATTCATTTCTATGGGATTTTTATAGGCGTATTTATCAAAGGGTGACCTTTCACTTTCACCCATTGATAAATACGCCTTTCAAAATCCCATAGAAATGAATTGAGAGCTGCGGAATTTCACTCTAGTGGCAGAACTTCACTCTTTGATGAATTTACCCCTATATCTCAAATCTATCGTACAATTAGGACCACATTATTAATTGAAACTCCAAATAATTTTATAAGCAAATGGACCTCAGTAATTCCACAGACAGAAGCTGCTAAGATACTCCAATTTTACACAAAGACTGTGCAAACACTTTCTACTAGTAAAGATCAGGAAATGTCTCTACAGATACTACATCAATCGTATCTGACACCACTTTGGAGACATCATATAGGTACTACAAATACAGACAAATGCCTGAGATGCCAACAACCTAGAGCTGACCTCGTACACTGTCTATGGCTTTGGCCTAGTATCCAAAAATTATGGGGAGAAGTTCAGGGATATTGGAAATCTCTAGCACAATAAACTGCACCTTTTACATTAACATGGGCCATTTTTGGTATACCCCCAATTAAAACTTACACGTTCGGAGAGACTCTTAGCAGAAAGATTAACTGCTGCAACCAGGAAAACTATTTTACATCACTGGCTGTTGTTTTAATTAATCCAATATTCAAGCTATCTACATTAACTCACAATTTGAAAGGTTTTCAGATAAATCGCTAAGCTTGTATTGACAATTGAATCTTTTCTCTTTGTATAATTTATGTACTGTACCTCCAAATTTCCATTTTGTTACTTTGTTATTTATTTGATTTGGAAAATAAATAAAAATATATGTTGAAAAATTTTTTTTCACTTATACCCTTAATGGGACTGCACTAGGCAAATACATAATGGAGACGGAGCTTGGCGTCTTTTTATATAATAAACTTGGCTGTAGCAAACAATGAATGCAGGTCAGCAGCATCAAGGGCAAAAAAGGTCATGAGCTTTATTAAAGGAAATCTATACCCCCCAAACAATGTAGGTCTCTATAAAAAGATATTGCATAAAACAGCTCATATGTAAAATCCTGCTTCATGTAAATAAACCATTTTCATAATAATATACTTTTCTAGTAGTATGTGCCATTGGGTAATCATAAATAGAAAATTGCCATTTTAAAAAATAAGGGCCTCCCCCTGGGATCGTAGGATTCACTGTACTCACAAACATACCAACAAACCATACATGTTAGGTCACATGAGCCAATTAACAGACAGAGTTGTGTCTTTTGCTTCCACACTTCTTCCTGTTACAGTTAGAGTTGAAGTATTTCTGGTCAGGTGATCTCTGAGACAGCACAGAGAACATCACGAAATGGTGGCTCAAGGCAAGAGATGTAAAAGGGCAATATTTACTTAAATATATATTCCAGTTTGGTAAGATTCTTTAATATGCCACTTAATATGATATGAACTATCTGTTGCTTAAGTGTTCATTTTGGGGGTATAGTTTTCATTTAAAAGGGGCATAGATTCACTAGAGGAGGGGGTCATTCTTCCACTTTATAAAGCACTGGTAAGGCCCCATCTAGAATAGGACATTATTGTATTAGAGAGGGTACAGAGAAGGGGAACTAAGCTGGTAAAAGGTATGGAAAATCTTAGCTATGAGGAAAGACTGGCCAAGTTGGGGATGTTCACACTGTAGAAGAGGCGCTAAAATCGATACTGACACTATCCTTTAAAAATCATAGGAACGTGTCAGTATCAGGGGCTGCACCCGCAATAGTTCCCCTCAAAGCCATAGCCAGCCCCGCGAACCTGCGTTGACCCAACCCTTTGACACTGCTAAAAGATCTACTGTGCTGTTTCAGTGACACTGATCTGGGGGAGGCACAGTCCTTCCATAGGCTAATTACAAATGAAAACAGAACTTCAGCCTATGGAAGGATCCCTCCGCCCCCAGCACAGCATCACGGAAGCAAGGCAGAAGATCCATTAGTAGTATCAGAGGGTCGTCTGCTTTGAGGCGAACTATTCCTGGTGCAGCAACTACTTGATACTGATACATTCCTATGATTTTTATAGGAACTTGTCAGTATCACTTTAAGGGGTGATATGATACTATGTACTGTATAAATATATAAGGGGATCATATAATAGTCTCTGTAATGCTTTATTTACAAGTAGGTCTTTACAGCTGACAGAATAAAGAGGTTCCGCTAAATATTCAGAAGGGTTTTTTTTACAGTGAGAGCTGTGAAGATGTGGAATTCTCTCCCTGAATCAGCTGTACAGGCTGATAGATTAGATAGCTTTAAGAAGGGGTTGGATGGCTTTTTAGCAAGTGAACGAATACAGGGTTATGGAAGATAGCTCATAGTACAAGTTGATCCAGGGACTAGTCCATTTTTTTTCCCCTCTGAGGCAAATTAAAAGGCTTCAATCAAAAGGGTTTTTTCACCTTCCTCTGGATCAACTGGCAGTTAGGCAGGTTAAATTAAGACTTAAAAGGTTGAACTTGATGGACGTGTGTTTTTTTTCCAGCCTAACTTAATATACTATATTATACCATGCTACTGTGTCAAAGATTTGTTGTCTGATCCTGCTACATGTTTATTATTCAATAAAATTATAAATAAAATGACCTTTTTCAGTTAATCTTTAGAAGTTTAAAGGTAAATGTACCTACTTGGCTTGAAATAGACCCTGCACAATGTTACACATGTCAAAGTCAGCCTTAGTTGATAGTGCAGGTATGGGACATGATATCCAGAATGCTTGGGACCTGGGATAATGGATCTTTCTGTAATTTGGATCTTCATACCTTAAGTCTTCTAGAAAATCATGTAAAAATTAAATAGCCAGACTAATGGCTTCCACTGATCACTTTTGGCCAGGTAAGGTACAGGGGAAACAGGACATACCTACTTGCAAATTCAGGGATAGCGATATAAGTGAACCAGTACCATAGCTGTCTGCTCATTTAGAGTAGCGTTTATGGAAACAACATAAAAACACCAGATCATAGGCCGGATGTTATGTTACCCCCAATGGGCTTCCTCTGGACCCTGTAGTTGGTGTCTTGGAGCAACTTAAAGAAATGTGAATCCCAGTATTCATCCATTGGCAGCTCTAAACAAACCTTGACAGACTTAGAATTTCAAGGATTTTTAATAAGGACCAATAAACTTAGGTCATAACTCATAACTGGGCAGTGGGAACCTGGAATTGGATATTTTTAGTAGACTGCTGAACCCTGGTACCTAGGAGCAGTCCTATGATGTATGTCAATGGCTCTGTTAGAGAAGGTCATTAGACAGGATAGGAATTACCTAGAATTACCCTAGTTTCTATCCCTTTACTGGACCTGTCAGTTATTTGCCTAATACAAATGGTTCCTGTACTGTTAGAGAAGATCCTTAGACAGGATAGGAATTAGCTTGTTCTTAAATGAACTGACTAGTTTCTATCCATTTACTGGACCTGTCAGGTATTTGCCTAATACAGATGATTTCTGTACTGTTAGAGAAGTTCCTTAGACAGGATAGGAATTAGCTTGTTCTTATATGAACTGACTAGTTTCTATCCCTTTACTGGACCTGTCAGGTAATTGGCTAATATAGATGGCCCTTGTACTGTTAGAGAAGGTCCTTAGAGAGGATAGGAATTAGTTTGTTCTTATATGAACTGACTAGTTTCTATCCCTTTACTGGACCTGTCAGGTATTTGCCTAATACAGATGGTTTCTGTAATGTAAGAGAAGGTCCTTAGACAGGATAGGAATTATCTTGTTCTTATATGAACTGACTAGTTTCTATCCCTTTACTAGACCTGTCAGGTAATTTCCCATTACAGATGGTTCTTGTACTGTTAGAGAAGGTCCTTAGATAGGATAGGAATTAGCTTGTTCTTATATGAGCTGATTAGTTTCCATCCCTTTACCAGACCTGTCGTGTATTTGCCTAATACAGATGGTTCCTGTACTGTTAGAGAAGGTCCTTAGATAGGATAGGAATTAGCTTGTTCTTATATGAACTGACTAGTTTCTATCCCTTTACTGGGCCTGTCAGGTAATTGCCTAATACAGATGGTCCTTGTACTGTTAGAGAAGGTCCTTAGACAGGATAGGAATTAGCTTGTACTGTTAGAGAAGGTCCTTAGATAGGATAGGAATAAGCTTGTTCTTATATGAACTGACTAGTTTCTATCCCTTTACTGGACCTGTCAGGTATTTACCCAATACAGATGGTTCCTGTACTGTTAGAGAAGGTCCTTAGACAGGATAGGAATTAACTTTTTCTTATATGAACTGTCCAGTGGCATAACTACCGGGGGAGCAAAGGGTGCAATTGTAACAGGGTCCGCTCCCCCTCGGGGCCCGCTGGAGATCGCGCTGCAGTGCGGTAATCCCGCCAAAAGTCACGTTGGTAAGTAATCTGCGCATCTAGAGGGGTGGGGGAGGGGCCCGGGTGCACATCCTGCGCCCTAGCCCGGAAGACTCTAGTTACGTTACTGCTAGTTTCTATCTCTTTACTGGACCTGTCAGGTTTTTGCCTAATACAGATAGTCCCTGTACTATTAGAGAAGGTCCTTAGACAGGATGGGAATTAGCTTGTTCACATATGAGCTGACTAGTTTCTATCCCTTTACTGGACCTAGTGTCAGGTAATTGCCTAATACAGATGGTCCTTGTACTGTTAGAGAAAGTCCTGAGATAGGATAGGAATTAGTTTGTTCATATATGAACTGACTATTTTCTATCCCTTTACTGGACCTGTCTGGTATTTGCCTAATGTCAATCAGAATAGATAGAACCAGCGCACACCCTTATTCAGCTCAGCCTGGAGCACAGTCTTAGAGGCTCAGGCAACCTCACATCTACTATAGAACAAGAGAAGATCGGCACACAGGCATTCAAATTGCAGGGTATACCTTCTCGTGCATTCGTGTGACGATCTTCTCTTGTTCTATAGGTATTTCCCTAATACAGATGGTCCCTTTACTATTAGAGAAGGTCCATAGACAGGATAGGAATTAGCTTGTATGAACTGACTAGTTTCTATCCCTTTACTGGATCTCATATGAAATATTATTATTAACATGTATTTATATAGCACCAACATATTGCGTAGCATTGATCTCATATGAAATAGCAGTAAAACAGTCTAACACAGATAATGGATTTCACACATCTTATATATGAATAACTAAGTACTATCTCTAAAAATGGCAGAAATATGTCCTTTAATGAGTTGCAAATAGTTTTCTATCTATTTAACATACCATAAGGTTAATATATTGTGAGGGCCTTTATAAGGATGAGAAATAGCCAGCTCTTTTAGAACAGACTAGAATCTATCCTTATTTGGGACCTACCTTTGAAGGTCCTTGTACTGGATGGCGTTTAGCTTTGTCATTATAGACTGGACTAATTCCTATACTTTGCTGGTACCTCACCACTAGAGGCATTAGGTCCTTTCTAGGGATAGAAACTGGCTCACTGCCATATGAATCAGCTATTTCCTATCCACTAGAGGGACGGTCCTTTCCAGGGATAGGAACTAGTCGCTACCTTATAAATTCCTGGCTAATCGATTTACTTTGGAACTAGAGGGTCGATAAATATTGAGGTTACAAACTGAGGTTCTTACTTCCATGGGCAGCCTTGAGATGTCAGGAAAGACATCGATCCTGGTTTGGACAACTTTTGTTGTTTCTGATGATGTTTGGTTTAATTTTAAGTTAAAGGGTTGTTCACATTTATTTTAGCATGTAGCATGATGTAGAGAGGGATATTCTGAGGCAATTTGCAAGTGGTTTTCAGTTATTTAGATTTTTTATTCACCAGATCTCCAGTTTGCAATTTCAGCAGTCTGGTTGCTAGGGCCCAAATTACCCTAGCAACCTAAGAGAGACTGGAATATTAATAGGAGAAGCCTGAATAGAAAGATGAGTTCTAATAAGTAGCAATACATTTGTAGCCAAACAGAGCTTTTGTTTTTTAGATGGAATCAAATAATTAAAAAAAACTATAGCGCTCAGACTAACCCACATTCTGGAGTTGACCATCTGCTGAAAATGATAAAAAGCCAATATTTGTATACAAAGAGACATTCGCCAGCGCTCAGTTGCAAAATTACAAAAAATTAGGTTTTAGTACCACACTTTGGCCAAAATATGTAAGCTTACGTGTCACATCAAGGCCCCTTATTTTACATGAGTCCTACGCTCTTTGTGAGCATTACAAAGCTTGTAGTGCATTTAAAATCAAGTTCCCCAGCAACCAGTGTGACTGAGTAGTAAGATTATTGTGCAGTTACTCTTAGCTCAGGAGCTCTAGTGGGAAAGCTGGGAGCTTTTAAGCCCCAGCCAACAAACATACACCTGTGAATAATTTCCTTCCTACACTATTAGCATTTTAACTTTGTAGTGCATTTAAAATCAAGTCCCCCAGTAAACATGTGACTGAGTAATAAGACCATGGTGTACTTACCCTTAACTCAGGGGCTAAAGTGAAATAGCAAAGAGCTTTTTATCCCCAAGCCAATTAACATACATATATAAGTGATTCCCTGTTTTAAAGGCTAAATGGCAGCCAGGCAATATTTAGCTACAATTTGTACATGAAACACAAAAATAAATCATCAGAACTCGCTCTAACTCACGCTGTGGCGTTGACCAGCTGCCGTAGACACCATTGTCCCAGCGCTCGGACTAACCCATATTCCGGAGTTGACCAGCTGCCGAAAACTAGAAAAAGCCAATATTTGTACACAAAGAGAAAGAGAAAATTTGCCAGTACTCAGTTTGCCTTTAAATACGTAAGCTCATGTGCCACGCCAAGGCCCCTCATTGTACGTGAGTCCTACACTATTTGTGAGCATTCTAAGCCTAAAGTCCCCCAGCAACCAGTGTGACTGAGTAGTAAGATACTACATACACCTGTGAATAATTTCCTTCCTACACTATTAGCATTTTAACATTGTAGTGCATTTAAAATCAAGTCCCCCAGTAAACATGTGAATAATAAGATGTCACGTACAATGAGGGTCTTGACATGGCATGTGAGCTTACATATTTTGGCCAAAGTATGGTACTAACATCTCATTTTTTTAAAGGCAAACCGAGCACTGGAAAATTTTCTCTTTCTACATGTGCAGTACAGTAGGACTGGAATTGCTATACTCTGCATTCCCAGCCCAAGTCCATTAAAGGAGATTTAAAAACAATGTCGGACTGAACCATCGGGATGGTGGGCCCAGGTGTCAGTGGGCCCTTATTTGGCCTATTTCATAGCCATTCCCTATTTCTTTGAGAACAAAGAAGCTAAATAAATGAAATAATAGATTATAGTATGTAAAAGATAATAGAGGCTGAGTGGTCCAAGGTCTTCAGGTAGGCCCATGGTATCCCATTCCGACACTGTTTAAAAAGATGGAGGCTGTGCACTCCCCAATAAAGAAGTACCGGGCTGGTACAATCTTTATAGAAGGGTTAGAGATTTGGCTTTATGCTTTTACTGTGGCCACTCCAAAACCATACACTGCTCAGCAGAGTCTTGAAAAGCATACTGTGTTAAAAATAGCAAGGAAGAATTTAAGAGTTTTGTAAGTCACTGGCACTGCTACCTTCTTGCAAACAATGTAGAGTCTATGTTGTAGGAAAGTATAGCTGATAAGTGCTGTTAATGACACTGTTGTCAGGGGGGTTATGGGTGCTTCTGGATGCATAGCAAAGTGCCCATGTGCCATCAACTCCAAGTAAACAATAATCTGTATTGTAATTATACTTTATATTTATGTGAATTGTATTTCTTATAATGTACTTATAGTTACTTATTGCAATGAACCCTTGTTTGTTACTACTAATTTATTGTTTTGCTTTATAGTGATTGTTCTCCAGGAGCGCTATACAAATATATATAAAAATATACATACAATAAGCAGGCAGTAAACAGCTTCCTAAGCAGCATTAAAGAAATTGTTCAGTGTAAAAATAAAAACTGGGTAAATAGATAGGCTGTGCAAAATAAAAAATGTATCTAATATAGTTAGTTAGCCAAAAATGTAATGTATAAAGGCGGGAGGGATTTTATGTATAACATGTCAGTCAGAAAACTACTTCCTGCTTTTCAGCTCTCTTGGTTTACACTCACTGGTTACCCTGGTTACCAGGCAGTAACCAATCAGAGACTTGAGGGGGGGCACATGGGTCATATCTGTTGCTTTTGAATCTGAGCTGAATGCTGAGGGTCAATTGCAAACTCACTGAACAGAAATGTTCCATGTGGCCCCCCTTCAAGTCGCTGACTAGCTCAGAGTTATAGAGCTGAAAAGCAGGAAGTTGGATTCTGGCTGTTTTATTAGAGATCTGTTCACTCCAGCCTTTATACATTACATTTTTGCCAAACTAACTATATTAGAAATATTTTTTATTTTGCACAGCCTATCTATTTACACAGTTTTTATTTTCACACTGAACTATTCCTTTAAAGAACACTGCTCATTTGACTATCATTTGCTCTTATATATGAGAATGTGATCATTATACACCCTTATCTGTAGTCATTGTTTGCATCTCACAGCCATAATGTACATTGGCAGGTACAGTCATCTCTTGGAATGCACCTCCAAGTGAAAGCCTAGTGTAAAATGTGATTCCGGAAGTGAATGGCCTGAAATCAGAAACACAAACAGATATTCATAGCATTCCTGTAATATGAAAATACTCAGCCTAAGTGAAAATGATAAGGAGATGGCAGGGGTACTGTACCAATGATGCAAGTTCAGAAACTTGCCTCAGGCGGCAGCGTCCCACTGGTTACCAGGGCTGGTAAAAATGCCAAAATTTCCAGGTCCTGGGCCCAGGCCCCCCTGCAGACAGCAAAGAAAATACAGTGAGGGGAGGCGGGGCAACAGCAGCCAGCCATCTCAGGCAGCAGGGTCAGGATCACCCCTGGGAGATGGCTTATGAGCTGCAAACAAACAGACCAATAGGCTGACAGGAATGCAAAACTATAGTGGTTGGGGTTGCTAAGACAGAAAAAGCTAGTAGGTTTGTAAATATGCTGAATGACAACTTTTTATTCCAGCTCGTTTAAGAACCTACTAGGAATAACTCTCTTTTGGACCTTGTAATAACTAACAATACTGAACTCATCTCTAACATTTGCGTGGATGAGCATTTAGGGAATATTGATCATAACATGGTCTCCTTTGAGATTCTGTTGCAGAAGCAATTCTATAAGGGAGTAACTCAAACACTAAATTTCAGACGTGCAAACTTCGACAGTATAAGGGCATATCTGCAACATATTAAGTGGGAAATGCTTTTCACAGGGTTAAAGACAGAACAAAAATGGGAAGTCTTTAAAATGCTCTTTAATAATTATACTTGTCAGTATATTCCACTTGTAAGCAAGGAACTTCGATGCAAAGCAAAACCTTTTTGGTTCAATAGAAGCGTTGGTGTTGAGGTGGGTAAGAAAAGACGTGCTTTTAAGTCTTTCAAGTTAGCTGGTACAGCTGAAACATTTATAGGGTACAAGGAGGCCAATAAATCATGCAAAGAAGCTATAAGGCAAGCTAAAATTGATATAGAAAAGGATATTGCAGCAAGCAGTAAAAAAAATCCAAAATTATTTTTTAAATATGTTAATAGTAAAAAAATGAAGCAGGAAGGGGTGGGACCCTTACTATCAGAGGGGGGTCAGCTGGTTGATGAAAACAAAATAAAAGCGCAGATTCTGAACTCATATTTTTCATCTGTCTACACTAATGAGGAACCAGTAAGTGAAGGTTTCCTTCTTAACTGTCCCAATTCTAGTAATACAACTAATGATGCATGGTTCACACATGAAGAAATTCAAAAGAGACTAGAACATGTTAAGATTAACAAAGGTCCAGGGCCAGATGGTATTCATCCCAGGGTAATTAGCGATCTTAGCTCTGGGATTGCCAAACCTCTTTACTTAATTTCTCAGTATTCATTGAGATCTGGCATAGTGCAGAGAGACTGGCGAATTGCTAATGTGGTGCCTCTATTCAAAAAAGGTTCCCGTTCTCAGCCTCAAAACTATAGGCCGGTTAGTCTGACGTCAGTGGTAGGAAAGCTTTTCGAAGGGTTAATAAAGGATAAGATACTGGACTTCATGGCAAATCATACTATGAGTTTGTGCCAGCATGGTTTTATGCGTAATAGATCTTACCAGACTAACTTAATTTCTTTTTATGAGAATGTGAGTAGAGACCTCGATTCTGGGATGGCAGTGGATGTGATTTACTTAGGCTTTGCTAAAGCATTTGATACAGTGCCACACAAAAGGTTACTGGTTAAATTAAGGAATGTTGGCCTGGAACATAGTATTTGTACCTGGATAGAGAACTGGCTAAAAGATAGACTACAAAGAGTGGTGGTAAATGGAACATTTTCTAATTGGACCAGTGTTGTTAGTGGAGTACCGCAGGGCTCTGTACTAGGTCCCTTGCTTTTCAACTTGTTTATTAATGACCTGGAGGTGGGCATTGAAAGTACTGTTTGTATTTTTGCAGATGATACTAAATTGTGCAGAACTATAGGTTCCATGCAGGATGCTGCCACTTTGCAGAGTGATTTGTCAAAACTGGAAAACTGGGCAGCAAACTGGAAAATGAGGTTTTTGATAAATGCAAGGTTATGCACTTTGGCAAAAATAATATAAATGCAAGTTATACACTAAATGGCAGTGTGTTGGGATTTTCCTTAAATGAAAAGGATCTAGGGGTCTTTGTAGATAACAGGTTGTCTAATTCTGGGCAGTGTCATTCTGTGGCTACTAAAGCAAATAAAGTTCTGTCTTGCATAAAAAAGGGCATTAATTCAAGGGATGAAAACATAATTATGCCTCTTTATAGGTCCCTGGTAAGGCCTCATCTGGAGTATGCAGTGCAGTTTTGGACTCCAGTCCTTAAGAGGGATATAAATGAGCTGGAGAGAGTGCAGAGACGTGCAACTAAATTGGTTAGAGGGACGGAAGACTTAAATTATGAGGGTAGACTATCAAGGTTGGGGTTGTTTTCTCTGGAAAAAAGGCGCTTGCGAGGGGACATGATTACACTTTACAAGTACATTAGAGGACATTATAGACAAATAGCAGGGGACCTTTTTACCCATAAAGTGGATCACCGTACCAGAGGCCACCCCTTTAGACTAGAAGAAAATAACTTTTATTTGAAGCAACGTAGGGGGTTCTTCACAGTCAGGACAGTGAGGTTGTGGAATGCACTGCCGGGTGATGTTGTGATTGCTGATTCAGTTAATGCCTTTAAGAATGGCTTGGATGATTTTTTGGAAAGACATAATATCAAAGGCTAATGTGATACTAAGCTCTATAGTTAGTATTGGTATGGGTATATAGAATTTAATTAAAAGTAAGGAGGGGTGTGTGTATGGATGCTGGGTTTTCATTTGGAGGGGTTAAACTTGATGGACTTTGTCTTTTTTCAACCCAATTTAACTATATAACTATGTACTATGTAACTATGTAACTTAAAGGACCAGTAACATCAAAACATTTTTTTTAGAAATGCATTACTATAAAACAAAAAAAACAAGACAAATTAAACTTTAAATTAAAATGCCTTTATTAAGAAATAACTTACAGAAACTACACTTCTGCTCCTCTTCAGAAAAGGCGACAAGGCGACCATCCATACTGCAGTGCTCGATTTCTCCTCCCTGGCTATTCACTGACAGCATGTGGCTGGGAAGCCCACAGCTGTGGACTTCTCTCCCATCCCCTCTATATTTTATCCCTGCCAAATCCCTAGCCCAATACCCACAATAAAGATACACACAATGACTTTGTGGTTAATCTGTGTAATCCACAGCTTTATTAATAATTAGATAAACTGAGCTTTTTATTGCAAGGAAGGCAAAAAAACTCTGACAAGTGAATTGCCTTCACTAGAGGGAAAAATTCCTTCCTGACCCCTTAAAGGCGATCGGATTTGCTTCCACGATCAATGCGCCACATTGAATCAAGGGAAGCGGAGGGGGGGAATATCGTAAAGTAAGGGACTGCGGTGAAAGGATGAGAAAGAGAACGGAATATGGCAGCATAAACATGGGCACATTTAAGACACACGATGAATGCTGCTTTCCTTTCCATTCCATTGGACCCCGGGCAGCCAGCAGACCCCGGCATTTGCAGTCTGAGGGATGGAATGAAAAGGAATGCAGGGTCTACCAAGTGGCTTAAAGGCGTTCATGTGTATAACACCATATTTTGGATAAAGGGGAGGAACCACTGGTGGAACTACACTGGTGAAAGTGCAGTGGATGAAAGGGGGCATCACTTGTGGAATTGAGGTGCCCCATACTGCTGTTTCCTGAGGATATGGTGCCTAGACTGAGGTGCATCGGTATTTGGTACAGAGGAAACTGCTGGTGGTGCTGGTATCATGTGCCGTTTGCGAGTTGTTCGGAGGACCATCTGTGAAACCAAACAAGATAACTCAGACAATGTATTTTTTTACCTTAGCAAGTGATATCCCTGTAAAATCCTTATGAGGGTATTCTGTTATCCAGAATGCTTGGGACCTGGGGTTTTCTGGATAATGGATCTTTCTGTAATTTGGATCTTCATACCTCAAGTCTACTAGAAAATCATGTAAACATTAAATATACCCAATAGGATGGTTTTGCTTCCAATAACTATATCTTAGTTTGAATCAAGTACATGAAACTGTTTTATTATTACAGAGAAAAAGGAAACAATTTTTAAAAAATTGGATTAGTGGAATAAAATGAAGTCTATGGGAGATGGACTTTCTGTAATTCTGAGCTTCTTGGATAATGGGTTTCCAGAAAACGGATCCCACACCTGTAATATTTAGGAGCACATTAAACACGAATCAGGTGATTAAGCAAAATTAAATGATTGACCAAGTGTGCGAAAGAAAAGGATGGATTATATACTGCACCTGAATATCTCTCATTGTTCTTAATCAGTATGGCCTTGTTGATCTTCTCTAGGTCTTTGTAGAGGTGTTTCAGGTGGGCCTTGATATATCTGTAGTCCAGCCAGAACTCGTTCTTGAGGTGTAATTTCTACCATTTTGTAATTTTCACACAGTCCTTGGCCATACACAGATGGTAGAGTGCAAACCCGATGTCATTGGTGATCTTGTCCCTGATGCACTCGAGGGCCCGGGAGTGGATCCTCAAAATCCCTGATCTCAAAGATGTCCAGATCAGGTGAGATCCACCGTGAGTGCTAGAAAAATGTAAGAAGCAAGAAAACATTGAGGTCAGGGCACACACTATGCTAAACCCTGTCAAATTTCTGTTTCATTGTATTTACACAGAAGATATGCATGTTTAGCATTGGGTTAGCCCCTCCTTTAACCCCTTGGATACCTTTCTCAGCAGTCAGAAAATAAAATGAGGAAATTAGCTGTGAGCACCTTTACCTTTTCATAGTGCCACTGGTAGTAAAGCCTGCTACTTGCACTCATGCCCATCTTTGATGTTCCTGCAATATAAAATAGAGATTTGGGATAGAGATTAAAGAGATATTGGGAACACAATAAAGAGGTAAAAACAGCAGCATATTTACACCTTATTTAATAAGAACCCTTTTCATTCAGAAACTATGGTTTTAATATGGTTCCAATTAGAAACAAATGCTTACTTATGTATATAGAATGCCCCTCCCCACCAGCTCCCCATGTCCTCATTTTAAGACAATACCATCCCATTTTATTTGGTCCACAAATCAGCCCATTATTTCTGTGAGGGCCCTACTTTCCTCTGGATCAGCAATTACACAAAAAGTTAGACCTTGATGGATGTGTGTCTTTTTTCAGCCTTGTCTACTGTGTAATACATATTACAGATGCAAACAGGGGCCTCTGCACTAGCGACTTGAACCCCCACGACACCCGTCCAGCACTGAAGGTGAGTGCCGCGGGGAGGCGGCAAAAACAATGGCGGCAAATTGGGCAGGATCGCCCCTGATTGCCACAGCCTATTGCCACTTGTCCATAGAGACTGGGACTAGAGCTGCACCCAACAAATATGCTTTAGTAGGGTGCAGCAGACCCAGCAAGGGCCTAAACATTCCCCCTATGCTGTGCACCCTAACCCCTCACCACCCCCCAGCTCCATCACCGGATTTCCAATGAAAATCTGTGGTAGAGACTGGGGAATCTTATTTTTTTCATTTAAAAAATAAATTTATAGGCACCCAAGGGCCGCCCCCCAAAACCTGCCACCTTAGGCACAGGCCCTCGGGGGCCTTAATATAAATAAGCCCCTGTCTTCTCCAAGAGATAACACGGCTCCTACATCAGAAGCATTTTCTGGAAACCGCAGATATTTCGGATGTACAATACTGTAGCAGGTGCTGAGGAAGGCATCCACCTTCTAATTAAATCTGACAAGGACAGTGTTTGCATGCAGTGCTTCCTTTAATGAGGACTGAGAGAAAAACAAATTGTTTGTTGCATAATATTTCCACACACACACTCTCTCACACACACTCCCTCTCTCTCTCACACACTCCCTCTCTCACATACACACACTCTCTCACACACACACTCCCTCTCACACACACACCCTTTCTCTCTCTCTCACACACACTCACTCTCTCACAAACACACTCTCTAACACACTCCCTCACACACACACTCTATCACACACACACTCTATCACGCACTCCCTCTCTCACACACACACTCCCTCACACACTCCCTCTCTCATGCACACACTCACTCCCTCACACACTCTCTCACACATACACTCCCTCACACACACACACTCCCTCACACACACACACTCTCTCTCTTACACACACACTCTCTCTTACACACACTCCCTCTCTCACACACACACACTGACTCTCTCACACACACTCACATTCTCACACACTCTCTCACACACACACACACACACACGCACTCTCTCACATACACACTCACTCCCTCACACACTCTCTCACACATACACTCCCTCACACATACACACACACACACACTCTCTCTTACACATACACTCTCTCTCACACACACACTAACATTCTCACACACTCTCTCACACACACACACTCTCTCACACACTCCCTCTCTCACGCACACACTCACTCCCTCATACACTCTCACACACACACACACACACACACACACACACACACACACAAACACACTCCCTCTCACACACACACACACACACACTCTCTCTTACACACACACACTCTCTTACACACACACTCACACACACACTCCCCCTCTCACACACACACTCTCACGCACACACTCTCACACATACACTCTCACACATACACTCCCACACACACACACACACACTCTTACACACACACTCTCTTACACACACACACTCACACACACACACACACACACACTCTCACACACATACACTCTCTCTCACACACACACTCCCTCTCTCACACACACACTCACTCTCTCTCACACACACACTAACATTCTCACACACTCTCACACACACACACTCTCTCACGCACTCCCTCTCTCATGCACACACTCACTCCCTCATACACTCTCACACACACACTCCCTCACACAAACACTCTCTCACACACTCCCTCTCTCACGCACACACTCTCACGCACACACTCTCACACATACACTCTCACACACACACTCCCACACACACACACACACACACACTCTCTCTTACACACACACACACACTCTCTTACACACACACTCACACACACACTCCCCCTCTCACACACACACACTCTCTCACACACACATCAAATGCACTATTCCTTTGATTCATACAATTCGAATTCAGGTAAAAATGGATCAATTCGACAAAAAAAAAAATTAATTTTGGTTGGTCTTTTTGAATTCGAATTTCGAAGTTTTTTCAATTCCAAATTCGACCCTTGATAAATATGCTCCTTAGTGTTTTATCTTCCAGTAGGAAAAAATGGAAATAATAAGATTTTACCAGCTATGAGATAGAGGTCACCATTAATAAATTCCAAACTTTCTTCAGGAACTTATACAATACAATATCTAGGGCAATACTGCCTGTCTTCTCTGTTACCAATTATTTCCTGTCATTAACAGCTATTTTTGCTGCCCCTGTTCTAGACCATTTATTGAAACCTCTTTTCAATAAAGTTGTTAGATGTTTCTTTTAAATGCATAGTTTATTTTCTATAATTGCATTTTAGGAATAATTTGAATATTTTTTCATTACTATTATTAACACAAATATTTTTATTCTCTTTTATTATTTTGGAAAAGGATTACTTTATGCCTTCATTTATATTAACCATATGTTTTACACTTTGCATTTCAATTGTCCAAGTATATGGAAAAATACATTTAGTTACAGCACTGTGTTATATAAAAGTTAAGAAGATACATTATGGTATTAAAAAATAATAAAAAAGAGAAGAAAGGTTTTGCAAACTCTTTTGCTGTTATGATATTATAGGAGGATACATATCTTCAAGACCAACATGAGGAAATAATGGGGTCTTATGCTATTTGGTTTATAGTGCCAGGGAGGCCCAGGTTATTAGCTCACTTTCCACCCAGGCCCTGCCAACTAAGTAGAATAGTGTGATTAAAACTCATGTTCACTCACAAATTAATTTTTTTTATTTGCATAATGAAATAAAATTAAATTTTTAGCCACTTTTTTTTATATTTATTAAGTATTCATTGTAAAGTGTCTAAAGTTATTTGTAAATGAAAGGGAGAACAAATAAATGAAAAATGAAAGGGGAAACTCTTCCTTGAATAAAAGCTTCTCTTGAATAAAGCTTAAAGCGATACTGACACATTCCTATAAAAATCATAGGAACGTGTCAGTATCAAGTATGTGCTGCACCCGCAATAGTTCCCCTCAAAGCCCCCCTCAAAGCTGCCCCCAGCCCCGCAAACCTTGGTGCAGCCAGGGCCGGAACTAGGGGTAGGCAGAAGAGGCACGTGCCTAGGGCGCAGCAGTGGTGGGGCACTGGCATGTGCCCCTTCCGCGTGTCTACCCTGTGTTCCGGCCCTTCTATAACAGCTCACCAGCGCAGGACTTAATACTTTGCCCTGCTTCTTCCAAGACCCGCTCCTCCTGCGATGCGCTCATCACCACTAACACCCGCCCACCGCACTGGTTGTGCAGTGCTGGTAGCAGCGCAGTGGGGAAATTTATTACAGAGAGGGAGGTGCAGGAGGGAGGGTGGTGAGCGGCGTGTCCTGCCTTGGGCGCATTAAGTGCTTGGCCCGGCACTGGGTGCAGCAGACTGCAGACACTACTAAGAGATCTTGGGGCAAATTCACTAAGCGCCGAAGCGCCGAACGCTAGCGTCAATTCAGGCATTTTCGTTACTTCGCAAATTCACTAACGGACGCTGGCGTAATTTCGCTAGTGTAACTTCGCACCCTTACGCCTGGCGAATTTGCGCAACGAACAAAACTACGCAAATTCACTAACGCGCGCATTGTTCTGAACGCCACCTTTTACGCTAGACTTCCTTCGCCACCTCAGACCAGGCGAAGCGCAATAGAGTAGATAGGGATTGCTTCAAAAAAAGTGAAAATTTTTTCTAAGTCCCAAAAAACGCTGGCATGTTTTCTATATTATGGGTGATAGGCTGAAAAAGATCGAAATTTTTTTTGGGGCTCCCCTCCTTCCCCCCTACATTTCCTAACTCATGGCAACTTAACTATACAGTGGCCACTTGTGTAGGGCAAAATAAAAATTTTATTTGATGTTTTGAAGGTTTTCTAGGCATTTGTAGTGCTGATACGTATTCCTCCATTGAAATTTGAATTTGGCGCCGTATGCAAATTAACCATCGCTAGCGAAACTTCGATTCGCTTGGCGAATTAACGCTAGCGCAACTTCGCAAACTTACGCTGCCCCTGTGCGCAACTTCGGATTTTAGTGAATTTGCGGAGTGCTGGCGAAACTACGCCTGGTGAAGTGTGGCGAATTTGCGCCTGGCGCAACTACGATTCTTAGTGAATTTGCCCCCTTGTGTATTGCTTCAGTGGTGCTGGGCTGGGGTCGGAGTGATCCTTCCATAGGCTGAAGTCCTGTTTTTATTTGTAATTAGCCTATGGAAGGATCGTGCCGCCCCCAGCCCAGCATCACTGAAACAGCACCAAAGATTTTTAACAGTGTTGGTGGGTCGCGTTTCTGCAGGTTTGCGGGGCTGGGGGCGGCTCTGAGAGAGGCTTTGAGGGGAACTATTGCGGGTGTAGCCCATGATTGATACTGACATGTTCCTATGATTTTTACAGGAAAGTGTTGGCATCGCTTTAATAGTATAATGCCTGTTTTGGGTAGAGGGCTTTGTAGATTTGGGACAAAGATTAAGGGGAGTGCAATCCATAGAACACAGGATGAGAATGGGCATTCAAATGGCCATCTAGGGTAAAATACTAATGTTGTATTTGCTTGAACTTTAGATGAAGATAAATTATTTTTTTTAACAAATTTAGCTTTATCTAAAAACCAGCCTTGGTTTAAGAAATGAATCAGTCAGAGGTTATCACAGGTGAGTTAGCTGTGAAATTTTACCCAGACCATCCTGTTTGGAAAATATGAATTATTTATATGGGATTACGAGGGAAGGGTGTTTGCTAAGGTTGTACTTAGATTTAGCTTTATCCCATTTATTTATTCAGGGTGGAGTGATCTCTGTATTAAATGTTTCAGTGTAATAAATCAATTCAGAGGTAGATGTATAGGTTGCTTGTGTCTGCATGATGAAAGCAGTCTAAAGGTGGCCATGCACAGACCAAGTCAGCAGCTTATTGGCCTCTGTATGGGGCCCTCCGACGGGTCTACCTTACCGTTATCTAGCCAAAATCAGTCAGATGTTGATCGAGCAGGTTTAAAAATCCTATCAAGGTGAGGACAGCATAGTAGTAAGACTGCTGCATTAAAGGAATGATAATGTAATGTACTCTTGTCATGCACTGGTAAAACTGGTGTGTTTGCTTTAGATATGCAACTTTAGTTTATATAAACAATCTGCTGTGTAGCCATGTGGCAGCCATTCAAGCATAGGATACACAGTAGATAACAGATAAGTTCTGAAGAATCCCATTGGATACTACAGAGCCTATCTGTTATTGGCTGTGCATCCTGTGCCTTTTCTCCTTTTTCAGTTTTGAGTAGCTGTACCCATTGCTACACAGCAGCTTGTTTATATAAACTATAGTTTCTGAAGCAAATACACCAGTTGTACCAGCACAACAATACATTATAATTCCATTACTTTAAAACACTTTTATATTTTGTTGTTACTGTTTCTTTAAGAACATTTCCATGCACTGAACAAATCTGTCCTTTATCTCCATGTTTGATTCCAGTGTAATATAATGAAGAAAAAATTAGGGATGCACCGAATCCACTATTTTGGATTCGGCAGAATCCCCTTATCCATCTTGGAAGATTCGTCCGAATCCGAATCGTAATGTTATTGTTCCTGTGTGTCATTGCCCCTAGAGACATTTCTTCATTAAACATTCAAATGCAACATAAACAAAACTCTAACAAGTTTCAGCAGTAAACCATTACCACATGGCTATATTGTATATCTCCTCTCCAGTTAGTTGGTATTGGAAAAAATGCACACTTAGATTGTTTTTCTTGTAATACTCAACCTATAGATTGCCACCAAATATAATCCCACTACTAAAAGTTGACCCATAGATTGTACAAGTTATTTATAAATTTTGGGTAGTGTACACATTATCATGGAAGGAAACAAAATGCCACATGATGTGTGTATAGCCAGTGGGATCATGGCTTTTAGTCTACCTGTGTTCCCATAATATTAACATTACTGTTAGTTTACCAGAGGGTATATAATGTCTGGTCAATCATTTGTTCCTTATTCTGTCTCTCTTGAGTACAGGATCCACGTAGCTCGTATACAGTTAGGTCCATAAATATTTGGACAGTCAACTTTTTTTCTAATTTGGTTCTGTACAATGAATTTTAAATTAAACAACTCAGATGCAGTTGACCTACAGAGTTTCATCTTTAATTCAGTGGGTTGAACAAAAAGATTGCATAAAAATGTGAGGAACTAAATCCTTTTTTTAACACAATCACTTAATTTCAGGGGCTCAAAAGCAATTGGACAATTGTCTCACAGGCTGGTGTGAGCAATTCCTTCATTATGTCATCAATTAAACAGATTAAAGCCCTGGAGTTGATTGTAGGGGGAGGGAGGTGCTTGTATGTGGAAGATTTTGCTGTGAACAGACAACGTGTAGTCAAAGGAGTTCTCCATGCAGGTGAAACAAGCCAAAAACAGGAAAAAAAAACATCCAAAAAATTGCTACAATATTAGGAGTGGCAAAATCTAGTTTGGTACATCCTAAGAAAGAAAGAAAGACAGCACTAGTGAACTCAGCAGTACAAAAAGACCTGGGTGTCCATGGAAGACAACAGTGGTGGATTATCACAGAAGAAAAGAGAGAGAACTGACCCATATATCTGCACCTTCCTATCCACAGCACCCAAAACTCATGTGTGTAAATAAATAAAATGTAACTTTTAATATACCATTAAAATTGATGTCCAGTATTCACACTTACAAATTGGTTAACAGCAGGAGGACTGATTGACCTGGGCAAGGTAAGTGGGTTCTTTAGGTCGTAAGCTATTGTGGCTATATGGTAGACAAGTGCTACCAGCCACGCTTAGCCAAGTCAGTCACCTGATCTGAACCCAATTGAGCATGCATTTCACTTGTTGAAGACTAAACTTCGAACAGAAAGGCTCACAAACAACAACTGAAAGCCACTGCAGTAAAGGCCTGGTAGAGCATTAAAAAGGAGGAAACTTAGAATCTGGTGATGTCCATGAGTTCAAGACTTCAGGCTGTCATTGCCAGCAAAGGGTTTTCAAACATGTATTAGAAATGAACATTTTATTTTCAGTTCTTTAATTTGTCCAATTACTTTTGAGCCCCTGAAATAAAGTGATTATGTTAAAAAAAGGCTTTAGTTCCTCACATTTTTATGCAATCTTTTTGTTCAACCCACTGAATTAAAGCTGATAGTCTGCAGTTCAACTGCATCTGAGTTGTTTCATTTCAAATTCATTGTGGTAATGTACAGAACCAAAATTAGAAAAATGTTGTCTCTGTCCAAATATTTATATAAATAATAAACGTTGTCAATCTTTCTTCCTCAAGTGATCTCTGGTCTTTTGATTTTTCCCCGACAGTATATACATTATATATTATGAGAGTCAGTCCAAAAGGTAGGAGAGAGTTCTTATTTAAAAGGGGGCCCATCACCCAAAACAATTATTCCAAATCCTATTTTATCATGTTATTCAAGCAAAATGAACTTTAATTACACTTATTTGAATCTTGTTTCCATCAGTCTGGGAACTCTTTTTTTATAGCAAGCAGGCATGAGCCATTTTGTGGACACTGTTATGGACACTGTTATTAAGACAAGCCTTGCATCATCTCAGAATCTTGTTTGCACACCAGAATGGCAGAACCTGATGTCCATCCCCATGCACTGGCTACTCAATTAAATGGTTAAGAGAACTGGGGGAGAACAGTGACATCTAGGAAGTGCTGAATGGAAAGTGAAAGCAATTGCTTGCCACACCTCTATGCCTAAGGCATAGAGGAGGGGCAGGCAAAATTTGTTACACTGCTGAGATTTTTAAATGAGTTTACAACAGCTATGAACGCTTTAATAAAAAAAAGAATTTGGATTTCATGTTTAATTTGAAAAGGACTTTTATTATACAGTTTTTTATGTCTGGGTGACAGGTCCACTTTAATAAGGGAAACTCAGTAAAATGGCCATTCACAGTTATGGGCTGCACGCATAACAAAGTAAATCAGAAAACATGAAGGCTACAATGTTTTATAAAGTGATTTAAAACTAGGGTTGCCACATTTTCTGGAAATAAAATACTGGCCTTCCTATATATTTATCTTTTTTCCCTATTAATAAAATTGGGATCAACCATCATTTTTACCGGCCAGGTGGAAACCCTATTTAAAACTTAAGTTTGTGACTTGATGTAAAGGGTAATCAGCAGGAAGAAAAACAGTTTTCGGGTTTGGAAAAAATTATATTGTCTAGTCTTGAGAAGTCTCCTATAGATAAACCCAAACCCCCTCTCATCCACCCCCAGTTGCCCGGAATAGTGATGAGCGAAATTTCTCACCTAAAACGACACCCAATGGGAGAAAAAAATTTATGTAAAAAAAAATTATCACTGCAAAAAAATTGTTGCCCATAGACAATGCATTTTGGAGAATTTTTGCCTTTTCGCAAATTTTCACTAGCCCATAAATGGGGTATGCTTGGGAGTGGGACTGTGCAACTCCTGATAAAAGGGCCTGTGCTTAGCGTATATCAGCCTGATGCTGACAGCCTTCATTCCTACCATGCTTCACAAGGCTACACGCAACATAATTTATGTTAAGGGTGTTAATTTCTAGTAAAGCTGCATTATTTATAGGGTCGCCCTTTCAACCTAAGCGGTTATAAAGACAAAAGTAGAGTTTAAATAAAAACCAAAATAAACCGAGTTTTTAACATTATTTTAATCCGAATGCTTTTCAAGCACAGGTTGTCACTACACTCGGTATATGTGTATGGATGTGTACAACACCAACGTTTGCTATTTTTAACACATTCCATGATGGCAGAAAAAGCAGGCATGGACAGCACCAACATATCTCTGGCTACTTCACTACAAACCAGCATTTCTAATTGGTAGAATGAGCCGGCGTTGACATCACAATGATTTTTGTAGCTCCTTAAAGGAGATTCATTGCTAAAAAAATTTCGCTGCTTCGGGACTTTGGCTTCGGCTGTTTTCGTGGCTTCGGGTCCTTCGGCTGTTCGGCACTTACGCATTTCGGCTGTTCGGGACCTCAAAAATGGGTGCACGGCTTTGGCACTCTCAAGCGCAGAGATAGAGACAGCGAACAGGAAGGGAGAGTTACCACACCACTAAGGGTGGGGGGGGGGGTTCTGGTTATGGGGACAGAAGGAGATCAAAGCAGCAGGACACTGACAACAGAGTCTTTGAAGCCATGTAGCTGCTGATGTTGGTTTTACAGTTTGTGACTGACAGCACTGACAGCCAATGGGAGTGAGAACACAGCTGTTATACAAATTAGCCAACCCTGACCTCAGAGCAGCCCAGAAGCAGGTAGGAGAGAAGCAGCAGGGAATGGATTCACTATGACTGCAATATTTTTAAAACTGTACCTTTTTTTAATACATTATATTTAGACATTTTCATACTTTCATGCAATGATTCTTTTTTACCAATTTTTAATTTCGCGAGAGTTCCCCTTTAACCAAAAGAAAAAACAGGATCAGACGGAATAAGCCGCAGATCGATGGGCTGTACCACTGTGTGGCTGTAGGTTGCGATCAGAAAAGCATATTACAACATAAACGTTTATGGTTATGAGCGAGCAAAATAAATGAACCATAAAGCAGCCGCCATTTTGCCAACGCAGCTGTAAGCCGTACTCATGTTAAGGAAGACGGAGTGGGACAAGAAGATTCAGCCGATATTAACCAATACGCCCCCCTTTTATTTTCCTGCCTCCGTCCTTTTCACAGATCACCTATCCCCGCCCTCTTCCATCACAAGCTTCTGCTCTTGCTGTAGGGCTGGCGAGCGCCCCGGGCTTGTGTGTCGTTATTTGTTGTCCTTGTTACTCGGACTGGCCGTGACAACGGAGGTTGGGATGGGGGGAAGCTGCTGAACTGGCAGAGCAAGAAGGGGGGAGTCCGAGGCAACACGTGACTCTGGGAGTAACGGAGGGAGGATGAGCTGCAGGGAGCGCTGAGTGTCCAGCTGCAGAGAGAAGTGCGGAGGGCTTCATTCAGACGGAGCTCGGCCAGTGTGTATGTATTTGTCCCGGCAATGGGGAAACATCTGTCTATAAATACATGTATATATGTGCGTGTTTAGCTAATATAGGATGCACATGGGATTTTGAAGGCAGGCGCATACCTGTACATACACACACCATATTCCACTCATTCCCAACCTTTGTGTCATACAGCTGTTGCTGGACTCCAGCAGGCGGTCTTTCAGCATATGTTAGAGAGGGTAGTGGGAGTTGTAGTCTAGCAACAGCACTGAGCCATACTGGGGTGCAAAGCAGTATCCATTTTCTCTGAATACAGATGCTGTGAGTGAGCAGCCCTCTGATGAGCACCACAGTCTATTTTCCTGAAAGTAAAGAGCAAAGGGTTTGGGGGAAGTGCTGGCATTTTCCAACCTGTCCCTGCTGCTGTGGTATTCGAGGAACACAGTGGCACATTTGGGTACAAGTTCATTGCCATGCCTCATATATTGTCAAACCCCAAATCATTCAAATATTAATTTTGATAAGCTGCAAGCCTTTCCCGTGCCATTCATTTTAACAGAAGCATTGCATGATGGAGGATCGCTGTCTTATCTGCACAATTGTACTTGCCCCATATTTATATTCCCAGATGATTTTACAGAAGAGCTCTCTGCGATATGAGGGATAGTATATTGCCATAGGATGGCCAGCCTGCAGTCCTTACAGCTTTTGCAATACGACACCCTTGGACAGCCAAATGCTGTCAAATGATTTGAGAGTTGTTGTTCAGCAACATCTGGAGGGTTGCCAGTAAATAATCCTTGATAATCTAACGTTTATGTTGTGGTTCTAGTGCTGTCAGCCAGTTTCTGTTACATTGAAACATACGTTGTACCATGTCCGCTTCACATGATATCTGCCAGACCTCGGTGAACCTTGTTTTACTGAATTGTAGTCTTTTAATTAGTGCACAGGTTACTACATGCTCTTTTAATGCAGGGAAAGGCAAATATACAGTAACGTAAAAAAAATTCTAATGAATTAGAAATAATACGTTGGTACTTTACACCATAGGTCACCCTGTTCCACGTGGCTTTAAAGGGCATTCTCAGTGTTGCTCATATCTGGAAGGTTGATATGGACAGTAGTATCACACATTTACTACCTACCAGTTAGCTGTTTCCTTACTCAGTAAGTCATTATATGACTAGTGTTTTCTGGGATATCATGTTCAAGTTGACTAAAGAGATCAGATTTTCAGAAAGGAAAATCGTATGCAGTGCAGTTTCTTATCTGTAGTTAGACATTCTGTACTGTGTACATGTATCCTATGTACCTGAAAGTATGTCATTTACAGCAAACACGGAGCCATACTCGTGTGTGTCCTGAATGTAAATATTGCTGTGTCAGACTTGGACTGGTGTCTGATTAAAGCAATTTGATCCTCCTCCTCCTCCTCTCTTACCAACCCCCCACCTGCCAGTTTTCCTTCCTGGAAGAGGAGGGGTGAGATGATATCTCACTGGTAACCTGCTTCCTCCTCTTCATGAAATGTTAGTGAATTCCAGTGAATTGTGGGAGTTGTACCAGGGGACAGTGGAAAGAGCCCATGTTACAGTGACCCTGCATTTATATATGTAATGCATATCTGAATAAAATAAGATGACTGATATCACTCTAGATAATTATTTTACTCTATATAATTTTTTAGTTCAATGAGCAGCCCTTTTATAAATGTTTACATTCTGTTATGTTCAGGCTGACTGTACCAAAATGACTTTAAAGCAAGGTGGAAGATAGATCATCAAAGCAATTCTAGGCATAATGCAATACATTAAACCATATCTGTATAACATACCTTTTGTAGAGTGAGTGGATTGTTGTTCCTGTTCAGCTTCTTCTAACAACCGTGTACGGTATATACCATTTTATGAGAGGCTGCAGCTACCCTTAAAAGGGTATCTTTTTTTAATGTTAAAAATGATCCTACTAATGTGAAACATGATGCATGGGCAAGATGTATTTGTCCCAGTCAGTGATGGAGTAAATATGTTTATGTTTCTGATTTTTGAGAGCGTAGCTATAAGATGATGGTTAGCAAAGCTGTGCAAATTGAAGGTGTCACAGTTAATAAATATATATATATATATATATATATATATATATATATATATATATATATATATATATAAATGTTTGAAGGGGTCATTCTTTAAATAGCAGAGGCACCTTTTTACTGAATGCACACATTCATTCACTGATACCACCACTAAAACAGCCAGTGAGATATCAGAAAACTATTCCTACCTTGATTAATGAATAATTAACATTATGGGCTGTGATCTGACTCAACTGGACAGATTACAGCAGCATGATAATGTATTTTACATAATTTGGATGCATGTGCCAATTGAATGATGCAATTTCATTACAATTACGTGGGATAGAATATAAAAAAGGAAAAAAAATGAAATGACTGGCACAGTCAATGAAAATCACAGTTACATGTTACATGTTTCATTTTCATGCTGCTTCTTTGTCATAAATGTAGTTTTTGTTGTTAATGCAGCTCCTCAGGTTGAATCCAACTGCAGCTTTATGGAACGCTAAATTTAATTGGAGGTAATTGCGGAAGTGGAATCAGATCATGAAATTCCCGGTCATAACGTAGCAGTATATTCTCTTGTTTAATGTTAGTTCAATCTTTAGAGCTTGTGCTGAACATACATGAACTATGGATTTAATCATGGAAAATGTACAATATAGTGCCCCTTTAATGGTTTGGACTGTAAGTCAAGAGAGCACCAGCTCTCTTAGTCCAACTGATTCAGAATAATAATCAAAATAAAGTTGAAATAGAGATCTTATATGAGTTATGTCCATATTGCTACTATCCAGCAAGTGAGAATAAATGTCCTTTGTTTTCCATCAAGCAAATCCCATACTTCCAAAAATACAGTGTACTAAATTTTGCCTTCTGAATGCAGCAAAAACAGTTCTGCTCTGGTATAGCTCTAAGTATAATTTACAAGCCACAATTTGTTGATGTTGGTTTTTGTAGGTTTTATTTAACATATAATATGACAACAAACTATCTGTGCATTGATTTGACAATGCTGGTGGCTCATAATTACAACTCAATAAATACCCTTTGCATGATAGGAATACATTATTGCCAGCATATGATTTCATATTATAATTAAAGGAACAGTAACATCAAAAAATGAAAGTGTATAAAAGAATTGAAAATAAAATGTACTGTTGCCCTGCACTGGTACAGCTGGTGTTTTTGCTTCATAAACTCTACTATAGTTTATAATATATAAATAAGCTGCTGTATAGTCATGGGGGCAGCCATTCAAGCACATGAAACACAATAGATAACAGATCAGTCTGAAGAATCCCATAGTATAGTACAGAGCTGATCTGTTGTGTATCCTGTGCCTTTTCTTCATTTTCAGCTTTGAATGGCTGCCCCCATGGCTACACAGCAGCATGCTTATATAAGCTATAGTAGAGTTTCTGAAGCAAACACACCAGCTGTACCAGTGTAGTACAAAAGGACATTATAGTTTCATTACTTTAATACATTTTTTGTAGTAACTGTTCCTTTAATTACTATTCACTTCATTTATTAGTGTGAGTATTGTTGGTACAGTAAAGCTGGCCATACAGGTGGAGATTCACCAATTTGGCAAGTTTGACAAATGAACAGATCTCTGATTTGGCCTCATTCACTGGGCCAAACCGAGCCGATCAAACCATGGATCAGGCTGAGTTGGTAGATTTTATTGACTCTTGGATGGCAACCCTTACATGGGTAATAAAGTCATATGAAAAAGTTTGTAAACCCCTCTTAATTCTTTGGAGTTTTGTTTATCATTGGCTGTGCTTTCAAAGTATCAACTTCCTTTTAATATATAACATGCTTTATGGAAACAGTAGTATTTCAGCAGTGACATAAAGTTTATTGCGTTAACAGTAAATATGCAATATGCATCATAGACAGGTGCATACATTTGGGCACCCCAACAGAGATATTACATCAATACTTCGTTGAGCCTCTAGACGCCTCCTATAGCCTAGATGAGCGTCTGGATGGTGGTATTTGTGACCATTCGTCCATACAAAATCTTTTCAGTTCAGTTAAATTTGATGGCTGCCAAGCATGGACAGCCTGTTTCAATTCATCCCATAGATTTTCCATGATATTCAAGTCAGGGGACTGTGATGGCCATTCCAGAATATTGTACTTCTCCCTCTGCATAAATGCCTTTGTAGATTTTGAAGTGTGTTTAGGGTCATTGTCTTGTTGTAATATCCAACCCTTGTGTAACTTCAACTTTGTGACGGATGCTTGAACATTATGCCGAATTTGACAGTAGGTAGCAGGTGTTTTTCTTGGAATGCGGTGTTCTTCCGATATGCAAAGTGCTTTTTGTTATTACTAAATAACTACATTTTTGTCTCATCAGTCCAAAGCACTTTGTTCCAAAATGACTGTGGCTTGTCTAAATGAGCTTTTGCATACAACAAGCGACTCTGTTTGTGGCGTGAGTGCAGAAAGGACTTCTTTCTCATCACCCTGCCATATAGATGTTCTTTGTGCAAATTGCATTCAATTGTAGAACAATGTACAGATGCACCATCTGCAGCAAGATGTTTTTGCAGGTGATCTTTGGGTTGTCTGTAACCATTCTCACAATCCTCCGCAAATGCCGCTCCTGTATTTTTATTGGCCTGCCAGACCTGGGTCTTACAGCAACTGTGCCTGTGGCCTTCCATTTCCTGATTACATTTCTTACAGTTGAAACTGGCAGTTTAAACCTCTTGAGATAGCTTTTTGTAGCCTTCCCCTTTAACTATGATACTTAACAATCTTTGTTAAGTTGCTTTGATTATCCCATGCTGTCATTCTTCAGAGGAGAGTCAAACAGAAGCACAACTTGCAGTTGGCCACCTTAAGTACCCTTTCTCATGATTGAATATACCTGCCTATGGGTTAAGGGTTAATAAGCTAATCCAACCAATTTGGTTTTGCCAGTAATCAGTATTGAGCAGTTACATGTGTTAAATTTGCAAAATTACAAACTTTGCACATCCAGTTTTTCTGATTTTATTTAAATTCATACAACTGAATATTGCTTCACTAAAAATCTTTGTTCAGAAAACACTCAGTACTCAGAGGTTCCTGGGAAATGAAAGACATACCACTGTTCTCTTTTTTGTTGAAAGTGGAGTAATTTATTATGCAGGCTGAGAGGGGTTCCCAAACTTTTTCATATGACTGTAGTATCCAACTACAGAGGCTCTTCATATTTTAGGGGAGTTCTATGAGAGTGTAATTTACCAGTTCAATTCATTGCTGTATCATGGGTGTCGTTGGATTCATTAATGTTATAATAGTGTGCCACATACGTTTTTTGGCATGTTTTGGCAATAACCCATTAGACGTGAATTACTTGGAGAACATGTATTTGAAGCTAAAGAGAACTGTAGCGAATAGTCTATAGTGCCCATTTAAAGTTTTTCCATGAATCTCGAAAATTCATGGTTTTCCTATATTTCTAAAAAGCTATAAAATTTTGAGATTCATTATGTTTGAAAACCTCTGTCAAAAGTTCACCAAGTAAAAGTTGTTGAGGTGCTGTAGAAGTCAATGGGAGCTGTTCTGATCTCATTGGACCTCTTTAAATCAAAATTCAAGGATTTTTTTTTGCTAAGAATTGTCTGAGAAACTTGGATTTTTAGAGGTTTTTGCGGTTCTTGTATTTTTTTAGCGCATGTTCAGCATGTTTTTCCTGTTCATTCTTTTTATATTCTGATCTTTTAATAAATTCAATGACAGTCATGGTTTTAGAGTTTGTGAGTTTAAGCGTGGTGTCAAAAACCTCTAAAACCACTAAAATCCGACCTTCAATAAATAAGCCTTCCACGTGTATGTGATGTTTACTAGCAACAATGTCAATTAACAAACTTGATTTACGTTGCAAATATTGAAACAGGTAGCTTACTTCAGCATAATATGTTTTCTTATTTAAGTTAAGTATTTTTTATTAGCACAAAATGTTTCTGTGTACAGGTTATTTTAAATTTGTGCACTTTGCAGTTTGGCCCTTACCTGTAGGTTTCCAGCATATAGAGATTATTCTTCACTGTAGAGGAAGCATTCTTATTTTATGCAGTACCTGCTGAGGAAGCATTCCAACTGCCAAGTGAAATCTTTTTTACTGCAAGATTCCTGCCCATCATGGAAGCTCCTACATATATAAATATTGCCGTTAGTAATTTGTGTTCATATGAATGAGTTATTCATTTTGCACAGTACCACAGTGATAGCATTTCAGTATTGTTATATCTCATCTAGTAAATTCTAATCATATTTATTTGTTTATTTTTTTTATAAAATTTAGCATACTTTTAAGTAGAATTATAGGCATAACATGTTTATTACATCATTGCGTTATTAATTGAACTTTTGCTAAATAGAGGTAAATCCATTTTCATGTTGCCTATCACATCTTCTTTGCTCTGTTACTACTTTATTTTTTTTAGAATACTTTTAGATTTACTTAAAAGGAGGAGTAGAGAGAGCAAATTTTGACATGTGCAAAATGCAAAGTATTGGGTAAATTGTTTCCCTAAGGGCAATGACACACAGGGTTATTTATCAAATAAAATGCTTTTACTATTTTCTGAAAACCACTCTGACCAAATCCGCACTGACCTCCCCCCCTATTTATCAAGAAATTTTTACGAAAATTTCTTGTGCGGGAAAAGACTACTGTAAAAATCGAATAATGCGTTTTTTTCTGATTTGTTGATGAAAACGGCAACTTTTCCGAAACAACAATCTTTAGATTATCGAACGAAACTGAGCACAGATGAGGATATCTTCAAAATGTCAACGGGATATCTGCCTTTGACTTCTACATGAATTCAGCTGGTCTGAGTTGGAATACTTTTTTATTCAGACTTTTAACACCGTTGGGGTTTAATAAGTCACAAAAAGTCTGACCAGAACAAATAGGACTTTAATAAATAACCCCCACAGAATTACTTATAGCCACTACAAAATACTAGTTATACTGATTCACTGTACTAATTCCCCCTGGAGCATTCAAAATACCTAGTCCCAATGCTCTTAATGTACAAATTATCCTTCATTCTGGCAGTTTCTTTATTTAATCTCAATGCTTCGTTCTAAGAGTCAATCCTGAACAGTATGTCCTTGTTTGCTTTCTCTTTTTTGTTTGTTAACATTTGCACTGATATCTTACAGGTAGTAAGTCGGGGTAATTTAGCAAGGGACTTGACTCTTTATATGGCTCCAGCCTCTCCAAAGACTCCTTGGACATGTATTTATGATTGACATAATTTTCTAAGCATCTGAAGCCCCTAGGTGATGCGTAAGAAAACTAATTCGCTAAGCACTGTGTTGTGTGCGGCTGATAAGCTTAGGTCGTACTGCATGTTTTGTACATTGGCAGAGAATAGGTTGATCTTTCCCACACCTGTCCTATATTTTTAGTGACAGGAATAAAAGCGATGTGCATATCACTGTGCCCATGGAATGGTAGGTATATATTTTCCTGCCACTGCACTCAAGGGGGAGATCGCCAAAACTCAGGCATAGAAAATGTACAGTTTGACATAAGACTTAAAGGAACAGTTCAGTGTGAAAATAAAAACCGTGTAAATAGATTCTGTAAAATTAAAAAAAATTCTAATATAGTTAGTTAGCCAAAAATGTAATGTATAAAGGCTGGAGTGACTAGATGTCTAACATAATAGCCAGAACACTACTTTCTGCTTTTCAGCTCTCTAACTCTGAGCCAGTCAGCGACTTGAAGGGGGGGGGCCACATGGGACATATCTATTCAGTGAGTTCGCAATTGATCCTCAGCATTCCGCTCAGATTTAAAAGCAACAGATATGACCCATGTGGTCTCCCCTCAAGTCCCTAACTATATTCGAAACATTTTCTATTTTGCACAGCCTATCTATTTACCTAGTTTTTATTTTTACACTGAACAATTCCTTTAAGGTGATCATGTAAGACCTCTGGAAGATTTGCATGTTTGGTTGGCAAACGAGCGAGTATTTCCCTGAATATGCAATGGGCAATATTGTGCTAGAACATTTGGCCCTTAGGAACCAAAAAGAGGGATGCAAATAGTAAATCATAAATTGAGGACCACATCAAAAATCAAGCCTGCCCTATCGAGTTCTGGCCAGTTTTTTGGCCAGATATCGATTGGGAATGCCTGTTGGTGGGCCCCATACATGGGCAGATAAGCTGCTAAATCAGTATCTTAAATCTGCTTGTGTATGGCCACTGTTAGATGCATTTAGAGAGATGCGTATTTCAGTGCATCAACAGTGGATGATTAGAGGAAGTTACTATTTTTAATAAGGAAGAATTGGCATTTTTGTGTTTTGCGTTTTGTTTTAGTTGTTTGCAGCATTCCTAAACTGATATATCATGACTGATGTGTCATAATAGGTTGGTTTATCTAGAAAAATATGTTTAACAATGGATGTTATTTTTTTATGGTTCAATGTCTTTTTTTTTGTATTTGTGTCGTAAATGGTGGTTAATTTGAGTGGTGCATTTTTTTGTTTTCTTTTAATAAAAATATAACAAACATAAAGTAGTTAAATATTTTTCAACACAGCTTAATGGGCGTTATGTCTTTTTGTCACAAAATAAGGAAGTGAAAAATATTTTTCCCCTTCCCACCCCTAATTTGCAGATTAGGATTCAGATTCAGTTCGGTATTCAGACGAATCTCTCACTAAGGATTCAGGGGTTCGGCCGAATCCAAGATAGTGGATTCAATGCATCCCTACTTTTTATTGTTGTACTCCTTCTCCAGCCATAAAGTGCTGATCATTATTTGATAATCTGCTTTTGATACAACAGAGAGACTGTATAGAGATTGGCAGAAGGAAGAGGATTTAAAGTTTTGAGCTATCATATTGCGAACTGCTAATTATGTATAAAATGATGCACAGTTTATATAGTGGAAACATCAGTTACAAAAACTTCTAAATTAAGGTTCTTATTCCAGATATCTATGCTGCAGTGTAAGTATGACAAAAACTTGCATGATTTTAAGGATTCAGATTCAGTTCAGCCAGGCACTGAATTCTGGATTTGGTGCATCCCTTTGAATTGGAGTTCTATTTTGTAATTTAGCATGTTCATTTCATACAAGTCTCATTTTAAAGGGGTGAGTATGAATCCTGCAATAAGTGCCAGGATTTGATGCATACCTAATTTAAATAAAAAACAACCTGCCATGATGCTTTAATAAGAGAATGATAATGGTGGATTCATAAAAATTATGTATTCAGATATGCATTCTATCTTTTACACATAAAGCCTATGGCAAACAAGATAGGGGGCATACAGAAAGGTAAAAGCTTGTTAGTGATGCAGGAAACAACTCCTGATGCTTCTCTACTGATTCATTAAGTGTGAGTGTCAGTATCTGTCAGTTCTACATCAGTAATTTAAACTTAAGACTTAAGATTTTTTCAGACCCCTGCCAAAACAGAGCAGCAGGTAGTACTTCTGTTGCACCTTCATGATAATAGCAGCATAAAAACTGCTAAATATTGTATCTCCAAAAACAAATGTAAATAGCAAAATTACTTAGAGCCCTATGGCTTACTATGGAATGAAAAAAGTTTTTTTTGTGTAAACGTGATACAGATACAAGCTATTAAAAAAAAAAAAGTTCATCGTGATACTGGTTCTTTTGATTGTTCTTTGTAAACATCACTTAAATATGTTGTGGGCTGTACACTTCCTTTAAAGGGGTTCTAAGCCCAAAAATAAGGGTTTGCCTAATAAAATAGCATGTAATTCTAAGCAAGTTTGCAGAATATATTAATTTAAAATGTTCTTTGGAATTGCGATTGCATTACTTTTTTTTTATTATGCACAGCTGGTTCCATCTTTTGAAGCGGTGCAGCTGCTTTTAATAACCGTATTTACAAATACTTTTAAAACCATTGCTAATTAGTAATTCATGTATATTGGAAAGTTGCTAAGTTGTTGTAGTATTTGTCTTTATTAAGATAAATATGTTCAAACATAAAATTTGTATATATAGGGGGGAAAAAGCAGCAAAGTGTGAGGGTTAGGGCATGCCTACCAACCATCCCTATTTCTGCAGGACAATCCCGATTTTGATAGCTCAGCCAGCAGTTCCGGGTTTCTACTGAAATGTCCTGAGTTTCTATTCTATCTGAGTTTCTCCTGCACTGACACCAATAAAAGTTACAAAGTTTCTGAAACGTAATTAAAATAAGAGGCTTTTTGGCAGATAGCTCAGAACGCTCAACAGCTGGACTTTGATACATTTGTAACAGTTAAAGATAAGCAAAGAAAAATTGTAAATATTTAAGATAAGCAAGTCTATTGGAGAAACTGACTCACAGCTTAAAGGGTAATTTCAACTTTATTAGCAAAACTATTATAACACATAAAACATGGACCAAAAACTCTCAGAAATGTGTTCAGACTTTCATAACCTGGCAAATTTTGTAAAATTGACATGGTAATTAGGGGGTGTGGTCATAAAATGGTCCGGGTCAAAAAAAATTGCGCCTGATATTTTTGTCCCTCTTTTAATTTTTAAATGTTGGGAGGTATGGGTTAGGGAATGTAAATTAAGCAAGCAAATCTTTAAAAGGGTTCTTCACCTTTAAATTAACCTTTACTTGTAGAGAGTGATATTTGGAGACAATTTGCAGTTTGTTTTCATATATATTATTTGATCTCCAGTTTGCAATTTCAGCAATCTGGTTGCTAGGGTCCAAATTACCTTAGAAACCATGCATTGATTGGAATAAGAGACTTAAATATGAGTATGAGAGGCTTGAATAGAAATATGAGTAATAAAAAGTAGCAGTAAATAATAGTAAGGTTCAGGTTCAGTGACCCCCATTTCAAAAAAGAAGAAGAAGGCAAATAAGTAAAAAACTATAAAAATGAAGAGCAATTGAAAAGTTGGTTAAAATTAGCCATTCTAGAACATACTAATAGGAAATGTACAGGTGAACCACTTCTTTAATCATTTTTTTATAACTCTTTATGGTAATTATAAGCATATATCAACAAATGAATAACATTTTAATCATTTTTTAAATATACTATAAGCTTTATATTTTTTATTTAAAAAAATGACATTGTGGTATTTAAGTCTGTGTTTAAAGGCCTAAAACAGTTTCATGGCTGCGCTTTTTTCAACTCTGCATATTCATTAAATAGTTTGGGCCTTTTTATGCCAAGCATATGCTTTAAATGTCAGCCTGAACATACTGTCCATTCATACTATGCAAGCACTCCTCATGGGTAGAATAATTTGCATGACTGCTTGTATGTATGTATGTATGTATGTATGTGCTCGAAACGTTGGATTTTTTGTAATAAGATGTTTTTCTTTGTATTAAGTCCAAGTTATATATATATATATATATATATATATATATATATATATATATATATATATATATATATATATATATATATATATAGTCATTCGCTATAGTATAATTCATATGTTTTTATCTTTTTTTATCGTTATTGAATTATCTAAAGGATGTCTATACGCTCTGGCTCTTAAAAGGGATCTACAATTTTAAAATTACAGGAGATTCTATTACTATTAAGGGATACAGATATTATTTTGCTGGCAAGACAAGAATTGACAGCAGAGCATATATCTGCAACTGTTTTAGATATAAACAAATTCACTCATATGGTTCCTGTTGGCTAACTTTCCAACATTTCCCAGGGTTGCAGTAACCGTGTCAGCCAGAGAAAGCAAAGGAGAGGAAAGATAGAATTGTAAGGAATAACACTCCTTTAAATTGCTATATGCACTTTTGCTTTATAAAACTTAAAATCAAATTTGCATGTAAGTTCTCTGCCCCCAACCCATTAGTTAATAGCACCCCTCCTCAAAATCCTGCTTTGGAAAGCATTGAAAATATTTAATATTTAGGGGCAGTTTGTGTGATATTAGAGCTAAGCAGACAAAAACCGACTCACTTTTTTATTTATTCCTATGAGGTTTTTAGAATTGTATTTATCAATAGAGTTCAACATTTGACAAAATGCTTTTAAAAAAAAAATCCCATAGGAATGAATAGAAAGTGAGTGAGGTTTTTCTGTGGTGAATCCTAATCTCACACTTCGTAAAATCTGCCCCTTATTCTTTACATTTGATCAGGTTTAGACATGTTCTTAGTTTCCCAGGTGCCCACAATCTTTACTGCTGCACTGCAAATTGGAGTGATATGCCCCTCACCAGCCTATCAACAGAACAATAGGAAGGTAACTGCTGCTTGACACCTGCATTGCTAAAAGTATTCCCATGCCCCTATAGTGGTAGATATGAGAAACAACATAAACATTGGCTTATCTGAGAACAGTTCCATTGTGAAGTGCTGGCTCTTTTTAAAAGCTCAGGATCAGGCACAGTGGCCTGAGTTGCCTATACACCAATATTACAGCTATTTGTTCAGGTATAAGGCTGGGTCCAAACAGGGTCTAAATCAGCCTGCTGAAATCTGCTGAAGTCTGATTTCAGCCCCTTGCTGCTGTTCTTCTGTTTGTGGCCAGATGCCTTGTGTCTGCGTGAATGCACTTGTGGATTTCGGCTAAGAAACGCAAAACTTTGCATTTTGCTCCATTTTTTCTCACTGGAGCCAACACTATGGTTCCAGACACTAACAGAAGAAGATATTGAGGGGCTGATTTCAGACCCGTCTGGCCCCAGCCTAAAGTTTTAAATTGTAGCATTAATTATTTAAAATGTACACAGTGTAATTTAGTAATACAAGCTATAATCCTGACGGAAACCCTTTAGGTATAATTTTAGTATGGGTAACCATTGCAATAGATCAATATTGCCTTTTCTATTGTGTAACCAGACCCTAAAAGGGGTACCACAGACTTGTCTTGCTCTTAAAATATATTAAAATATAGCAATTGTCACATTTAACTTGATTATATTTTCCATGGCATTGTGTGAGCAGCACTGCTAAGGTGGTACATATTGATTGGATTGCATTATTAAAAGTAGACCGCATATTTGTAAGTGTATGGGCACCCCTGCACTAGGTTATGCAAAGGAATACAAAAAAATGGATTTAAAGGAGAAGGAAAGTCAATTTACATTGGGGGGTGCCAAAATTTAGGCACATCCAAGTTGATTCTATTTACTTACCTGACACCTATGGCTGGTGCTCCTATCAGCAGAGAACTACACCGGCCCAGGGTTCTTCCAGCGAGCACCACTGAGCAATCTTCTTCATTCTTCTTTGGTTTTCAAATTTCATAGGGCAGACGCAGAATGAAAATAGCAGGCTTTCCACTCTACTGCCTCTAGAAGACCGAGGAAGTAGGAAGAGGCTTGCTCCATGCTGCTCGCTGGAGGAACCCTGGGCCGGTGTAGTTTTGTGCTGATAGCAGCACTGGCCTGGGGTGTCGGGTAAATCAATATAATCACTTGGAGGTGCCTAACTTTTGACACCCCAAGTGTAATTTACCTTTCATTTTCCTTTAAATCTGCCTTTTGTTCCTTTAATTCTTTGACACTTAGTACTGTAGAACTGTAGAATAGAAAAGCTAAAGTGTTTGTTGCATGTGGGTGTTTGTCGTAGGCGATTTAAAGTGCAAAACTGTTACTTAAAAGATGTAATTGGTGCCACAAAGAATCCTGGGTAAGATTTGAATAACTGCCTTATTCAACAAATTTTGTTTGTAGAGAAAATTTGGAATCTTTGTTCATCATGTTTGCTACAATAATAGAGAGTTTAACAGTATTTTTTTTATATTAATTTTATCCTGCTTATTAAAATAGTTATATTGTGTTATATTGAAGCCCAATCAATAGCATATGCTTGTGTTTAGTCATATGATTTTATTTTGGGACAATTGTGATGAACTCCTTTATTTAGGTTGGCAATTTATTGCAATTACTTGGAACAACAGGGTTTACTGTGCTACCTGCAGTTTTTATGTTATTTGTTATCTTTTACAAAATATATTTTTAGGTAAGGAAAAAGCTGTGCAGAAAATAACTAAATTAAACTAACATTAACATTTGCTGATGCTTTTCCCTGAAGTTTAGGCAACTTATTTCTTTTGGGGTCGTTAGGCTGAGCTTATGTCACATTAGCACTGTGGTTGCTCTTTAACCACTTGCTAGCTATATATCAATTCTGTGGCATCAGGATACTCTTTAATCCAGGGGTGTCCAAACTTTTGGCTCGCCGGGCCACATTGGAAAAATTGTCTGGGGCCACACATGAAATACACAAACACGTTTGATTTGTAAATGTAAAGGAAATACACAGAAAAGAACTACAATGCCAGTTGGATAACCAGATGGAGCTATACACTGGAATATCAGACACCTGGATATTAAATAGACTTATTATTATATTATTATTACTAACTGGGCAATGGGCAGAGTCCCCCCTCCTATATCTTTTGCGACATGACGTTTCCTCGGGAACCAATCGTTTCAAGCTGGGCCGCATTCATATGCATCCTGGGCCGCATGTGGCCCTCAGCCGTAGTTTGGACACCCCTGCTTTAATCTATTGTATACCTCTGGTAACCAATGGAATGGTGTGATCAAAGAGCCCCAGCAGACATGAGGTTAAAAGTAGCAATGGTGCAATGGGCCAGTAATACAAGAGCAAGGAGTACCACTTTGTCACTGGATCTAGGGGTCTTTGTAGATAACACGTTGTCTAATTCTGGGCAGTGTCATTCTGTGGCTACTAAAGCAAATAAAGTTCTGTCTTGCATAAAAAAGGGCATTAACTCAAGGGATGAAAACATAATTATGCCTCTTTATAGATCCCTGGTAAGGCCTCATCTGGAGTATGCAGTTCAGTTTTGGACTCCAGTCCTTAAGAGGGATATAAATGAGCTGGAGAGAGTGCAGAGACGTGCAACTAAATTGGTTAGAGGGACGGAAGACTTAAATTATGAGGGTAGACTGTCAAGGTTGGGGTTGTTTTCTCTGGAAAAAAGGCGCTTGCGAGGGGACATGATTACACTTTACAAGTACATTAGAGGACATTATAGACAAATGGCAGGGGACCTTTTTACCCATAAAGAGGATCACCGTACCAGAGGCCACCCCTTTAGACTAGAAGAAAATAACTTTCATTTGAAGCAACGTAGGGGGTTCTTCACAGTCAGGACAGTGAGGTTGTGGAATGCACTGCCGGGTGATGTTGTGATGGCTGATTCAGTTAATGCCTTTAAGAATGGCTTGGATGATTTTTTGGACGGACATAATATCAAAGGCTATTGTGGTACTAAACTCTATAGTTAGTATAGGTATGGGTATATAGAATTTAATTAAAAGTAGGGATGGGTGTGTGTATGGATGCTGGGGTTTCATTTGGAGGGGTTGAACTTGATGGACTTTGTCTTCTTTCAACCCAATTTAACTATGTAACTAACTATGTAACTGTGCGATAAAGATTTTTAAATAATGAAACTTTGCTTAACTTTTTTTTTTAATTAATGAAACTGGCACAAAAAAGATAAATAATGTTTCAAACATCCATGGCAATGAAGGAGAAAACTATTTTGAATTGAGTTGTTTTGGACATTTTTAATGGCTTAATATAGTGATCCCAAACCAGTGGCTCAAGAGCAACATGTTGCTCACCAACTCTTTGGATGTTGCTCCCAATGGCCTCAAAATATGTGCTTATATTTCAATTCCTGGCTTTGAGGCAGCTTTTGGTTGCATACAAACCATGTATGCTGCCATACAGAGCCTCATGTAGTCTGCTAGCCCACACAGCGGCTACCAAATAGGCAATCACCGCACTTATTGGATCCCCAGGAACTTTTATCATGCTTGTGTTCTTCTCCAACTCTTTTTACATTTGAATGTTACTCGTAGGTAAAAAACCTTGAGGTCCCCCAGCCAAATATAGAGTGACTTGGGGGAATAAAGGCTGTACTGTCAAGTTGAACTTGAAGCTGCTGTGAGGCTTAAAGGTACATCTACATGGATACTTTACCGCAGCACGTGACGTGCATTCATGACTTTTAATCCAAGACCATAACTTTTTTTTAGTAAAATATATTGTAACATGATATGGTATTAATTTTGTTCTGTCTAGTTTATTGGGCTATGCTGCCTACATGGCCAAAGGGTATTTTAAAGGGATACTGTCATGTGAAACCATGTTTTTTTCAAAACACATCAGTTAATATTGCTACTCCAGCAGACTTCTGCACTGAAATCCAATTCTCAAAAAAGCAAACGGATTTTTTTATATTGAATTTTGAAATCTGACATGGGGCTAGACATATTGTCAGTTTCCCAGCTGCCCCCAGTCATGTGACTTGTGCCTGCACAAGGATGGAACTATTTTCTGGCAAGCTGTTGTTTCTCCTACTCAATGTAACTGAATCAGTCTCAGTGGGACTTGGCTTTTACTATTGATTGCTGTTCTTAGATTTACCAGGGAGCTGTTATCTTGTGTTAGTGAGCTGCTATCTGGTTACCTTCCCATTGTTCTTTTGTTAGGCTGCTGGGGGGTGGGGGAGGTTGGGGTTGATATCACTCCAACTTGCAGTAAAGAGTGACTGAAGTGTATCAGAGCACAAGTCACATGACTGGGGGCAGCTGGGAAACTGACAATATGTGTAGCCCCATGTCAGATTTCAGAATTGAATATAAAAAAAATCTGTTTGCTCTTTTGAAAAATGGATTTCAGTGCAGAATTCTGCTGGAGCAGCACTATTAACTGATGCGTTTTGAAAAAAACATGTTTTTCCATGACCGCATCCCTTTAAAGGATCATGCTTTGTTGAAAATTCTTCTCCTCTACAGTGTAAGCCAGACATTTTGTTGTTGGCTCATCTTCCTCTTACCTATCCTAAAGTCTATCCAGTTTCACTGTTTTTAAAAACAGCCACCGGACAATGATCCATCTCGAGTTTAACATGAATTTGTTTGCTGAACACAGTTAATTTGGATTGTATTACCATTTCTCTTCAGATATGACCTCATTATTTTTCTATCTTGGAAAAATGTTGGAATTTATCCTTATAGCTACTGATTGGGTGAGTTGTCCCTCTCATTATCCTTTGCAATCAGACTACTTAAGAGTTTGGAATAAAACCTATATCTTTTGCTTTTGTCTACATTTACTACAATATACATATACATAAATGGATGTAACATAAATAATATAGTCAGAACTAGTGTTCCTTCACTTTGAGGCATGCTATCCCAAAACTACAGAAATAGACTTGAACCCTGATTTCCTGTTACCCGTTTTAATAAAATCAATATAGATATGTAAAACACACCCTGTTGAGTTGCCAAAATGCAAAGCCAAAGTAACACTGAAGTAACACTGAAGAACAAAATAAAAATATGAACATTTGCCTACAGTTGAGCTTATGTCAGTCCAATTTAGAAGCTGTGTGCCATTCCCAAACTGTGTGGGAAGCTTGAGCATGCTCATGCAATTCCAGTGGCAAACCCAGCTTTTTGTTCTTAGTAACAGACATGTTTTTTTTTTTGCAAATGTACGGTTCCTTTATTCCTTTTGTTATTTGTAAAATCTTTTTCCAAAATTTCTTAGCCCTTCTGTATTTTTACTTAAAGGAAGGTGTGTTTGCTTCAGAAAAACTACTATAGTTTATATAAACAAGCTGTTGTGTAGCCTTGGGGGCAGCCATTCAAGCACAGAACACAAAGTAGATAGATACGTGAAGAATCCTATTTTATACAACATAACTTATCTGTTACCTGTTGAGTATCCTGTACCTTTTCTCCTTTTTCAGCTTTGAATGGCTGCCCCCATGATTACACAGCTTGTTTATATAAAATACAGTTGTGTTTCTTAAGCAAACACACTAGTTTTACAAGTGAAACACAAAAGTACATTATATTTCATTACTTTAAGATACTTTCATTTTTAGTGTTACTATTCCTTTAAAAACTGAAGCTGTCTATATCCTGATGTTACATTAGGGGAGTCTGGAACTGTTTTGTAACACAAAAGCACTTCCTGTATTGTAGAAGGCTTAAAGGGCACCAATCATAACTAAAATAATTTACTAAGTAAATACACTATGTGAAAGTTTAAGAAATCTGATTTTTAAAACAGAATTTTTGTATAATGAAAATCATCAGCTCACTATACCTTCTGCAAGATCTCCCCTATCTCCACTGCAGTTCTAGCTGAGGCAGGCATCTTGGATTTCACTGGCTTCTCCTACCTATATCTTCCCAGCCAACTGTAGCTCTGAAATCTCGCACATGCTCTGTTGAAATTCATTATCAACTCTTCTAAACTATTTTTAAATCAGCGAAACCTCTGTGTTAGCTGCTGTTCAGTAGTGCTGCCACCTTCTGGAAGTTAGTGTGCGCCCTTCATTTGCATAATAACATCACCAGCAGGGGACAAGATAGGGAAATCTCAAGATACTTCTAGTGGAGGAGTTTACTAAAACAAGGCATTTTGTGTAGAATACTCAAGGCAGTGCTATAATCTGAGCATGCTCCTGAAATTTACATGTTATAGTCTCTGTTATAGTCACAGTATGGACTCCCTCAGTGAAAGAACCCATTTGACAAAGTAAGGGATTTTTTTTTTTAAAAGGTTATGTTTTATTTGCTTTTAAGAAACATTACAAACAAGAAAAAATAAAAGTAATATATCCAAAAACATGTGCATAGTTAAGACATGTGTCACTGGTCCATAATTATTTGCTTACAAGTGGTACAGCGTAGATTGAGGGTAAGTTAGCATCAGAAGACATTACAGGTATAGTGTAAGTATATATATATTATCCGGTTGCATGATAAATTCTAGGTTGCACGCCCGGTCCCATTTCCCACCAAGGACTCCATATCTTTTGAAATTTATCTGCGGTGCCTCTCGCTTCATGGGTAAGCTTTATTTTGGGTATAGTGGAATCAACAAGGTTAATCCAGGAGTCCTTTGTGGGAGGGGTACAGATGAAGCCACTTGGATTTGTGAGTTAAATGCGTCATGACTCAGAGTTAATTGAAGAAACTGTGTAATCTAAAGTTATCTTAACTCATTTAATGCATTTAACCTTTTCATTAGCATACCAAAGCACCATTGTTCACAATGGTGAATGCTTTAATTAGATGGGATGTTATGTCACAGTTTTCTGTGTTAAATGAGATAAATGGGATATCTGTGTTTAGTTATTCTGTGTCAAACAGACAAACCAAAGTGGCTGCATCTGTAGGTCCCATCCAGTGCATAATCACACATTTTTTAGCATAGAATAATAACGCTCTAAACCTTAATCTCGCACAGACAGTGGGCAAAAGGTGTTCCACTGCACCCAGGAGACACACAATGGGGGAGAGTATATTTGGGAATTCGAGTGTGTTCGCTAACGAGGCCATTACTTGCGACCAGTAAGTATTTATCACTGGGCAAGACCAGATCATGTGCAGAAAATTGGCTACTGGAGTTCCACATCTGGGGCAGGAGTCAGTGTCCGTCTTACCCATTGCCTTTAGTTTAAGCGGGGTGATATAGAGTTGATGAAACACCTTGTATTGAATCAGCCTATCCCTTATTGCTATTAAGCTTTTATACATAGTTTCTGTTGCCTCGTCCCAGTCATCCTGGGTCAGCTCTGGAATGTTAGTCTTCCACCGTACCTGAGCTGTGTGGAAAGGAGGGGGGACACTGGCTAGCAGGTTTTTGTATAGCCTGGACACCAACTTAACTGTTTGTTCAGCTATGAGTGTGTCTTCAATTGTCATTGTGGCAAGGACAGGAGAAAGAGTACCAAACTGGGCCTTAAAAGTGTGTCGAATTTGGAAATATCGAAAAAGTGGGAGGGTCTGAGAGGTGCATTTGGCTTGTAGTTCAGTATGTGAAGGGAAGGTACTGTTTTGCAGAAGATCGCCCAGGTATTTAATGCCCTGCCTTGGCCAGAAGAGGAAGTCCTCTAGGTTACGGAAGTGAAGTAGGTTGGAGTTGCCCCATAATGGTAATAGTGGATTCAGCCGAATTGGTCCTTTCTTGAATAATTTCAATACTTGGGTCCAGGCTCTATGAGGAGTGGAGATGGTGGATGGCAGACTGCCGGCATCTGAGATTTGCCGATGGGGAAGATTTTTAAGTCCTTCCAGTGACCCTATTATATTTGCATGTAGCGCCATATTTGGGTTATATGGGTCCGGATGATACCACCAGTGCAGGTAATACACTTGGGCCGCTAGGTAATACAACTGGAAGTTGGGTAAGGCGAGTCCACCATCCTCCCTCTCCGCTGTCAATTTCTCCCAGGAAATTCTCGGTACCTTACGGTTCCATATAAAGGGAAGTATCAATTGGTTGATTTTTTTAAATACTGATTTGGGAATGTATACGGGGGCATTATGGAGGTGGTATAGAAATTTCGGTAGATAGATCATCTTGATCAGGTTTATTCTCCCCCACAATGATAGGGGGAGATTAGCCCAGCCCAGTAGATCAGATTCAAGTTTTGAAATTATGGGATCCAGGTTCTCTTGTATGTAGTTTGATAGATTTGTTTGTATGTGGAGGCCAAGGTATTTAAATTTCTGGACCCACTGAAGGGGAGCATTGGGGGGGAGATCGTTAGGGGGGTCCTGATTGTCAATTGGGAAGAGAATGGATTTATCCCAGTTTATTTTGAGGCCAGAGAAACCTCCGAATTGCTCCACTACTGTGAGCAGTGATGCTAGCGAGTTCTGGGTGTCTGCCAAGTAGATCAAAAGATCGTCTGCGTACAGGGAGATCTTTTCAGTAAGTGGGCCAAGTTTGAGACCTACAATTTGTTCAGATTCGCGTATGGCTATGGCTAAAGGTTCTATGGCTAAGGCAAAGAGAAATGGGGATAACGGGCATCCCTGTCGCGTACCTCTTTCCAGTAGGAATGGACCTGATATCATGCCGTTAACCCTGACCCGTGCAGTTGGTCTATAATAAAGCATCTGTATCCATTTAATGAATTGGTCACCCAGGTTAAACCTGCGAAGGGTCTCCCATAGGTAGGGCCATTCTATTGAGTCGAAGGCCTTAGCTGAGTCTAGGGAGGCTATTGCTCTTGTCCCCACATTGGCATGTTGCGTTTCAATGTTAGTATACAATCTCCTAATGTTAATATTTGTGGCCCTACCTGGCATAAATCCCGATTGATCGGGATGAATCAGGTCTATTATATAGCGTTGGAGTCTTGTGGCCAAGATTTTGGCGAGAATTTTGGCATCAGTGTTTATAAGGGAGATTGGCCGATATGAACTGCACTGGTCAGGGTCTTTACCGGATTTAGGGACCACAACTATAAGTGCTTCACTAAATGAAGGGGGCAGGGAGCCAAGATCAAAGGAGGCGTGAAGGGTAGCCAGCAACTGGGGAGCCAGCTGTTCTGAGAGGGCCTTGTACCAGTTGGAGGGAAGACCGTCTATGCCCGGTGTTTTGTTTGTCGGGAGGGAGGCAATGGCTTCTTTTACTTCTTCTATTGTAATAGGTCGATTTAGGTTGTCCTTGTCATAGGAATGTAGGGTTGGGATCGAGATGTTGTCTAGGAAGGGTAGGTGGGTGGTGCTGGATTGGGACACTGTGGATCTGTACAGCCCACGATAATAGTTTGCAAACTCCTCTACTATGAGCTTGGGATCGTTAACCATGTCACCCCCGTTCGACTTAATGTTCGGTATAGCTGTAGAAGGGCATTGTGTCTTTGCAAAGTATGCTAAAAGCCGTCCGTTCTTGTCCCCCTGTTCAAAGTATCTCTGCGATTGGTAGAGAAGGACTTTTTTGGTCAGCAATGTGTTATGTCGTTCTAATGCATTACGTTTCTCTAGTAGAATTGAGTAATTCTCTGGTGTAGGGTTAGTGATGTGATCAGTTTCAGCCTGATAGGCTTCTGCCTCTGCCTGTTCTATGGTTTGTCTGGCTTGTCTACGGGCCTGTGATATTGCGGCTGTTAGCGCCCCCCGCATAACCGCCTTAGAGGCGTCCCAAAGAATAGCTTGTGGGGCTGAGTTTGCATTAAGGGCCCAATAATTAGAGTAACCGTCAGTATTGGCCGTTTGTACTAGGTCGTTGGTCAACCAGAGAGGACTGAGCCTCCACAATCTCGAAGTCGTTGGAGTCGACCATCTTAGGGAGAGTAAAAGTGGGGAATGGTCAGAAAGTATGCGCGGCAGAAATTGCACTTTGTCAATGTAAGGGAGAATATCTGAGGATACTAAAGCTAAATCAATCCTCGAGAATGATTGGTGTGTGGTAGAATGGCAGGAGTATTCTCTCAGCCCCGGGTGTTTCCATCTCCAAGTGTCAACCAAGTGGAGGGCCTCCGCCCATTGAGCCAGTTTAGTGGGATTAGTACCTTGTGCATTAAGGCGGTCAATTTGGGGGTCCATGATGGAGTTGAAATCTCCTAATATACTTACGGGGGCTGGTGGCAAAGTTGCAAGTTTGTTATTAACAATATCTAAAACTGTTCCAGAGTAGGGTGGCGGAATATATAGGTTAACTATAATCAAAGGTTTGTTATAGAGGGTACAATAAAGAATAATGTATCGGCCATAATGGTCCGTAATTATTTGGGTCAGCGAGAATACAGTATTTTTTTTTATTAATATAGTTACTCCCCGGGCGTGATTGGAGAAAGTGGAATGGTACGACCATCCTACCCATGGACGTTTCAGAGAAAGGACTTTTTGTCCTGTCAGATGCGTTTCTTGCAATAAAAGGATGGAGGGTGCGTGCTTCTTAATATAGTTATGCATAAGGCTTCTCTTAAATTTGGAGTTTAGCCCCCTGATATTCCAGGAGATTATATTACAAGTAGCCATGATCATGGAGAGCTACATATGTGAACGGATGGGGCCTCAGTACCTGTACAATACTAGTGACCAGTGTGACCATAATAGGAAAGAAGATAAAAGTTAACATAACACACATAAAGCATTTCAGCGTTCCAGAAAATAAGTAAAATTTTAACATCCCCCCGGATCCCTCCCTACCCACCCTCCAAACATGGGTGGGTCTAGAACCCATAACAAAAGACCTGGAAGTGGTCATTACTGGGGTGCGCGCCCCTTCAAACCCAGAACTTAAACTAGTCAAAGAAGGAAAAAAAAAAAAAAATTTAAAAAGGAGAAGAAAATAAACAAAAGGGACTTGAACAGCCATTGTCCCTACCGGCCCGGTTATAGAGTAGGCTAATGGACTGCCTAATATAAAAAAAAAAAAAAAAAAAAAAAAAAAAAGGAAAATGTCAGACCCCATAATCAAGTAGTCTTGCCCCTCAGCTTGGAAGTAATCCGAGGACTTGATTCGTGTAGTCAGGTGTCACACTTCTTGTTACAGCAGCTTGCCTAGCTAGATGGAACAGAATATCTGCGTGTTGGTCCGGGAGTGGCAAGTCTCTCCCCCCCAATTCAGTATCAGGCAGATAGCTTAGCCAAGTCTACAGTAGACACTGGGGAGCATGAGATTATATTGGTGAAGGGTCGTTAGTAAGACTTAAAATTGCCTTTTTCAGTCTCTTCTCGGACTGTTGTCGGGGGCCTGTCTCCGTGGACCCCTTGCATCTAACCAGCTGTCTGCTTCTGATGGTGTTGCAAAAATATGTGAGCGTCCGCTATCTAGGACCTTTAGTTTAGCGGGGAAGAGCATATTATACTGGATCTGCGCCTCCCGCAAACGCCTCTTGACTCCCTGAAAAGTAGCTCTTTGTTTTTGCACTGCGATAGAGAAGTCGGGATAGAAGGAGATACGGGTGTTGTTGTATTGTATGTCCCCTTTTTGGCGAGCTGCTCTAAGAATAGCGTCTCTGTCCCTGTAGTTAAGGACTTTCAGTAAGAAGGGCCTCGGAGGAGCTCCTGGTGGAGGAGCCCTAGCAGGGACTCTGTGAGCTCTTTCCACTATGAACACCTCAGAAAATATATTGGCTCCAAACAATTCTTTCAGCCAAGTTTCGGTAAATTTTTCAGGAGTTTGTCCCTCTACCCTCTCTGGTAGACCAACGATCCTGACGTTGTTACGCCTATGTCTGTTTTCCAAATCATCTGTTTTGTCCAGTGCTGTTTGGAGCTGTTGCTGTAATCCTCGTATAGTGGTTTGCAGGGGAGAAACTTGGTCTTCTAGAGTAGAGACCCTGTTTTCGACCTCCGTTGTTCTCTCCCTAACATTCTGCAGGTCTTGCCGTATCAATGATACATCTATCTTTAGTTCTTCAAGCTGTGCAGTGGCTGTCGTGCGGTTTTCCAGTATTGCCCCCATCAGTTCAAGTAAGGGATTTTTTAATCAGTTTTTTTCAAAAAACTATTTTGTAGTTTGATTAAACGTGTTTAGGTTTTACTGGTCAGATTGTCAATATGTGGTTGATTTTGGCTGTGATAAATAAAAAATAGGAATTATTTTCAATTTATTCCAGTATTTGGAGGACTGTTAATAGATACAGTCATGACTGTATTCTGCGAAGGCTTCTTTTTTTCTTAAGTGCTTTGTGCTGTGAGATTTTTCTCTCAAGTGTTTTGGAGAAGAGTTCTGTTCTATAGCTTAAGAACCTGTGGACTCTTTGTTCCCTTTGTCTCCTTTGCACCTACATACTTCCCTACTTACACTGTTAGTAATTTAGGTTGCATATTGTAAGCAGAACCTTTACAAGAAACTGTATTTGAAAAGCACATACAGTTATGGAAATTGTACATGAAAAGCACATACAGTTATGGAAATTGTACTTGAAAAGCACGTATAGTTATGGACCTGTTTTCTGGGGAAGGCGTCTTTCTGTAATTTGGATTTCCTTATCATAAGTCTGCTATAAATAATTTAAACCCTGTAGGTTTGTTTTGCCTCCAATAAGGATTAATTATATCTTAGGATAAAGTACATTGAACTATTTTATTATTATTATTATTATTATTATTATTATTATTGAGAAAAAGAAAATACTTTAAATCATTCGAATTATTTAATTAAAATGGGAGATGACCTTCCCCAAATTCAGACCTTTCTTAATTAACGAGTTTACGATAATTGTTAGCATACCAGTTCAAGGTTTTATAAAGTAGAAATGGTGTTTCAAAGAAGATAGTGCTTGGACTTACTGTACGTGGTATACCGGCTACAGTCCGCATCTACTTACGTCACTAAAGGATTTTTAACTGAATCGTTTTCAGACTATTTTTATTCAGGCCTTATTTTGTGGTCCAATATTTGGTCAGCACCCCATAGCTCATAACAAGATCCATTAAAGGTCATTTGATCTTTCTGTAATTTGGAGCTCTATACTTTAAAGGACACATCGGGAGGGGGGGGTGTGGAAATAAATGCTGGCAGTGAGCAATATCCTTGCCCACATGGGTGACCATATCTGGTTTTTCACATGAGTTTTATAAATAGTAGCTCTCAAATTCAATTTCTCCTAGTTCTAGGGTCATCAGCTCTTAGCATCCTAAGAAAAAATGTACATGTAATGAGCAATTCTGATTCCAAGCCTTCCTTCAAGATTTTATTTATTAATCCAAATATATATTCAAAACCGATTGTTAAGATTATCTATATGTGAATGTTAGCAAATATTTTAGCAGAAGTTTTGCCAACCCTTATATATAGACTTGCTAAAACCATGGATAATGTAGATTTTGCAAAGTATGGGTGTTCTAGCAGAGACATTTGTCAGTATTGTCTATGGCAGGATATTTTCTAGCATTTGAAGCTACAACATATAGCACCTTGTGTAATTGCCTGTATGCTACAAAAAGCATCCGTAATTGCTGATCCTTGCCATCTCTCTGTGAGATTTAATAACCTATTCTGTCTTTTACAGATGTATTGGTGCCAGGCTCTGAAAAAGAATGCCTCTGGTTAAAAGAAACATCGATCCTCGGCACTTGTGCCATACTGCCCTTCCCAGAGGAATCAAGAATGAACTGGAGTGTGTTACTAACATTTCACTGGCCAATATAATAAGACAATTAAGTAGTTTAAGTAAGTCGTTTTGCACTTTATACATTTAGCAGCTTGTTAGTTGTTAATATGCTGTTATTTTACTTGTATTTTTTTGTTTAAATCTGTATTGTCTCTGTGTATAAAATATATAGTGAATAAAGTACCCCCTCTTGTAAAATATAAAGATATTATATACCGAGGAGTTTCATGACCATATAAAAACACGAGGCCGAAGGCCGAGTGTTTTTATACAGGTCATGGAACTCCGAGGTAACTTCTAATATCCTCATATTTTACAACTGGGGGTACTTTATTTATTATAATACACAAGTTTCAGTGAGTCATGTGACAGAAATGACATCAGAACTCGCCGTTTATAAGGATATAATTTACAAGATATTCATGGCTTTTGTGTATTATATGCATATTAGCGCTATATAAATAAATGATGATGATGATGATATTACACCAGTTTATCATGAGATACTGGCACTTTTGCTTAGCTTAAGATAGATAATTTTGGCTGCTGTTATTCTAAATTCACTGTACAGACAAAATTCTAAAAAATTTATAATTTAGTAGGGATGCACCTAATCCACTATTTTGGATTCGGCTGAACCCCCGAATCCTTCGCGAAAGATTCGGCCGAATACCGCACCGAATCCGGATCCTAATTTGCATATGCAAATTAGGGGTTGGAAGGGGAAACATTCTTTTACTTCCTTGTTTTGTGACAAAAAGTCACGATTTCCCTCCCCGCCCCTAATTTGCATATGCAAAATAGCATTTGGTTCGGCCGGGCAGAAGGATTCGGCCGAATCCTGCTGAAAAAGGACGAATCCTGGCCGAATCCCGAACCGAATCCTTGATTCGGTGCATCCCTATAATTTAGACACCAGTATCGGAAACCTATTTTATGCATGAAAATACAAGTAAAGCTGGCCATAGATGTTGAGATTTTAAAGATCTGATTGTCATCGTGAGACCACGATTATCTTGGAACGATCGTATGATCGTACGAATTGTCCATCAACTAAAAAGACCAATTTGCCAGGAAAACAAAGGGTAGCTGCCTGCTTGGCCCTGCAAACATAGATAGATTGCACTAGGACTGACAAAGATTTTTTAACCTGGCCGATCAATTTCCTAACAGATGTTGGCCAAAAAATCGTAAGATGTTCGATCGTTCGAATCCCACTAACTGCATGATAATTTCAAAGGATTGGTCGGACTTCGCTAAAATCAGTCGTTCAGCATGAGAAATCTTTGCGTCTATGGGAAGCTTAACTTGGAACATACTTAAGATTTAAAGGCCACAAATTGCAGTAGGTTAGCTCAAGGAAACTATTCATTTTTATAAAGTGCACATTTTGACTAAAATGGTGACATATCTATGCCTACACCAAACTACCAGGCTTTTATTGCTTTTCTAATGTTAGTCCTTTTTAAATTAAAAATATTTTCCTACATGTGATTAGGTACCAAGTTGAAACATCCTAAATGTGAATGCCAGTGATGTGATGACCAGTGTGCATAGGTTTACCAAAGTATATGTGTAGAGGCACCAAAATGAAAATAGTCCATATGAACTATGTTCACCATAGAAAACCATTCCTAAAGTTAAGTTTTGAATTTCTGAAAGTCGTTCAAAACCTGCATTTTTCCTTCCACATTTCGATAGTACCAACATAATAAATCTTAAATATGCATGCCAGGGGGCTTCTGAATGCTTTGGTTCTTAATGTACACATACAGTTATAAAGTATGTGCATTTTATGTGTACTAAAGCCACAAAATAGTAAGTTTGTGATTTCTAAAAATCCCCTTATATTTCCAGAAAGTACAGTTTCCCCTGAATCCAGAACAGGTAAAATGTACTAAAAACTACTGAACCGCAAAGCTACAATAAACAGCATTTTTTAAATAAAAATCTTCTAATGCATGCATTTTCCCCATAATATTTCCCACAATTCTAACTTAACAGTGTAAATATATAATTCAAAATGATTTTTCACCTAGTGAGATTTGTGGTCAAAATTGCTTTGTTTCATTTCTTTTACTATGTTATTGAAGTTTTATGGGCACAAACAAGCAATCAACAGCTATGTAGAACTTGGCAAACAAGCAGATCTTCACACCTAAAAGGTGTAGAACAGCAGGCACATCTCTTCTAGGTCCAGTGAGTGTGCCATAGGGATGACCATGTCCCTCAAGCAAAATTCCCAAACCTCATTGCTCGTTGCCTAAGGGGTTCTAAGCCCCCTCAAAAGCCGGCGATCTGCATCCAAACCAAGAAGTATCATTATTATAATTAAATGTCAATTAACAGGGTTAATCATCACGTTTCAATATTAGCAACCCTAAAAGGAATTTTTAATTGGACATTTCACCTTAAACTCTCATACTAGTTGACCCTAAACTCATGTGGTCTTTTTATGTGCACAATTTCTGACCAGTAACAATAAAAATGAAGTGGGTTTTGTATACATCTACCTTGAACTGGTAGATGTGTCTGCTTCAGAAACACTATAAAGTTTATATAAAAAAGCTGCTCTATAGTCATGGTGATAACCATTTAAATCGGGTTTAGACTGTACATATATTACAATGATTTTCGTTCTTGCGCAGGAAGATAAATAGGAATATAGAATATACAGGGCTATAGAATAAAAATAGCTCTCATTCTTTTAAATTTACAAAAAATATTTTATGTCAGGGAGTAGGTTTTATTTCACACAACTGCAGCTAAAAGTTGTATTCATTGAGCAGTTGGAAATCACAGTTGTTGTTCATTTACTAAACCTTCAATTGTTACAATCTTTTGGTGGATAGAAAAGGCTTTATGCTACCTAGAACAAAGATCTATGGTATGGAGCTTGGCATTTAAAGGGGACCTATACTCCAGAAATCAAAATTGAAGTCAATGTATTAAAAGTGGAATGAGTATTTGCAGCGCATATCTATTTTCTGTGTCTTTCATTGTTTCTGATATATTAGCAGCTTTATAGTACTAACATTAGGCTTTCATGTGGCAACTTGTGGAGACACAAAAAAACTTGCTATAAATAAAATCTGAAACCCAACATGCGATCCACAGACCCGCCAACCCGCATCTACACCTGCAATCCTCAGGTTACCCGCTTTTTTTAATGTAACCCATGGGGACTCTACACTCTGGGTTGATTTTTGTTTAACCTTATCTGCCAGTGTAAATAACTATTTGCCTACCTCTATAACTCCTAACCCTTAGTCCCGAGATTTAGGATAACAGTTCACAAGAATTTTAGTCTAAAAAGAACATTCTCCCAGCAATAAACAGGATGCATAAACAGGAAAATGTATAGAAATGTGTTTTCTATTTGTCAGGTAACAAAATCCAGCTTCTGAAGAATGCTAACTGTGGTATCACTATAAGAGCAACTACTGTTGTGTAATGTATTTCTCTTGTCTTCCAGGTAAATATGCAGAAGATATATTTGGCGAACTCTTTAATGAGGCACACAGTTTCTCCTTCCGAGTTAACTCTCTTCAAGAACGTGTAGACAGGTTATCTGTTAGTGTAACACAACTTGACCCAAAAGAGGAAGAATGTAAGTTCTCAAAGGCTTTTAAATATAGCATGTTTTAATTTCTTTCCTTCATATCTAGCCAGTGAAAATTTGAACATTTTCCCTTACCGTAATACAAAAATCGCTTGTTAAAAGGACAGACAATATATTCACAAGCTGACACAGCTGAACAGTTGCTATTGTCTGTAGCCAGCACATGAAATAGGTCATGTGGAATTCCACATTCCATTGCATTTAATATTCCAATGGAGGAAAGTATTACAGTAGCATATTTAGTTGATACAAATGCCCTGTCCTGCTTAATGCCTTTTAACATCTGTTTCAGGTAAAATAAGATTGTTTTTATACCCCACTGTTTAAGACTGTATTTTTTTATAACTTATAATTATTTATATTTTATTATAATTTTTTATATATAGTTATACAATTTCCCATCATTCTGGGATAGGTGACTTACTAGAACTGATCAAGAAAACAGCACTGCCAAAGACCCAAAATGCAAGGCATCCTTCAACTTGGCCAATATGTGGACATCGTTGTTCAACAGTTTTCCAGTGAATGAGCAGTTAAAAATGTGAAATACTTTAGAGATGTAAATTTTTAGAGAAAAGTATTGGTATCTCTGTCCAGCTTTCTGTATGTGGGTAGTCAAGTTTCTGTTAAAACCATTAACCATATTAACGTTTCCACAAAAAAAATACAGTTCACATTACATCTGCTTCATATAGTTTGGCCAGGCGTATATTTATTCACAAGGCCTTTGTTTACATAACTGCATTGTAAATAAAAAGATAAAAGGAACATTGAATTTCCTTAAATTACTTAGATAAATTCGGATTTTGATAAATTAAAATATCAGAGTATTTAAATAAAAAACGTCCTACCAAACTAGAATCCACCTTATTTATTAATAGAAAAGCACAATTTAATCGGATCGGCGATAAAACTGAGTGAAAATCCGAATCGTCAGATTTTCGTGCTAACTCCAGCGTAGACTACAGAAACTTCTAAATAGTATAGGGACCTTTCTCATTGACTTATTTACAACCTCGGCAGGTCTGAGATGGAGGATTTTTGGATTCTGACTTTTTCCATCCTCAAGGTATAATAAATCTTGAAAAAATTCACTTTTGTTTTCCACAAAAAATTTTTAATTTTATAGTAAAAAAACTCAACCTCTAATTGTTTTTCTGTTAAATTTCAATTTGTTACTTTAAGGTTGAAGGGACAAAATACATGTTTATAAGTGCTTAGGAAATTGAGTGACTGAGAAGTACTGTACATGTATAGGATCTCGTATCCGGAAACAGACTATTCAGATCTGAATTACAGGAAGTCCATTTTATACAAATAACACTAACTTTTACAAATTGTTTCCTTTTTCTCTGTAATAATAAAACAGTACCTTGTACTGGATCCCAACCAAGCTGCACAAATTAATATTGGTGACAGAACATATTGGCATTGGTAAGAGTGAGCATTTTGACTGGAGGTAGATTTAGGCCTACCCTGCTGAGCACTACAAACTTATTTTGCCTCATGTGGCACTGATTCCTTCCAGTCGTTTTTAAATGTGGGCCATGTAAAACTTCCTTTTTAATGTAGCAAATATTTGATGCCATTATTTTTATTACTATTTTACACCACATAATAATCTGGCCCTAATTGTCTGTAGGATAGGAATTATGAGTTTCCTCAAACAATATTTCAGTTATCAGATATCTGTGTTAATGCTTCAGGAAAGTTGCAACTGTTGTGCACTGACCTTTAATGTTTCCAGTAAAATCATATATAAAAATGCAATTGGGGCTCCTTGAGTTGTAACTAAGTGCTCTCTGTATGAGTCTGCCTGGGATGATCAAAGAACAATTTTGGAATACAGAGCATAACTAAAGGAAAGGCACACTAGAATGTCACACACTGCTGTGTGCTCCGGATGCCTGAGGAAGTAGCTGGATCTGCAACAAGAATAGCCTTTAAAAGGTGAAACTTACACAGAAGTCTTCCAGCAGTTTGTTGCTCTATTAACAATGGCTGCCCAGTAGGAAACTACATTTTCTAATCAAATGCTGTACATTTTCCAGTAATGTAACAGATTTTTCTGAAACCTAAATGTTCTGTTGGCAGTTGAACAGAGAATTCCTACCTATTCATGAGTAAGTTAATTTAGTTAGTTAATTTAACAATGCAAGTACTGTTGTTTTTAATCAAATAATCCAGAGTTAATATAGTTTAAGGAAACAGCAGCTGTTGTATTTAAGGAGCAACTGTTGGGAAAACATTAGGAAGCAGCTGTTTCTCAGTGCTGAAAGGTTGGACCTCATGCAAGGTTTAGTCTGGAAATAAGAGCCATGCATAAGTCTTTCCTCGCTATCACTTCCTAACCCATCATTTGAGTGGTAAACTAGTGTGCCACTGACGGTTAACCTGTTGGTATATGCTGTTTAAAAATGCACATTCTTTCATAGCTTACCTCTGTTTTGTTTTCTGGCAACCCAAATTTGTTATCATTGAATTACTGATCGGTAACACTGCTCGACGGAAATAGGATTGACCTTACTTATCTGTTACCTGATATTTCCTCTGCATTTTATTGTCACATTCAGTACTGAGATATTTTACAGTCCTTCTAATTATTTGGAGTATTTTAGGGCAGTGGCAGTATTACATTGTAATGCTTGTTGACAGGCATCAAAATGCTGTGATTTCATTTTTGATCACCAGTCACCTGACTCTTGAGTGTACTCATGAATGTGAGCAATTGCTATTTAAATGCATGAGGGGCATTTCCAAACTTTTTGCTACCTGCTCTCTCAGATGGAAATCACGGGGGGTAACACAACTCCCTGAATACATCGTTGAAGCATTCCCCTTAAAAATATTTTTTTTAAACAGTGCCAGTCTTTAAAGATTATAGATTAAGGAGTTTAAACTCATGCTACATATTTTGCCATACAATGTACCCCTTGTCCATATTTTTACTAGTTTACATCAATGATGCCTAACTGTGGCCCAAAGGCCAAATACAGCCATCCCATTCATTTCTTAAAATATGGACACCAGAAATTAAAATCTTTTTTTTTTCCATCAATCATAACATTGACATGCTTTTCGTAATTTTGTTATAAAGGTATTTGCCTTTGCATTACCTTTCTGATTCCCCGTATTCCTCTGTGAGGGGGCTGCCATATTTGTGCAGCAGTTGTCCACACTCTGACAGGGTGAGAAGGAACAGTCAGGATGTCAAAACAGTCAGGTATAGGAATGTAAGTAAAAATTATTTTAAAAAGCAGACCTGTAGGTACAGTGTTCGTATCACTTTAAGGGCTTCCGTGTTTTTTTGTTTTTTTTTTGTATTTCTTTAATTAAGGAAAAAGAAAGACATAATGCAATTTACAGGAATGGCAAAGACTGGACATCCCAGTCTGCTCGTGCAAGAAAAAACATTCATATTTTCACTTATTCCTGAGCAGAGAATACAAACATTCTTGTCGTCTTCATAATCTATATGTAATCTTGATATATGATGCTTATAAAATAAAGCATTAAAAGAAAAAAATTAAAAGAAATGAAAGAGAAGAGGGAGGGGGGGAAGGAAACTTAAAGGGGAAGTAAAGACACTATTGAAAGAAAATGCTGTCAAATAAAATAGCATTTGTATGGCTGAGTAGTGGCGGAGATTGCTAAATCGTATACCCGAGTTAGTGGGGGAGGTGCGGGAAGTAAAAGGATTATAAATTACGAATACTTCTATAAGGTTTCAGTGTTTTTTAATGACACAATCGGTTTAATACAATTTTGTCTCTAAACATTTGGCATATTGAAAAATTTGCACCTTTATGTGTGAAAATTTATTTATTTTTTTTAAACCTTAAACGTAAAATGTATTCAGCTCATTTTTTTTCTTGCATAAGTTATAGGGCACCTGTTTATGCCAACATTTCTCTTCATGCCTTCTACTAATTAACCTTGATAATAAATGGGTTTCCCTTGCCATACAGTAATTTATGCTGTTGATCTATGTGGTGCTTTTTATAGGCATTTGGGGCAGGTGGTGTTACATATTCATAAGACAGTTGATTTCCTAGGCAGTCAATAGGTCTCATTTTCATTGCTTTATCAATCAGAACCAGTTGAATGTTTCCATTAAGTAAGATTCAATTGATCCATTCAGTATTTGTACTGCAGAAACTCACTGGATTAATGTGTCCTCTTTTTCATATAAAAGGCTAATTCAAGGAAATTACACTAGACCTTTTTGTAGGGGTTCTTTTTGTGTGAGAATTTAGAATTTTGTAGATTAAATAAAGTAATTATTCAGCACATTCTGGTGTGATTATGCTGTTTTATAAGCTGCTCACAATTATTTTACAGTTAAATCCTTCTTTAGTTGCCTAAATCCTTTTGGTCCCAGAACAGTTCTATGGGTAAGGTATTCTTTGTAGAGCTAGTTTCCATTTAACACCTGAAGTAAGTATCGAGGAATATAGTCACCCAATGTAAATGCCTTCCAGTATGCTTTCAGAAGGTCTACCTTTATTCCTAATGTTTCAAAACTGCATGAGCACAAAAATGTAAAAACGGATTTGGCACTTGCTCTAATAACTGTAGACCCAATTTGCCCTACCTAGCACTGAATGTGTTAAAGAAACAGACTACATTGGTTGACCTTTCCACTGATATGGTCTGTATAGAGAGAGCAGCCAACAAGCACAAGTAAATAAAATATAAAACTAGGGATGCACCAAATCCAGGATTTGGTTCAAGATTCGGCCAGGATTTGGCATTTTTTAGCAGGATTCGGCCGAATCCTTCTGCCTGGTCGAACCAAATCTGAATCCTAATTTGCAGATGCAAATTAGGAGTGGGGGGAGAGGTAATTGCGTTACTTTTTGTTTGAAACAAGGAAGTATAAAAATGTTCCCCTTCCCACCCCTAATTTGCATATGCAAATTCGGTATGGTATTTGGCCTAACCTTTCGTGAAGGATTCGGGGGTTCGGCCGAATCCAAAATAGTGGAACTATAAAACAGAATAGGCCAAAAAGAAGGAGATCCTGTGTTAGGTTGGCATTGACTTGCCTCTTTGTGTAAGCCAGCTTTAGTATGAGCACAAATAAAGAAAGGCAAAGCCTATCTATAAATCTATATGCAGGATATGCTTTGAATTATAATTATTCTATTAAAGAAATGTGGACAACCATTTCAGTAGTACTACTTCAACATAAATATTTTTTGAGATACAAATGGCTAATGCTCGTCTGTAAATTGAAAATATAGCCATTGTCTTGTCCAGTTCAGTAACTCATGTTTTTCAGAGGCAATCTGCATGGTTTATTTGATAGTACACTATTAACATTTATAAATAAAACACAAGGTTCCCAGTTTAAAGACTGTATTTTGTAAAGTTTCCATGCTATATTGATCCCTATACTTACATTACTGCTTACCTCTCAGTATCACTGCAGGACATCACAATGAGAAAAGCATTTCGGAGTTCAATTATTCAAGATCAGCAATTGTTTCACCGCAAAACGTTGCCAATTCCTCTACATGAAACTTATGAACTATGTGAAAATCCTCCACCACTTAATATACTAACTCCCTACAGGTGAGTAAAATCTGGTTATATGTGCAAATTCTGCTTATCTGTGTTTTTATTTTTGTCCATTCATTCAAAGGAACTTGGGTTTGACCCGGAGACTCTGCAAATACCCTATTTCTAGAGACACATACAATTTGGCTGTGCATGGATGAAATAGTTAGTCTTGGCAAGTACCTTATTTCATTACATCCAGATCCTGCCACAGTATGCCCATCCCACAGCCATACACAGTATTGATTGTCTATTAAAGCACCACCCCTGGTGCAGCATCATTTGCATCATTAAAGCGATACTGTTATGGGGAAAACATTTTTTTTTCACAACGCATCAGTTAACAGTGCTGCTTCAGCAGAATTATGCGCTGAAATTAGTTTATCAAAAAAGCAAACAGTTTTTTTTTATATTTCGTTTTGAAATCTGACATGGGGCTAGACATATGGTCAGTTTCCCAGCTGCCACAGCCATGTGACTTGTGCTCTGATAAACTTCAGTCACTCTTTTTAATGCTGTACTGCAAGTTGTAGTGATATCATCCCTCCCTTCCCCCCTCCCAGCAGCCTAATAACAGAACAATGGGAAGGTAACCAGAAAGCCTCTCCCTAAAACAATATCAGCTCCCTGGTAGAGCTAAGAACAGCACTCAATGGTAAAATCCAGGTCCCACTGTGACACATTCAGTTACATTGAGTAGAATAAACAACAGCCTGCCAGAAAGCAGTTCCATCCTAAAGTGCTGGCTCTTTCTGAAACCACATGCCCAGGCAAAATGGCTTCAGATGGCTGCCTACACAACAATATTACAACTAAAACAAAATACACTAGCTGGTTCAGGAATGAAATTATATATTGTAGAGTGAATTATTTGCAGTGTAAACAGTGTAATTTAGAAATAAAAACGACATCATAAAAATCATGACAGAATCCCTTTAAGCCCATGTCTGCAGTGCTGCTACAGTCCTGACCCAGAGCACCGAGCTGCTTCTCTTCTCTGGTTTATTCTTGCAGTCAGTAATAAAGTTGTTATATGTACACAACATTTAAAACCTTCAACATGTACACACATTTACTTATACTGATGTTTTTAAAATGCTTTTTGGAAATAGTGCAATGCAGCAAATAAAATAGATTTAAAAGAGTGCATCAATAAATTAGTCATAAAAATTACAAAACACGAGCCACTGAGAGAAAAGGAAAAAAGCTTCCCGAGTTTTCAGTCTTAATTGGATTACGGATACCTGCTGATCAAGGACAGCAATTTGGCAAAAGATTTTGTAACCATGTTTTAAAACAATTGTAAGCAACTGAATACTGCACAAGTGCACTGTGCTTAATAGGATTTATTTTGCAAGTCACCATACACTTTACTATATAAAGAATAATATCCTGCAATTACGGTGTAAATTGTTTTATTCCATAATGCTTTTTTTCAACTTTGTTATTTACTGCTCAAATCTCACAAATTGCAATCTGTGTTCTTTTGATAAAAATGAGCGACCACATAGCACAGCACATGGCATCCAACAGATGTCACTAGCTGACGGCTGTAATTTAAATATGCCAATTAGATTGATATAATGTGCTGTACTTTAAGCCTGTTATGTGTGTAATTTTTATGCTATTAAGTTCTTAATTTCTTATGTATCTTGATGGCTTTGATTGTTCATGTCCAAGACTATATAGCTTTGATTTAGTTATATCAGGTAATGACCATGTCATAGCAATTGAAAGGCTGTATTAACAGGGCTTGAGGAGATTATTACATATTTTCTAAATAATGTACATCCCTCTCCATTCTCACAAAATTATGGTATACTGTGTAAATTTTTTTACACATGCTGATTTCCTGGAAAAGCGTTGTTTCTTTTAACATCAAAGTTGACACCTATTTGGAATGATATATTGAACAAATCTATAATCCACTTAGTATCCCCTTATATGGTGCAAAATATTGGCAATATTCTGTTCTTTGTTATGTTGCTCATAAAATACATCACTGTTCTTTTTATTTGCAGAGATGATGGCAAACAGGGCTTGAAGTTTTATACCAATCCATCGTACTTCTTTGACTTATGGAAAGAGAAGATGTTGCAGGACACGGAAGACAAGCGGAAAGAAAAAAGAAAGCAAAAAGTATGCTGCTGTGTGATTATTTTTGAATATATTTTAATTAACGATTTTCATTGTTGTAGTGCTCATATATGATGAGTTACTGATAGTTTGTTGGTGCTGGGCTATATAAGCTCGTTTTGTGTAGTATGGGTCTACCGTCTGGGAACATAACATAAAATGTTTTGTCCTAATTGTTTAGTAAAACATTTGTTGTTGCCTATTTAAGGAAACATGTGTAGAAAGTAATCATGACCAGCTTAACCAAAATCCGAATCCTGCTTATCTGATGGCCCAGACTTTCCTGGGTGGATCTGCCCAGCCTGCATTATGTAATGCACATTTTCTGGTATGAGGCCAGAGGGCTGTTTATGACTGATGTAATTGTAATCAATCGATGATTTAAACTTTTTACTATGTTTTATAATCAAGATACTAAGTGGTGTTTTTCGCTTACAGCAAAAGAATATCGATCGTCCTCATGAACTAGAAAAAGTGCCTCGGGCTCCACATGACAGGCGTCGCGAATGGCAGAAGTTGGCTCAGGGATTGGAATTGGCTGAGGATGATGTAGATCTCCATCTTCATCATAAGCATATAGAAATCGCCAATGGACCAGCTTCTCATTTTGATACAAGGTTTGTTTGCACTGCACTTTTTTTTTAAAATCAGTTATTTTTTAGCTTTGTTATCATTTATCCTATTGGACCATTTCTAATCAATTAGGACTTTTAGAGTTTTTCTGATTTTTTTTCACTAGTAATTGTCTGAAAAACTGAGGTTTCCATATTCTTTACCACATTGGTCAAGTTGTTTTTTTTTCCTCCCCAGTCATACTTTTTATATTCAGATCTTTTTTCTTTTTTTTTTAAAGGTTTTTATTTTGCATTTTATAACAATAAACAAACAGACATTATATCATGCGTGGTATATTCAGATCTTTTAATAACTTTAATAGCATTTGTGATTTTAAAAAAGAGTTTAATTGTGGTTTCTAAAAACACTAAAATTCGACCTGTATGACAGTTTAGCTCAGTTTGGGTGATCCTAAATATACCTCTATGCCTTTGGCTAGTCTAATAAGCCATAAGTACAAGGTACAATATAAAGTTCATGCCTTATCCTTTGTAAGTCACTATATCTACTCTGATGTCAGTAGTAAAATCATTAGAAAAACAAATACTTTTAAAATACGTTAAGCTATTAAAAGCAAAGTATTAATAAGAAATATTATGAAATGTTGAAACTGCTAAAAAAATCCAGTGGTTTGAGTGTACACACAATGCTATGTGTCACTTGACATTAACTCACATACTGAGCCTGATGGAATTTAAAGGAGAACTAAAGCTAAACTAAAGACTTGTTGTTTGACTTGAATGTTGTTTTTGGCTTATGTACAAGCCCAAGGCAACCACAGCCCTTTAGCAGTAACGATCTATGTCTCCAAAGATGCCCCTGTAGCTTCCCATCTTCTTTTCTGATGATTCACTGCACATGCTCTGTGCTGCTGTCACTTACTGAGCTAAGGGACTCACTTACAATAAGTACACACAGAATATAAATGTCACAATATCAGACTGATTAGTAATTAATACAGATAATTACTACATGGCAGCACAGAAACCAGTGCACCTAGCATGATTATCAGCCTTGTATTTACAGGCCAACCTCGTGTATTACCGTATATACTCGAGTATAAGCCGATCCGAGTATAAGCCGAGGTACCTAATTTTACCTACGAAAACTGGGAAAACTTATTGACTCTAGTATAAGCCTAGACACAACTACAGCCCTGTCTCCCAGCAGCGCACCTTCCGCCAAAGAGACTCTCCCAGCGATCGACCGGACTTCTTTGCAAAGTTGATGGTGACAGAGAATTGTGCAGAGAGTGCTGTGTGTCATAAAACCATCACTGATCTTTCGTATAACCAACAGATGGCGCTGTGTGATATTGCAGTTACTGTTATTCTTTGATATAACCAACAGATGGCGCTGTGTGATATTGCAGTCACTGTTATTCTTTGATACAACCAACAGATGGTGCTGTGTGATATTGCAGTTACTGTTATTCTTTGATATAACCAACAGATGGCGCTGTGTGATATTGCAGTCACTGTTATTCTTTGATATAACCAACAGATGGCGCTGTGTGATATTGCAGTCACTGTTATTCTTTGATACAACCAACAGATGGCGCTGTGTGATATTGCAGTCACTGTTATTCTTTGATACAACCAACAGATGGCGCTGTGTGATATTGCAGTCACTGTTATTCTTTGATATAACCAACAGATGGCGCTGTGTGATATTGCAGTCACTGTTATTCTTTGATACAACCAACAGATGGCGCTGTGTGATATTGCAGTCACTGTTATTCTTTGATACAACCAACAGATGGCGCTGTGTGATATTGCAGTCACTGTTATTCTTTGATATAACCAACAGATGGCGCTGTGTGATATTGCAGTCACTGTTATTCTCTGATACAACCAACAGATGGCGCTGTGTGATATTGCAGTCACTGTTATTCTTTGATATAACCAACAGAGGGCGCACTGTTATTCTTTCATAAAACCAACAGAGGGCATTGTGGGATATTGCAGTCTCTCCCCAAGTGAACTGTTGGTATAGGAATGATTAAAAGTGACTGCAATCTCGGCTACTGCCCGCTGACCCGAGTATAAGCCGAGGTAGACTTTTTCAGCACATTTTGGATGCTGAAAAACTCGGCTTATACTCGAGTATATACGGTATTATCTGCTTGATAATTTGTAACAACCCATAAGATAAGCTTCTCAACAGCTGCTCAGAGCCCACTGAGCATATGAGTGTCGCAGACACTTTCCAAGATGGTGACCCCCTGTGACAGGTTTGAAGTCCTGGATCATTGCTGCTATTGAGAAGCTGAAACTTTAGGCTGGTTCAATAAGTGCAGTATATAAAATATGGCATTTTTAGCCATTTTCTTTTAAGGGGTCCTGATAAGATGCTTCAAAAGAGTGAATCCGGTTGGTGCCTCATCTAAATGGTGCATTCTTTTTATTACTAGGGGCTTTTTGTAACATGTTCAGTTATGATGCTCATCAGTTTCTTTACCATGTAAAAGTCACCCATGCAACACTGGCTGGGCATTTTTAAGGCAGATGTATACCCAAACTGTGCAATCAAACGTACAAATTAAATTTCAAGTCTATTTTTTACTTTGTTTTTAAGGCCACAGGCATATGGAGAAAACATTGATGGACCATTCTCACTTGCAGCGCTACCATACAGTCAGATGAATGATTTTCTGAACAGAGTTGAAGACAGGGTGTTGGTGAGACCTCATGAACCACCACCGCCTCCACCAGTGCATGCCCCTGGGGATGGAAAGGCAATGCCTCAAATTATTAGGTAAAAATTAGAATTTCTTTTAACAGTTTAACATTTTACACAAAATATTGATACATGTTTCTTGGGTACTATGTAAACTGACGCCTAACCATATTTTCGCAATTACCAGCTTTTAAACGGCCACTAAGGCCACAAATAGTGCTTGCTGTGCAGATCGGTGCTCTCATGTGTACAGTAAACAACTGTGGCTACCCAACAGTCCTAGGGCCATGGTACCGAAAAGTTTCAGACAGCAGTTTCAGTGTCACAGATTAGTATCTGGAACTATAAAAATAAAAAAAATAAATAAACTACCACTGCTTTACAAATACATGTGGAGTGCTAATACAGACACATACCTTCACACAGTAACCCAGCCAATGAGTTTGGACAGTCAGTGAGTATGATCTCAGAGACTAGAGACTTGCTCTGCATAGAACTGAACTTCTAGCATAAATATACACAAGTTCTTTTAGGCAGAAAATTATTTTTTTTTTGTTTGTTTTTTTAACGGTCCTAATGTCTTTCTTATATCTCTTTTTTTTTAGTGCAACACCAGGATTAAGTGAAAACAGACCACAGTCTCCAGCCATGGGTAGAACATCAGGCTTTGCCAGCCCTTCTCCTCCACCACCACCTCCTCCGCTACCTCCACCTCCTCCACCTCTTCCATCTGCTCTTTCAGCTTCCTCATTACGATCATCAATATCCTCTACTCCTCCCCCTCCAATCCCACCACCACCACCTCCACCACCTACAACCATTCAGACTACTGTTGTCCCTCCTCCACCAACACCCTTGCAAATTGCTCCTGGTGTTCTCCACCCAGCTCCACCTCCTGTAGCACCTCCACTTGTACAGCCATCTCCTCCTGTTACACGAGTTGCTCAGATCAGTGAAAATGTTCCAGCTCCACAGATAGAACCGCCAGGGCTTCCTCCACCACCTCCTCCTCCACCTTTACCTCCTCCTGGAATGCGACCAGCTTCCCCTGTTGCTGTCCCACCTCTTTCTCATCCTGCCGGGGCAGTCCACCCTGTTGCTTCTATCGCACCTGGTTCTCATGTTCCATTATTGCCCTCATCTCCATCACAAGCCCCTGAATCTAAGAGGCACCCCTCAACACTCCCAGTCATCAGTGATGCTAGAAGTGTACTTCTGGAAGCAATAAGAAAAGGTCAGTACTAATTTTAATGGACACAATTAAAATATATTGATATTAATAAAAACTGTTTGATCTTAATAAGTATTAATGTTAATTTTACTTCTTAAATGGGTCCTCCTTACAAAAAAAATATTGTAGCGCAGTAAGAGAAAATGTAATTCTGAGCAACTTTCAATATGTGGTAAAGTCCTTTTTTATAAGATATCATAAATGAATAAGCCCTCATTTTATAGGCAATATTGAATAATATATGTTGCTGGTTTTTAATTAATATTGTGTTCAAAAATGCCCACTTTATTTGAGCTCCCCATAAATGTTCACTGGTACCTGTCAGCACTGTTACAATTAGAAGACGCCTATGTGAAGCCTGCTGAATAGTTTAAAATTTGCCAAAGAACACATTGGCCTAAAGAGAAATGCCACAACATTTTGTGGACTAATGAAAGCAAGATTGTCCTTTTTGGGTCTAGGGGCTACAGACAATTTGTCAGAAGACTCCCAAACACTGAACTCAAGCCACAGTACACTGTGAAGACAGTGAAACATGTGGCGCAAGCATCATGATATGGGGATATTTCTCATACTATGATGTTGGACCTATTTATCACATAACAGGGATCAGTTTGAATACATCAAATTCTTGAAGAGGTCATGTTGCCTTATGCTGAAGAGGAAATGCACTTGAAATGGATATTTCAACAAGCAAACTCCAAAACACACCAGTAAATGAGCAACATCTTGGTTCCAGGCCAACAAGACTGACATTATGGAGTGGCCAGCCCAATCCCCAGACCTTAATCCAATAGAAAACTTGTGGGATGACATCAAAATTGCTGTTTCTAAGGCAAAACCAAGAAATGCAGAAGAATTGTGGAATGTAACAGGTGCCAGAAGTTGGTCGACTTCATACAACACAAATGTGCAGCAGTTCTCTGAAACACTGCTTATACAACTAAATATAAATTCTGTGATTCAATGGAAAGCAAAATCTTGAAACATTTTTCACTTTATACAGTGAATGTTTGAGTTTGTGAAGAAGAGTGCAGACACTGCTATTTTTTTGAAACAGCCCAATATTCCCTTTTCTTCATTTTCGGTAAAGGAATACCACATTTATTTTTCATGTTTGATTTGGAATAGAGTGTATAGTGTTCCCAATGCATTTGCAAGTATGAAAATAAAAGCTATTATAAGGATTTTGTGCTTTAATCACTTTTTTAAACAGTGCTATTATTCTGAACACAACTAGATATATTGAAAGGTTGCTTGGAGTTGCATTTTCTTTGATTATTATGCAAAAAAAAACATTTTCAGGTTGAGGTCCCTTGTTATTATTTATGTGGATTTATTTTTTCATTAAGTGGAAGTATTTGTAGCTTCTCCCTAGAAACCCAGAGCAGGGTCATACAAACGTAAGCTCCTGTGAGCAGGCTGGGGGTATAATAAATTTAAAAAATATTTATATATTCTTTAACCCTAAGTATTTCAAAGCACTGTGTAACTTGCTATCGCTATATAAACAATGATAATATAATATGAACTAAGTGAATGTGGGGTCTCAAGAATATATATACATACAGTTCTCACTTTACATAATTTTATATACAGTCATCTTATTTGATCAAACATTAATTAATGGCTGCATGACATGTCATGCTATACATATAGTTTATGCTATACTTTTATGTGAAAATATTAATTTTTTTTTTTTCCAAACTGGTGTATTGATCCAAATTCCTTCAATATGCACCTATATATAGTCGCTAAATAAAGTTTGTTTTTTTTGTCTCATTTCTTTATAGATTGTGATGGCCCACTTAGTCTTATTGTGTGATTGCTGTTGCTTGTTGATTTGTCATGTATTAATCAATTGTGTGACTCTTTCAGGAATTCAACTTCGCAAAGTAGAAGAACAGCGCGAACAAGAAGCTAAACATGAGCGCATTGAAAATGATGTAGCCACTATCCTCTCACGGCGCATTGCTGTGGAATATAGTGATTCAGAAGACGAGTCGGAATTTGATGAGGTAGAATGGCTAGAATAGATCATATCTGATATAGATATAAACTACAAACTGGAATGCAGATGTAAACTGTGGTGCTTGTCCATTGAAAATGTTTGGTTATTTCTAGTGTTTTGTATCTCTATTACTTTACATCACCAGACTAAATTATGTTTTTGTACTTTTAGTTTTACAGTAAAACTAGAAATCTTGACATTTTTGGCTTTTTACACTTCTTTGGAAGATTATCATTTCCTTTCACTAGACCACTAAGTATTACAGTTGGGCAGCTGTCAAGTTGTAGAATAGGAAGGGTATTATTTTTTAATGTACTACTTGTGCACTTTGTGAATTTTAAGTTAATGAAGGAAACCAGAGATTGAAATTCCAAGGGCAGCTTGTATCTAACTATAATGAGCCTTATTTAATTTAAAATGCATTGTTTTTACAACCTCGTTGTCAGATCCCACTGCTATACATTAGGTCATTACACTGAGAAAATAATTTAAAATTAATAGAAATAAAAAACAATTCTACTATTTTGTTTTGTTTTTTTATGGCCTTATGAATGCTAAGTTTTTTATGTACATGTTGTATGGTACTATTTTGCCTGTACACTAAATAAAAAAAAAAAGATCCATGTGAAATATTATTTTAAACATTCTGTGTAACTTATGTAACTGTTAAGAACAGTTTGAGTTAATAAATTCATCATTTTAAATGGACATTATTCCTTGTTTTTATTAGATTCTAAGCTTAAGATCAAACATTACATATTTATACAAATTCACGCCACATGCTTTTTCACCCCTCTTCTGCTTTTGTTCTCTATTTCTCTATCTAGAAAAACTGGCCATGTAACCAAAGCTTGCCTATTTTTTTCTGTTCAAACTGGTTTCAAATTTGAGTATAATGTACAGTAGACATATATAACCAACTAACTGATTTTGAGCAGGTTAGGTGCTGTCAAGTCAAACCATCAGTTGTTATTGATCAGTTAACACAAATTTGTATAGAATAAGGTGGATTTGTAAAAGGTGTACTATGATATCCACCCTACCACCCTACCAACAGAAGCTGCTATCATTCAGATTTGTTTCCTTTAAAGAAAAGATGCTTCATCATGTTGCATCAGAAAAGTGCACCTGCCAATAAAACCAAGCATAAAACAGCAGCCAGGAAGCTACGGATCTCAGCTCTAAAAGTCATATTATGCATTGGCATTTATGAAGTTACAGTGCAGTATGAATAAGGAAGAGCAAGCATCATTGTGCAGCTCTAAAAAGTTCCAGTACATGCAAATTATATTGAATTTGGACCAGTACCAAACAGCAAAGTGGACAACTGAGCTTGTTTATTAAAGGTATACTATAATGGAAAAGAACAGAGTTGTGCTGTGTAAGAAAATATTAGCTTTGGACATGATTTTTTTATATCTGTTTGCAGATATTTAACAGATATTAGGGGTTGCTTATTTTCTTGATTTTTTTTCTTTGCCATGACTAGATATTTTGTCTAGAAACAGAAATTGTGCTCTTGTAAGGCACAGGAAGATTTTCCATACTGGCTAGCATAGGTCCAATAAAACACTTTGTAATCTGCTTCAAATAGTAGATTGTAAATGTGCTGGTAAAAGGATTTGATAATTGTAGTGGAAGTTTGAAAGAATGATCAGTGACAACTGTGCTCATTTTATATACACACCAATCTCACCTTTATTTGCTAATTTTGCTATAGTCACTATAGTGACTATAGTTGGGAAGGGTGGGGGCTTATGTATTTTGTGGTCACAGCCTCATTGCACCCCCGCCTAATAGTTTTTAAAAATAAGTGGTAAGCAAAACTTTTCCTTGTTTGTTATAGTTTATACAGGAGCAGTGACCAGCTCCATGTTGTAGCCCCCACCCTTCCCAACTATAGTCAGGTGATCCCACTGGTGTCTAATAAAAGGGCAGCCAAGTTTGGGAGTTTTACTTTGAAAGCAGCTAGTAAGTTGCAGGTGAAACTTAATCCCTTTGTAAAATGTTTAATGAAGCAATAGAATTCATAATGAATCAGATGAAATTTGAGCATTGGACTGGCCAGATATGGGATGACTTTGACGTAGTTGGCCAGCTTAAATATATTGCAATATATGGACAAACAATCCCTGTTTTGTTTAAAGTTTAAGGCATTTTTTAGTAGCGGTAAGCACAAAATGTCTATGTCTTAAATATATTGATAATGGGTTGAGTGCAGAGGACTCTTATATTTGTCTATATATATATATATCTGTTTGGATACCGGCACAACTTGTGTAGAGGTGTAAGTTGCCTGGGTGCAAATAAAGCCCAAAAGGATAAGTATATACCCTCGCACTCACAGGTCTTACAAAGAAATAACGGTGTATATAAATAAATGATGATAATGGTGTTTATTAATCAAAAATAAGAACTAACATTTCGTCTAGCACTGTAGCCTTTCTCAAAGTGCACTAAACAACAAACCGTTACCTTTTAAACCCCCAGTGGCCGGAAAGAGGAATTTTACATTTTAAATTTTAGCTTTACTTTGTATGTTTATGTTGTGAGCACAGCACTATGATGTCATCAATTCCTCTTCCCTGCCACTGGGGGTTTAAAAGGTTACTGTTTGTTGTTTTGTGCACTTTGAGAAAGGCTAGAGTGCTAGCTGAAACGTTAGTTCTGATTTTTGACTAATAAACACCTTTATTTCTTTGTAAGACCTGTGAGTGCGAGCCTCCTTCTATATATATACAGTATATATATATATATATATATATATATATATATATATATATATATATATATATATATATATATATATATATACTGTGTATATATATATATATATATATATATATATATATATATATATATATATATATATATATATACACAGTATATATATATATATATATATATATATATATATATATATATATATATATATATATATATATATATATATATATATACATATACAGAACAGACTTGTATCCGTTTTAGGAAGTAAATGTAGCCACTTGAGAAAGAAACAAACTTTTCTTCATTATTGTGCGCTTGTCAATTCTATCTCTAAAAACATAAGAATAAAATCCAGATCAATTAAAAAATAGCATGCAAATCATACTCTTTGTTCAGGCCATTTGGGACTATGGTTTCCAGGCGGCGCATCCAGAAGGCTTCATTTTTTATTTATTTATTTTTCTTACATCTCGATAGCAGTAATCATTACAATACCACAACACTGTACAGGACAGAGCGTTAAGTACACTAAAGTTATTAACAACAAATCTGGATAATCATCTGGATATCCCTAGATCCCAAACATTCTGCATTTTCTAACCCTGTAATTGTAGGGAACAAATAATGTATGTTTAGAGAGGCTTAAAGTGACCCCATAAAAGTGAAAAGCTTTCATAAGCTCTTTTATCGACAGGGCATCATGGCCGAGAGAGGATTTTCTCTGAGCCCACAGCATCAGATTATTATTAATTATTATATATTTATTAAGGAAACTGTCAAACAAGGAAAAAGTTGTATAACTAACTGCAGCTCTGCTTGGCAGCTTCTAAAAAACACAATTTTGCCTGCAATGTAAACCAGAATAGCCTTGCATGGAAAAACATTTCAACCACCAGAGGTTGCTACAAGACTTTGAAAGAGTGATACTTTTTCTGTTAAAGGAATTGTTCAGTGTAAAAATAAAAACTGGGTAAATAGATAGGCTGTGCAAAATAAAAAGTGTATCTAATATAGTTAGGTAACCAAAAGTGTAATGTATAAAGGCTGGAGTGATTTCATGTATAACAAGTCAGTCAGATCACTACTTCCTGCTTTTCAACTCTCTTGGTTTACACTGACTGGTTGCCCTGGCTACCAGGTAGTAACCAATCAGAGACTTGAGGGGGGGCCACATGGGTCATTTCTGTTGCTTTTGAATCTGAGCTGAATGCGGAGGGTCAATTACAAACTCACTGAACAGAAATGTCCCATGTGGCCCCCCTTCAAGTCGCTGACTAACTCAGAGTTATAGAGCTGAAAAGCAGGAAGTTGGATTCTGGCTGTTTTATTAGACATCCAGTCACTCCAGCCTTTATACATTACACTTTTGGTTAACTAACTATATTAGAAACATTTTTTATTTTGCACAGCCTATCTATTTACACAGTTTTTATTTTCACACTGAACTATTCCTTTAAAAGAACTTGAAAGGGAACAACACCTCCAAAAAAGTATGCCCTACACAGAAGAACAAAAAAAAGCTATGGCCTTTATGGCCATATAGACCTGTAGCGGAGTCATCAGAGAGACATTTTTCTGAGCCATTATAGATTTTACATACTATAGAATTTGTTTATGGGGTTTCCAAGTTGAAAACAGGCATAGTTCAAATGTTATTGCTTAATATATGTAAGCAGGTTTTCTAAAGTTTTTATAATAATTTGGCCAGTAGGGTTTCTGTGCACTGGGGCATATGGATATACAGACTATATATCCCTTCAATATAGTGTGATAGTCCTCTCTTCTACAATGAATGTAGATTAGGTATTTATTTAATCAAAGATGTGATTTAGGATTCAAGAACCACGTGACTTTAAAACTCTGGGCAATAAATGGAAATTTTTTGTTGTTGACGATTGATGATTCCGGCTGCAAAGAGGAAGTAAAATGTACATACAGAAGGTACATAGAGTAGGGTTTGAGGAATTTGAGACTGGGGTGGGGCACCCATGGGTGGCAGCCTTGGTGGGTTCCAGACATCCCAATCCGACACTGCTGGGGGGTTTGCATCACAAAGGCACCCCCCAGTGAATTTGTACCAAGACCATACACTTAGGGGCCGATTCATCAAGCTCGAGTGAAGGATTCGAAGTAAAAAAACTTCGAATTTCGAAGTGTTTTTTGGGCTACTTCGACCATCAAATGGGCTACTTCGACCACGACTTCGAATCGAAGGATTCGAACTAAAAATCGTTCGACTATTCGACCATTCGATAGTCGAAGTACTGCCTCTTTAAAAAAACTTCGACCCCCTACTTCGGCAGCTAAAAGCTACCGAAGTCAATGTTAGCCTATGGGGAAGGTCCCCATAGGCTTGCCTAAGTTTTTTTGATCGAAGGATATTCCTTCGATCATTGGATTTAAATCCTTCGAATAGTTCGATTCGAAGGATTTAATAGTTCGATCGAAGGAATAATCCTTCGATCGTAGCATTTGCGCTAAATCCTTCGACTTCGATATTCGAAGTCGAAGGATTTTAGTTCCTAGTCGAATATCGAGGGTTAATTAACCCTCGATATTCGACCCTTGATGAATCGGCCCCTTAAACTGTATGTAGAATATTCAAAATCAAACCCTTGCAAATTACAAATAAATCAAATAATTAAAGATAAGTCAGGGGTTGGAGTGCCCAACGTTTCTGGCAGGGAATGGCCTGGGTCAGCAGGGCCCACCAAATATTTCCTTGGTGTCTGGCCGGCCAGGTCTGACCCTGCCCCCGAGTGAATAAAATCACTCACCTGAGCAATGAGCATTGTGCCTTCATCTCTGACCATGTCACTGCAATCCTTTTCACTGTCCTGGACAGCCCACTTGCAAAGTAATAAAGCTAATATTTAAGTTCAGATTTTTACTTTATTGTGTATTCATGCTATTTAGGACAAGGAAAAGGATGCATATAGCCCCATGATGCTCAAGAGGTTGTACCCCAGGTCAGTGCACTTATTCAGCATCAGCCAGGGTTCTACGGTGTACCTAAAACATTGGCATCCACACTGAATTTGTGTTGACTTGTTTAAGACCATATGCATTTTATCTTCACTTTTTATCTGAGATTTTTGAAATAGTTAAATTTTTGTTGTGCTGCTCCTATTTCATGACTAGTGTTGAATGTCTAGCAATCAGGCAGGCACTGTCAATTACATGCTATCAAAAGGCCCATAGAAATATAATTAAAAACCATACACGATAAACAATGAAGATTAACTGAAAAGCTGCATTAAGTAGGTTGTGTTATAAAATATTACACATTTATATAAATCTGAACAGCCCCTTAAATCCCTAAATCCTAACTAAAGTCACATTTTAGTCAAGGCTACATGCTTGATGCTCTTTATCAAACTGATCACTGACCTGGACAATAGGGGACTGATAAAAACAGTGCTTATGATGTAAATCGTATCACAGTAGGAAACAGAAGTGGCTAATGTATTCTAGTAAAAATAGACACGGACAAATATATTTGATATGTGTACTGTGTGTTTTCATTAATATTTTTCTCAGAAAGCATTTTTTTTTGTTTGTCTATACTCTCTAATTCTGTATCTTTCCTAATTGAAGACTAACAAGGTCCTTTCTGGTGAACGCAGGTTTTCAATCAAAAGTAGATCTAATTTATCAAGAAAAGACAAACAATCCAACTGACAGTTTGCTAAGGAAGTTATTTTTATTATTGCTAACTGGTAGTGCTGAGAGAACACTTGCTCTGAATCCCTATTGTAAGGTTGAAAGTGTTTAATACCCTTTATCAAGGAGATAAATCTTCCATAATGCCTTGTTGCCATTTGCTGACATTATTACATTACATCTACTGTATGTTTCCATGACAATGGGACTTGGCACTTCAATTCCCCAATAGGTTAATATGGCTATTTGATTAGGAACACGTGGACATGTCATACTTATTCTAACACTGTCATTGTGATTTCCAGAGGATTTTGGTAGAAATTTAAAAATACTGGAAGATACTGCAAGACATGAAAAAAGTATGAGTGGTGTAACTAGAAATTACTGGGCTTTGCTCAAACCATGAGAAAGATATGAATTGCAGAAATATATTAAAATTCAACACAAGTTGCACACCAGTGCCACCCCCCAAATAGCTTGAGGGTCTTTTGCTATTTCACCTGGAATACTATTCATCTTGTACATTTCCAACATCCATTTTGTTAAATAATATAAAAAGAAACTAAATTAATAATTAAAATGAAACTAAAAATAGAATCTGAGACAGAAGCATTAACCATTACAGTAAAGACACTGAAATACTAGTAGCAACTACTTGTTGTGGCTACAAAATGCCAAAAAAAGACCCTGCCATAGAGAATACTGAGAATTGCCTGATATAGTGTCTTCGCAAAGCAAATTATCACTATTATCCATTTTGTAATCATGACAAGTAGCTGCTACTAGTAGCTGTGTGTGTCTTCACACTTATGATACTGATAGACTTTGGCATGACACACTAAAGGCCCTTATCTTTATTCGTGCAGCTGTAAAATTATTAAAGAAAAAAAAAAAAGCAGGTTCTCATAGAATCCCATGTATTCAAGCATAGTGTAAACTATATCTATTAAGATAAAGAAATAATTTGTAGAGGGCACACTGAAATTCTCTTTCCTACATCTCAGCAGTGGCAGATTTGGAGCTAACACAATTAAAACACAACTGTTAATTCATTATATTAACCCTAAAATTTGGCAGGTTATGAAAGTTTGAGCATATAGAGTTTTAGGCCCATGTTTTATATGTTTTAAAAGTATTGGTGAAATTGCCCTTTAAGCTCTGAGTTACAGTTTCCCCAAGAGGCTTATCTTAAATAGTTACAATTGTTTCTTTGCTTACCTTAAATTGTTCCAAATGTCTCTAAATGTAGTAACTGTCAAAAAGCCTCTTATTTTAATTGAGTTTAGAAAACCTTGTACCTTTTTCTGGCATCAGTGCAGGGGATCAAAGAGAAACTCAGGACATTTCAGTAAGAAACCCAGGACTGCAGGCTGAGCTGTCAAAATCAGGACTGTCCTGCAGAAATGTCCCAGCCTATGACCACTTCCTACCACACTTTAACATGGTGCCTGGTCAGGGGTGGCTCTTCCTCTTTGGCTTCTGGTTGCTGACACAGCTGGATCTGTTCCGGGGAGCCTTGGTACACCAAGGCCCAGTAAAGCCGTTCTGCCCACGAGGGACCAGTATCTCTAGTGATAAGTCGAGCAGGGACTAAGCTTACCATTGGTCCCCCTTTCACAGGGACAGGCCCGTTTCAGGACTTCGGTCCCCTTTAGAAATTGCCCCGTGAAGCGTCCCCGTCTGCAGAAAGATCTTTAAAAAATCCCTGTGAAGCAGCTGATCCGGTCCACACTGCATAATTCTACAGGCAGGGGGCGCAGGAGAGAGCAAGCAGGCAGCAGGCTGATGACATCACTAGGAGACTGAAGGGGAAAGGCGCACCTATTCAAACCTCTGTGGACTTGGCAGACTGATCAGGGCAGCAGGATCCTGTTCCAGCCTGCTGCAAATTCCCCCTCTCCCCCCTCCTCCCAGACGATCAGTGGCAGGCAGAGAATGCTGGTAAGTATCTGTTTACTGAGTTTTACCACCCCCACCGTTCTCTTATCAATGCTCTTTCATTGCAAAGTTTTAGCTGCTTCACCTAGCAATATTGCCTTTATGCCATCCTACTATGAATACTGGGGGTTTTGTACCTGGAATTGCCTTTATGCCATCATACTATGAATTCTGGGGGTATTGTACATGGAATTGCCTTTATGCCATCCTACTATGAATTCTGGGGGTATTGTACAAGGAATTGCCTTTATGCCATTCTACTAAGAATCCTGGGGTTCTTACATGGAAATTTCCTTTGTACCATCCTGCAGTGAGTTCTGGAGGTATTATACACGGAATTGGCACTACGTTCATTAATATAATAAAATGGGGAGTGGTTAGTGGGGGGGTGTCCTACAAAGTGGGCATGGTCTAAAAATGTTGCCGTGGCGCACGCAGTGTCCCCGGACTTCTTTACAAAAATTTGGTCACATTAGCAGGGACCCCATGAATGAGGCCAACTAGAGACAGAATAACCCTTTGGGAGAGTATGAGCAGTCCTGGGCTCCAAGGATTGAAGTAGGGAGTATCTCTCCCCTACGCTCTGTGTCTGCCTAAAGTGAAGGGACCGCAGCTGGAAAGGGTATCAGGCTTTACATTTATTCTCCCTGATCATCCACATTCTATCCAAGAGGTGTACACATGGTGCTACATTGTGCTGTCTCTGACTGAACTGTCCTGGCATCGTCATTATCTGCAATACCTTGCCTCTGTGTTTTGTGAGTATAACCCTATGGATCATTTGTCTTGGACAAATAAATTGTGTTCTGTTTTGTTGCTGCGAGAACCTTCTAGTGTCCTTTATTTTTTTGTTAAGCACAGTAGCTTATGTGAGTTGTAGATCAACTACCTCATTACTTTACATTTTCCACATAGGAAAGGCCCCGCATGTTGTCAAATGTAACCTGTGCTCTATTGCTATAGCTGGATGTTAACCCTGTAGTAGTATGGGTGAAATTTGCTGTGAATTTCCGCATTTTGCCTCAATCGACTTCATTTGGGAAACTGCGGCAACAATTCGCTGGTGAAAAATCTGCCACATACAAAACAAATTGACACTCGTCAACATTGGCGCACGCATAAAAATTGTTGTGCGTCAAAATTATGTTGACGCCCATTGACTTCAATATGTTTTGCAAATTTTTCACTGTTCGCAAATTTCGTGATAAATTTGCGGATTTTCCGGCGAAGTTAACGGGACAGATTCGCCATCACTTCTGTAGGCTTAAAATAGCCCAAAATAATGTTACAGAACTAAGAAGAAAACTTTATCAATGTACAGTGAGCATCAAGTATCTGGCACAGAGATGCCAAAATGAAGTTAGTGTATATACATATCATAGCATATATTGTACGTATTTCTACTTTCAAAATAAATACTGCCTGATGTGGGGTAAAAGTAAGTCAACACCAAAAAAACATATATTTTCCCAAAGTACACCCTCTGCCAAATGGCCAAATATGTCTTTCTACAGCAATGTACCAAACTGCAAAGCCATACTAAATGTAGCGTTTTTTCTGAAATTTCTGAAAATTGTCACAAAGCTTCAAATGTTCCCCATTATATACCCCAAATTTAGTAAGGTGCCGACATATAACATCCTTATTAAGCATGACAGGGGTCTACTGAACAATTTGATGCATAAACTTAACAAACTATGTGGTGCACAGATACCCCAAATTAATAACAAATCCAAGTGGCTTCATCTGTAGCACATATGAATTTTCATGTCTGACACTGTGGCTGCTGTAATATAAGCACACAGTATGTGTATTACATGCCATAAGACCCCCTTTAACAGTAGCGAGACCCTAGAAATTATATATTTTCAGAAAGAACACATTCTGATAAATGTAAAATTGTTAAATATGTCTTTCTACGGCAAACTTCCAAACTGCAAGGTCATGCTAAAAGTAGTGTTTTTTTAATTACATTTCTGAAAATCGTCACAAAGCTTGTGCTTCACCCTATTATATACTCCGGATTTCATAAGATACCAACATAAAGCATCCTAAATAAGCACATGAGGGGTCTACTGTATACTTTGATGCCCAATATGCATATATTTACCAAACCATGTGGTTCACAGAACCAGGGCCAGAAATAGGGGTAGGCAGAGTAGGCATGTACATAGGGTGCAAAGCGCCTCCTACGACTAGTCTGGTCCCTTCTCTCCACTCTCATGCCGGCTGATCCTGACTAAAAAGGACAGTACGGGCGTCCATCCACGTGTCACGCATGAGAGGCGGCATGACCGTCCAGACTGCGTAGGGCACTTGGTTGGCCTGGCCCAGCGAGGCACAGAGACCCCAAAATGGATATATAGCAGCCAAACGTTCCGTGGGCAAAAATGGTAACAAAGAACAGGTGTTATTCAATAAAATTACTAAAATCCAATAAAATCACTAAAACCAATACTTCTTTTCTCACCAAGTGTAATCTGTCACAGTCTGATTATTTTGGGTTGGCCAAATAATTTATGGACAGAAACTGAGCAACACCTAAGCAGAGCTGAAAATTCAAGAAAACTGCTACAAATGCACCAAGAGCAACACTCTCAACAGGCATCTTTTTACTATTAATATACGTAAAACATTTTTGGGGGTTAGTCTTAGCCTTTGCCGCAATGCGCTACTCATTACCTATATTTGCCTTCTCGATTGTGGTTTTACAACATTTATTATAGTTTTTATATTCATAAAATGCAGCTTCTGTCCCCACAGACTTGTAATTTTTAAATGTGTCTCTTCTTTCCTATTAACTTCTACATTTACTTCTTATGCTTCTATAATTATCATTAAGGAACTGATGTATCATTTATGGGGATTAATTCAAGAGATTAATATCACCATATTAATGGCGACCAATCAGAAGAATTAAATGATATGATGTCATGACAGTGGGAACCACTTGGAGAGCTACATTAGTATAGATTATGGCAACCATTTGGGTGAGCAGGAAAACATTACATCATGATGATAAGCACCCGAAGAGTTGGAAACAACCAATTGGGGAGTTGAATTGCTAAAAAAAAAACTACAACATATAAGATTAAAGACGTCCATTCAACTTAAAATTTCCCGCCGTATGTAAATTAACCTGAGCGCAAGACCTCTAGCGAATTTGCCCTAGGCAGAAATGTCGCCAGCATTTGGCGCCCACAACGAAACTCCGCATTTTAGTGAATTAGCGGTGTCTGAGCAAATGACAAAGTGTAGCGATGGGTGCGAAGCGGTTGCTGCCCGACTTTTTGATGGTTAATGAATCTGCCCATCAAAGAAATTGAAACAAATGCAGTACTTGTTTTAAATTCCATATGCATAAGGCTATCCCTGCCTAGGTGCTGTATTGATGCCTGGGAGGCCAACCCTGCCAAATTTGTGATGTTGCGAAATATCACATTTTGTCTAACCCTATAATATAAACCATAAAATAACTGTGCTGGCTGTATCAAACATGAGTTAATTAATGTAGGTTTGTTTCCTCACCACTAGGTGGTAATAAACTACCACAAACAATAAAGAAATATAAGCCATTTGCATTTAAAGGAAAATAGAAAATCATACATGTTCGAGAACTTTCCCATAGGATAGTTCCTTCAAGTAAACATATCCTAGAAGTTGTAGTTCCACAAAAGGAAGGTTTAAATTATTTTTCCTGACTCTGCTTGTCAAATATATTGTTCAACAAAAGGTGTGCAACTGTATCATCTTATATGATCAGGATCATTGTACTTTCCTCTTAAGAGGTTTAAAACTAGAGTTTTACAGCTAGCTTTTCTAAAATATCAGCCCTTTTATTAGGTATGCGTCAAGGTGCAATGTCACATAAAAAATGCCAAATGTCCTGTTTTTGCAGTTTGTATACTTTGCAGCTTGTGTTAAGTAGCACTGCATAAAGAGGGGGAGGCAGGGGTGTGACATGTTGAGATCACTTGATCCTATTTTGCACATCAATTGCACATACAGCTAGGGAAGTGCACACCCCTGTTTGCCATTTCTGTGTTCATTTACCTAGTGCCAGGGTGCATACAGCACAGACTAATGCTAGGCACACATATGCTCCCTATATGATCTAAAAGGGGCGCAAAGACAGGTTCTGTCTGTCTATTAGGGCTCTCGCTCTAGAATCTGAAGCTTTGGTCTGACCACTTAAAGCAGTACTTGAACTGTGCAAATATGCTTTATGCAAGTGAGGAATCAACGTGTTTTATTTGAGCTACAAGAAAATGCACTGATATTTTACAATGTAAAGCTAGGCACTTTTTATAGCGTTCAGTTAATGTCCAACCAAAATGCATAATGGTCTGTACATGTGTGCATACACTTGACAAAGAGGATGCTACCCCCAGAATTCTTGAAAATCTGTCAATGTAGATACAAATCAGCCTTGCAGAATTGATATTTTGTTTTTTGAAAAGAATGGGCTATAAGCACAATTTTTATCTTGGTAGTCAACTGTTAAATGCATACATGTGAGAGTGTATACGCTAGTCCACCATGCAGCATTACTAATCAGCCTTCTAGCATGAGAATAGCAGGTTAAACAGATTGCTACTTAAAGCTGAAACATAAAATATAATTATTGTGACAGACAGATTATAACCCCACCCCTAAATTCACAGGGCACTCTATTCCAAACACTATTAAAAATACTGTAAAGATGTAAAGATGTTTGCTACTGGTCTTGAAATCCATAGTAATTAACTGTATTAGGAGGCAGCATTTGCTGGTTAGCTGTTTGCAATCTGTAGGTTAATAAGCCTGGGTAAAATTGTTATAAATGGCTACCATGTGCATCGCCAGCAATAACTTATTTGCTATACATCACCACTAGCAATTAGTAGATCCACATAGCAATGTAAAAGATTCTAACAGATTTTTAAAACCTCAAGCTACTCATGGCACCACAAAGGATAGCATATAAAACCCTTCTACTAACATTCAAAGCCCTTCACTCCTCTGCTCCTCACTACATTTCTTCTCTTATCTCGCAATACGTTCCTGGTCATCTTCTTCGCTCTTCTCAGAGCCACCTTCTGTTCACACCAACCACATCCACTGCCACCTCTCGTCTCAAACCCTTCTTTCTTGCTGCTCCTTACCTCTGGAATTCCATCCCTGAATTCCTCCGTAAGGAATCCTCTCTCAATCTCTTCAAGAAAAAAGTAAGAGCCTACCTTTTGGAGCACTAAAACATTAGCCTAGTCCTGTGCCTACTGACTGTGCCTTACCTGACTTTTCATCTCCAATTTGTGCCTCCCATCCACTTAGATTGTAAGCTCTACAGGCACCTCCTTCCCACTATGTCTCTTACCACATAGCACTTAAGCTCTTTGTCCTGATATGATTCTGTATATATTTATGTGATTTGTCTCCCCTGTGTAATATACAGTATATTCTTTGTAAGACCTGTGAGTGCGAGGGTATATACTACGTCAAAGTCTTAAAAAAGTTTTAAAAAATAGTGGTGAGCACAACTTTCCCTTGTTTGTTATAGTTTATACAGGAGCAGTGACCAGCTCCATGTTGTAGCTCCCACCCTTCCCAGCTATAGTCAGGTGATCCCACTGGTGTCTAATAAAAGGGCAGCCAAGTATGGAGGTTTACTTTGAAAGCAGCAAGTTAAGTTGCAGGTAAAACCAAGTCCCTTTGTAAAATGTATAATGAAGCAACAGAATTCTTAATGAATCAGATAAAATTGAGCATAGGACTGGCCAGATATGGGATGACTTTGACGTAGTTGGCCAGCTTAAATATATTGCAATATATGGACAAACAATCCCTGTTTTGTTTAAAGGGTAAGGCATTTTTTAGTAGCAGTATGCACAAAATGTTGCTGTCTTAAATATATTGATAATGGGTTGAGTGCAGAGGACTCTTGTATTTGACTATATGTATTTTGTGGTCACAGCCTCATTGCACCCCCGCCTAATGGTTTTAAAAAATAGTGGTGAGCACAACTTTCCCTTGTTTGTTATATATATATATATATATATATATATATATATATATTGAACTTCTATGCAGTGTACAGCAATGTGGCTCCTTTACAGCGCTTTACAAATAGTTATACAAACACACATACATAAAGGAGCTCCCAGTTTGAGCAGCCATGTTGGGGCACACACATAATGAGTGAATGCCGCAAATTGCTGGTTATGCGCATGCATGTAACATCAGCAGCGATATGCGTATATTGACATGGCCACTTGCACCGGGAGCTCCCTCCTGTTGCAATTGTCGCTGGTGGGGGCAATTTAAAAAGAAAAATTGCTGTTTCCCCCAACCTAAGTATGAGCTTTGTTAGCACACACCTTTGGTTGGGGATAATATATTTTGACAACAGGTGCCCTTTAAGCTTTGCATGAAATAATATTGGTGGCAAAACAATCCTATTGGGTGTATTTAATGTTTAAATGCTATAATAGACAAAATATAGGAGAAAAAACCATGTACCAGAAAAATAGTCCCAAGCATTCTGGATAATATATCCCATACCAAAATGAACATATAGTAGTTGATCTCTTTTTGGGGACGCTAATTCTATGTACGTTTTCATTATTCTCCGTCTATGCTTATAAGTCAGTGTACAAGCTGGAATCACATGTACTCTGCATGGCTTGTGAGAAGGAACAAGTAATCAGCACATAATAGCTGCATTTCTTATCAAATGGCATAATTAAGTTCACGTGCCTTTTATTTGTTAAATGTCTCGTGTTAGCCATGTGATAAGGAGATTGTGTTGTGAAGAATTCCTTTTCTACTTCCAAGCGAATAGACCTATTTACTGAGAAACAAAAACAAGGGCAACTCTGCATAAGAGCAGGCATGATTGAACTGAAATGACTGAATCCTCATCTGCCAGATAATTATACTTCTTCATAGTCCCTTTTATTTACCAGTACTGGATTCATAAATTTACTGATTCAGGGTATTGTTTCCTATAGCTATGTGAACATATATTTCTTTAGCTTTTACTGATTTGCTTTTTCTCTACTTTAATAAGGCAATACTTTTGATAGTTACCTTGACAGAAGAATTCCATATGGATGTGTTTCACATCTCTCACAAAGCACAATCCACATCACAGAAGGCAGAAATAGAAATGCACCAAATTCACTATTTTAGGATTTGCACAAACCTTGAATGCTTTGTGAAAGATTACGCCAAATAACCGAACCAAACCCAAATTTGCATATGCAAATCAGGGGAAGGAAGGGAAAAGAGAATTTTTTTACTTCCTTGTTTTGTGACAAAAAGTCACATGATTTTCAAGATTCAGTTTAGCCAGGCACAAGGATTCTGCCTAATCCGACTCCAGCTGAAAAAGGCCGAATCCTGGCCAAATACCGAAATGAATTCTTGATTTGGTGCATCTCTAGTCAGAAATCCTATCAAAAACCCACAGATTACATCTTGGACAGGCTGTGTTTCATATTTATAATATAGCTCCTTAAATAAAATATGAATATGATGAGGCAACTATTACTTTCCAGCAAACCTTATGTGACAAAATATGTGCCACAAATCTTCTCCCAATATGTTAACCTCTCTTGGCTCAAAACAATGGCTAAAGCTAGATTTGAGGTAGAACACCGTTACAGTATACTATGACCCTCTTTCTCAGCTGGGCTGATCCTATAATACTAGATACATGACACTAGAACACAACCAAAAACACATGTTTATTGATCTCGTACTCACGTAGTACAGTGTATCACTTAAGGTAGATTAAAGTAAGGGCTTTCAGAGAGGTAGTGAATGCAAGGTCCTTGAGAGAATCCAGTAAACTTTGGAAACAGAGATGTGGGCTTTAAGTGAATGTCATCAAAAAATATATTTTTTTCTATCTTGTAAAAGAAAACATAATTCTAAGCAACCTTGCAATAAACATTCCTTGCAAATTATATGTATCACTACTGAAAGTAGTGTTTGTCTGTCCCTTTCTTTTATCTGCCCTGATGGTATAGTTAGACTGTTGAAACAATGTAAGACAGGCAACTGATAAACAGACCTGTCTTTGCTGGGGGAACTCTGGGGTTCTTTGTTTGTTAAAAAAAGTAACAACCAGAAATTAAACCATTGCTGCTTTCAATAGCAATTGTGCTTCCAAATAAAATTTCAAGCAGTGACATTTTTTAAGAAATGCATATTGGAAAAGTTTTTTTAGAATTATGTTCTAATTTATTAGGCAAGTTTTAATTTTTGGGTTGATATGCCCTTCAAGTTCACATGCTGGAGTAATATCTAGGGGTTTTGATCCCCTGCAACAGAAACCAGAGGCAAAATACTAACTATGGTTCCTTTCCTTACTGTGATCCCATCATTTCAAGACCAGTATTGCTTTAGGGCTACCTCAAGTTTATGTACCCTAGGTTTGAGCTCATTGCTGCTTTTCTGTCTAACTTACACTCCTACTAGTACAGTTGATCATTTACATACTATTTCCTTTTTCAGATATTCCCTGTTCCCCAACTTTCACTAAAGGCACAGTTCCTTTAGTACACTCTTCTTATGTCCCAGGCTCCCCAGCAGCATCCAACCTGTTTAGCAGGTGGAAGTCACAAAGGAAGTCTGGTTCTTCCATCTACCACATGAACTGGTTATTCCCCTCCTGGGTCTACAGCGATACTACCCTACTCAGGGGCATAGGTTACATGCTCTGGACTTCCTTAGCTAATAGGGGATTACCAACTAGTAGAGGAGTTATGGATCTTTACAAATATGTTAATGAATATCCACAGTAGTATAGCTCTGTAGCATGTACATGTGAGCTGTGTGTGGGTCACTACTGGGTATAGTGCGTATGTGTGCATACAAAATGTTTCTATTGTGGACTGGGACACTTAGTACTAACAAAGATATATGGGTGGAGAGGAGTGTTACTACCCAGTTTCGGCTGGAAACATTTTTGGGCTGGCTCCACGTGTTCCTGTCGTCACACAAAATTCCTTAACGTTATAAGCAAAAAAACGGTGAAGGAAGCCTTAGGAAGCAGGTCCTTGCTGCAATTAAATTTATTATAATGTGCCACTACATGTTTCGGGCCGCAAGCCCTTTCTCTTCACACTTGAGAAAGGGCTTGCGGCCCGAAACATGTAGTGGCACATTATAATAAATTTAATATAATAAAATATATAATAAATTATATAATGTGTATATATATATATATATATATATATATATATATATATATATACTGTATATAAAATATAATAAATGTAATTGCTGCAAAGACTTGCTTCCTGAGGCTTCCTTCCCCGTTTTTTGGCTTGTACCACATATCCAACCATGTAAGCCAGGCCATTTATTCACATGTTATTTAATTGTAAGCATTTAAGTGCCCATAGTTATTTCAAGTGCAACATTTGTACCACTTGGTACATCAGAGTTTTGCCCCAAATCATAATCCCTCTTTAAGTTTATACATTGTATAAAAATGTATATAATGTTAAAAAATACATATTTAAACTGTTTAAATGTATTGCATGTAAAATGGAATTTTCTTTTTTGGGAGGCCAACCAAGGCTGTAGCCCTTGAGACCTGATGCATATGACAATATAACAAATCAAGATTGCGGTGGATCTGTATTCTTAGGGTGTCCAGGGGTTTAACATAGTCAGAGCTTGCAAACAAGAGTGAGCCTGTGCTCCACCAAGTTGAAGTAGTGGGGTTAGTAATTACAATTCTATCATACATAAGAGCCATAGATATCTTGTAAATGATATCTCTATAAAAAGGGCTTAGTGATGTAACTTCTGTCACATACTAAAACGTATGTATTATAATAAATAAAGAACCCCTGTTGAAAAATACTAGGGTATTAGATGTCATCTTAAAAATCAAAGACCTGTATAAAAGTACTCAGCCTTCAGTCTCATGTTCTTATATGGTTAAGGATTTCCTCAGTAACTTACAATATCCTAATATTACTTTATTCTCTATATATTTTTTATCAAACATTCCAATCATAGAATGGAAAACGTTTAGTGATACTGTTCATTAATTTATGTCTCTGGACAGAACTGGTAAGTGAATTAAGAGGACAATATTTTATTAATCAATCATATGTAAATTTATTTCCAGATAATGGAAGACAGTAAATTCAAGTCAGGGATACTGGTTTACGCTATGTGCAAGTAACCAACCAAACTGAATTTAATTCACCCATAAGTGATTTGGAACATGTTCATTTGACTACTTCCTGCAGGGACTGAATGTGCACAATGACCTTTGAGGATGGAGCCCTGAAGGCCAATTTCCACACTAAATTAACCCTTTAAGTGCCAGCAGAATTTCACATTTCTGGTACGCGAAATGCCAGACGTTTTTTAAGCATTTGGTACTTGTTCAGTTTAACAAGGTTTTTCTGTAGGAAAACCTCCATGAAACTAGGAAAATGATATATTGTTTTTTTCGTTATAAATTGGACTTTGACATGCAAGTGTAATTTTGCAACTTTTCTGGAGATTTAGTGTGTATTTTGGGTGAAATATGTAAAAAAAAAAAAAGATTATTAAAAAATGGAGTATATCTTGAGTTTTTTTTCCACAGAAAAGTTGATTTTACGAGCATTTTTTTTGTGTTTGTAAAAGCCGTGATCCTGCCAAGTCCAACGATACCAAATATGTATCAGTAACCCACTTTTTTTGTCCAGGAGTAACCCCCAAACTAAATCAGCATTTTCTAGAATTTTACACCAGAACAAAGTAGATAAGCACATGTAACAGTTGATGCAGCATAACTTATATGTAAATTTAAATTATCCCTTCAAGTTTGGTATTTTTAGAAACAACAGACCTTCAGGTTTGTAGGGGTGCTGTATTTTTTACTCAAAATTCAAATACATTTTACCAGCGCATCATGAAATTTAGAGCTTTTTTGTTGCATTTTTAGTTTTTTTCTAAAATGTAAACTTAGACGCAGGATCAAATGTAAATCTGACAAAACAACACTGTTATAAATGTTTAAACCACAGACAATTTGAAAGACAAACTTCTCATGAATAAAACAATACCCCATATGTATGGATACACATAGAGACGCAGCCACCAAACACCCCAAAACAGGAGCAATGCATAAGGGCAATTGCAGTTGAAAATCTGGGGACTGCGCTCTATGTGTACTACTTGCAGTTTTTCCATCTACACACCCCCAAAATGTGAAATAACCCCCACAAACCATATATTACCGAAAAGTACACTTCTTCAGCTATTCAAAGATGCCATTCTCGCTTTTCTACATGGAGAATTGTGGCCGCAGTCCTTCGTAGAAGTCCGAGACTTGGTCTGAAATAAAGGAAAAAAGATATACAAAGCTAGATTCCTCCCTAAGTATCCATTGTAACTACCAAAAACCTGCTCAATAACAATCTGCAAGTCCCCCTGAATGAAATGATACCCCATATGTATGGATACACATAGAGACGCAGCCACCAAACACCCAAAAACATGAGCAATGCATAAGGGCAATTGCAGTTGAAAATCTGGGGGCTGCGCTCTATGTGTACTACTTGTGGTTTTTCAGTATAAACACCCCCAAACTCTGAAATAACCCCCACAAACCATATATTACCGTAAAGTACACTTCTTCAGCTATTCAAAGACGCCATTCTTGCTTTTCTACATGGAGAATTGTGGCCGCAGTCCTTCGTAGAAGTCCGAGACTTGGTCTGAAATAAAGGAAAAAAGATATACAAAGCTAGATTTCTCCCTAACTATCCATGGTAACTACCAAAAACCTGCTCAATAACAATCTGCAAGTCCCCCTGAATGAAATGATACCCCCTATGTATGGATACACATAGAGACGCAGCCACCAAACACCCCAAAACAGGAGCAATGCAGAAGGGCAATTGCAGTTGAAAATCTGGGGGCTGCGCTCTATGTGTACTACTTGTGGTTTTTCAGTCTAAACACCCCCAAACTCTGAAATAACCCCCACAAACCATATATTACCGTAAAGTACACTTCTTCAGCTATTCAAAGATGCCATTCTCGCTTTTCTACACGGAGAATTGTGGCCGCAGTCCTTCGTAGAAGTCCGAGACTTGGTCTGAAATAAAGTAAAAAAGATATACAAAGCTAGATTTCTCCCTAACTATCCATGGTAACTACCAAAAACCTGCTCAATAACAATCTGCAAGTCCCCCTGAATGAAATGATACCCCCTATGTATGGATACACATAGAGACGCAGCCACCAAACACCCCAAAACAGGAGCAATGCAGAAGGGCAATTGCAGTTGAAAATCTGGGGGCTGCGCTCTATGTGTACTACTTGTGGTTTTTCAGTCTAAACACCCCCAAACTCTGAAATAACCCCCACAAACCATATATTACCATAAAGTACACTTCTTCAGGTATTCAAAGACGCCATTCTTGCTTTTCTACACGGAGAATTGTGGCCGCAGTCCTTCGTAGAAGTCCGAGACTTGGTCTGAAATAAAGGAAAAAAGATATACAAAGCTAGATTTCTCCCTAACTATCCATGGTAACTACCAAAAACCTGCTCAATAACAATCTGCAAGTCCCCCTGAATGAAATGATACCCCCTATGTATGGATACACATAGAGACGCAGCCACCAAACACCCCAAAACAGGAGCAATGCAGAAGGGCAATTGCAGTTGAAAATCTGGGGGCTGCGCTCTATGTGTACTACTTGTGGTTTTTCAGTCTAAACACCCCCAAACTCTGAAATAACCCCCACAAACCATATATTACCGTAAAGTACACTTCTTCAGCTATTCAAAGACGCCATTCTTGCTTTTCTACACGGAGAATTGTGGCCGCAGTCCTTCGTAGAAGTCCGAGACTTGGTCTGAAATAAAGGAAAAAAGATATACAAAGCTAGATTTCTCCCTAAGTATCCATGGTAACTACCAAAAACCTACTCAATAACAATCTGCAAGTCCCCCTGAATGAAATGATACCCCCTATGTATGGATACACATAGAGACACAGCCACCAAACACCCCAAAACAGGGACAATGCATAATATTGGGGCTGCGAATTTATATGAGGTTCTCAAATTTTCTCATCCTAAACTGCACCTTTTCTGTTAAATAACCCCCACAAACCATATATTTTTGAAAAGTACACTTCATTAGATATTCAAAGATGCCATTCTTACTTTTCTACACGGAGAATTGTGGCCGCAGTCCTTCGTAGAAATCCAAGACTTGGTCTGAAATAAAGGAAAAAAGATATACAAACTTAGATTTCCCCCTAAGTTTCCATGGTAACTAACAAAAACCTGCTCAATAACAATCTGCAAGTCCCCCTGAATACAATGATACCCCAAATGGAGACAGCCACCAAACATCCCAAAACAGGGACAATGCGTAATATTGGGGCTGTGAATTTAGGTGCATGTATCCATATCTCATCTGAAACTGTCCCTTACTGATGAAATAACCCCCAAAAACTAAGATTTCTTGAAAATAAACACCTTCAACTATTCAGAGATGCCATTCATGCTTTACTGCGTGGAGAATTTTGGCCACATTCTGCATTGTAGAACTCTGCTTTGGTCTGAAATAAAGGAAAAGATAGTATACAAAGTTAAGATTTATCTCCCAGGGAATTTTGGGACCACTTTATGGATCTGCATCTGGGTGCTACTACCCCAAAATATATTTCACTCACCTATTCGGATATATTGTAGTGGAGTGTCTTTGAGTTCCATCTGTCCTGTGGTGTTACGATACGAATTCCTTTGCTTCTTCCTACACTATTTCGCCAATGACAAAATCTGTACCACATTTACAAATACATTTTCCAACAGAAACCATAGTAAATTTGGCCCATAAATTATGCAAGTGTCCTAAGAAGTTTAGGAATTTAGGTGGCAACAATGAGGATTGGGGCATTAGCAGCTGAAATACTCACAAATCCAGAGATACCTAAATCTACAAAAACAAATGCAAATGTTGCTCAGAAATACAGACAAAACTATAGATAACTGCGCTGATAGACGAGCTTTTGAGGTGCCAGTAAAATAAAAGACTTTTAGCATCAGCATTAGAGATGCACATCATCCCACGTATTCATCACGCACCACAAGTTCTATCGTGTGCCCTCTCGCCAACCAGCACCTCATTTTGCTATTTACCACCAGCGCAATAGAAGTGCTATCCATAACACAACTGGTCTAAAACACCATCGCTCAACACAAAAGCTGAATGCCTAGACTAAGAACAATTGGAGTAGACACTCGCACACCCGTTGTGCAGGTATATAGCTTTGCTCGGTGCACAGTGAATGGAGGATACGGTGGCCTCCTAGTAACGTCTTGTATCTGCAGGGCAAGCCCTAGCAAAGGTTTTTACTGCGGTGGCACCACGGCAGTAAAAACCTTTGCAAGGGCTTGCCCTGCAGATACAAGTCTCGTGTGCTAGTGTGGTTTTTCGATTTAGACTAAGAACAAACCTACATACAAGTTTTTACTGCTACATTGCACTGCTCACCCAGTGCCAAATCCTATATAAAAAATCAATCACTACTATACAGAAAAAAACTGTCATTGTTTGCCTTGTCAAACTTTTTTTTTTTTATTAACAACATCTATACCTAGTTATAAGCGAAGTAGGGACCTGCCAAAATGTTAGATCTCAATAGGGGGGCTTGAATCTGAAAAACCACTCCACAAAAAAAAGTATCACTCTGCCAGCACACCTAAACAGCTACTGCTAGCATGTGCATAAAAACCTAGAGCATGCCAAGTTTACTATACAGATTTACTAAATCCTTTTACCACCAACAAACCCAGAGAGCCCTAACCTACCAACACAACACAGAATTCAAGCCCTCTCGTAGTGTACCACAGTGTGGTACACCTCAAAACAGGGTTGGAAACACAAAGCAGGCTTGCTAGGACACTTGGGACAAAAATACCGCACATCTTTTCTAACACCCCTGGAACGGCAAACCTTACAAGCTCTCTGGGCATATCTTTTATTAGGAGTTGGTGGAATTTGGGCAATGAAATGCTTACCCACCATTCGGGCAACATTGTCATTGCCAGGCATTTCTGGAACCTCCTGTACATCACCAAACAAAAGGGCAGGGAGCAGCTGCAGCAGATAATTGTAAAAACTCAATTTTGGGCCTAGTACTGCCGTTTTGTAAACGACATAAGAATTATAAAGGCCCATTTGGATCATATAAATTGCGGCTTTTTTGTACCAGGCCCTGGTTTTTCTGGTGGCGTCGTAATAAGTTTGGATTTGGTCGGTTTTTATCGACGCCACCCATATGCCTACTATATTCTTTACAACAGAGTGGCTTTGATTTTGCGGGCCTATCGCCACTTCTGTGTTGGACAACTACACTCTCATTGTGGATAGTAGTAAGCATAAAAACATTTTTGGTGTCTGCAAATTTTAATGCCAGGAGCTCATCGCTTCTTAGAGCATGTACTTCTCCATGTTTCAATTTCTTATCCACCAGTTCCTTGGGCAGTCCTCTGCCGTTACGCCTAACAGTGCCACAAGCTGGGGTGTCCAACCAGTAAAGGGTTCTGAATAAGGGGATGCTTGTGTAAAAGTTATCCACGTATAAGTGGTAACCTTGGCCCAACAGTGGAGTAATGAGCTCCCAGACAATTTTACCACTGACAGTCAAGTCAAGGGGACAGCCGGGGGGTCCAAATTAGTGTCCTTTCCCTCGTAGATCATGAAAAAACTAGTATAGCCCGAGCTGCTTTCACAGAGTTTGTAAAATTTCATCCCATATCGAGCACGCTTACTAGGGATGTATTGGCGAAATTTTAGGCGCCCTTTGAAGAGCAAAAGGGACTCGTCCACACATATATTTTGGGAGGGGGAGTAGACCTCTGTGAAGCGCTGAGACAGGCTATCTATAAGGGGCCTCAATTTGTAAAGCCTGTCGTAACCGGGCTCATTAGGGGGAACAGCCGCTGCATTGTCGTTAAAATGAAGAAACCGCAGTAAAATTTGATAACGGTTTCTTGGCATAACGGCTGAAAAAAGAGGGATGGAAAGGACTGTAGTGGTATCCCAGTATGAAGCTAAGGTGTTGCGTTCTACGAGTCCCATTGCCAATGTGAGCGCCAGGAATCTTTTGATTTCATTTACAGTAGTGGGAATACCCTGGTATAGGGTGGCTGGCAAGATACTGCTCAGCGTATAAATTTGTGTAATGGACCATGTCCTGTAGGATGGCCTCTGTGATAAAAAGATTGAAGAAATCTATGATTTCAAAGTTAGTGGTGTCCACCTTGACGCCCGTGACTGCAGTGAATGGGGGAATTTCGGGGGCATAATTACAGGGAGGCCCCCATACAGGTGCTCCAACTGCTGCATCACCACTACCCTCACCCTCTTCTACCTCCATGGGTGCATCTGGCACACTGCCACCAGCCTCTCCCTCTTCCTCTACTTCTTCAGCAGTAAGTGTGCCGCCACTACTAGCCTCTGCGCTAATAGTGCTGCTATCACCAACCTCTGATTCATCAGTAGAGTCATCAGATGGGACATACTCCGAATCAGAATTGCTAAATTCCTCTGAGCTGGAGTCCTCACAATACCTAGCCGCTTCTGCAGCGGTATAAAACCGTTTGGCCATTGTGCCAGAAAAATACAGACCACTGCAAAACTAGTAACAACTGCAAAGCAAGAAGCTCCTAAATCCAATCCAGCAAGATTTGACCAACTGCTAATACAAACAACCAGAGGGAAAAAAAAGGCAGCAAGATCTGACCAACAGTTAACCACTGCTAAAACAAACCAGAAGAAAAAGGAAAAAAAAGAAGGCAGCAAGATCTGACCAACAGTTAACCACTGCTAAAACAAACAACCAGAAAAAAAAGAAAAAAAAGAAGGCAGCAAGATCTGACCAACAGTTAACCACTGCTAAAACAAACAACCAGAAGAAAAAGAAAAAAAAGAAGGCAGCAAGATCTGACCAACAGTTAACCACTGCTAAAACAAACCAGAAGAAAAAGGAAAAAAAAGAAGGCAGCAAGATCTGACCAACAGTTAACCACTGCTAAAACAAACAACCAGAAGAAAAAGAAAAAAAAGAAGGCAGCAAGATCTGACCAACAGTTAACCACTGCTAAAACAAACAACCAGAAGAAAAGAAAAAAAAGAAGGCAGCAAGATCTGACCAACAGTTAACCACTGCTAAAACAAACAACCAGAAGAAAAAGAAAAAAAAGAAGGCAGCAAGATCTGACCAACAGTTAACCACTGCTAAAACAAACCAGAAGAAAAAGGAAAAAAAAGAAGGCAGCAAGATCTGACCAACAGTTAACCACTGCTAAAACAAACAACCAGAAGAAAAAGAAAAAAAAGAAGGCAGCAAGATCTGACCAACAGTTAACCACTGCTAAAACAAACAACCAGAAGAAAAAGGAAAAAAAAAGAAGGCAGCAAGATCTGACCAACAGTTAACCACTGCTAAAACAAACCAGAAGAAAAAGGAAAAAAAAGAAGGCAGCAAGATCTGACCAACAGTTAACCACTGCTAAAACAAACAACCAGAAGAAAAAGAAGAAAAAGAAGGCAGCAAGATCTGACCAACAGTTAACCCCTGCTAAAATAAACAACAAGAATAAAAAAAAAAAGAAGGCAGCAAGATCTGACCAACAGTTAACCCCTGCTAATACAAACACCAAGAAGAAGAAAAAAAAGAAGGCAGCAAGATTTGACCAACAGTTAACCCCTGCTAATACAAACAATCAGAAGAAGAAAAAAAACTAGAACTTGAACTCCTTCCAGAAATCTACAGAATAGATTACAGACAAGACACTGCACGTGCCCAAAATCGAAAAGAACCTTTTGGGGGCACTAAACAAGCAAACAGGGCAAAGGAACAGTCTGGAATAAAATCACCCAAAGCACTAAAACCAACAGCTATTGGAATGAAATCGGGGGCCAGAAACCTAAACCAACCAGCGTCACTGCAAACACAACTTTTTTTGGGGCACTAAACAAGTAGCAAAGGGCAATGCAAATGAAAAACAGAATAAAACAACAAAATGTAATAAAAATCAGCTAAAGCAATAAAAACCAACAGCTATTGGAATGAAATCAGGGGCCAGAAACCTAGACCAACCAGCGTCACTCCGAACACAACTTTTTTTGGGGCACTAAACAAGTAGCAAAGGGCAATGCAAATGAAAAACAGAATAAAACAGCAAAATGTAATAAAAATCAGCTAAAGCACAAAAAACAACAGCAATTGGAATGAAATCGGGGGCCAGAAACCTAAACCAACCAGCGTCACTGCAAACACAACTTTTTTTGGGGCACTAAACAAGTAGCAAAGGGCAATGCAAATGAAAAACAGAATAAAACAACAAAATGTAATAAAAATCAGCTAAAGCAATAAAAACCAACAGCTATTGGAATGAAATCAGGGGCCAGAAACCTAGACCAACCAGCGTCACTGCAAACACAACTTTTTTTGGGGCACTAAACAAGTAGCATAGGGCAATGCAAATGAAAAACAGAATAAAACAACAAAATGTAATAAAAATCAGCTAAAGCACAAAAACAACAGCTATTGGAATGAAATCGGGGGCCAGAAACCTAGACCAACCAGCATCACTGCAAAGGCAAACTTTTTTGGGGGCACTAAACAAGCAGCAAAGGGCAAAGCAGAATAAAACAACAAAATATAATAAAAATAAGCTAAGACAATAAAAATAACAGCTATTGGAATGAAATTGGTGGTTAGAAACCTTGATCCACCAACGTCACTGTAAAGGCACCAAACAGCAAATAAAAGTGAAAATGCAATATAATAGATATAAAACACAAAGCAACAATGAAAATGGTAAAACAACTGCAAAAATACAATAAAATAAAGCAGATAATTATAGAACAAGAGTAGAAATAAAGTTTTAGCAAAAAAAAAACCAACTACTAAAGAAAGCAAAGAAAGAAAGAAAAGAAGTATAGGGGAAAGAAAAAGTGTAGAAGTGTGAGTGTGTGTGTGAGTGTGAGTGTGTGCTTGGCAAAGATGCCTGTAAGTGTGTGAGTGTACAAAAGTGTGCTAAATGATAAAGACAGAAGAAAAAAATATTCAAAAAAAAAAAACCAAATTTAGAGAGATTAGAAGGAAACAAGTAAAATAAAAAGTGTAAGGGTGTTGTAGTTCAGCTCACTGAATCCAAGGCAGGCAATCAAGGCGACGAAACCAGCAGGAGAACCGCAGGAAGGCAGCAGGAGGGCTCCAACAGACACAAGTGCGCAGTAGGAGTGAAAGGGGAGGCATCAGGAGGGCTGGATTTATTTGGGCAGCAGGAGCGCGTCACAGCCATGCGCCCTGCGTGCGCCCTGCGCTCCTATTGGTTCCAGCGACGATCGGTGGGGAGACCGGTGAGTATGACCGGTTTTGCTCGTTGCCTAGGGGGTTCTGCCAGGATGTAACGTGCGCTTGCGGTTTTAAATGCAACCGCTGCGCACTGGAACCCGGAAGTGCTGGAGATCGTAGAATCTACGATCTGTGGCACTTTGGTCCTTTGATCCACAGAACGTAGATTCTACGATCTGTGGCACTTAAAGGGTTAAAAACCAGATCTGGCAGTTCTCATGTGAAACTCTGTAATAGCAATGGGTTTTGGTATGTGAAACTTGCCAGAACTCTAGCTACTGTATAAGGCTAGATATAATTGCCTTCTTCTTATTATGTAACATCAATTAAATTATTTTCTTAAGTGCATGTTACCACCAAGTTGTTCGTAATATTCTTTATTTATATGCAACTCTTTTCCTAATATTAGCTGCCAGAAAAACCCAAACCGTTACTATTTTCTGGGATTTAGGAATCTCATAGATCTAAGAAAGAACACACAGAATAGTATAGAGAAAGGGTTTATTTATTAAAACATCATAACTGTAAGATTATCATTCTTTTAACACTGGGTGAAAAGGGGTCAATTACTCTGTAAGCTTAATGTGGGTTGGAAAATGGTTCCAACGAGTCAGACGTAGACTGTAATGGTTTCCCTGGACTACTTTAATTATGCAGAAGCGTAACTAGAGGGGGACGGGCCCTGGCGCAGGACGCGCAGCCGGGCCCCCGCCCCCTCTGTACACCCGAAAACTGCCCGGTAATGTGCGCTGCACAACGGCGCGCGGACTGCCGGGGGCCCCTGAGGGGGTGCGGGCCCTGGCCCGCTCGCACCCCCTGCTCCCCTGGTAGTTCCTCCACTGTAATTATGTACTATTACTATGGTCGTAAGTAGAATGCAAATAGGCATTTGAAGGGGCTGTCTAACTAGTTCCAGCTATGGGCAAAGGGCTTGCCTTAGATGTGAAAATGTGCTTGTTTCGGGTGTGGGTTACGCCTTGGACTAAGGTTGTGGCAGTAAGTCAGTGAAAAAGACATGGTTGTCCACATTAGGCTGGTAATAAAGAGACTGCAGTGTTTGCAATCCAATGATGCTAGAAAAATAATAGGTGGTACAGGTAAAGAAAAGGGCTTTTGTATTGACACTGCCATGCCAAGCACTCTTTTGCGATTCAACATTTGGCTAGCTGCCGATGTATAAAAACGTCATAATATTCCTCTACTGTAGGTCTTGGGATATCCATAGCAGCATGTCAGCATTTGCCTCTAATCTTTTGCCTTCAGCTGAAAATTAATGTTCTTCTGTAGAACCAGTCTACCTGGCTGGCTGACTATTCTAAAAATATATATGGACTGATTAACTGGCTTTTTCAATATGTTTTCATTGCTCATAATTCCTAATGAGATTCTGTAATAGAGGGCATTGTGGTATTGCTAATATCAAACACAGGGAGTTAAACTGACCTTCTCAAGGTCATAAGCAGAGTTGATAATTAGATATATACTGTGGTGCATTTCATGAAATGGTCATCACTGTGTCTTTTATTAACTGAACTCAATATATCTCTTTCAGTGAGTCAGGTGGTGGCGATTTTCTTAGCTTTTGGCTCTTCAAAATAACAAGGTGTTTAATCGAAAACAATTATTTTTATTGTGTCTGACACTTATGGAAAATAAGTAAATTGTGTCTGAATCTGGCACTCACTGCTGTTGTTGAAAAATGAATTTATAGTATATCCACAGCTATCCCCCCCCCCATATTGAACTCTGTCATTGACAGCCAATTAATAAATGCCAGTGAGCAAATACATTTCCTCTTCATTTTGTGTTGAAATATCTAAGATACCATACACTGCCGGATCCTCTCTTTTGGAAGACCATGTTATTGGTAGTTCAAGAGCTTTAAAGGACCAGTAACATCAAAAAAATTTTTTAAAAAAATCGTTAGTACACATCAAAAAAAAACACCACCACAAATTATAATTTAGGATCACAAAGCCTTTATTAAGAAATAACTTACAGAAACTGCACTTCCTGTCCTGTACAGAAACGGCGAAAGGGCGACCATCGATGCTGCTGGGCTCGATTTCTCCTCCCTGGCTACTCTACTGTCAGCTTGTGAAGGAGCAAGATGGATGCCTCATGCCTGCGATGCGATGCAGTGACTGCTCGGGCCCCCTCCTCCTCCTGTACTATAGATGAGAAGCGCCCACCTGGACACTGGAGGAAGCGGTGGTAGTGGAGGCGGTGGAGGGAGCTGTAAATCAATGTTGGCAGAGGCAGCCGCTTCTCATCATCAGTCACTGGCCAGGCCCCCTCCTCCTCCTCCGCTCCCTGCCCTGGTCGCTCCTGCTCCGTTCCCTGCACATGAGTGATTGTTTCTGCCTGCATTCCGTTTAGCTAACAGACCTATGTGTGCCTTGTAGCTGGATGCGATACAGCTTTCCTTTTCCCCGCTCCGCTGCACCTCCTCTGCTCCTGCGCCCAGTGCTAATCCAGCGCACAGTACAGCTACAAGGCACACGTAGGTCTGTTAGCTAAACGGAATGCAGGCAGAAACAATCACTCATGTGCAGGGAACGGAGCAGGAGCGACCAGGGCAGGGAGTGGTGGAGGAGGAGGGGGCCTGGCCAGTGACTGATGATGAGAAGCGGCTGCCGCTGCCAACATTGATTTACAGCTCCCTCCACCGCCTCCACTACCACCGCTTCCTTCAGTGTCCAGGTGGGCGCTTCTCATCTATAGTACAGGAGGAGGAGGGGGCCCGAGCAGTCACTGCATCGCATCGCAGGCATGAGGCATCCATCTTGCTCCTTCACAAGCTGTCAGTAGAGTAGCCAGGGAGGAGAAATCGAGCCCAGCAGCATCGATGGTCGCCCTTTCGCCGTTTCTGTACAGGACAGGAAGTGCAGTTTCTGTAAGTTATTTCTTAATAAAGGCTTTGTGATTTTAAATTATAATTTGTGGTGGTGTTTTTTTTTTTGATGTGTACTAACGATTTTTTCCAAAATGTTTTTTGATGTTACTGGTCCTTTAAGGACTTGGATTTGAACTGAACATTATGGTCCATTGGGTTAACTGGATTGGTGTTCTAGCCTGAAAGGTTTTAATTAAATAAGCTTGTGAGTCCACCAATTGAAATACTTCCCGTGGACTATTGCTGAACCAATGGGTACTTAGGATGTGGTTTTATAATTGATTTGCCTTTAAAAGTTTGTGTGGTTTCTGCACAAAACATTGGTGTGCCTATGTTTAAGAAATTCTTTTTCAAAATGAATTTTTCCTTGAAAAAATACAACTGTGCATGCTTCTTTACCCACTAAGTTTTCTATGAATATATTTTTTAAATGTTTTGGAAGACATTTTAATGTTTTTGCTCTACCTTACCAGCAATGGGGTTCTGGAAAGACTCTGCTTTCAAGCAGCTCCAATGGACCAACATGAATGATATATTTTTGCAACAAATTTTATAGGAATGAGTGAGTTTCAGAATAGAATTGAAATGTTCTTGGAAGGTTTGGAACCTAAAACTTACTTGCAACTTACTTGATTTCATGGTTAAAAAAATGTAAGATGCAGATAACACTTAATGGCTTAAAAATTAGTGGTGAGCACAACTTTCCCTTGTTATAGTTTATACAGGAGCAGTGGCCAGCTCTATGTTGTAGCTCCCACCCTTTTCAGATATAGTCAGATGATCCCACTGGTATTCAATAAAGGGGCAACCATGTTTGGGAGTTTTAACCTTTAAAGCAAGTTGCAGGTAAAACTGTCTAAAATGTATAATGAAGAAGTAGCATCCTTAATGAATGGCCATCTTAAATATATTTTACTAATCCATGTTTTTTTAAAGGGGAGGACATTAAGGCACAAAATGTCTTAATCTCTGAAATAAATTTATAATGAGTTGAGTGCCGAGGACTTCTTGTATCCACCACAATTTGCACCAATTGCACCAATATGGATATTTATTGGTTGGAGTGGTGGTAAATGGAACATTTTCTAATTGGACCAGTGTTGTTAGTGGAGTACCACAGGGCTCTGTACTAGGTCCCTTGCTTTTCAACTTGTTTATTAATGACCTGGAGGTGGGCATTGAAAGTACTGTTTGTATTTTTGCAGATGATACTAGATTGTGCAGAACTATAGGTTCCATGCAGGATGCTGCCACTTTGCAGAGTGATCTGTCTAAGTTGGAAAACTGGGCAGCAAACTGGAAAATGAGGTTCAATGTTGATGAATGCAAGGTTATGCACTTTGGCAAAAATAATATAAATGCAAGTTATACACTAAATGGCAGTGTGTTGGGAGTTTCCTTAAATGAGAAGGATCTTGGGGTTTTTGTAGATAACATGTTGTCTAATTCTGGGCAGTGTCATTCTGTGGCCACTAAAGCAAATAAAGTTTTGTCTTGCATAAAAAAGGGCATTAACTCAAGGGATGAAAACATAATTATGCCTCTTTATAGGTCCCTGGTAAAGCCTCATCTGGAGTATGCAGTGCAGGACTCCAGTCCTTAAGAGGGATATAAATGAGCTGGCGAGAGTGCAGAGACGTGCAACTAAACTGGTTAGAGGGATGGAAGACTTAAATTATGAGGGTAGACTGTCAAGGTTGGGGTTGTTTTCTTTGGAAAAAAGCGCTTCCGAGGGGACATGATTACACTTTACAAGTACATTAGAGGACATTATAGACAAATAGCAGGGGACCTTTTTACCCATAAAGAGGATCACCGTACCAGAGGCCACCCCTTCAGACTAGAAGAAAAGAACTTTCATTTGGAGCAATGTAGGGGGTTCTTCACGGTCAGGACTGTGAGGTTGTGGAATGCACTGCCAGGTGATGTTGTAATGGCTGATTCAGTTAATGCCTTTAAGAATGGCTTGGATTATTTTTTTGACAGACAGAATATCAAAGGCTATTGTGATACTAAACTCTATAGTTAGTATAGGTATGGGTATATATAATTTGTGTCAAAGTAGGGAGGGGTGTTTGTATGGATGCTGGGTTTTCATTTGGAGGGGTTGAACTTGATGGACTTTGTCTTTTTTCAACCTGATTTAACTATGTAACTATGTAACTATGGATCCAATGGCATCACTTCAAGCACATGGTATTACTAGCTGCATTAGATTGTGATTCACTTAGCACCAGTCAGTAGCATTCAGTGATGCAACCTTTGCATTTGTAAATGAGTACATGTCAGGAATAGGTAGGGGGCGCTGATGAGACAGAGGTGGGAAAAGTGATTTTTTAAAAAATCAATTCTAACCACACTAATAATAGAACTACCCTTCATAAAGTTTTTTAATATCAAAGGTTTACTAAAAAAAATGCTGTTTGAAAACAATGCTTCCTGTCTACTGAAAAAATGGCGATAGGGCGACTCACTCTGCAGAACTGCGCTCCACACCTTCCCCCTAACCCGACTTCTGGCAAAACTGGAAGTTAAGCGATATGGCTTTGGCAGCAGCAGGAAGACTGCTGATAGCTCAGTTATGCGATTGTGTGTATTCTTACACATCAGTACCCTAAATGTGCCTCTTTGCCCACCGGTCTATTCTACCACACTAGTGATGTCTGCTATCACCCAACGTTTGCACATTGTTCAATGTTACTGTTCGCCTTTTAAGTAAATTCCAAATACCCAGCTTGGTAGACTCTGCGGCCGAGTAGTCTGACAGCCTCCCTCTGGATAATCATTATTATGTCTTGCAGGCCTAGACAGTATTAGTCCGTCACGGGAAAGATGCCGAGAGGTGGTTTGCTGATTGGTGCGCTGCTCCGATATGAAATAGTGCTAAGCAGCTATCTATACCAGGGGATCGGGATGTCTGGTGTGTAGGTGGTTTGTCAAAGGTAGGGATTATAGTGAAGAACATGTTGTCAGTGATTTAAAGGACTCAGAGATTAGAGATGTCGCGAACTGTTCGCCGGCGAACTTGTTCGCGCGAACATCGGGTGTTCGCGCTCGCCAGAAGTTCGCGAACGTCGCGCGACGTTCGCCATTTTGGGTTCGCCATTGTTGGCGCTTTTTTTTGCCCTCTCACCCCAGACCAGCAGGTACATGGCAGCCAATCAGGAAGCTCTCCCCTGGACCACTCCCCTTCCCTATAAAAACCGAAGCCCTGCAGCGTTTTTTCACTCTGCCTGTGTGTGCTGAAGAGATAGTGTAGGGAGAGAGCTGCTGCCTGTTAGTGATTTCAGGGACAGTTGAACGTTTGCTGGCTAGTAATCGTTTTGATACTGCTCTGTTATTGGAGGGACAGAAGTCTGCAGGGGTTTGAGGACATTTAAGCTTAGGTAGCTTTGCTGGCTAGTAATCTACCTTCTACTGCAGTGCTCTGTATGTAGCTGCAGTGGGCAGCTGTCCTGCTTCTGATCTCATCTGCTGACTGCTGCAATAACAGTAGTCCTTGTAAGGACTGCTTTTATTTATTTTTTTGTTGTTTTACTACTACTACTACTACTACTACTACTACTACTACTATAAGAGCCCAGTGCTATTAGTCTAGCAGTGTTGGGGAGTGGGACTGGTGTGCTAATCTGCTGCTCCTAGTAGTTCAGCAGCACCAACTTTAATTTTTTTTTTTAATATTCATTTTTTTTTTATTTTACTTTTTTTTATTTTACTACCGCTGTAGTAGTGTATAAGTTGACCTTTTAGGCATTATTTGCCCTGTAGGCATTATTTGCACACTGTTTTCTTCAACCCGCCATCGAGCTGTGTGACCTTGTTCACATTCTGTCTAAATATCCATAATATTACCGTCTCCAGAAAAAACACCGGAGTCACTTTTTTCAAGCAGCCATAATATATTTTACGTAATCCGTATCCACCGCTGTAGTAGTGTATACGTTGGCCTTGTAGGCATTATTTGCACACTGTTTTCTTCAACCCGCCATCGAGCTGTGTGACCTTGTTCCCATTCTGTCTAAATATCCATAATATTACCGTCTCCAGAAAAAACACCGGAGTCACTTTTTTCAAGCAGCATTCATATATTTTACGTAATCCGTATCCACCGCTGTAGTAGTGTATACGTTGGCCTTGTAGGCATTATTTGCACACTGTTTTCTTCAACCCGCCATCGAGCTGTGTGACCTTGTTCCCATTCTGTCTAAATATCCATAATATTACCGTCTCCAGAAAAAACACCGGAGTCACTTTTTTCAAGCAGCATTCATATATTTTACGTAATCCGTATCCACCGCTGTAGTAGTGAATACGTTGGCCTTGTAGGCATTATTTGCACACTGTTTTCTTCAACCCGCCATCGAGCTGTGTGACCTTGTTCCCATTCTGTCTAAATATCCATAATATTACCGTCTCCAGAAAAAACACCGGAGTCACTTTTTTCAAGCAGCATTCATATATTTTACGTAATCCGTATCCACCGCTGTAGTAGTGTATACGTTGGCCTTGTAGGCATTATTTGCACACTGTTTTCTTCAACCCGCCATCGAGCTGTGTGACCTTGTTCACATTCTGTCTAAATATCCATAATATTACCGTCTCCAGAAAAAACACCGGAGTCACTTTTTTCAAGCAGCATTCATATATTTTACGTAATCCGTATCCACCGCTGTAGTAGTGTATACGTTGGCCTTGTAGGCATTATTTGCACACTGTTTTCTTCAACCCGCCATCGAGCTGTGTGACCTTGTTCACATTTTGTCTAAATATTGATAATATTATCGTCTCTAGAAAAACCACTTGAGTTACTTTTTTTCAAGCAGCATTCATATATTTTACGTAATCCGTATCCACCGCTGTAGTAGTGTATACGTTGGCCTTGTAGGCATTATTTGCACACTGTTTTCTTCAACCCGCCATCGAGCTGTGTGACCTTGTTCCCATTCTGTCTAAATATCCATAATATTACCGTCTCCAGAAAAAACACCGGAGTCACTTTTTTCAAGCAGCATTCATATATTTTACGTAATCCGTATCCACCGCTGTAGTAGTGAATACGTTGGCCTTGTAGGCATTATTTGCACACTGTTTTCTTCAACCCGCCATCGAGCTGTGTGACCTTGTTCCCATTCTGTCTAAATATCCATAATATTACCGTCTCCAGAAAAAACACCGGAGTCACTTTTTTCAAGCAGCATTCATATATTTTACGTAATCCGTATCCACCGCTGTAGTAGTGTATACGTTGGCCTTGTAGGCATTATTTGCACAGTGTTTTCTTCAACCCGCCATCGAGCTGTGTGAGCTTGTTCACATTTTGTCTAAATATTGATAATATTATCGTCTCTAGAAAAACCACTTGAGTTACTTTTTTTCAAGCAGCATTCATATATTTTACGTAATCCGTATCCACCGCTGTAGTAGTGTATACGTTGACCTTGTAGGCATTATTTGCACACTGTTTTCTTCAACCCGCCATCGAGCTGTGTGACCTTGTTCCCATTCTGTCTAAATATCCATAATATTACCGTCTCCAGAAAAAACACCGGAGTCACTTTTTTCAAGCAGCATTCATATATTTTACGTAATCCGTATCCACCGCTGTAGTAGTGTATACGTTGGCCTTGTAGGCATTATTTGCACACTGTTTTCTTCAACCCGCCATCGAGCTGTGTGACCTTGTTCACATTTTGTCTAAATATTGATAATATTATCGTCTCTAGAAAAACCACTTGAGTTACTTTTTTTCAAGCAGCATTCATATATTTTACGTAATCCGTATCCACCGCTGTAGTAGTGTATACGTTGACCTTGTAGGCATTATTTGCACACTGTTTTCTTCAACCCGCCATCGAGCTGTGTGACCTTGTTCCCATTCTGTCTAAATATCCATAATATTACCGTCTCCAGAAAAAACACCGGAGTCACTTTTTTCAAGCAGCATTCATATATTTTACGTAATCCGTATCCACCGCTGTAGTAGTGTATACGTTGGCCTTGTAGGCATTATTTGCACACTGTTTTCTTCAACCCGCCATCGAGCTGTGTGACCTTGTTCACATTTTGTCTAAATATTGATAATATTATCGTCTCTAGAAAAACCACTTGAGTTACTTTTTTTCAAGCAGCATTCATATATTTTACGTAATCCGTATCCACCGCTGTAGTAGTGTATACGTTGACTTTGTAGGCATTATTTGCACAGTGTTTTCTTCAACCCGCCATCTAGCTGTGTGTATTATCGTTTCCAGAAAAACCAACTGAGTTTTTGTTGTTGTTGTTGTTTTTTTAAAAATAATGCCAGGCAAAGGCAGGCCGCCACGCAGAGGCCGTGCTAGGGGCCGTGCTGCTATGCAATCCTGTGGCCCTAGCAAATTGCCCAGTTTTAAAAAGCCAATGACCCTGAACTCCCAAAATGCTGAAGAGGTAGTTGACTGGCTTACACAGCACACCCCATCCTCTACCGTTTCTAACTTTACCACAACATCCTCCTCATCCTCCACTGCTATGGCCACCCCACGTAACACTTCCTCCACCACCGGTGCCCCTTCTTCACTGGGGTCAGAGGAGTTATTTTCCAATGAGTTTCTTGAACTGAGTAATGCGCAACCATTATTGCCAGAAGAAGATGAAGGAGATGAGGACCTTACACCAGATTTAATTCTGGCAGAGAACACGATAGAGATGGACATAATGAGTGATGAGGAGGAGGTCCCCGCTGCTGCTTCCTTCTGTGATGTGTCAGAAGAAATTGATGCATCTGAGGAGAATGATGATGAGGAGATTGATGTTTTGTGGGTGCCTAGTAGAAGAGAGCAAGAGGAGGGTAGTTCAGATGGAGAGACGGAGAGTCAGAGAGGCAGTAGGAGAATAAGACTTAGAAGAAGCAGGGAGGACAGCCCGCAGGGATCAGCAGGGCAACAACATGTATCGGCACCTGTGTTCAGCCGGCCAACGCACCCGCCATTGCCGCCAATACAGCCAACTCCGCCAACTTCTACTGTTACCGCCAGATCGCACACTTCCAAAAAGTCAGCAGTGTGGGATTTTTTTAATGTGTGTGCCTCTGACAAAAGCATTGTAATTTGCAATGAGTGCAGTCAGAAACTGAGCCTTGGTAAGCCCAACAGCCACATAGGTACAACTTCTATGCGAAGGCACATGAGCGGCAAGCACAAAGCACTTTGGGAGCAACACCTCAAAGGCAACAGGCAAACTAAAAGCCACACTCCTTCTGGTCCAGCATCTTACTGCTCTACCTCTGCTCTCCTTGACCCGTCTGAACCACCCTCCACTCCGCCTTCCACCTTGACCACCTGTTCCCATTCCCAGTCATCTGCCACCAGCCAAGTTTCTGTGAAGGCCATGTTTGAGCGTAAGAAGCCAATGTCTGACTGTCACCCCCTTGCCCGGCGTCTGACAGCTGGCTTGTCTGCACTCTTAGCCCGCCAGCTTTTACCATACCAGCTGGTGGACTCTGAGGCCTTCCGCAAATTTGTAGCAATTGGGACACCGCAGTGGAAGGTACCCAGCCGCAATTTTTTTTCTAAAAAGGGAATACCACACCTGTACCAACATGTGCAGAGCCAAGTTACCGCATCTCTGTCACTTAGTGTTGGGCCAAAGGTCCATATGACTACTGACGCATGGTCCTCCAAGCATGGTCAGGGCAGGTATGTCACCTACACTGCCCACTGGGTGAACTTGGTAATGGCTGGGAAGCAGGGAATGGGTAGCTCAACAACAACAGTGGAGTTGGTGTCACCGCCACGGATTGCACGCGGTTCTGCCACCACCTCTACTCCTCCATCGCTCTCTACCTCGTCTTCTTCTTCTTCTTACTCTGCTGCTGGGTCCTCCTTCTCCTCCTCCACACCTGTGCACCCCCAGCTCCCCCTAGGCTATTCGACGTGCCAGGTACGCCGTTGTCACGCTGTCTTGGGGATGACGTGCCTGGAAAGCAAAAACCATACCGGATCTGTACTCCTGTCATCTCTGCAGTCACAGGCCGATCGGTGGCTGACCCCACACCAACTGCAGATCGGAAAAGTGGTGTGTGACAATGGAAGCAATCTGTTGGCAGCGTTGAGACTAGGCAATTTAACACATGTGCCCTGCATGGCACATGTGTTAAATTTAATAGTCCAACGTTTTGTCTCCAAGTACCCAGGATTCCAGGACGTTCTCACCCAGTCCAGAAAGGTGTCGGCCCATTTCAGACGTTCCTACACAGCCATGGCACGCCTTGCTGACATTCAGCAGCGCTACAACATGCCAGTCAGGCGTTTGATTTCTGACAGCCAGACTCGCTGGAATTCAACGCTCCTTATGTTGGAACGTCTGCTGCAACAACAAAGGGCCGTCAACGAGTACCTTTTTGAACTGGGTGGTAGGACTGGATCTGCACAGCTGGGGATTTTTTTCCCCCGTTACTGGGTGCTTATGCGCGATGCCTGCAGGCTCATGCGACCTTTTGAAGAGGTGACAAATATGGTCAGTCGCACCGAAGGCACCATCAGCGACCTAATACCCTTCGCTTTCTTCCTGGAGCGTGCCGTGCGACGAGTGACAGATGAGGCTGTAGACCAGCGTGACGAGGAGCTGGAAGCGCACGATTTCTGGTCGGAATCACCAGAACGAACCCAGGCACCTGCTGCAACGCAGGGAGAGGTGCCAGAAGTGGAGTCAGAGGAGGAAGGTGGCTTTGTGGAGGAGGAGGAGGAGGACCAACAGGAGCAGGCTTCCCAGGGGGCTAGTGGTGACCTTTTGGGGACCCCTGGTCTTGTACGTGGCTGGGGGGAGGAGACCGTGGATGATGCAGTCCTTGATAATGAGGAAGCGGAGATGGATAGCTCTGCATCCAACCTTGTGAGAATGGGGTCTTTCATGCTGTCATGCCTGTTGAAGGACCCCCGTATCAAGAGGCTTAAGGAGAAGGACCTGTACTGGGTCGCAACGCTACTAGACCCTCGGTACAAGCATAAAGTGTCAGAAATGTTACCAACATACCACAAGTCCGAAAAGATGCGGCATTTACAAACCAGCCTGCAAAACATGTTGTACAATGCTTTTAAGGGTGATGTCACTTCAGGAACTCATCAACATTCCAGGGGCAGAGGTGCCAGTAATCCTGCCACGAGCACACCTGCAAGGACAAAGCCCTTTGGCCAGTCTGTAACGTCAGACATGCAAATGTTTTTCTGTCCAAGGCAGCGCCACAACCCTTCTGGATCCACCCTCAAAGAACGCCTCGACCGGCAGGTAGCGGACTACCTGGCATTAACTGCAGATATCGACACTCTGAGGAGCGATGAACCCCTGGACTACTGGGTGCGCAGGCTTGATCTGTGGCCAGAGCTGTCACAATTTGCCATGAACCTCTTGTCTTGCCCAGCCTCAAGTGTGCTCTCAGAAAGGACCTTCAGTGCAGCAGGAGGGATTGTAACTGAGAAGAGAACTCGCCTAGGTCACAAAAGTGTCGATTACCTGACCTTTATTAAAATGAATGAGGGGTGGATCTCGGAGGGTTACTGCACGCCGGAAGACTTGTTCTGACTTCTATGCAGCTGTCCTTCTCTTCAAGCCTCATGACTCCACACACAGCTGTCCTTTAGCGTCCTCCTCCTCCCTCCGCCACCGTTACAAACTAGGGTGCAAACCCTACTGGTTTAATTTTTTCTGGCCTCTGTGCTCAGTGGCTGCAACCAAAAAAACTGGGCAAACAATGTCTACAAGGTCAACGTATGGCAAAAAATGACTATTTTCAGCATTTATATGGCATATTTTTTCTGGCAACTGTGCTTCAGTGGCTGCATCCAAAAAAATGCATATTTTCTGCATTTATATGGCATAATTTTTCTGGCCTCTGTGCTTCAGTGGCTGCAACCAAAAAAATGCATATTTTCTGCATTTATATGGCATAATTTTTCTGGCCTCTGTGCTTCAGTGGCTGCAACCAAAAAAATTTATATTTTCAGCATTTATATGGCATAATTTTTCTGGCAACTGTGCTTCAGTGGCTGCGACCAAAAAAATGACTATTTTCAGCATTTATATGGCATATTTTTTCTGGCCTCTGTGCTTCAGTGGCTGCGGCCAAAAAAACTGGGCAAACAATGCCTACAAGGTCAACGACGTTGACCTTGTAGGCATTGTTTGCCCAGTTTTTTTGGCCGCAGCCACTGAAGCACAGAGGCCAGAAAAAATATGCCATATAAATGCTGAAAATAGTCATTTTTTGCCATACGTTGACTCAACGTATATGGCAAAAAATGACTATTTTCAGCATTTATATGGCATATTTTTTCTGGCAACTGTGCTTCAGTGGCTGCGACCAAAAAAATGCATATTTTCTGCATTTATATGGCATAATTTTTCTGGCCTCTGTGCTTCAGTGGCTGCAACCAAAAAAATTTATATTTTCAGCATTTATATGGCATAATTTTTCTGTCAACTGTGCTTCAGTGGCTGCGACCAAAAAAATGCATGTTTTCTGCATTTATATGGCATAATTTTTCTGGCCTCTGTGCTTCAGTGGCTGCAACCAAAAAAGTTTATATTTTCAGCATTTATATGGCATAATTTTTCTGTCAACTGTGCTTCAGTGGCTGCGACCAAAAAAATGCATATTTTCTGCATTTATATGGCGTAATTTTTCTGGCCTCTGTGCTTCAGTGGCTGCAACCAAAAAAATTTATATTTTCAGCATTTATATGGCATAATTTTTCTGGCAACTGTGCTTCAGTGGCTGCGTCCAAAAAAACTGGGCAAACAATGTCTACAAGGTCAACGTATGGCGAAAAATGACTATTTTCAGCATTTATATGGCATATTTTTTCTGGCAACTGTGCTTCAGTGGCTGCGTCCAAAAAAACTGGGCAAACAATGCCTACAAGGTCAACGTATGGCAGTTGTTTAAAGAGAACAGTAGATTACTAGCCAGCAAAGCTACCTAAGCTAAAATGTCCCTCAAATCCCTGCAGACTTCTGTCCCTCCAATACAGAGCAGTATCAAGCAGATTACTAGCCAGCAAACTTACTATCATCTGTCCCTGAAATCACTAACAGCTCTCCCCCTACACTATCTCTTCCAAGCACACACAGGCAGATTTTTCAGATACATTTTTGCCCTTGATCCCCCTCTGGCATGCCACTGTCCAGGTCGTTGCACCCTTTAAACAACTTTAAAATCATTTTTCTGGCCAGAAATGTCTTTTCTAGATGTTAAAGTTCGCCTTCCCATTGAAGTCTATGGGGTTCGCGAACCGTTCGCGAACCGCTCGCGTTTTTGCGCAAGTTCGCGAATATGTTCGCGAACTTTTTTTCCGACGTTCGCTACATCCCTATCAGAGATGGCTGTAAAGCACACGTCTGCTTTGCACTATTTGATATTGGAGCAGTGCATGAATCAGCGTACCTCCTCTCTGCATCTGCTCAAGTTAGGCCAATGTTCAGGCACTGGAGGTCAGGAGGGCTGGCCTTATATAGGCCAGGCTCACTTATGTGGAGCGCTCACCTCCCCAAATCACACTTTTGTAGTGCCAGGTGCTGTACTGTGAGACCCACTCCTGTCACTGGGTCAAATCAATATCCAGGTTGCAGTAGTGTTCAAAGATGAGAGATGGCTAATCCTGAAATGCAGCATAAGAGTACATGTGAACTTGCTGGCTGCATTCCTTAGGCAAGCAGCCAGTTCCTAGGAGATCCCAGGATCAAACCCCAGCAGTGCCTGAAGTACATATTTGAAGATACAGTACATATTTGAAAGTATGTATTTGAGCATAAGGTGCACATATGACTATAAAAAACACAATGCCAACATAAAATTTAGTAGTGGTATTCAAAGCACATAGAGTATTAAATAGAAATTTAATTGAATAGATGTCTGTGTAATACTTGTGTAACCTGTTAAACAGCTGTACATACAACTGATGCCTTAATAAGTCCAGTGTTTTGTTAATCATCTCACTGTTATCACTGGAAGTAAATGAACCTTAAAAAGATAATCTTTCATACATTTCCATTTAATAAAAGCCTGCCATGTCTATGTTATGCAGCAATGTGTGGCTTTACATAGTATTTCCAATAAGGAAGCAAGCTCACAATATTCAGATATCACTTTTAAATTATGTAATGCTCAATCCTCCGTTTATGCTCCTCAGTGTAAACAATCAAACACATGGCGTTATCAAGCAATACGTCAATGCTCTTGATAACGTCAACCTTTTTAAACAACCCTTTTCTTTTTATAGGCTACAATAAATCAATATACCTCACTTATGTTAGCCTGCATTTTAAGAGCCAACAGTAAGGTTATGATCTTTTCAATTAAACTAATTAGATTTTGCAAATAATATCATTATTAACCTGTGTATTATGTTTTAAGGTTAAAAAATAAATACTGCAGTGATCACATGATGATAACTGAGGTCATCATTAAAAGCAATGGTCTAAATAGCGATAGTTGGGACTGATCTAAAGCATTAATAGCAACAGTATTAATATATATGGTTTAAAAGGGAAACAACCTAATAATAGTATGAATATGGGCTACTTCTATTTAACTTGGTTCTTTGCTTCTATAATCTGGCTCGATATAGGAAATAATGGAATAAGTACTGTATTGCACACTGAGCTTGCTAGGCAAACAAGCATAGAGTTAGATTCTTTTAAGTGTTGTTCCATTACAAATATCAGGCTTTTTACAAGTTAAAATTGTCTTAATTTTTCACTGGGCTTGGCCTATTGTTTAAGCTTGCTGGTTTTCCTCTGGCTCAGGAATATAATGTGGCATATCACCAACTTCCTTCCCTACTGGTTTATTTTTACCCACAAAAGTGACTGCATAACCACTAAGATCTCAGGCACAATGCACGCTGATGTTATTGATTACCATCCATTCCAAATACTAGATAATAGAAATTAGCAGCAGAGATGAATTATGTGCTTAAAATTTGTCCCAGGTGACAGCAGATGTATTCTATTACTACATATTTACTTGAATTGAAAGATTAGTTCTATACACAAACTTATACTGTACATCAAGGCACCAAAAAGGAAATGCAACGCGCAAGCAGCAACCCATTTTCATCAATTCCTTCAGAATATACTGACATACTTAAGAGTTCAATTGGCACAGCTTAAGTGTTGAGTTAATCTGCAATGTGCTAATGAAAAGGAAAATTTGCTTTACAGAGCTTGGGTACTACGACAATGCTGAAAATCCCTGCAGGTCGAGACCACTTCATAAATGACTTCTCTTTGGCTCTTTTCTGTATGCTGAAGTTTCAGTTACACGCCATAATTTATGCAAGTGGGTAGGATGCTTCAAGAAAATGGAATTAAAATTTCAAACTCAATTATTGGTGGCCAACTAACTGTGACCCAGTTACTTACTTCAGTTTATTAACCCTATACCAGTTTACTGTAGATGTTTTATTAATACAAAGCATTTACAGAACTCTGTACCTTAAAGCTGCCTAAGCAGTGGGCAAGAAGGATAAACTACCAGCCCCCCCCAATGTATTATGTTCTTTGGCATTGATCTTCAGAGTGGTAGATATAGTGCTGTATATGTTTATTGCAGTTAGTCATGTTTTTATAAAACTATGAAGAGATAGCCAACAGTAAACAGAGCATGTATGAATCTTCATCAGTGGAACCACTAACCCTGCAGGAATTGGAAAACATTGTATTGTGCTTTGTTGAAAACATACCTCTATGGTGGCTGAACAACAGATTCCATCTTGCTTTCATCTTCGATATTATTATTACACATATTCTTCCATATTTCTGTTTTTCCACTGACATAATTTATACAATGTACCACAATTTCCAGCTTATTTGTAGTCCTTTCTTCTGACTCTGTCCAAGGAAACATTGTCCCAGAAAATGTATTGGACTTCTAATAACTCAATTTAGATCATACCCCCAAAAAATAAACCACACCAGTAAAAAACAACATGCCTCTTGATATGGAGGTTGTAAATCTATAGCCTATATCAGTGATCCTCAACCACTGACTATTTGTCCTGCATACTGCCAGTCTAGTTTCCTAACTATTCTCTTACACAGCCAACTTTCTTTAGCATTTGCTTTTCCTGGCTTCATGAGGATTGAAGATTAAACCTTTTTACATAACAGATCATGCTATCTGCAGTTGAAATCTAGTATGTATCATTCAGAATTGATTGATCTATTCATTGTAATTGCATCTGCAATCACTATTTGTTTAGCCTTTTCAGTTCTTGCTCTTGGTTCTGGCTAACTATATAGCAGAAGTAATTTCTCCCATAGGTGTGATAATCTGCTGACGTCTGCCACATTGCTTTAGGAGTCAGAGCCAGAAGTGCAGAGAATATAAAAAGCGAGACAGATACTTCTTTCAATAGCATAACATTACAACCTAAATGAAATGCTGCTTAGAATTATAGTTTCTTTCTTTATGCAAAAAAGCAGTATTAATTATATTAATGTTTGTTTGTTTTCTGTTATTTTTTTCCAGAACATTATGATTGTTGTGTTGTATGTTGTGTTGTATGTGTATTCACTACATAGCTATCTTGCAAGTCTCTATTGTATGTTATTCTCTCACCACTGAATCACCGAGTCAGAGCCTAGTTTAAGTCTCAGTAGTCTATTTATGTAACTATAAAAGAAAATATAAGTTACTATAATCATTAATAATATTCTTGGGAACAATATGTAGAAAATTAAATTTAAAAGCACAGAACAGCACACTGCCCAAAAAAGTTTACAGTAGACAAGAAAATTAAAGTTGTTAACATTATAAAGTGATTCTGTGAGAATATGTGCGAATCTCATGCCGTTTTGGTGACATTAAAAGCATTATAACCAATTTGCTGCAGTTGCTAGACAAGCAAGGCCATTGGGAAATATTTCTGGTGTATAAAAAAAATAGCAATCAGCTGTGCAACTGCAGTACCTATATAAAACAATGCCAATGCCTTTCATAAATATTTTCAGCATAAGTGGGTAATAACTGTAGTTCAATTTTATATTCTAACAAGTTGAAAAGCAATAGAATGTTATTCTTCAAAGCAGGGAACACACTGTTATCCTCCTGTTTCTGTAATTGGTACTAGATGTGCTATCCAAATCAAAAAGCTGAGTCGCTTGCTGTTCCAGAACAAGAATGCAGAAGAGATGTGTTTTGCATCCCATCTGGAGACATTTGGCATTTATATTACCTTAAGCAGTTTGAAGAGGGATCATAAATGAGCCATGAGAATCTATTGCATTAAGATGAAGGCTGTGTCCACTTGTTTGATTTCTCTGGTACATTCAATATGATTGCTCCCTTAAGCTCCATCTGCTGTATGTAAATTTTATAATTAGAAATATGTTTCAAAGCTCTCATGGCTTCAATTTATGTAGCTGCGTATTTTTACACATCTACAACATTAATACTGTATGTTGGTAGGATTTGTATGTACTGTATGTTCTTCTCATTACCCCTAGGAGTGCAGTATTTTCATGCATTTTCAATAATAATCAGTTTTTAATAATTTTTCCATCAGTATCCTGCAATTCATACCACACACACGCACGGCTCCTGTATAACTATAACAAACAAGGGAAAGTTGTGCTCACCACTATTTTTTAAAACCATTAGGCGGGGGTGCAATGAGGCTGTGACCACAAAATACAAAATAGCAGCTAGTAAGTTGCAGGTAAAACTTAGTCCCTTTGTAAAATGAATAATGAAGCAATAGAATTCTTAATGAATCAGATGAAAATTGAGCATAGGACTGGCCAGATATGGGATGACTTTGATGTAGTTGGCCAGCTTAAATATATTGCAATATATGGACAAACAATCCCTGTTTTGTTTAAAGGGTAAGGCATTTTTCAGTAGCAGTATGCACAAAATGTCTTAAATATATTGATAATGGGTTGAGTGCATAGGACTCTTGTATTTGTCTAGATATATATATAAGCAAAAAGAAGACCAGCAACACCGAGATCTCTTGTGATATACTCAAATCTGTATTGTGAAATCACATGCAAGTCGACGTGACGTTTAGGTCCACACAGGGACTTTTCTCAAGGCAACCATGTTTAACCCCAAATGCATTTAAATACCCATGGACCCAAAGGTCCAAGAACAGGAAGTGACATCAGCATCGTTAAGAGCCTCATAGGAGGTGTGTATAAAATCTCAATAAAAGTGACCAAAATCCCACAGTATAAGTCACGTGATAAATATTTGTAATAAAAATTTTTAAAAACAATTTATGTGTGTATTTTATATGTTACAAAAAAGTACTACCCACCTATGCAAATATTTTTATGCATGGGTATGAGACCATCCACATATACAATCATCCTCTTTATCGCAAAATGTTGGGTACTTTAGACGCTACATTGATGACCTGTCTTTTCTGTGGTATGGCAGCGTGATGAATTAGATGTTTTTGTAAATGATCTCATTAATATACCGTCACCTATCAGATTCATGGTGCATTGTGATCCATCGAGAATCGATTTTTTGGATGTGACAGTTTATAAGGATGAGGGGGCACATCAGATACACACTAAAATTTACCAAAAACCCACGGACAGGAATTCTTTGTTGTATTACACAAGTGGTCACCCATGTCATTTATTGAATTCCTTACCCAGATCACAGATGTTACGGGTGGTAAGGGTGACTAGTGAGGAAAAGGAGAGAATAACAGCACTTGATAGGATGGCCAAGAGATTCCTGGAGAGGGGTTATCCTGATGATTTGATTGGAAACAGAAAAACTTGGGCTGAGTCACTTGATAGGAATACAATTTTGAGAGGCCCCATGAGGGTTGATAATAACCAGGAGGAAACAAGAGATCTGTTTCACAGAATTGGGCAATAGTTAAATCTGATGCAGAACTTACAGCAATAAACCGGAAGAAGATTAGTTTCGGTCATAGACGAAACAAGAACTTGAAAGTCTCCAACTGATCCGGTAAGCAAGTATGAGGCACATACACCCATGGGCAAAGTGGGGGTTTTTAAATGTGGCAACTGTGCTATGTGTAACTCTCTGATTGTTGGTGATAGATTCTCTCACCCTTACACTGGAAAGACATACCCTATCAAACAGAGACTCTCCTGCCTATCACGAAATGTGGTTTATATAATAAAATGTAAATCAAAAATAGCCGGAGAGCACACCTTTAGGTGCATGCACCTGATGAAGGCTGTTGTAGCCGAAACATGTTGTGCAGGAGTGTCTGCGAAATAAAAATGAAAACCTTTTAAAACATAAAGGTGTGCTCTCCGGCTATTTTTGATTTACTTGGAATCCTTGCAATCTGGCACGGGGACTGTGGCTCGTTGAGAAGTACTGAACACACTGATGACTACTATAAGGACAATTTCATATTTAATCTGATATATAATAAAATGCCCATGTGGACTGCTCTACTGTGGGAAAACGTGCAGACAGCTTAGGGAGAGAATTAACATGCACCGTTCAACCATTAGAGTCGCCCTTGACCCAAAATCTAAAAAGGAAACCAAACAGGATATTTCAAAACAGCCGGTGGCACAACATTGGCTGCAAGCAAGTCATCCAGCCTCCGCATTCAAGTGTATGCCTATAGACTGTATCATGGACCCTCCACGTGGTGGTGACATAGACCGGATGCTGCTCCAAAGGGAGGCATTTTGGACTTATGAACTTAATTGCGTTGCCCCAAAGGGCTTGAATAGTTCTCTAGCTTTGAATTGTTTCTTGTGAGCATATCTGTCCTATATGAGTCGCATAAGATTTAAAAGGATTATGAATAGAAAATGGTATCCATATAGTAACTCTTTCTTCGTTTTGTATTAATCTGTAGTATATGGTATGTGGCCTAAAGTATTGATGCCTAGCTGTGGTTTAGGTGTTCTTATCAGTATATCCTGAAGGGCTGATCAATATTTGTTTCTTGTCGTTCTTGCATATGGTGCATTACATGTACTTTAGTTATTGATATGATCTTACTCTACAGCCTGAGGATTACAGTTTGTTTGCTGTATGATGTATACCTTTAATGGCAATTGCCTGGTTTTAAGATTTTGAATATATGCCACACATTGCACAGTATATGAAGGTTTGAGATATAACAGCACTACTCTTTTGCAACATATATGTTACACATTGCACAGTAGATAAGATTTGAGACAGAGTAGTACTTTTTTGTAACAAATAAAATACACACATAAATAGTTTTTAACATTTTTTATTACAAATATTTATCACATGACTTATACTGTGGGATTTTGGTCACTTTTATTGAGATTTTGACACTTTTCACACACCTCTTATGAGGCTTTTAACGATGCTGATGTCACTTCCTGTTCTTGGACCTTTGGGTTCCTGGGTATTTAAATGCATTTGGGGTTAAACATGGTTGCCTTGAGAAAGGTCCCTGTGTGGACCGAAACGTCCCGTCGACTTGCATGTGATTCACAATACAGATTTGAGTATATCACAAGAGATCTCAGTGTTGCTGGTCTTCTTTTTGCTTATACTATACAATACCGTGCACCCGAGGGATGTTGCAAAGGTGGAGTGCTGCCCTCCGACCAATATATAATGTATAATATATTACCTTGATTCATTAATTTCCTGGATTTGACACCATTTGTTGGTACCCCTCAGTGAGTTTCACCTTTCCTTATCCTTGCATGGATTACTGTACATATACACAGAATAAAGGCAAACAATCAGCAGTAATTATTACAGGAGATAGTTGAGATATTGCCAAAGACTAAAATGTCACTGCAAATTGCTGCAGTAGTACCTGCTGATATTTCATTCTGTGCGCTGAAAGCACAAATGTCAGATGCATCATTTCTTCTTCTCGTGACTCTAGTTCAAAGTTTAAGGTTACATACTTGCAAAGTGGCGAGTTTAGTCTTCATTATCTTTCCAAAAAACATAATGTGTACGTTGCTGTCAGAATTTTAAGCCTGTTATTTTTCATTTTTTACTACCAATTGACCAATTTGCACTTTTTACTCAAATCTTCTGACATGCAAGTAAGAAATCTATCCCCCTTAAACACTAATTAGCTGTACTTACACTATAAAGTTGTAGATTATTGAAGGCAACCTCTCACCCTTTCTCTTCTGCTGTCAGGGCTTACAATGTTGCTTCTTACAAAGAGAGATTGCTCCGGTACTAAAGAAGTAATTTACTGTATTTAAGTGTAACAGGTGGACGGGTCAGGGAATTCCTAAACCTTCCCTTGGGTTACTATCCACTGGTCTCGATACCCGGGCAAGGGGTCCAACTCCTAGCAACTCCCGGTAGGCACGATATAATTAGACTCTATCTTCAGGTGAGGCCCCCCTTATGGTATGGAAGAAGGGATTACCACACTGGTATAAGCACACAGCAATCACTCTTGATAAAATAAACTTTGGGTGCCAGTGTTTCTTTAAAACAGCAGAACAATTTATTGAACTGATGGTACACTTCTCAATACTCAGTCACATATTCAAGGAGTATGCTCAGGTCATACACTCCATGAAGCAAGAAGTGGCAGCAGGTCATTTACACACAATTGAATTACTCATGGAAAGTGTCTGATCCTTTGTTAGTCAGCTTTGTGAACTGAGCCTCCTTTCCTGCATTTGGTGCACATTCCCCATTGAAGGCGACCTCACAGCTGGTTTTACACTTAGAAGATCTCTCTATCCCTGAGTTTAACCACTTGAGTTCCTAACCTGGCGGCAAGGTCACCGTAGGGTGCTAACCCTTCACTAACTTCTTGTTGGAGCCTTGGCTGCTCACTAACTTTCCTGAACTTATCTATCACTCCATTTCTGACCTGACACTGGCTTCACCTACACTAAGCAACCAAATTTCCTTGCATGTACTCCATATTAGCACTCACTGCCCAATCAGAAGGACCCTCCCCAAAGCTTTAAAAGCCACCCCCTCTATGGTGTCTTTTTTTCCCTTCTGCTTTCCTTGTTCCATTGGAATCAATAGTTTTGCTTTTTAATCTTGGGAAAGCATTAGGTGACTGAGAATGGCACATATAGACTGGGTTTTTTGGATCCATGAGATCTGTTCCCCTGCACATTACATCATATTTTGGGATCTTCAGTGCTGTAGTTCATGTGTCTGGCTAGTAGCAACCTGGCGGTATATGTTTCTTATGCAGCATAGAGTTGTAGTAGTACTTTCTGGTTAATCAAGCATACCTGGGCTGCCTCTGCTGAAGGTAATCTTGTGGTTAGCTAGAGGTGTGGTGGAACCATAGCTTTCCAGGGTATAGCACCAGGGGCTTGGAGGTATGCTCTATTTTTACTTGTTTCATTAGTAGTAGTCCATTGTTAGGGGTCTTCTCCAGTTTTCTGGTGCCCAAGTTGAGTTATATGGCTGTTGGTTTTAGGAAGTCATCTGTAATATAGGTAATTAAGTGATATAAGTATGTAAGTAATAATTAAGTAATAATATAGTCCGTATTCGTATTACTTAAAATGTGTGTAATGTATTGAATTTTGCACAATGCATTTCTTGTTCTTTGCCATGCTCTGGAGGGCCCAGAGCATGGCCAAAGAACAACATGGGGGTTGTTTGCTACTAGCAAGTAAACACTAATTATTGTGGCTGGCAGAATTTATGATTAGTAATCATCTGACAATCTGAATGTATTACATTGTGTTACCATGTATTTATCATTCAGGCTTTGTATATGCTACTGTCTTTTTAAATGTCACAATACTATGCTGTATGTTTCTCAGTCAAATACTCCTCAGGGGATTGATTGATTTATTTCATTATGAGATTTTGGGGCCCTGTATTGTGCATGATTCAGCTGCAAATATGTAGGGCCCAAAAATTATATTGATTTCTTTAGCAAACAGTATCCAATAACAATTTTAACTGTAAGCATAGCATATGGTTCAGGTGACTGTAGGTTGCTGTACTGAGCAATGCACCAGGAGTGAAATGCAGCCTTAACAGAGTGCTTACTACAATCTTCAGAAATTCTAAATCTGTGATATTAGAATGCCTAAAGCTCAGCATAAATAGTGGTTACTGTTCTGTTATTGGTATGCTCTGTGCTCTAGTTACCAGTTCAGGGTTTGGTAGGCCCTTGCGGTATTCTAAGGCAAGGCAGTATGGATGTGTTAAACTGTAACCCAGCTATTATTTGTGTCCTAGGGTATGCAAGCTGTATATATCATGTGTAATCCCATCTAGGCTAGGCTAGACCTTGTGTTATATAAATATACTTCATTTGTGCTGCATGACTAAATAAAAGATTTGAATACCAGAAGGGTATTGAACAAAACAAACAGCCACATTCTCTTAATGTGCAAATGTATGGCATTTATCCTTCAAGACATGGTTGCCTTAAAGTGATACTGACACTAAAAAATGAATTTTAGCATATGAATGTACATTAAATGTTACCTATAGGCAGGGCCGCCATTAGAAATCACGGGGCCCCGTACAACAAAATTTTTGGGGCCCCCTGGGCCCCGCCCACACTGACGACCAAGCTCCGCCCCATATCCCGCCCACATCGCAGTTAAAAGACCACACAGACATCAGCGCTAAAAAAGTAACCCCCCCCCCACACAAGTTGTAAAAAGCTATTGATGGTCAGGGCCCCCTTATAAAAAAAATTGGGGCCCCAAAAAAAAAAAATTAAAATTTTTTTTTTTTAAAAACATTGGTGGCCCCAACAAAAAAAAATGTAAAAAAACTAAAAAATAAACAAACATTGGTGGCAGGGGCCCCCTTCTAAGTTAAAAACAAATTGGGGCCCCAAAAAAAAAATTTGAAAAAAAATTAATTTTTTTTTGAAAAAAAAAAAAAACATTGGCGGCAGGGGCCCCCTTATAAGTTAAAAACAAATTGGGGCCCCAAAAAAAAAATTTGGAGAAAAAAAATTTTTTTTGAAAAAAAAAAAAATGGTGGCAGGGGCCCCCTTACAAGTTAAAAACAAATTGGGGCCCCAAAAAAATTTTAAAAAAAAAATAATTTTTTTTTGAAAAAAAAAAAAACTGGTGGCAGGGGCCCCCTTACAAGTTAAAAAAATTTGGGACCACCAAAAAGAAAATTAATTTTTTTTTTAAAAAAAAAACCCAAAAAAAAACAATGGTGGCAAGGGGCCCCTTACGAGTTAAAAAAAAAATTGGGGCCCCAAAAACAAAAGTTTTAAAAAAAAGATTGGTGGCAGGGGCCTATAGAATATTAAAATAATACATTGGTGGCCAGGGGATTAAAAAAAAAAAAACACAAACTGGTGTTCAGTAGGATTGAACTCATGGCTTCAGTACTTCAACTTCGCCTCCTTTCGTGACTTCGGGTCTTTTCACCGCTTCAGGACTTCGGCTTCGGCTGTTTTCGTGACTTCGGGTCTTTGTGCTGCTTCAGGACTTCGGCTTCGGCTGTTTTCGTGACTTCGGGTCTTTTCGGCGCTTCGTGACTTCGGGACTTCGGCTTTTTCCGTGACTTCGGGTCTTTTCGTCGCATCGGCTTCGGCTTTTCGGCACTTCCGCATTCGGCACTGAAGAGGCAAGACGTACGGCTCGGGCGCTCGTAAGGGGGGCCCGGATCTTCAAAAAAATGCAGCGCTTCCGGGCCCCCCTTCATGCCCGGGCCCGGTACGCTTGTCCCCCCTGTCCCCCCCTGATGGCGGCCCTGCCTATAGGTCATGTTGATCATTTGTTGCTGAGAGGTTTGTTTTTGTATATGATTGTTAGTTGAAGTTCCTAAGCCTGACTCTCTGACACTCTGACACTCTGACTTTGCCAACCAGACTGTCCCATCTCAGCCTGTTAGTTACAGTTTCTAATGCTAACGGACTCCTGCTGCACAAATATGGCAGCCCCCTCATACAGGAACATAGGGGGATCAGACAGGTAATGTAAAAGCATCATGCAAATACTTTATGGCAAAGTTAGAAGTAGCTTGCAAAGCCAATATTATAATAGATGTAAAAAAAAGTTTAATTTCAGGTGTCCGTATCTCTTTAATGTGTCATACAGCCTAAATTATGGAATGTTTGTCAAGATATTGCAGTAGCCTACTCCCTGGAAGTAGGCTACCCACAGGCAATTTGGCATTCTAGTAAGGTTACCCTTAGCGTGGTAATAACCTTTTAGGAAGCCCTGGCAACATAGTATACTTTGAGTGTTTAAGCCAGCATACAGCACATATAGGCTTCTTGAATGTCTGACATGGTTCTTAGGTGTTTTTCCCTACAGTACATTTTCTGGGAGGCAATCTTTTCTGTTGCCTTTTGGGGTCTTCTGTTGTACCGTATTGATACCCACCTGATGATATCAGATTCGGTTCTGTCCTTGATTAAAAGTTTTAGTGTATGTGGTATTCCTAGTGTAGAACTTCTAGTTCTCTGGGTTGAATATGTATAGAGAACTATATTTCTGCTATGGTCTTTCAGGTTAAATAATTACATAGTTACATAGTTAAATCCTGTTGAAAAAAGAAAAGTCCATCAAGTTCAACCCCTCCAAATGAAAACCCAGCATACACAATACACAAACCCCACCCTACTTTCACATAAAATATATATACCCATATCTATACTAACTATAGAATTTAGTATCACAATAGCCTTTGATATTATGTCTATCCAAGAAATCATCCAAGTCACTCTTAAAGGCATTAACAGAATCAGCCATCACAACATCACCCAGCAGTGCATTCCACAACCTCACTGACCTCACTGAAGAACCACCTACGTTGCTTCAAATGAAAGTTATTTTCTTCTAGTCTGAAGAAAATCATGTCCCCTCGCAACCGCCTTTTTTCAGAGAAAACAACCCCAACCTTGATAGTCTTAAGTCTTCCATCCATTTAACCAGTTTAGTTGCATGTCTCTGCACTCTCTCCAGCTCATTTATATCCCTCTTAAGGACTGGAGTCCAAAACTGCACTGCATACTCCAGATGAGGCCTTACCAGGGACCTATAAAGAGGTATAATTTTATTTTCATTCCTTGAGTTAATGCCCTTTTTTATGCAAGACAGAACTTTATTTGCTTTAGTAGCCACAGAATGACACTGCCCAGAATTAGACAACTTGTTTTCAACAAAACCCCCAAGCTCCTTCTCATTTAAGGAAACTCCCAACACACTGCCATTTAGTGTATAACTTGCATTTATATTATTTTTGCCAAAGTACATAATCTTGCATTTATCAAAATTGAACCTCATTTTGCAGTTTGATGTCTAGTTTCCCAGGCCAACATTCCTTAATTTAACCAGTAACCTTCTGTGTGGCACTGTATCAAATGCTTTAGCAAAGTCTAAATACAGTAAATCACATCCACTGCCATCCCAGAATCAAGGTCCCAGCTAACCTTCTCATAAAAAGAAATTAAGTTAGTCTGGCAAGATCTATTACGCATAAAACCATGCTGGCACAAACTCATAGTATTATGAATTGCTACGAAGTCCAGTATCTTATTAATCCTTTTTAACCCTTCAAAAAGCTTTCCTAACACTGACGTCAGACTAACTGGCCTATAGTTTTGAGGCTACTAATTCGCCAGTCTCTCTGCACGATGCCAGACCTCACAGAAGCCTGACAAATTAAGTAAAGTGGTTTGGCAATCACTGGCCTGATGAATACAATCTGGGATGAATACAATCTGGCCGCGGACCTTTGTTTATCTTAACATGTTCTAGTCTCTTTTGAATTTCCTCATGTGTGAACCATGCATCAGTAGTTGCATTACTAGAATTGGGACTATCAAGAAGGAAACCTTCATTAACTGGTTACCCATTTGTGTAGACAGACGAAAAATATGTGTTCAGAATCTGCTCTTTTTTTTTGTTTTCATCAACCAGTTGACCCCCCTCTGATATTAAAGGTCCCACCCCTTACGGCTTAATTTTTTTACTATTAACATATTTCAAAAATAATTTTGGATTCTTTTTACTGCTTGCTGTAATATCCTTTTCCATACCAATTTTAGCTTGCCTTATAGTTTTTTTTGCATGATTTATTGGCCTCCTTGTACCTTATAAATGATTCGGCTGTCCCAGCCAACTTGAAAGCATTAAAAGCATGCCTTTACTTACCCACCCCAACACCAACACTTCTATTGAACCAAAAAGGTTTTGCTTTGCAACGATGTTCCTTGCTTACAAGGGAATATACTGACATGTACTGTATATGTATTAAGCAGCATTTTAAAGACTTCCCATTTTTATTCTGTGTAACCCTGTGAAAAGCATTTCAAAGGAGACCATGTTATGAAAACTATTCCCTAAATGTTCACCCACACAAATGTTAGAGATGATGTAACAATACCTGTGCGGTGGGAACGCCTGCCGCGCCACCGGCGGGGACGCCCACCGCATGGTCAGTCTCCCTCGCAACCATCTTAGGCGCGCCAGCGTGTTCGCGCTGGCGCCGGCTCTCTAGGGCGCATGCACCTCCTTCCTATTTAAAGGCGCAGGCGCACTGGCGTAGTGATGCCAGCATGTAAAGGCGCGAATTTCAAACATATAAATAGCTGCCCAGCATAGCAATGGTTGCCCGTGATAGAACTCTGTTTCTAGTGGTTTCTGAGCCTAGTGCGTCTGATCCTGTTATTCTGTTATCTTGATTATCCGTGTTTGACCCTGCCTGTATCCTGACTACTCTGAACTCTGTATCCTGACCCTTGCCTGCCTACGACAACTCTTCCTGCTTAACCCCTTGATTGACAACCCGGTTTGACCCTTGCCTGCCTGACGATTCTGATATCCGCCTGCCTTGACCCAGCCTGTCTGACCATCCTTCTGCCTTATCCTTTTGTACCGTGACCTTCGGCCCAAAAGACTTTGCTAACAGCCGTGCCCCTTTGCCAGCCAGAACATCTCACCTTGTACCCCTCGTTAAGTCCAGGTGGCACCCAAGTAAGCTGAGGGCTCCTCCCGAAGCCCAACGGTGGTCACACTACTGGTGAAGCCGAGCCGACACCAGGGTGCTTGGCACTTGTTCTGGTATTGGGTGCCGGTCGTGACAGATGAGTTCAGTATTATTAGTTATTACAAGGCCCAAAATAGAGTTATTCCTAGTAGGTTCTTGAACAAGCTGGAATAAAAAGTTTTTATTTAGCATATTTACAAACCTACTAGCTTCTTCTGTCTTGGCAACCCCATTACCCCAGTCAGTGCTTGGATAATTGAAGTCACCCATAACAACAACTTGACCCAGCTGTGAAGCTGCTTGTATCTGCAAGAGTAGCTGGGCTTCATACTCGTCACTTATATTAGATCATAATTTTTAGAGCATGCAATTAATTCTAGGTCTCCCATTTTACCCGAAAAACTCAATGCATTCACCAGCATACAGCGGATTGCCCAATTGTAATGCATTTCACTCTTATGAGGTGTTCATTATATCTGTCAAGTTGGGGTCAACCTCAGTGTGAATTCATTTTGTAGGACTGGGTCCTAGCAGGATTTTCTTCCCTTAGTATCATTTATTCATCGCTCTCTTCCTTTAGGTTGGATTTGAGATTAGCTAAATGTGTAAGACATCTTCTGTACATTACTAGGTTCTACACCTGGAGCTGATAAGTTGCTGCACTTCACAACATTAAGTTATTGCAGTATTATGCAGCAGTATTCAAGCCTAGTTCCCTGCCAACTGGGCATAAAGCTTGATATGTCCTGGTGAGTGCTGATATGTCCAGGGAAAATTGAAAATAGTATCATACTTACCTAACATGATTTTTCTTTCCTGGTCGTACTTCATGTCAATATGTTCCCATCCCTTCTACAATGCTTGTCTTAAAGCTCGTAAAAAAGATGCCTTAGAGGGGGTACCTCGATCCATTAATAAAAGCCACATAATAAATCCACATAGTGTATGCTTAATTAGCAATGCATTTAAATGCATGCTGTGGGCTGTACATAAAGCAAATGCAGTCTACACACTGAATATAAATTAGCTTATAATTAGCCATCCAGAATATGTATTTAATATGTGGCTGTTATTAAAGAAGTAAGGTAGAACTCTACTTCTTTAGTGTTTCAGAGGAGGGGAAGGAGTGGCAGGAGGAGAAACAAATAAATGAACCTACCTATCCCAATAAAGCTTCATTTATGAAGGAATTTTTCTTCATTCTTCAGTTAGGAACTGACGGCTAGAGAGGGGTTTGTTTATACAAAACTCATTATTTCTATTACAAACTACATTCAATGATAGCAGGGGAATGAAGATTGGTGGGTAACAAGGATAACATCGAACAACAATTCAACAGTACTTCATGCAAAATATAATGTAAATATATGCTTTTAATTAAAGGGGTTGTTTACCTTTGAGTTCACTTTTAGTATGATGAGAGTGATATTCTGAGACAATATGCAATTGGTTTTCATTTTTTATTTTTTGTGGTTATTCAGCATCTCTCCAGTTTGCAATTCCAGCAGTCTGGTTGCTAGAGTCCAAATTACCCTAACAGCCTTACATTGATTTAAATAAGAAACTGGAATATAAATAGGAGAGTACCTGAATAGAAAGAGGAGTGATAAAAAAGTAGCAATAACAATAAATGTGTAGCTTTACAAAGCATTTGTTTTTAGATGGGGTCAGTGACCCCCATTTGAAAGCTAGAAGGAATATAATTCAAAAATGATAAAAAAAATACATAAAGAAGACCAATTGAAAAGATACTTAGAACTGGCCATTCTATATCATACTAAAAGATAACCTAGGGTGAACCATCCCTTAAGGATAGGCAGAAGACAATTTCAATATAAGTGCTTTTTGCTTGTCTTATGCTAAATTAGGCAATTACTCAATGTCTTACTTATACCCACATAGGACAACTGCAAATTTCTTTTAATCCTATGTTGATTCTTTCTATTGCCTTAAGTCCTGAATTATGCCATACATATACCTATACTTGTAGATTCATCGCACCCCCGTGTTTGCGGCGCAGTTCCTGGACAAGACTCGGACAGCAGTATTGAATGCAAAATTCAGGCTTTATTCCATACACACAGGTGAAAGATTGGGCGGTGGGTATGCACGCTGACTTACGCGTTTCTTGCCGGATCCACCAGCACTCCTCTGAGGAAGTACCGGTGGATCCGGCAAGAAACGCGTAAGTCAGCGTGCATACCCACCGCTCAATCTTTCACCTGTGTGTATGGAATAAAGCCTCAATTTTGCATTCAATACTGCTGTCCGAGTCTTGTCCAGGAACTGCGCCGCAAACACGGGGGTGCGATGAATCTAGGAGTTGAAGCCGGCACAAAGTAACCGGCATCTCGTGAAGGCTGCGACTGGATGGACACAGTTAATCCGGGTGAGCTCCGATGCGTACCGTATCTCTTTTCTTTATTACCTATACTTGTAGCTTGGAGTCATGCAGAGCATATGTTTTGGGCGCTTACCGTATATACTCGAGTATAAGCCGAGTTTTTCAGCATCCAAAATGTGCTGAAAAAGTCTACCTCGGCTTATTCTCGGGTCAGCAGGCAGTAGCTGAGATTGCAGTCACTTTTAATCATTCCTATAACAACAGTTCACTTGGGGAGAGACTGCAATATCCCACAATGCCCTCTGTTGGTTATCTGAAAGAATAACAGTGCGCCCTCTATTGGTTATATGAAAGAATAACAGTGACTGCAATATCACACAGCACCCTCTGTTGGTTATATGAAAGAATAACAGTGACTGTAATATCACACAGCGCCCTCTGTTGGTTATATTAAAGAATAACAGTGACTGCAATATCACACAGCGCCCTCTGTTGGTTATATGAAAGAACAGTGCGCCCTCTGTTGGTTATATGAAAGAATAACAGTGACTGTTATATCACACAGCGCCCTCTGTTGGTTATATTAAAGAATAACAGTGACTGCAATATCACACAGCACCCTCTGTTGGTTATCTGAAAGAATAACAGTGACTGCAATATCACACAGTGCCCTCTGTTGGTTATATGAAAGATTAACAGTGACTGCAATATCACACAGTGCCCTCTGTTGGTTATATTAAAGAATAACAGTGACTGCAATATCACACAGTGCCCTCTGTTGGTTATATGAAAGAACAGTGCGCCCTCTGTTGGTTATATGAAAGAATAACAGTCACTGCAATATCACACAGTGCCCTCTGTTGGTTATATTAAAGAATAACAGTGACTGCAATATCACACAGCGCCCTCTGTTGGTTATATAAAGGATTAACAGTGATGGCAATATCACACAGCGCCCTCTGTTGGTTATACAAAAGATTAACAGTGATGGCAATATCACACAGCACCCTCTGCACATGGTAGTGGGACAGTAGGACAATGCACACAGTAATTCGTTTGGCAATTCTCTGTCACCATCAACTTTGCAAAGAAGTCCAGTTGATTGCTGGGGGGTCGCTTTGGCAGAATGTGCGCTGCCGGGAGACAGGCTGTAGTTGTGTCTAGGCTTATACTAGAGTCAATAAGTTTTCCGAGTTTTCGTAGGTAAAATTAGGTACCTCGGCTTATACTCGGGTCGGCTTATACTCGAGTATATACGGTACTTTCAGTTACTTATTATAGTGTCTGGGAACATAACTGCTGCCACTGGGTGATGTAATCAGGTCCGGACTGCGCTTTGTGGCTCATCCTCACAACCATTCTGTTATTATCTTGTAAGGAGCTGTTCCAGATTTGCATTAGTATAATGTTTTTCAATGCATAAATCACTCAAAAACAAACACATTAGAGTCTATTTATCATTCACAATAACAATAAATGCAAGGCATTTGCAACTAATTACTTTTAATATTTTAAAATGAGCAAAGCATTTCAGCCAGTTTTTGAATGGAAGTATGCAGCTTGCAAACCCAGATGTTCTATATAGAATGCAGCAGTATTTCAGCATTGGAGGGTAATCAGAACTAGGAAGTCTCTAATATGTTCAGTGTTTTTGGTCCTACACCATTGGGGACACACTTAGGGTTTTTTTTATCTCAACATGTTCTGCCAAAAACTCCGATTACATCCACACAGGTTTTTTTCCGGTTATTTATTATTAGATTTTGCTGAAAATGTGGTTTGTGGTAAAAAAATCTGAATTTCAAGGTTTTTTTTGGATTTTCCACCCAAAAACCTCAGATTTTGTATGCTTTTTTTCCTAAAAACTCTGAAATCTTTGGGGTATTGCACGAAACCCAGCACACATCAAAAAATCATTGGGACTCCCATTAACTTATATGCAACCTCGGCAGGTCTGAGATGCTGGATTTTCTGATTCTGACTCATCCATCCTCGACGTTTAATAAATTCCCGAAAAATTCGTGATTTTTTAAAAGTCAGATTTTACAGTAAAAAAAATTTTCGGGATTTTTGCATTCGGAGTTTAGTAAGTAACCCCCTCAATGTTAATGTTACATGCACTTAAACAAAAACCTTTAGATGTATTCTGTTCCATTTAGGTCAGCAGAGGCATGACAACTACTGGAGACTACCAAATTAATTGGCTACTAATGTTCTAGCACCAGCTCATCCCACTCTGTTTTCCAGCAATGGGGAAAAAACATAGATAATACCAGACTTTGTAACTTTTTGCAAAATACTTCTGACAAAGAACAGTAGTAACAGTAGTAACAGTCACAGAGTGTTGTTCTGCTCTATTGCAACCAGTTCTGCCATTCAAACAACAGTCCAGGACCTGCTATCTGTTGACAGGTTGCTATGAGTCACTGCAAATGGAGCAAACTTTGCACCCTTATTACATAAGCCATTACATCCCACGCATAAGTAAACGGCACATATTAAACCTAATCAGCCCATCAGTCACAAATTCAAAGGACCTTATCTTGCACCCCTCATTCTACCTTAATTTTAATATTTTACGACTTTAAAGAAACAATGTGAAATAATAAAATTGGATAAAATGGTAGAAATGGGCAAGGGGTGATAAATTTAAAGGGCATTCAACTTCAAAATATAAATTGGCCTAATAAAAGAAAACCTACTTCTGAGCAAATTTGCAATATACAGTACAGCTTTTAAAGTTATTTGTGAAAACAATTGCTATTGAAAGCAGCATTCACTTAATATCTGGTTCTTACGTTTAGAAAATGTTGCAAAAACCTTAGATAATTTGTATTGCAAAATTGCTTAGAAAGTAAAAGTCTTATACTACTTTCAATTACAGTTACAGTATAATTACTGTATAACTGTATACCCACTAAAATGTTGCTTAAACCACCATACACACTTTCTGAAACACACAACAGCAAGTACATATCCTAGGGCCACTTAGAGTAGTAGGTGGGAGGGGGAAGTGCAGTCAGAACCAAGGAGCAGTGGGGACAAACAAATAGGTCTGATTTATGGAGTGATAGTGATGTAGAAAGTGGGCACAGTTTGGAGTGGATTGTGGGAGTGAAAATTGATAATTTTAGTTTTAGCAGCAAAACCAGACATGTGGTTATGCAGCAAATACAGCCACATATGTACTGATGCTGTAATATGTTCCTTAAATTCCTAAAGATTTGATTAGATCAATTGCAGTAGTTGGACATATGGATTAATCCTGACTCTCTGCTATTATGAAGCCCTCATGTCATGTGCATTCTGTGACCATTCCAACAAGTATTTTCTTCATGTCTTTTTTTCACATCCAATTAGTTCCTTGAGTAGACTGTCACTGACATGCAGAAGGGAACATTGCTATTTTTGAAACTCATTGGTAGAATCAACAATTTAATCACATTAGGTCATTAGTTTTAAGAAGCTGATCTGTTCCAAGCTGCTGCCAGGTTAAACTATTACCTTTGAGACTGCAGGGGCCTTTGTACTAGCCAACAATATAATAATTTTTATACTGTTTATATTTATATTTCTCTCTACATAAGCAATAGAAAATATTGTGCTTTTTTTCTGGACATCATAAACACTGAGTTTCAGACTTCTTCTTAAACTAGGATTACCAGAGTTCTTTAAAATTCAATAACAAGTCTAGAAAATCCAGGTAGAAGGGATGCACTTTTTGCAGTCTTGCAACATACTTCTATTAGATGTGTCCCTGCATTTTCAAATGATCTGGAGACTGAGAAAATCCCTGTAGGCCACAGTCCCAGTGAGCTCCAGCATCAGTCTCCATTGAAGGAGACACACTGTCATAAATACACAATGGCAAATCTGCATAGCAAGACAGTGCAGTAAAAGCCTTTTATTGTACTCCTTCTCTACCTGTGCGTGTCTCAGTTGTAATAAAAAAAGCATTTTGTAACTTCTAGTTAACTTTGTGCTTTGTATGTCTGCTGTGAATCAACTTTGAACATTTTCCCAAAATGTCTAATCTGTGAAGCAAACGTTGTGAGTACAAAGGCGAAATTCAAGAAATGTTTTTCTATTATAAATGGACAAAAGAAAAAGCAGGAGAGGTGTGGGGTGATAAGCAATAGTGAAAATGGGAGCAAAACTGAGGAAAATGCAGTGTGGGCCACTGTCCATTTTGCTCAGTTCCAATATTAGGGCTTGGCTCAGCAACATGAGGATCAGAAAGACTGAAGGCAAGTTCAATCTTTAGCCTATTCCTTCTACATGCACCTGAGTTGGGTCTTAAAGTAATAGAACACATACCTCCCAACTGTCTTGTTTTCTGTGGGACAGTCCCACTTTGAACAGCTCAGCCTGCAATCCAGGATTTTTATTAAGTCCAGAATTTCTCTTTGATCTCCTGACAGACACAATAAAAAGATACAAAGAGTCGTTTGCAAAAATGCATGCGCAATGTGAATTCGTAAAAAAAAAACCCCCAGAAATATGGGCACAGTAGAACAATATTTTAACGTTCAGGAAAAAGCATGGGGAATACAACCATCTGTGAATAAATATGCGCTGCACAGTCTTTATGAATGACGCCCATTGAGCACTAGGCAGGGGGGGGCCTTAAAGCCAGGCATTCTGGTGTGCCCAGGTTTGACACTGATCATAATGAACACCACTTCATCATCTCTAAGTTCATGAACCTGTGCACCATTAAATAATGTAGATGAGTCTGAAAAGCAGACGTGATGTAACTAGTCACTGTGGACAAATGGAGCACTACAAAGCTGTACCACCATGAAAGTGGCCACATCCAGGGCCACCATCAGAAAACACGGGGCCCCGTACAACAACATTTTCTGGGGCCCCTGGTTCCCGGCCCAGCCCCCAAGCCCCACCCAGATCCTGCCCACCACAGTAAAAAGGCCACACAGACAGAACTAAAAACGGTAAACCTCCCTCTCCCACAAGTTGTAAAAAGTCATTTGGGGTAAGGACCCCATTAAAAGTTAAAAACAATCATTGGCAGCCAGGGTCCCACATAAAAGTTTAAAAAAAAACATTGGTGGTCAGGGCCCCTCTACAAGTTAAAAAAAAATTGGTGTTCAGGGCCCCTCTATAAGTTAAAAAAAAAGGGCACCAGGGTCCCCCATAAAAGACTTTTAAAAAAGTGGTGGTCAGGGCCCCCCTACAAGTTTAAAAAATAATCATTGGTGGCTAGCCCCCCCCCCCTTAAAATGAAAAAAAAAAAAAACCTTGACGCCAGGGCCCCACATAAAAGTTTTTGAAAAAAAATTGGTGGCCATGGTATACTGATAATTTAGTTATATACTATACTCACAAGAACCAAGCATGGAGGGAGTTTGTTTCTTTGTTGGTCCTGATTAGTTCTAAACATAACATAAACATACCATTTTCCTCATTAAATCAATAGGCAAAAAGTTCAGCACAAGCCATATTCATTGTACTCATGTTGAACAAGAGGGTATACTGTCCCTTTAAGGAAAATAAGTCTATTTTCTCCACTTTTAGGAGTAGATATATATTATAATTTTACAACCTAAGTAAACAGCTCTATGTCTGATTATGTGAATTAATTATGCTGGGAAAACAATACTTTGGTTTTTGGTTGGTTTCCCCAACATAAATCAAAATGTTGGACTGAGGCACCAGGACACCACCAAAGAACATGATATAAAGGGCCCACCAGCCAGAGTCCTGAATTGTTTTCATCTTGCTGAAGTACATGATACACAATGGCATTTTGTTCAGGTTCATCTATAACCTGTTAGTACTTTTTTTTCCTATATCTGCTCCTGTGTGTATGTTTGTTGAGAACAAAAGAGAGCTGCTAGGTTATTAGACGGTAATTGTAACATTGGATGACTGAACTGATAACTTTATAGGTAACTGCACAGAATCTGGCAGGGCCTGGAGAAAATTCTATGAGAGCAGTCTAAAGTCTAGCAAATAAAAGCTTTGCGAGAAGCCAATTAAGCAGTCATGTACATAGTAAGAATCAAATGACTAGAAATATCAAAAATGCTTGAATTTGTAAGTTTCATCTATTACATGCAGAGCAGTGCTTTCTAAATAGGTATCTAGCCAGGACTGATTAACAGAGGGATTTTGCTCATTTCTGATGTTTAACCTTTTTTACTGTTTGTGTGTCTCACCTCCATTAGGCTAAATCACATAGCAGTATGGGACTATAGATCTATGCCTGAAAAAACAAGGTGCCTGTCACTGGAAGCCATAAATATCAGAATGATAGTGTCATGGCTGCTTTAATAAAGGGTTGAAAGAGTTCACTGATGTAGGGGGTTCACTGTGTCACTTCTTTAATTATTTTTTAATTTGATTATTTCCCTCCCTCCCGGCCTCCTTGTCGTTGGCCTCTTCATCCTGGCCACTTTCACTATTCTGTTTTTCTGAAAAGATCCAAGATGGCTGCGCGCCACTGTGGAACACACAGCCATCTTGGCTTTTTCCCCAGGTGTTTATGCAAGCCAGGCAGACAAAGAGAGATAACGCGTGCCAAGCAGCTGTGGGAACACAAGGAAAGAAGAAAACTTTGCTACTGGTATTCTGCTTGTGCAAATGTAGCTAATGCTTTCAGTCTATCCACTGATCTTGCTGACATGTATGGAATTAATGGAGTGCTTATTGGCTATTTTTCAGTGATCTTCCTGGCATGGATGGAGTTAATAGAAAGCTTATTGGACATTTCCCAGTGATCTTACTGGCATGTGTGGTGTTAATGGAGTGTTTTTCAGTGATCTTACTTGCTTGTCTGGGATTAATGGAAGGCCCATTGGCAATTTCTGCAGTGCCTATTATTACACAGTTGGTGTTAATATGCTGATTACCAATTTTCTGTTGTAATTATACTGGCATAATGTTAATATGCCCATTTTTATTACTTAATTTTGTTGACATGTCTGGGGTTAACAAGCTCATTATCCATTTTCTGTAGTAATTAGACTGACGCATTTGTTATGTTTTGGTAAAGTGGATGTGATATTTAGGGGTGTGGTAAAAGTAGACATGGTTGAAAAATTTCGGATCTTTGCAAAGAGTCCATCAAGGCCTTAAAACAACTTTGTAAAGTGTGTTGCACTAGCTCAGGTGAATAATAAGTCTTGCAAGAATATATAAACGACGAATGAGTCTGCTAGGGAGGTTATAAAAGTTATTTTACAGGTCTAACATTTTTCTCAACTTGTGGGTGATAGACATCCCAGACTGGCAATCTTGAAATTCTGACGTATGCCAAAGAGGTGCTTATAAACTACCATAAATCATGACACTGTCTTTGATATGTGGGTGTAGGGACCCATAGGGTTAAGTTTCCCTATGGTCCTACAAGTACCACATGGTGGGAAATCCCCTGCCTGGCCAGCTAAAGTTGTACCTAAAATGGATAAGGGAAGGGGAGTGAGCTTTGTCTCTAATGCAGTGTGTTCTGGCAGATACCAGGTTTGGCCAGAATGTGTTATTGTTGCATCACTGCTTTATTTATCTTAGCGCCATGTGTTCAGGCTCAGTTCTAGTTTCACTTTCAAGGAGAATGGAGCTGTGACTGTTTCCTTTTTGGGGTTCTGCTGCCCAGGCCCTGGGTTTTGGAGAAACCACATGGATGATGGATGGCCCAGCAATAAGTAATGCCATGAAATGGATTCCAAGGAAAGAGGCTTGTGAGTTCACACTCAGGAGGGGTGTTGCGGTGGCCTGAGGATTTCATCACTGTGGATGCCTGTTCCAGCTCTGTGTGAGCCTCCGGGCGAGTTTGTTGTGGGAGAGCAGTAAAAAGATCAAGCATGTGTCCCCTGTTTGAGAAACAGACTTTGTTTGTGTGTCTGCTACATAGGAGCAAATCTGGAGAGGTATTTGGGCAGGTAACAGTACCTGGGGAAAGTTAAAGAGCTCATGGGAGGAAAGGGGACTGTGACTTTCCACCACCCAGAGTGGTGTATGGGACTTTGCCTGGTAAAGATGTGCCAGGATTAGACTGCACAAGGGTTCCCCAGGGTATTGGGTATTGAAATGTAAAATGTATTTACTCTGCACCTTTCTTCTTATCAAAATATTTTTTTTATAAGGCAAATGGTGTGGTTAATCATTTGTTCCTAGTGGGGCCACCCATAGGTGTATTCCCAGATCCCACTAGGTGGAGGCACTGCAATGAGAGGTAAATTCCCAGTACCTTTTCATTTAGCAAAGGGGATTCGGGACCTGTGTATGGTAAGAAATTAATGGTGTATATACTATGGCACATGGGTGAGAGGGCTGTTAGGACTTCAGTCTTCATGAAATCCCAGGCTATTTTAGAATGTCAGTCCAGGCACAACACCTAGGTTGGGGTGGGGGTAAGGACATGACTCACAATACATAACTGGTTAGTTGGCTATTGCTAAGCCACTGTTCTCCAGCCCCCTAGGGTCTAGTAGGACTGCAGGTTAGACATATCTTAACAAATGCCACTTAAAATGTCTTTTATACTTTTGGCAACATTTATTTTACCCTTCATGCGATTTGGTCCCATGGCAAATACCCTTTCTGCCTTACCCTATTATAGAACCCAGTTTGCATCTGGTATACAATGACAAGCACTGCACAGTATAATGGGTACCTTCTAATTAACATAGTAGGGTATTGTTGGATTAAATACTGTATGATATTTAATTTTGTGAAACAATGTTTGCCCTTTTATCAAGGCAAGGCTTTGTTTAATCTCTGTATCCCAGCAGGCCAGTCCAACATTAGTATTCATGAGTAGATCATTTTGACCCAGGGGTGGAAACCTGTTTTTAGAATTTTTGTTTTTTGAAACTAAATCAGCAGGGAATTACACACAGTAAGTTTCAATTGTTCTTTGTAGAAAAATGAATTAATTTAATTAGATAATTATTATTGAAAATGCGTCCTTTGACATATATTTTTAACATTATTTTCCATTGTATGTTGTACTCTTTTAATGTAACTCCTTAGAGATGATGGATGTTTTTCACCTGGACTTGTAAGAACTTTATTCATAGGCAATTGCAAGTGAAATTTCTATTTAGTATTACTGTAGCAGATATTGATATATAAATTATTTTGTGAACAGTCTAGTGTATGGTCTTTAGTGCAGAGAATAATTGATTATTGTAGAGTATTTCATGCCACAGTAGGTGTGGCTATTGACTAGCAGAAATCACATTATTAGGTTAAATGGTGTTTGCATGCAATTTGACATTTGTTCAGTCAGTGGGTTTGCCTGATGTTACTTTTTCTGAAGGGGATGTTTATCTGAAAGCTTCATTGCTTTTCTGCAGATAGTAAATGGAGTACTGCACTTACTCAGAATGCAGAACCAATGCCTTGGTCATTTCTAAACATACTTGAAATAATATCATGCGGTAAGGAGCAGTCAGACGAGTGGATATTTAACATAGGGGAACAATAATGATTCAGACTTTCAGTTGTGCACAGGGAGTCACCATCTTGGATTCCATAGTGTCAGTGACACGCACATGCTCAGTGGGCTCTGAGCAGCTAGTAAGACGCTAAGCTTAGGGTTGTTGTAAATCCTCAAGCCAAAAATGGAGTTCAAAGAAGCTGATGTTACAGGGCTGATTATTAAATTTTGTTGCTAATAGCATTGGTTTCTCAGTTGCCATGTAGGGAAAATCTGCATTAATTACTAATCCCCCTTTTATTGTGACATTTATATTCTATGTGTACTATATATTTTGAACTGGTCCCTAAGCTCAGTAAGTGACAACAGCACAGATAAACACAAATCCTAGCGCTATAATAGGAATTTCTCCGTTCACAATTTATGGTCACAATTCCTGGTATGTAAATAGATTTGGCACTCGCTCACCGTTCAGAATTTATGGCCCGGGTGCCCAATGCCCCGGACCTCAGGCTATAAATTTGGAGCGGTGCAAACTCCCTCACATCAAGTTCAACAAAAGATCTTACCCAGGATGTGCTGTGACCCAGGTGCTGCCGCCCTGAGTCCGTCACCAAGGAAAACGTATCCACAGCTTGTAATGTATTGGACGGCGCACTCCAGGGCCCTCTTAGTACAGAATCGCTAGTTTCCGCATCAGCATTTAAAACACATTTCCTTTATTTAAACATCTTGATACACCAATTTACACAGCGCCATGAGGTCTGACGCGTTTCGTGTCACTGCACTTCATCAGAGACCTTTAAATTGGTGTACCAAGATGTTTAAATAAAGGAAATGTGTTTTAAACGCTGATGTGGAAACGAGCGATTCTGTACTAAGAGGGCCCTGGAGTGCGCCATCCAACCAATACAAGACAACAGCACAGAGCATATGAGTGAATCAACAGAAAAGAAGATGGGGAGCTACTGGGGCATATTTAAAGGCACAGATCTTCCCTTTTCCCTATTGACATTTTTGTCTCTTTTACAATACAGTAATGTACAATTGTTTCATTCTGTCATTGATTACATACAAGAGTCAAATGATACATTTGTATAAGAAAGTAAACTAATACAATATGACTATTGAGTTTTCAATTTTGTACAACTCAAACATAATAGATTAACTTTAAATTGGATTTATTTGCCCATCTTTATTTTCCTGCATCTGTGTGTCCCTGATAAGAGGGAAGTCAGTTTTTCATTTATCATGATTTCTGTTATGCAAGCCTTTAATTTTTGAATTGAAAAGAATGGAGTCCGCCACTGCATTTACCTATATATGCACAACAGCTGTGAATTCTCAAGCGGTAGCTGTGATTAATCTGGTGATACTAGGGGAAATGTTATACGAATGGTTATTGCAACTAAAGTACCCTGTTGTTTTTCCATTTATTATTAGTGTACACTATAGGTATATCCTTTATTATTTCCATAACTAAATTGCATATTTTCTATACCAGGAATTGATAACCAGTAGGGTGCCTTCTGATGCTCAACTGCTCTACACCTTCAGCATTCACCAAAGGCCATTTCAGGAGAAAACTTTATTATTCTTTGGTGTCCTAACGAGATGTTCCTGGAGGGTTTCCAGGTCTTTTCATGGCCCAATCCAACCTATCCCTAAAGCTTGTAGTTTGCACACATTTATTAAAAATATACATCAGTCAGGATCACACCTCAATAATCCTGGGTTCCCCAGCATTCTATGGGCCTGCCATGTCTGTACATTTCCTAGAAATATGTTATTTATTTTCTCATGTTCTTGGTTCTACTTTATTGCAAATCTTTTGACCTCAAAATGGATGAGGTAAACTACATCTACAAAAACAATAAGAAAGTAAATATTAATCAAGAGAATGTTCTTGTCTAAAGTGTACAGGGTCCTTGCATTATAATGTACTGCATCTTATACCTAATTCTGCAAAGCAGAATGCATTGCTTGCATGGCACAAGTACTTAACTGGAAACACTTTCACTGGTGGGTGCAGTTGTGCATTGATATTTGAGTGTAACCTTGTGCCTCATATATGAACAATATAATCCCTTTACAATCAAATTGCTCTTTATATAGCATTTGCATAAATTCAAACCCGCATCATACATAAAGCATTTCCATACAGGGCTTAGAATATGCTCCCAGTCTCATATGAGAAGCCACAGAATACACAGTTTGAGCATAAAAGCTGTATTTTGCATAGTTTTAGTGACTGGTCAGTTAACTTCTGTTATTTGTTTTATTAATGAAAAACTGATGTGGATATTATCCTTTAATAAGCACCGAAGTATTTATAAAGTAAAGGGGACTTATCTTTTAATAGTAAATGAATGCCAAAACTGCCCACAAACTTTAATTCTGCAATGTGCCTTACATTAAATAAAGAGAAAATTAATTCTGTACACACAGAAAACGGTTTAAACCATTTTTGAGAGAAAAATGCTGCATTTTCTCAATCGAATCTATACAGTCATACATTTATTGAACTTTAGTTAAGGGAGTGGCCAAGGGATTAATTCGACTTGCTTTAAGATATTGGCATTCCGTTCTATGTCAGCTTTAATCTGTTGCTGTCACTGGAATAATCCATTTGCCAGATTCATTTGGAAATAATATATTCTTTTTTTTTGTCTGACATGCAGGAAAATAAAAAAGTTTAGCCCTGAGAACACCAGCTTAATTAATTTTCCTTTCAGTTCATGAGACTTCACTGACACATGGCATGGAAGCTACTGGAGAGGCCTAAGTGTATAGTGCAATTTCACACAAACACCAGTCAATAAAGGTTCAGTGATGCAATAGTCTCTTCACTCTTAGAAGTAGAAACCAATTATCTTTGTAGCAAATTTTAGAAAGTTGTTAATTGCACTCGAGAGTCAGATATTTAGTTGTTACTTTATTTACTCCCTAATGGAGATGTTAATTCCACATGTATCAATGTCATGCCGCTTCCAGAATAGCACAGAAAATGTACATCCATTAAGTCGATTCCCCTTATTTTCTGCTGTAAACATGTGAGTGCATTATTCCACGAGTAAAAGCTTTTCTGCCAGTAATATTTCTCCTCTTTAATCAGATGTTAACAAACATGAGTGGGTGTATTGTGGCCACTCTTTAATCATCAGTCAGAGAGAAACCATGGTGTTCATGCCTAACTGGAACAGAAAGTTTATATCAAGATCCAAAATTTTTATACCTACACATCTATTTCACACATAAATGTTAAAATATTGTACAATGAGGGAATGTATTAAGGTTTGGGCTCTATTATCCAGAATACTCTGGACCTGGGGTTTTCTGAATATCGGATCTTTTTCATAATTTGGATCACTACGCCTTTAGAATGCTTTTAGAATTTAGGCAGTTCCAATGTGAAACAGGCAAGCAAATTCTGTTCAGTTTAGGTCAGGGGAATCTCTAAGGCCTCTTGCACACGTGTTTCTGCCCACTTTCCCCTGCAGTGGATCTTTCATGAATTGCCATGGAACACAGGAAGAAATACTGCCCATTCTTTTTAATTGTTACTTGAGGAGACAGCACTGGAAATAAACCTAGCGACTGGATATAGGAATGCCTGACATCATCTGATTTTCAAGCAAGTCCTACAAGTAAATGAAGAAAACCTAGTTTAACAAATGAAACAAAACGTATTATGTTTGGTCATGTATTTATTGAAAATAATGATCCAATAACATATCGGTATGACCCCTTGTGTATCAATAACTGCAACTAAACTGTTAAAATAACTGTTGATCAGTCCTTCATGTTGACTCGGAGGAACATTCCTCCATACAGAACAGTTTCAGCTCTTGGATATTAGTGGGTTTCCTCACATGAACTGCTCGCTTTAGGTCTTTCAACAACATTTCAATTGGATTAAGGTCAGAACTTTGACTTGGCATTCCAGAATATTCACTTTATTCTTTAACCATTCTTTGTTAGAACAACTTCTGTGTGTTTAGGATCATTGTCTTGCTGCATGACCCACTGTCTCTTGAGATTCATTTCACAAACAGATGTTTTGATATTTTACTTTAGAATTCTCTGGTATAGTTCAGAATTCATTGTTACATCAATGATTGCAAGCTGTTCAAGCCCAGATACAGCAAAACAGGCCCAAACCAGAACACTCCTACCACCATGTGTCATATATGGGATTAGGTTCTTATGCTGGAATGCAGTGTTTTTCTTTCTCCAAATGTGAGGCTCCTTATTTTTGCCAAAAAGTTGCATTTTTATTCATCCGTCCACAAAACATTCTTCCAGTATCCTTCTGGTTTGTCCACATGATGTTTATCAAACTGGTACTACCCTGAGTTTCTTTGTAACCTACTGTATCTGACTATTAGACACCTTGCAGTTGCAGTTATCTTTGATGGTTGACCACTTCTGGGTAGGGTAACAACGGTCTTCCTCCATTTGTACACAATCTAACTAATCTAATAAAAACTGAAAAGCAATTACAAATTGTCTCAGAATATTACTCTCTACATCATACTAAAAGTTATCCCGCAATGGGAGTTGTTTTATTAATAGGAGACCAATTTTGATATACAAGACATTATTTATGACATATTGATCATCCACTCTTAAGCAAGCAAGCTTAATTACAATGGTGCATACATAGTTAGTATGCAGCTGATGGATCTCTCCTTGAAATCTTTTTAATATACATATATTTGTGGACATTGTATTAATTTCTGGTGGACTTTTTAGTTCAATATTAACAACATTATTACTTTACAATATCATCGTTTGTGTCACAGGAGGGGGGGGCTCCTCTTACAGGAGTCTAAGGGGGTTATTTATTAAGGTCCGAACTTATCTCAATATTGGCTGCTACAAACTCCGATCAAAGCCGCTCAGGTTTTAAACACTTATTTATTAACACATTTTCCCAATATTGTGCTTTGAGTTTTTACCCAATTTTCATGATTTTTTGGACTTTTCACCCGAAACCTCAGATTTTTGCCCGAAACCTCTGAAAACTTCGGGGTATGGCACGAGACCCAGCACACATCAATAAAATCATTGGGACTTCTCCCATTGACTTATATGCAACCTTGACAGGTCTGAGATGCCTGGATTTCGGATTCTGAGTTTTCCAGCCTCGAGGTTTAATAAATTCCGAAGAATTCATGATTTTTTAAAAGCACGATTTTATTTAAAAAAAAATCATACATTTTTCGTGATTTTTGCATTTGGGGCTAAGTAAATAACCCCCTTGGGGTTTTAATGTGTTTTTAATATGTATGTGTTGGCATGGCTGACTAATAAACTTCACCATTTTAATTAATTATATTCAATATTACCTATTAAGTATCTTTTTATCTGGCTTTTGGGGCATGAAGTCCTATTGTGCTTTTTTTTTTATATATTATGGCAATTTAAGTAGTGACACCCTCTAATATGGCCAATTATCTTTGCTCAGTAATTTTGTCCTTTTAGTTAATTTGGACCCTAGCCACCAGCCAAAACTGCAAACTGGAGAGCTGCTGAATAAAAAGCTAATAACTCAAAAACCACAAGTAATAAAAAATACAAACTAAGTGTAAATTGTCTCAGAATATCACTCTCTACATCATACTAAAAATTTATTTAAAGGAGAACAACAGCTTTATGTCACATTCATATAAAAATATAAATATTTTTAAAGGGTTCACAACTTTAAGCACCACAGTGGGTGCGTGTCGATATATATATGTGTATATATAATATATATATATGTCAAAGAAGCAATTACAGCAGTCTGTAAATAATATGCATTATAAGTGGTGACTTTGAATGAGTTGGGGTTATTATTGAGATGCAAATGGTGCACCCCGGTAAATTGCAAATCATGAAATCATATTATGTTAGACCTTTTCACTTGATTAACATACCCAGTACAGGGTTAATAATTGCCCCTCATTTCTCTACACTGACATATCCATGGAAAAAGACATCCAACAAAACAGACTGTTGCTAGGCGACAGAGATAGTAAGGGGAGGGCAATGAGCTCTTCAGTGATCATTAATGAAGGTTGTAATAATGATGCTAGGCTTCATCTTGTTCTGGATATTAAATGGAAGTTAGAATTAGTGAGCACTTTTTAGCTGTGTTGAAATGTCATTATTGTGAAGGTAAAATTGACAATTAAAATACATGCAGGAGAATCATCTTAAAAAGTATAACCATCACTGGTATTTAAATAAAACTAAGGCTGAAGGTGACTCACAGGATGTTTTTCTGAATAAAAATAAAAAATGACATACTGGTTAATCCTGGTTTTTACGAGTTTTTCTGCAACTAGCACCCACTGTCTGACGCGGTCATTCCTCTGTAATTTTAAGTTTGTCATGCTCTTACACTCTTCTCTTGCATTTGACCCCACACCCTCTTATCACCTATGGTGTGCCACACTCCTTAATTTCTTTTATGACCTTGTGCACCTTGTTCCATCTTACCTCCCTTTATACTTTGCAGCACATACTCTTGCAGAACACCCCTTACCCTCTTCCAGACTCCAGTACAGTTTTTTGCCTCCTGATGTATTTCACATCCCATACCCACACTGAGCAGAGGGAGACCCATAAGGATGACAGGGAAAAAGGTGGCAGCCCACCAGGGAGGTGGGCCCAACAAGGTGGCAATAGGGCACAGCAGGGTGACAGATAGATGGGCAAGCTAGAAAGACAGAAGCAAAAATAAAGATGCCTGTGCATTCCACATTGGAATGAACAGCCATCTTTAACCTTACGAAGCAGAGAAATATTTTTAGTGTCACAGAAGGGGGTCAGTGGAGGGAGCCCAGCAGGGGGAAGGGGAGGTCAGGGGGGGCAATAGGGTGCTGGGAAGAACAACAGGGGGCTCCGCAGGGTGATGACGAGTCCAACTTTGACTTTAAGGTTACATGTACAGGATACATGTATCATTTTGACCTCTGTGATGCTCCCAGAGAGTATTTCAAATTACCTCCAACAGTTGCTTCCCAGTTGTTTGATTGAGATTTGCACTGTCTGTGGAAGGTCCTTTGCTGCCAGGTGGGGAATTACTTAGGAACACTGTGTAGCCCACCCATGGGTGTACATTAGAACTATGCTGCTTTTAATATACCTCTTTCACCACTAGGCTAGGGACAGCTCTGTATTATCCAATAGATGCTTTAAATCAGGGGTGTTCAAAAGGTAGATTGGATATACCAGTAGATCTTTAGCTGGTGATCAGAAGATCTCAAGAAACTGTCAACAATTGGTATATCTAAATCCCCCTTTTGTTTCATGCTTTTCCTTAAGATATTATAATGTTAAGGTTACAAATAGTTGTTTGTTAAATAAAGCAATATTCATAGATCAATATTTAAGTAATATTTTCCATGGAACAGAATGCTACCAATGCTTTTATGGATTAGATCATAAGACATCATCACTGAAAGTAGACCTCGCAATAGTAAAGTATGGGCACTACTGCGGTAAATAATTGTAGCAACAGAGATTTCGTCAAAATAAATTAGCTTCTTTATTAAACCCAGGCATGTTTCTTCAGGAGACAGCAGTAATTTTTTATATGACACAATATAACTACAAAGAACAAAAAGAACAGTAACTTCTGTCAATGGTAACTTAGCTTTTTTCCACCTGCATAGAAAATACATTTGGAGAAAAACATGATGTTGTAATTTAACATTTTGTGGACTGATTAAAGCAAGATTGTTCCTTTTGGGTCTAGGGGCCGCAGATAGTTTGTCAGGCGCCCCCCAAACACTGAGTACAAGTCACAGTACACTGTAAAGCATGGTGGCACAAGCATCATGAAATGGGGATGTTTCTCATACTATGGTGTTGGGCCTATTTATCACATACCAGGGATCATGGATCAGTTTCAATACTTCAAAATACTAGAAGAGGAAATGTCCTTAAATTGGATGTTTCAACAAGACCACAAACACACAAGTAAATGAGCAACATCGTAGTTCCAGATCAACAAGATTGACATTATGGAGTAGCCATCCCAATCCCCAGACCTTAATCCAATAGAAAAAATGCAGAAGAATTGTGGAATGTAACAGGTGCCAGCAGTTGGTCAACTCCATACAACACAGATGTGCAGCAGTTCTCACAAACAGTTCTTATACAACTAAATATAAGTTCAGTCATTCAAAGGAAAGCAAAATATTGAACATTTTTCAATTTATACAGTAATTGAGTTTGTAAAGAAGAATGCAAACACTATCTATTTTTAGGAAAAGCCTAATATTCCCTTTTCTTCACTTTCTACTATATTTTAAACTTCTAGAAACCTCAACTCATAACATTCACCTATAGTGGATGTTTAACAAATCTGTTTATTTTTTTGGGACAAAAGGGTAGTTTGCCTTTTAATGACATTTTAACATGATGCACACAGTGATAATTGCAGTTGTTTTTTGTGGATATTAAAATATTTCACTTTTTGTTTAACTGCTCTCCAGTTTGAAAATCAGCAGCTATCTGGTTGCTGGGCTCCAAATTACCCTAGCAACCAAGCAGCATTTTGAATGAGAGATTGGAAGATACATAAGAGATGGCCAGGGCAGTAAGATGAGTAATTAGAAAGTAACAATAACAATTGTAGCCTCGTTGCCTTTGTATAGAACATAAGTCATATAGTCTTGAATGGTAAATAATCAGTTTCATAATAGGCTGTATATTGCATATACTATCTATCTAATAATGTTGACTGGAGTGTGATTTGTACTCTCAGGGCTTGGGTAGAACTGTATTCCTTAAATGGCCTCCTTTCTTTAAGGCATGCTGCTTGCTAAACTTGACATTGATTAGTAATGGGTGAATTTATTCGCCAGGCGCGAATTTGCGTCAAATTCCCACGATTAGCCACCGGTGAATAAATTTGCAAAACCGCGCCGAAAATTCGCCGGCTTCTGTTTTTTTTGGACGCCAGCGCAATTTTGCCAAAAACGGACGCTGGCATAAAAAACGGACAAAAAAATTTGTGAATTTCCTGCGAAATGGTGAAAAATCTGCGAAACGGCGCCGGCGTCTCGTTTTTGACACCGGCGCCATTTTGCCGTTTCCTGAATTTTGCGGGAAATTCACTAATTTTCCGGCAATTCGAAACTCACCAAATTTGACCAACACTAACATTGATCTGTTTGCATATATCTGATACCATATTGTTTCTAAAGGTCATTGAACTCCTCTAGCCCTTTGGTTGACAATTTTGTTCATCAGAAATAGATAATGTTGCTAGAAAATAACACAGGGACAGGTCTTTTGTTTTCTGGATTCTTTTATAATGCTTATTTGAAATGCAACTGTCTCATGGATTCTGACTAACAATCAATATTACCAGCAAAAGGTTTCATTCAGGGGCTATTGCAAGAAGGTTCGATCTCCCTCAGCAGCAAGAAAGCATAGTGTTATTCTGCACAGATGAATCAAACCTCAGGTTAGTTATTTTACAATGATTTTTTCATATGATTAAGACATATCTGAGCATAGCATGACAAGATATATTACCTTTTTTTGCTTTTCTACCTGTAATTATATATTTTTTTCTTCTTTTCGCAGAACTGATTTTTACTCCAATTTCTCATTCTGAAGGAATACATACTACCAATGGTAGCCTTGATAGGACTGTAAGTAGCTTGGTGTATTTTCCATGCCCAGTCCAAAAATATTTCTGTGTGTGCTTGTTTCAATAGAAATAGTTCCAAATCCAAATTTTATTTGTTCTTATTTGTAATCTACTATATGTAAGTGTCAATAACTTGAAACTGATATTGATCCCCAGGCAAAAAGCTGCCAATTATCCCCTGCTCTACATTAACAAAGAACCCAGTATAAATATGTATATAATGTCAGACCTATATATATAATGCATTTTGTCAACGTGACTGATTCCATAGCTGTTGGGGGTCTGTGTTAATGTTGGCTTGTATGATCATATACCTTGAGGCATTAAATATAAGTTACTTCTAAAACTATATATATATATATATAGTTTTAGAAGTGCCATGAGGAAGGTCCCTGCGTGGACCGAAACGTCACGTCGGCTATTCATGCAATAATTGAATACACTCTGCTTTGATACACGGAAATCCTGGTGTTGCTGGTCTTTCTTGAAGTATATATATATATATATATATATATATATATATATATATATATATATATATATATATATATATATATATATAATATCAAAACAGGGGGGTTGTGGGAGCACTCTAAAGGCTTTAAAGTATATATAAGTATAATAAATGCTATTGCATATGTACCCAAAACAGGGGTTATTTTGTTACAAAGTTATGATCATAAAATTGATAAGCCACCATACCACGTCAAGGTAAACCCCGAATGGCGGTCCCTAACTTGTTTTATATTTTATGTGCATTTTAGCATTACCTGTAATCAATGTTCGTTGAACGCTGTTTTTTCACTAAGGGCTAAATCCTCCCCAGCCAGCAATCAGGCTTTTAAAGGAGAGATATTCCCAAAACAAACGCCCAATTTTAAAAGCATAGGATCACCACTAGTTTAAAGGGAGGGTATGGGGTGCTACAACCACTGAAGCTATGCCCCCATTCGGGGTTTACCTTGACGTGGTATGGTGGCTTATCAATTTTATGATCATAACTTTGTAACAAAATAACCCCTATTTGGGTACATATGCAATAGCATTTATTATACTTATTTATATATACTTTAAAGCCTTTAGAGTGCTCCCACAACCCCCCTGTTTTGATATTATATATATATATATATATATATATATATATATATATATATATATATATATATAATGCCATTGCAGTTATACTTGTCAGGAGCTAGATTATCAATAATAGGCTCTGTCTCCAGAGAAAAGAGTAGTTCTCTATTATGTGCTTGCTCTGAGTTGCTTCAAAAATCAGTGTAACAGATCTATCAGGAGAAAAGAACAACAGATGAACTTGCTGTACTGTGGTGCTAATGGTATTCTCCTCAGGTACCCATGCAGATCAACGCTTGGTTTAAAATCAAAGCTCACATTTTACTGCAACTCCACTGACGTCAACAGTTAGAGAACTAATCATAGCAAGCTAGACAGCATCTCAGGGGCTCTGTTAAACCTCTGGTTTGGGAAACACTGCATTTACATAATAACCTGAATCATAATAAGAGCTGCCTGGCATAAGGTCAGGCAGAAAACAGAAGATTACAGTTATGGGTTTCTCCTCATGGCAGATTGTTCAGCTAAAATATCCATCTACAAGGGAAATTTAAAGATTGAAATGCTCTTAGGCTTTTTTTAAAATTTTTATTAAACAAGGGGTTTAAAATGTTAAAAAGGCTCCCTATGTATTTGAAATAGCATTTAATGACTAAAAGGTCATCTGGCTAATAGTTGTTTTGTGGTCTTAGCAACAAGCTTTTTAATTCAGAGATGATTGAAGTATAGTCATTGAAATAAGAAACCACACATACACGCACTGAACGTATGTTTCAACGAGTTTTATTTCGTTCAGTACAAAAAATCCTCTGTATTTGTGGCAAAATATGCTATTCACATACGACAAAAAAAAATACAACAACCTATCTCACCCATTCCCTTAAAAATTGCAACACTGTTTTGGCAGTTCAGCAGCTTGAAATAAAGTAAAATAAAGAAGCCGTTTTGGAATGTCTTCACTTTACAAATGTGATACAGACTTGCTTTACGCATCCACACTGTTCTTAGAAATATCAGCTTCAAATATTAAGAAACGTTCCCAGAAATACAGTACGAACGTATAAAGTGCTAAATGTTTCAAAGTCTTTATTTTTGCCCCCCAGGAATGCCATGACATGTACCTAGTAGTCCATAACAGGCACTGCTAATTTACTAGATTGTCACTTGTGCAGTACAGTAAAGCTGAGATGTAACATCTTAGACGTCGCTCAGTGACCTGGAACGAAAGGACACTTTGGATTGATAGCAGCCACAGAAAAGTACCCACATGGACCTCTGTATCTCTTGATTTCTATAGGCATAAATGATGGGATTAATCATTGAGTTGTAAGTAGCAGGTAACAGTGTGGCATAAGTATATACTGAAGGATAGTCATGGTCGCCTACCACACAGTATATAGCAAAAGGCAGCCAGCTGGCCCCAAAAGTTCCAAGAATAATGGCCAGAGTAGATACTCCCTTTTTGGTGGCAACATAATGGGAGGCTGTGAGAAAGTGCTGCTGCAGTGCTATCTGATGAGCATGTCTACACACAATTTTGCAGATTTTGATATAGAGGTGCAACATTAAAATGAAGATTAAGAAAAATGAAGTGGAGAGGAAAGTCACATTACTTTTGGTCAGGGGCTTAACAATGCTGCAAGATGAATCATCATCTAGACAGTTCCAGCCCAGCACTGGAAGGAGCCCCAAACATAGTGAAACCCCCCAAGTGACAACAAGCATCATATGTATCCAAAGTTCTGTTTTCTCTGATGAGTAAGTCAGTGCATTGTATAGCGAGAGGTAACGGTCAACTGTGATGGCCAGCAAGCTACTCACAGAAGCAGTGAAAGAGGCCACTAGGAATCCCACGGTGATAAGGCTTATGGTCTCTGATTGGATCACATATTGAAAAAAAAAATTCAGGATTAAGCCAAAGCCAGCCAGGAGGTCTGCTGTAGCCAGGCTCCCAATTAGCACAAACATAGGTGTTCTTAACGTTGGAGTGTAGAAGATAATAGCTACCACAATTGCATTTTCACAGGCGATGATAGTTCCTGAGATGCACAACATAATATCCCACGGGTTGATAGTAAACACAGAGAAGAAAGCAGATAACTCCAGTGATTCATTGACATCATTTGCCTGAATCCAGGGTAGTGGGAAACTAGATTCGTTGTCATTAAGACTTTCATTCATCTCTCCAGTTTATGGGTGCCTAAAGAAAAAGAAAACAGGGAAGATATAAGACATGCAATAAACATAACTGAAACACTGGGTAAGCTAAGTAGCAACACACAGTTTATATCAGGGACCTTCAATCTCTGGCCTCTAGCAAGCACCTACACAACTCTGGCAACTGACAGTTTCAAGTCCACATCTGGCAATGGCAAGATATTTTCCAAGTGTGGGAAGCAAGAAACTAAAATAATTATGCCAACTGGACTATGCAAATATATACCAGGTCTGAGAGATGCTTTGCAGAAAATTCATTTCTAGCAAATGTAACACCATTGAATAATTATTTAAAATGGAGTGCCATTAAATAAAGTGAATAAATAATAGAAAAGCATTGCCTTATACATACTGTAACTGTCAAGTATTTGACTGGGCCCAAAAGTTCAATACTTGTAATAAGTATATTGATACGCATCTAATTTCTTTGTACTGGCCAGTGGCAAGTATGGGTTTTATGTCTACTTGTTGGTTGCAAAGGATTAATAGAAGTGGAACAGACTTTTAATACATTACCCCATTAGTTCTAGCACTATGGGGTGCAATTAACTAGTAGCAATTTAAGGAACTGCACACATAAAATTGGGCAATAAAATACTCAGCAACTTTATTGCCACATCTATCACAAGGTTCACCATTTAGCAGTTTGTGCACCTCAGTGAGCTGATAATGTATGCTTCCCCTCAAGAAAAAGAACTAATACAAAAATATATATATGAATAAGCTGGAATATCAATATTACATTAGTTAATTGCCATGTAAAAAATTTGGCTAGCCATCCACAACATATATAAAAGTGCAGAGGTGTATTTAAATATAGGTAAAGAATATAAAAACAACATAAAAAAAAACCCTGAATGCCGACAATATCAACAGTCAGGATAAATTGTTAAAATACATACAGTCTCAGAAGCAGTCAGTTATATGGCATACCCTACTAATATAAAGTCTACTAACTGGCCAGCCATCATTTTTATACATTGGATGATTAATAAATATTACATTGGGACTTTGTAGAGACTTATTAAGAGACCTTAGGTGCTAGACTGGCTAATAAACATTTCTCATGTAGAGATACAGTTTTGTCTCTCATTCTCAAACAAACACACAAAAACAAGCCGCTTTATTCTTTCTCACCTACCCTAAAACATAACCAGCCTCACACAGTCTCACAGACACACAATATTAGGTGGCTGAGTGTTCTCTGGTTGAACAACATTACAGGAATAAGATGCTGTTTGGCAGCAATTATATCAGGAAGAAGAAAGAGAATCAGCAGTTTCTGCAAACCTTTAGATATTTAAACATTCCCTCCAAAGATGTCTGAGTGTAGAACAGCTCGACTAATAACATATGCAGGGTAACCAATGAATCAATGCATTGTCTGTAAGCAGGAGACTATACAGCAGAATGAATTGTAAATTGTCCTCTGTCCATGGTGCTGAAGGGAAACATCACCAGCCTGCATGGCTCATATAGAGACTGCCTGGTATCTCCACCATGAGGTTCTCTCATAAATTATGCTTAACTAAAACTTCCTGCATACAAGAATATTCACAGATTGATTTTCCATGGCTGTTGTAGTTCAATGACAGCTCAAGAGCTCCAGGTTCAGGATCTAACATGAATGCCTCTATTGAGTTTTCTGTGGCTGTGTGTGTAAGAAACCGGTGCAGAAGCTCCCTGGTGCTATTTGACCAGAATGTCATTGCTAATCATCCATATAAATGCATACTTTAGTAAAGTACTGTTGGACTGATTAAGCTTTTCCAATCAGTTTGCTTCACTTACCTATAACAAGGCTCTTTAGAATAGTTCATAGGTGCTGTGTCAGGGAACATGCAATAGCTTTCATCTGCAGAGCTCAGACCTCTGTGAAGCAAAGACACTGACTGATGCAGTAGTGTAGGGAGGCTTGTACTGTACAGCTGAATGTATCTTGGCAATAAGGGGGGGCAGAGCAGAGGGAGTCGCTTTGGCTGCCTGGGGGATGGCTGGCATAAATAAAACACTGTGTGTGTGGCTGTAATGAATATTGCTGTTGTGTGTGTAAGATATGCAGTGATCCATATGATAATGACATTGGTATCCACAGGGCACAAGGAGGTAATTATTTGTCTATCTTTGCAGGTTTACCCTCAAGCAGAACAATGGCCCCAAGCCCCATTTAAACATTTAAAGAATCACATAAACTGCTGCTTGTCTGACTCTGTTAATAATGTTGCAGTCTCTCTGTCAGTCAGCTAGCAGTCTGATTTTTTTTTCTGATTTGCTTCTTTTCATTCAGAGACAGTCTAAGCAACAGTCTGGTCTCATAATGAGAGAGAGATGTTAGAGAGAGAGAGAAATTGTGTATGAGGCTGGCTTTGCCTCAGTGTGGGGTGAGAGAAACTAAACCAGCTTGCTTCTGTCTGCTTTGGAATGAGAGAAAATGGAACATGTGCTTGTGTGCGGGATTGTATTACTGTGCATTAACCGAGGGCAAGGCTACCTGTGACTGCTGCACCAATAAAGCTCACCAAATTACTGCTAAAGTTCATCTGTATCTATACAGTAAGAACAAAGTATGCTTATTGTTTGAATATCACTTCCCATATAGTTTAGGAGTGATTCCCTCTATTGTTTGGCAGCTCTGACTATTTTGAAACTATTTTTAAACTATCCGCATGAGATACCATATACATTGATGAATTATTGCTGTGCAGCAATAAGGTTGTGTGTCATTCCTAAGGTTGTAGTAGTACTGATGAATTTACCCCAAAATTGTGAAATCCTAAAAATCGGCAAATTGCTGGTACTCTGTGTAAGCAAGTTTGGACAGTTATGCTCAACAGTGGAACGCGCACGCTGAGATACATTTGCGCCATTTTGGAGTGACGGAGAGAGGCATCCTTAAAGCAGAGATATCACAAAGAAGCTATCTGATCCAGCGCTAAGTGACCTGTCACAGAATGAGTGTGCCCAACTGTGACTTTGAGGAAAGATATGGTGAGATATGGTGAGATATGGTGAGATAAGTCCATTTTTGGGGGGGCAAGTGTAGCTGGAAAGAGAGGGGGTGTGGGGGACGCCCCATTTAACCCCTCTGTGACTTACTCTGCATATCTCTCTACATACTAGGAACTGGCAACCTGTTTTGGGAAAAGTACCCTTTCACTTTACTACTATTTTGGAGAACTATAACTCGCATCAACTTTGCCTTGCTCATTCATTGTCTTGAGATTGGGGTAATCAACTGATACAACCTAAGATCTCTTTGGGAAAATTCCTTTTATTGTGATTTTAAACAAGTGACCACCCACCTGAACTACTTTGAGAGTAATATTTTATATAATTATACCGTTACTTGTTAGGTCCCTGGCCAGCAAGGTTTTAATGAATTATTTTTAATGTAAAGGAAAAATACTCCAGATTAACTTGGTATCCAACTACACCTTTAATTATTTATTCATATCCTTTCTTAGACATAAAACATTTTACTCAGTTTTATAAATCTGGGCCTATATGTTCAACTTCCCTACACAGCCATCAGTGTCAGTATATTTAGCCATTATATTTCCCAAGGCTGCTCAATATGCAGCAGTCTTCACAGCAGGTCTGTGATATGATTATGTAGAACCTGCTTTTTGTGGACTGAAAGTGTTTTGACCACCGTGTAACTGTACCGGAGGCACTGCTGTTATATGATCATGTCAGACATTTCATTCCACCTAGAAAATCAGTAACACTTATGAATTGTGTCCTTTTCTTACTAATAGGGCTGTGCCATGTATGACTGTGCCAAAATCTAATTTTACAAAGATGAGACGATGGGCTAGCTTTGTTAAGCTTCATTAGATTGATGCTATCAAAAGCAAATATATTTAATTGTTAAGTTATTAGGCAAGTCTGCTCTGCCTCTAAACGTGTGGTAAACAAGAGCATGATGGAAACTACATCCATTTACTTTGTATATTTTGAAAAGAAAGAGAAAAATGAATGAATGGATATATACATATGAATAAATCATGGATAAGCATCCTGTGGTCATTCACTATCAGTGTGGTTCTGAGAGGGGATGTGGTTAAATAATACTTATGCCTATAAATACTTATTTGCTAAAGTTACATTTTTTTTTCTGGGGAAACACCATTTTTTCAGAGGAAGAAAACTTGAATTTTCATGTGATTATTTTCTGAATAAAAGAAGTCTGAATAAAAAAGTACTCCATCTCAAACCTGCCGAGTTCATGTAGAAGTCAATGGCAGATGTCCCATTTACAATTGAAAGGTATCATGATCTGTGCTGGGTTTCCTAGTAATAATCCAAAGAATGAATGGTTTTTGGACGATAATCCAAAAAAGTCTGAGTCAGTTTCACAGAATGTGTTTGACTGCCTTCAGCAGCCCCCCCCCTCCATTCTGCTTTATGGGATATAAAAATTCAAAGGCAGTGCTGAACTTTAATACCCAATTAAATCATTCATTCTTGAGCAGTGTGTTAAAATTATCACCAACACCAGTGTCAGTCTGGGATGCCAGGGGCCCACCAGAAAGCCTTAGACTGTGGGACCACTTTCAGAAATATTACTCTTCCTCTCCTTACTCAATCTCTTTATTCTCCTAGTCTCTTTTTTCTACATACTATACTCTAGTCTTCCATTATTGTTCCCATAAATAGAGAATGACCATGAAATTGGCCAAATTGTTAGAAGCAAGAGGGTCCAATGACACCTGGGCCCACCGGGAGTTTTCCTGGTATCCCGGTAGGCCAGTCCGACACTGACAAATGCTAATTTCTGAAGTGGAAGGAATCATTCAAGCTAATATGAATTTACAGTATCATATTAATAATCAGTAAAATGACCAAACCTTCTTAAATTGGCCCCTACTGCAGTAATATGCAAACAAAAACAGGGAATGGAAAACAGTAAGATAGGAGAAGTATTAGGAAAACAAGAATATTTCTCAGAAACTGATGTAAAGAAAAGTTTCTTTCTTTTTACCATAGAAAAACAATTACATTGCAATTACTATGCAGGGCAAGCAGCATTGTCTTGGTGATTTTTTAGTCTGTAATAAAGTTTTTATCATCTTAAGAGAACTGGGGGTTTCCACATCTCTAGGCCAGTGCCCTAATGAATGCATAGAATCATCCAATGAGAATCCTGCCTCCTACACTTGGTCATCCCCGTGGGTATTTCACATACAGTATTTCTTCTAAATATCAATTTAACCACTCTTTCAACGCTTGATTACATTGTAAAATCTTACAATTGTACATTATGACTGATGTATGGCTAGTAAGGAAGTGAGTGGAAAATGATTTTGCATCTGTAGCTAACTTAACTCTTTTTTAGTGATCTGGGGACACAGATTGCAAAGCTATATAGCAGGTTTATGTCTCCTTTAAAACTATTTTGCCACCCACTTGTATTAATTCCAGTGTTTCCTTTAGATGAATTGTTCTCAAACTGTGGAACTGCCCCAGGAGGCCCAGATCAGTATATAGGGTGCTAGTAATGTTAAAAGCCCAGCCTGAAGGTCATTTATGTTAAGTTGTGGTGTAAACCCTTATTGGAACCATGGCTTAAATTGAATTTAGGGGATTTTGACCCCATGCTAAACCCTATAGGAGCCCTTGCAACACTGCTTTAGACTGTATTTTAATGTTTTTTTCAGTCTTATATTACATTACTTTTATGGCAGGGAAAGTTCACGAAAGTTCAAGGTAATTATTTAGGTAAGGAAGCAAAGAAGATTACTCTTATTCTAACAAGCAAAATACAGACAATTTCAATAATTGCAATTTCATAAATGCTTTCCCCCAGAACTTATTTAATTAGCGGTAACCACAAGCAAAGTCTAGGGTGCACTGCTTATATTGCTAGTCTCCCTGGCAACAGACTTTGAACCAGAGAAAAGGTTTGATATTTAAAAGATGATTTCTCAACAAACAAACTGTGGTTGGCATAATGAAAATATATTAATAAAACATTCTTTTAAATGAAAAATACCTATATAAACACTGTTGCTTCACCACTAAGCTTGTTTCTAGCCGCTATGATTTATCTGTGTTTAATACTCAGATCGACTTGTCATTTAAATACAAGTAATTTCGTGGAAAACTCTTTGTATACTATTAATTATTAAGGCATTTAATAACCGATGTTATGGTTATAAAAATAATGTCAATAAGACAATAATACATTACGATAGAATGTGAGTAAATAATGAAACCAAAAAGAAGACACAATAAAGAGATCTTGCATGTTTTTAATTAGAAACGAAATATTTTATTTATAATTAGCAGCAATGTATTTATTAGACTCATACAATTCAGCAGACGTCAAGTAAACATTCTGTAACAAGTGATTGGGTGCTATGAGTAAGAATATATGCTATGGGCGGAATGGTTCACTGTGGATCTGGCACAAATTCCAGGGTTCCCATAGTAGGATGTGTCCATAACTGGAAATGCCTTGTGCAAAGTGAATCAGATGCTACTGCTGTTATGGAAGCCGCCAAAAACATAAAATTGTAGGGCACGGGTGCAGATCATGCAGCCAGCCCCCCCCTCCAAGAGGTCTTCATGGATTTGCGTGAACCACTGGTGGGCCTGAGGAGGGCATGCGGGCGATTGCACCCACTGCACCCCAGGTAGTTCTGACTCTGGAAGCCACAAACTGAATTCACATACTAATGCTAATTGAGCACTGAATAATACACTAGTTTTGGTCTATATTGGTGCAATTTTTGTTAGACACTACTAAGCAGGTGCCCACTATTGTGCTGAAGTTTTGAGAAACTGCTGCATTGTGTACAATGACAGGGGTTTTAGATACAAGTGCACTTTGTACTGGTGTTTATAAATGAGCCCTATAAAGTTTTCTGGGTTTATTTTGGATGTACTAGTTTCTTCCTACATTTCAAAACAAGTAGCTTGATTGGCTTCAGACTTGATAAGGGCCACGTAAGTTCTACTGGCAGGGGCCACTGGGAATTATCAGTTTTTATAGAGTGTAATGCAATATGTAATTGATATATCAATATGAAAAGTTCTACATGGCTTGTTATTGGGATAAATGGGACAAAGGCAACAACCAGCATTACAGCTGATATTGAACCCCAACACTGGAGGGGAATATTAAGTGGTGTTGTAGTTGTTATAATCATTGGCACCTCCTGTCAAAAAAATCCTTTCTAAATGAAACTCCAGTAAAAATGTGTTCTGCGCTAAGTTGTTTTCACTGTACCCTTCAAGTTTGTTGTGGTATAAGATTTAAGAAGAATAGTCATTATTTAACTGTTAGATTGAGGATTACAGTCTCGAAGTCCCACACACCCACCCACACAGGGCAAAGAGATCTGCTCTTCCTGTGAACTAGTCTACTGAAGTCTGACAGATGGCAGGTCTTTCAATGAGCAAAGATAACTAACGAACGTGCCATTATTTTCTTGGCTGCATCGCTGGAAAACTAGCACTGCAAGATCTTGTCTTTTCTCTGTACCCACACACTTTCGCCCGTCTTTTCATACTAAGTCATGTTAAGGAGGGAAGGGGTTAGAGAAAGTCTAACTTTTGTGAACTACAGAAAGTGTAAACACAGCCAAAGTGACTAGCTGGAAGTAGAAATTCATTGTTTGAAAAGATCATCCTTGTCTCTCAGTATAGAACTCAGTATAGAACTGTTTGGCAGTGTAGTCTAGGAAAAGTACAACTCCTAGCAACACCCTGGGGTTATTTCCACTTTGCGCCAGACATGTTTTTTTGGTGTTATAACATTTTTACTTACATTGTCTGTAATGAGGAATACACATTTTTATGTGTTGTATGAAGGTCTGCTTCACTAGCCCAGCTGCAGGGAGATATGATGTACTTTCATCAAGGATGTTAAACTCCTTTTGCCGGTGGTGTATAACTGATGTCAGATTTGATTTTCTTAAAACTATACCTAAAGAAATCCATACTTGGTTTAGCACTTACTGAAAAAAAAAAGCGGGCACCCTGCGGAATGAGGGGAGGATTTTCAGGTGCAGATATAGAAGCGGGTCTGCGGGTCACAGGTCGGTTTGCAGGCCTCATCTAAATTTCTTATCTTATGTACTATTGTCTATATCTATATTTTACTCCTTTTAAAGTTTTACAAAACTTGTTTCTGCCCTGCCTACTTTTGATGATGTCACTTCCAGTTTGCAGCAACATCACTTCTTGTTTTTGATGGTGGTTGGTGGGTTGCAGGTCGGGTTGCAGATTAGGCAGCTGTGGGTCCGGGTCGGGTAGAGGATCAAAGTGGGTAAATATGCGGGTTGAGGTTCATGTCACGGCTACGGGTTCCAGTCGGGTCCTGGTCTTAGAAATTGGTTCCACGCAGGCCATTTAGCCCTAATATAGTTGCCTTAGTTGCTACACATGCTACACAGTTCATATAAACTATAGTAGTGTTTCTGAAGCAAACAGATCAGTTTTACCAGTACAGGGTAATTTATTTATTTTAAGCACTTTCATATTTGTTACTGTTCCTTTAATGGATATGTGTCTTTTTTTTTTTTATCCACATCTTTTATGAGAAACCACTGTGAAATATATCCAATCAAAGAGCTATTCATAAATCTGCCATATACTATTTCAATGGTTATGGGCAAATATAATATAGAGGCTGGAAAAATCCATTAAGACATGGGAATGTTATTTAATATAGCAAAGACCCAGCATAATTGTATACTTACATGATCAGAGATAGGGATTGTAAAAACAGTTATGCATACTGTGACAAAAAAACACAAATCTATACTCCTTTTCTATAAATCTTAGGCAGGTAATTATAACAGACGGGATTTTATATCTAAAACTGATTTTTGCATGTCTCCCATGGGGTTGCCTAGCAACAGAGAGGAAGAAGACAGGATAACAGAATAGAGGAGACATCAGATTTGATATTGAATTTAAGGAATTTCATACTGATAAGGATAAGAAGGAAAGTAATTTGAAGCGATCCCTACATATAGTTGTCAGTCTTTGCTTTTTCTTGTAATCTACATTGACAGTAAAGTATTTCTCACACTGTTATATATATATATATATGTTATAGTTCTACAAGAGCAGTGACCAGCTCCATGTTGTAGCTCCCACCCCCTCCAACTATAGTCAGGTGATCCCACTGGTGTCTAATAAAAGGGCAGCCAAGTTTGGGAGTTTTACTTTGAAAGCAGCTAGTAAGTTGCAGGTAAAACGTATTCGTCCCTTTTATAAAATGTATAATTAAACCATAGAATTCTTAATGAATCAGATGAAAATTGAGCATAGGACTGGCCAGATATGGGATGACTTTGACGTAGTTGGCCAGCTTAAATATATTGCAATATATGGACAAACAATCCCTGTTTTGTTTAAAGGGTAAGGCATTTTTCAGTAGCAGTATGCACAAAATGTCTCTGTCTTAAATATATTGATAATGGGTTGAGTGCAGAGGAATCTTGTATTTGTCTATATATATATATATATATATATATATATAGCTACCCCAATACATTATTTAATCTTGAGTATATATTATAAACCATGTACTGATTGCAGAACATATTTATAACAGGTGGTCCCTTATTGCAAACATATCTGATCTGATTATGTAATGAGGAGAAAAATAAGTTGGATCAGGGCACTGATACTAAAACAATATAAACAATATTACAGAAAGTTACTTGTATAGCCACATACTGGAAGAAGAAAACTACAGGTCCTGTTATCCAGAAATTTCTGAATTATGGGAAGGCAATCTCCCATAGACTCCATTTTAATCTAATAATTCAATTTTTTTTAAAAGGTTTCCTTTTTCTCTACAATAATAATAAAAGAGTACCTTGTATTGGAGCGTAACTAAGATAAAATCAATTCTTATCAGTGGAAAACTACTATTGGGTGTTATAATGTTTACATTATTTCTTAGTATACTTAATGGAATAGTTTAGTGTAAAAATAAAAACTAGGTAAATAGATAGGCTGTGCAAAATAGAAAATGTTTCTAATACAGTGAGTTAGCCAAAAATGTAATTTGTAAAGGCTGGAATGACTGGATGTCTAACATAACAGAACAGAATCCAACTTCCTGCTTTTCAGCTCTATAACTCTAAATTAGTCAGCGACTTGATGGGGGGCCACATGGTACATTTCTGTTCAGTGAGTTTACAATTGATCCTTAGCATGCAGCTCATATTCAAAAGCAACAGTTATGACCCATGTGGCCCTCCCCTCAAGTTACTGATTGGTTACTGCCTGGTAACCAATCAGTGCAAAGCAGGAAGTAGTGTTCTGTTCCACATCCAATCACTCCAGCCATTATACGTTACATTTTTGACTAGCTATATTAGAAACATTTTTATTTTGCACAGTTGGTATGCTTCACAATTCTTTTAAAGGAGAAGTAACACCAAAAACTGAAAGTGTATCAAAGTAATGAAAATATAATGCACTGTTTCTTTGTAGTTTATTGCTGTGTTGTACTGTACTGTAATACTGCGTGTTTGCTTCAGAAAGACTACTTTAGTTTATATAAACAAACTGCTGTGTAACCATTAGGGATGCACCGAATCCACTATTTTGGATTTGGCCGACCCCCTGAATCCTTCTCAAAAGATTCGAACCGAATCCTAGTTGCATATGCAAATTAGGGGTGGGAAGGGAAAAACATTTTGTACTTCCATGTTTTGTGACAAAAAGTCACGCAATTACCCCCCCTAATTTGCATATGCAAATTAGTATTCGGGTTCGGTTTGGCCGGGTAGAAGGATTCAGCCGAATCCGAATCCTGCTGAAAGCCCGAATCCTGGCCAAATCCTGCATCCCTAGTAACAATGGGGGCAGCCATTTTAGCTGGAAAAGAAGAGAAAAGGCACAAGTTACAAGTGAACATCATAGTGTATTGGATTTCCTACTGTTTCTGCTTCAGAACCACTGTTGCCCAAGTTTGTCTGTGAAAGTTGATGTGTTGAAAGTAATAGTGAGTTATAGTTCAGCCTCCAGACTTTCCCTCCAACAAATCTGCAAAGGCCCCCTAGGGCTCTGACATGGTATAATTTAATTGTTTAGATGCCAGCAGATGTCCATGCAGATGGGATACTTCTTCTTGCCGAAGCCATGATGTACAGTGTGCGCAGTATTGCATAAAACAAAGATACTCAAACAAAGAATGTATTTGATGCCCCCTTCAGAAAAAAAATCGTTTTATAGGTTTTTATGCATTTTGGCTAGCCTAGGCTATACAGCCTTCAAGCTCCATAAGTGGGTACCCATAGCTGGCATGCTCCTAGGAAGTATTGTGATCAACCAAGACAAACCGATATTGAACAACCTCCTGGTTCAAATTGGCAGACCAGAGCCAACTGACCAGGAACATACAGTTACACAAGTTATACTTTATAGCGAATCTTCTCTCATCCTTCCCATCCCAGACACACAGTGGGGCTCATTCAAGCAGGGCAGATTGCACAGTGAATATATTTCCGCTGCTCATGGTTACAATTATAAAGCTGAATAAGAGTGTGCAAACAGAATTGCAAATTTTTTATCTCAATGTGAATGTCTAGAAGAACTTTTTGAATATGTCAAAATTTGCAAATTAGGAACATTTCTGTGCACACTTTGCTTTTGAATTACACCACAACTTTGGTGGAGGAGAAAATATTTGCAAAACAGTTTTGCAAATTGCGAATTTAAATTACTGTCAACGATATGTTCACGTACAACAACCTCGCACAGTGGGCGCATTCAAGCAAACACCTGTATCATGTGCGAGCCATTGCGAAAATGGCTCTCACAATGTGAATCCACAAAAAAACGGGCAGAGCAGTGCAATAGCTCAGTGTTAAGGAAAAGCATGTGCAGTACAACCATTTGCAAATAAATATGCCCTAAATGAACTTTATAAATGACCCCCGGTGTGTCTTCCCTGAAGCCTCTAGAACCCCTGTCATGTGGAGGTGCATTAGCAGAGTGATGTTAGTTGAGGGGACCTCCTCTACAAAAATGCTGTCCCACCTGCTTCTCTGCAGTGTCCAACAGTGACCCAAGCTTCTCCATTAGGCTGCCACTAACCTAGTTCTAAACTACCTCAACCCCTAAGGGTAAATTTACTAAGCGGCGAAAATTCATCAGCTACAGCTTCGCAGCCATTGCAACACTTTTCCAGGCGTGAATTCGGTCATACAACACTAATTTGCTAAAATGCAAATTTGCGTCCAGGGCGCTGAACGCTGATGAATTTTTGCTAGCGTTACTTCGGCAATCATAGCGAACTAGCACAACTATGCCTAGCGCAACTTCGTTAGAGGTTTTTGATCAGGTTAATTTGCATACGGAGGGAAATTATAATGTTGCAGCAAATACATTACATTATACAATAGATATAAATGTATAATAGAGTTGTTATAATGCCCTACACATGAGCCCACTGTATAGTTTATGTTCCATATGTTAGAAAATGTATGGGGGAACCCGGTTACCCACAAAAATTTAAGAACTTTTGCAGGCTATCACTCTGAAAAAAGGAAAAGATGCCTGCGTTTTTTGGGACTTTTTCCACTAAAAATATGATGTAAGTAGCAAAGATTGAGTCTGGTCTGAGCTGGTGAAGGCAAGTCTGGAGAAAGAGGTAACGTTCAGTAAAATCTGCATCTTAATGAATTTGCAGAGTAACGTCCATTCGCCAGAGCGAATATTCGCCTGGCGATAGAGTGCGAATGACAGCTAGAGTCTGTCTTTTTCACTAGTGACTAGCAACTGTTAGTAAATTGGCGAAGTGCCTGAAAGCGGTAACGCTGGTAAATCATCGCCAGCGTTACTCACTTCTCCCTTTAGTAAATCTGACCCCTAACTGGCTCACAAGCTCTCAGGAACTCTACCCAACTACTCTTGCTAGCTAACTACCTTTCCCTCCTAGAGCAAGATAATCACAGTAAAGTACCTCTCTAATCAAATCATAGCAAGGGCTGGTATCCACCTTGTCTAAATCAGTATGTCTGTCTCGGCTGCTATTGATATAAGGCCAAAAAGGAAGTGCCTAGCCCTGCATTCTTTTATATTGGCTCCTGGTGGGGATTTCCACTACAGGCAAATCATAAGGGTTGGTGACTGGACTAAATATTGCTTGAACTATTTACACTATGAAAAATACAATTATTCTTCAACGCTTTACAAGTGCATAGATTCTTACATTCATTGGCATGTTTCTAAGTCAAACGTAAACTACCATAGCAACATGCTTGCAATGAAAGTAATAACTGCTTGAGGGACCCCATCATCCAGCATGCACATTCAGATTTAGGGCACCTGGACCTAAACTGATTTACAGTCTGGTACACACACATCCACTACAGACGAGACATCCACCGCAGACGAGAACCACCTTTATGATATATATCAGAATGTAATGGTTAGAAAAGGGGCATCCCATGACTTTCACTACTTTTACCATGGGTACTTACAAGTAGAGGAAGATTACACAGCAATCCACTCCCTCAGCTGGGTCCTCGTGATGAACTACAAGTTAAATGTGATGAAGAAATAAAAGATGTCAGTGGTTTATTTAACAATATTAGACACTTAGATAGCAGTGCTCACTAGAACATAGGATTTGCACAGGTCTAAAGTCACCAGAAGTGAGGTGCCTTTTAGTGGTCCAGATCTCCTCCAGTGAAAGCTTCTTGGGGATTAAAACTAATCCAAGACCCTTTTCAGCCGTGTCTCTTCACTTTAGGCAAGGTATCACCTAGGAGATCTAACTCCAGTCTACCAATCCTTAGTGGTGCGAGGTGCTGCTCTTGCTAAGCTAACCTGAATATCATCCTTTCCAGGGGTGTACTATAATGGTAACTGTGAGTTACTAAATCTTGCTCACAGGGTCCCTGCTCCCCAACTTCGCTAAGGGTTTGGCTCTCCAACAGCATCTACCCTTGGTAACCAGTAGAGTATATATATTTGGGAAGAGGAGAAAATGATCAACAACAAAAAAAAACATTCTATAACCAACAAGTGAGTCCACATGTATTACTAGTACTAATACAATTAATAAGCCTGTATCCACATTTAATTACATCTAATCAGTATGGTGAACCATCAGTGTATTAAATATGCTTGGTCAGAGTTAATCTCCTGGCAGTTCTAACTTTAAAATGATGTAGATTCCTAAGAAAATCAATATTACTAAGATCCAGGGGCTCTTCTTATGTTGAATTACACCTGTCACATCCAAAACCAGTGATTAGTTGCCTAGCAACCACTGCTGATAAGCAAGTTTGCATTCCAAATTACAGAGTCTAAATTTAGAAGATAAAGGAATGTGATTAAGTAGATCCACAGTGAGCAAAATGTTCAAGGCTAAAGATTCAAAGTCTTCCAGTTCTTTGTGTAAAATGCTTTTAGCACATACTAGGGCTCATTTTCAAATGACTGTCCTTTGCTGCTGAAATAAATGAGAATACTGTACTTCACAGTAACAGTGTGGATACTTCATAAAAAAGACCGTTATGGGCCTCTGTAAAAATTAAGATGCATTTTAAAGTGCTGTGTCCGGAGAGGCACAAATTCGATTTTCTCTGTTTGTAGTTTCCTCGTCCTCTCCATGTGAAGTCTGTTAAATCAAAGAGTAATGTTGCTTTAAATGGGTAGTGTGAATGTCCAGATTCATAACTTGCACCTAATAACATGAGGGAGCTTGAAGTGGCAGTGGAAGTGGATCGCTCTGCAGAAATGTATTGATAGTTTGATGCTATTTTCCACTGGCACAGAAAGTACCATGGCCATGCAAAACCATCCTTGTATCATGTTATGTTATGAAATGTGAAAGTGAATGGCAAGTGGCAAGGTATTATAAGGAGGTCACAAGGATTTCTTCGCCAGCTGAAAAACAACACTCAAAATTAGCCAAATTGTCATCCATAAGTGCTAAAAGGAGCAGTTCACCTAAACTAACTTTTAGTATGATATTGATATCCTGAGACAATAAACAATTGGTCTATGTTGTTTTCACTGTTGGCTTTTTAACTAATTAGATTAGGCTTGGGTAAATGGATAGATAAAAATGGAAACATGGATATAGCAGGAGGAAGAGGTGACAGGAGACAAAAAGAGAAGGGTGTAGTAGGGTTGCCACTTGCTTGGTTTTGACCCAAACAGTTTGAGTTTTCTTAGGTCTGTTTGGGTCTCAAATATGCGTTTGGGTTTTAACAATAATATTGGCAATACATAACATCTAAATATTATGATACAACATGGCTTAGTTATCATCAAGCACAATTTTTTGCCAGAAAGAAAATAAAAAATGAGGAATTGGCATTGCTGTTTTTTTGGATAACTAGTTTCTGTATGATAGATCCCATACTTAAAATTAAAGCACTCGGCACACTCATCAGGCAAAATATAGACAGAGCTCGGGTTGCCATCTGTCCAGTTTTGAACTGGACATCCCAGTTTTTAAAAGAACTGCCTGGTTCAAAACTGTATTTCACTGGACAACTCCATGTCATAAGTATCGGGATAGCCCCGCCCCAGTGCTTCCGTCAGAAGGACCCTCCCCAAAGCTTTAAAAGCTCAAACCCACCCCCCCTATCCGGTATCTTTTTTTCTTCTGCTTCAGTTTATTCTGTGGCTACTAAAGCAAATAAAGTTCTGTCTTGTGTGAACCGGTAACTGGAGCACAGTGTGAAGGGAGATATATTTCCCCTAGGTTCATGTCTGTAGCAGAGAGGGAAACTACCCTGTGTATTAGTTAGAGCCCAAGCGTGGCAAGGATTTTGTTTTGTTTTATTTTGTTTTATTTTATTTGATGCTGCTTTACTCACAAAGTTTTTATATGTGAACAATAAATGGACTTTGCCCTGTTCAAGACCTGTCTGTTTGTCTGATCCTGCTCACACTTGCATATAAAAGGGCATTAACTCAAGGGATGAAAACATAATTATGCCTCTTTATAGGTCCCTGGTAAGACCTCATCTGGAGTATGCAGTGCAGTTTTGAACTCCAGTCCTTAAGAGGGATATAAATGAGCTGGAGACAGTGCAGAGACATGTAACTAAACTGGTTAGAGGGATCGAAGACTTAAATTATAGGGTAGACTGTCAAGCTTGGGGTTGTTTTCTCTGGAAAAAAGGCACTTGCGAGGGGACATGATTACACCTTACAAGTACATTAGAGGACATTATAGACATATAGCAGGAGACCTTTTTACCCATAAAGAGGATCACCGTACCAGAGGCCACCCCTTTAGACTAGAAGAAAGGAAATTTCATTTGAAGCAATGTAGGTGGTTCTTCACAGTCAGGACAGTGAGGTTGTGGAATGCACTGCCGGGTGATGTTGTGATGGCTGATTCAGTTAATGCCTTTAAGAATGGCTTGGATGATTTCTTGGACAGACATCATATCAAAGGCTATTGTGATACTAAACTCTATAGTTAGTGTAGGTATGGGTATACTGTATATCATTTATGTGAAAGTATGGAGGGGTGTGTGTTTGGATGCTGGGTTTTCATATGTAACTATGTAACTATGTAATTTAAGAATAGTCTCAGTATACTGTCTATGATCCAGGCTGGAACTCTAGGATAAGAAAGTAATTACTTTTTAGTAGTATTGTATTGGTTAGTTATATGTCCTGGAATCAGTCAATTCCTTACTATTTGGTAGACTCATGGGAGCATGCCAAACTTTAATATCCAGACTTGTTTGGTGGAGGATCATGAGCTAATGATAAGAACAATTTCAATCTGCACAGGAAGATTGCCTAGGCTGATGTGTGCTCCTAGATACCTCACACGGCAGGTAAGGAATGCCCACAGTGGCGGCAGACCATCTCCATGAGTCACTCTATGGACCTTTCATTGATAGGGTGCATGGGTTATGGTCCAGGACAAACACAGGTTCCTTATGTGCCCTGTAGACTTTAGTATCGAAGAGACGGGGAGCTACACTAGGTGATTCTATGTGCCTGTAGTGTTCTACATATCTGGGGCATGTGGAGTACTAGTAATGGAATGTTTCTTTCCCCTACTAAGTCATCTTTTGCAGGTACCATGCTTTTGAGCGTTTGAGCTTTTGAGCACTCTTGTGGTTGGTATACGGTTGGCACAGCTGCGCTGGTAAGTAGTGGGAGTGAGACTTTGGAGTGTTACTCTGAGTTTCTATCTACTTCTCTTTCAACTACTCTTTCAGTGGAGTTAGTTCTCTCATTTCAGGTGGAAGTGTCATGTAGGCTTCACACTCCATATCATTACTTTAGCGTGGGTTCTGCCTTTAAAGAGTCCTGTTTCTTCTTCTTCTTCTTCTCTGAAAGTCCATTTCCTCTGAAGAAATAGAGTTCACAGGTTTTCTACAAGGTGTTTCTCCGTTCACCTGTAGAGGTTTCATTTTTCTGAGTTTTATATGGAATAGATTACACTTTGCCAGGTTTTGTGGAACAATTACCCACCCATGATTGACTGACATCTACTGCTATTAGTTCAGTATATAAAATATGGCATTTTTAGTCATATTCATTTTTAGGGATTAGGGGGAGCATAATGCAATGACCAGAAGTCGGTTGACTATTGGCTCGAGAAATGGATACCTTTGTTTTTATCTAAGATCGCTGGGCTGTTACTGCAGTTTTGTCAAAGTGAACTTGAAAAGCACAACATGACCTTTTAAAGAGCATTGTCAAAACAATATATTTACTGTTTACTAAGGCGAACTTTCTGCTCACAATTGAGTCCCATTATGATAGAAAAATGTATTCTGAGTGTAGAGAAAAGCATTAACAGCAAGATAGTCTTCTGGGTGTTGTATATAATTTATCTGCAGTAAGCATGAAAACATTATTGCTAATTATTATTGCTAATTTTTGTGCTTTATTTTTTATTGTTACATGTAGTTACTGTGATGTCCTGCCCTTGAAAAACATTATTCTCTCAACCATCATTACACTGCCAAACGTTCCTATGCCCATTGATAAGCCATTGAGGCTAATATACTGTAGATACTGTATTTGTGCCAGCACTTTTTCAAACAAATTACAGTACATTGTCAAAAAGCCTAGGATTGTATCTGAGTTTGAGCAGTTCAACACGTTAATTTCCCATAGTGTATTAGTACACAACTCAGCAGCAGCGTTTAGCACTAAAACCTTTATGAATCCTTAATCTCTCATGCAAATCGTATATAGGCAAGAAGGATTTGGGCAGTTCTTTTTTAGCTGGAAAATAAATTGTAAAATGCAAACCCTTGATTATCTGTTTTCTAAGCAGTAGATGTCAGTCAATCATACATAGATGGGAATTATGTCATCAGACAAAACAGTAGACATTTAGAAAAACCAAAAACTATAGACTTCCTTTTTGAGATATTTAAAGGAAAACTATACCCCCTGAACAATGTAGGTCTCTATAAAAATATATTGAATAAAACTGCTCATATGTTAAACCCTGCGTCGTGTATATGTCATTTTCGTAATAATATACATTTTTAGTACTATGTGCCATTGGGTAATCATAAATAGAAAATTGCCATTTTAAAAATAAGGGCCGCTTCGTTTTCTGAACTCGCATGAAGTTGCCTCACGAGGAAACTTCAGGGGACTTCGGAAAGCTGAAGCGATCCGAGTGCCATCCTGCGGGCGATTCACATTCTAGTCAGCGGGAAGGCATTTCGGGGAGCTTAGTCGCCCGAAGAAGAGGAAATTTGTAACTGGGCGACTAATCTCCCCGAATAGCAGCGTGTGCCACCACCCCTATAGTCACTGAATTTATTGCACCAGTGTAAAGTTTCAGCTTCTTAATAGCAGCAATAATCCAGGACTTCAAACTTGTCACAGGGGGTCACTATCTTGTCTGCGACACTCACATGCTCAGTGGGCTCTGAGCAGCTGTTAAGAAGCTAAGCTTAGAGGTCATCTTAAATTATCGAGCAGAAAATGGGATTGGCCTGTAATATAAGATGCTATTAAATTAATAATCAGCCTTATATTATGACATTTATATGATATATATGCAGCATCTTGTGCATTGATCCCTAAGCTCAGTAAGTGACAGCACCACAGAGCATGTGCAGTGAATCAGTTGAAAATAAGATGGGGAGCTACTAGGGCATCTTTGGAGGCACATATCTTCCCTGCTAAAAGACTGTGGTTGCATTGGGCTGGTACAGAAGCAACATTTCTAGTCTACATCTTTAGTTAGACTTTAGTTAATGTAAAGTTTCCCCATAGTGCCAGTTTGATCTTGGGTTTTGTGCCACAGTTTGTTCTGCCATATTGTTTGAATGGACTGATGATCTTACAACCTAATTCCATAAAAGAATTGGCCCGTTTCTGCCTGGCTTTTAGTATTCTGTATAAAAATTTATCAAAAAAACCCTAAAAACTAAAAGATTGAAGTGGTGGCCAAAATACCTGCTACCCTCTGCAGATAAATCCCACATGCATCAAATATGATACACCATGGGTGCCACTGCTAATTATAGCCCTATGTATGCACATGATACCCACAATGATTCCAAATAAAGGACATTTCTATTGCCACTCCAAAAGGAGCTCAAATATGTTGTGTTCCATGTCCTCAGCCTCATTATCTCATAATAGCCATGGCTAAAAATCTACCCCCATACACTGTAAATTCACACCGAGTTTATAAAAAGGACTTATAAAAAGACTGATTGTTGAAATCTGCTTGCAATGCAATATAATGGAAGCAAGCCTTCCCTCAAGTAAGAAGAATTTCAGAATAGCATTCTGTTTTATTAAGAAGCCAAACTATACCTTTCGATAATAAAACCATCACATTGAAGCCATTTTCTTATTCAGTTGCAGTTAATGAATTTAATACTGTATATGAATTCTACTCACTGTTTGTTGACAATGTAATTATGAAGGTCTGTGTTGTTTGAGGACAAATATAAATAGAGTTTCCAGTTGTATTCAAGTCCCCACCACCAGAGCCTGGAAGTCTTTTGAGGTCACTCTCAAATCAGACACAGATCAGACAGCAATTAGGTACATTATCTTCATTAGTTAATGCATTACTTTAACACGTAGATATTTTTTATGGCATGTATTTCAGGATCTTTGGTTTACAGGTGCCTCACTCAACATTTCAGTTTTTATTTAGTTCATCTGTGGGGCATTTTGGGACATTTTTATTTTGTTACCTTGTTATGAAAATGCATTAGACACAGTCTAGCACGTTAGATATGCCTAATAGTGACACTGAGATAGGGTAGGAAATATTATACATATTAGCTCAGTGTTACCTCTGTGGATTTAACTTTTTCCCTTTATAAAGGATTATTTAACCCCAAAGCAGAATTCAAGGATAATTCTTATTTGCAGGCTTTGTATAGGTTTTGGCAGTAAACTCAATCAAGCAATGAACAAGGTGGGGGCTGTTAAGCAGCTATTTGTCTGGAGCTACTGACCTTGTGAACTGAATTCACATGTGCTTTATCGCTTTCCACGTGCGTAGCAAGATTTAGCTTAAGCTCGCTACGTTTCATTGCACAGTGAATAGATATGTTTCCTTATTAATGAATGGAAATATGCAATTACAACATGATCTCACTGATATGTTTGAAAGTTTAATATACGTTTCTGTAACCTTTGTTTGAAGGAAGCCATAAAAACATTTAATTAATGGAGAAGGAAAGGTGAAATCACTGGGGGGTTGCCAAAAGTTAGGCCACCAGTTATTGTAATCACTTACCTGATATCTGGGCCAATGCTCCTTTTGGCAGAAAACAGCTCCGGCCAAGGGTTTAGCACCGAGCAACTATGGAGTGATCCTCTTCCTGGTGCACCTCTCTAAGCTTCTTAATAGTGCACTTCATTTATGTGCTGAAAAAAGAGATGAAATAAATGGATGCACTCAGAATACACTTTCTTTCTATCATTTTCCCGGCATAACATAATTCTAATATCTAACTTCAGAATCTGTCTTTCAGCAATGGTTGCACCACATAGATTGTTTATCAGAAACATGATACATGGGTATGTGATTTCATCTCAATTTCGGCATCACATATATTGTTACTGTAGTGTTGCAAATATAGCTTCACTCACACTGAAAACAAAAACAGTTGTGCGTTCTTTTTCTTCCTATTTACATGTAAATTCAGGCATGGGATGCCTTATCCGGAAACACATTATCCAGAAAGCTCTGAATTACTGGAAGGCCACCTCCCATAGACTCAGATTTTTGCAAATCATTCTAATTTTAAAAAATTAAATTTTTCTGTGTATTATAAGAGTGCATTGTCCTTGATCCTAATTAAGCTAAAGGAATCCATATTGGTGGCAAAACAATCCTTATATTTTATATTATTGTTTTTTTAATGTTTAAAGTACTTTTATCGGACTTAAGGTATGTAAATCCAAGTTCTGAAAAAATCCTTATGCAGAAAACCATTGGTTCCCAGCATTCTGGATAATAGATCCTATACTTGTACTAACCAAAAATATTTGAGGGTGTATGAAACATTATGAACAAGTTAGTACCTAGGACATGACTTATCGGTTACAACCAAATTAATTTCTGAATGCATCCCATAAGCTGCACTGCAAAAAAGACTTGCTTTCCATTATCACATTTGTCCTTGGCCTCCAACACCCAGTTATTAAGAATAACTAATTCCCTATTGTAAATTATTAGTATATTAGAAGATGGGTTTTATGACCATATGCAGGTCATGGACATTTGAAATCCTCATATGTTACAACAGGAGGTACATTATTCCTTGCAATACACATCTTACACAGTGTCGTCATGTGACACACATTATTACTGTGACCAATTATACCTGAGGATATGACTACGCATCATTCGCAAAGAATATATTTTACAGCATATTCATGGCTATAAAGTATTTTATAGCATTAAATTCAATCCTGGAGCACAGTAAGAGCATAATTGTGCTTTGCTGACAAACAGTTACACATGGTTTTACCTTCCACCATCACATTTTCAGTAACTCCTTAACAACCTTTCACACTTCACTTTAACCATCTAGTTAGCAACACCACAAGCTTTGTAAATTATATGTGATTCACACAGGAAAGAGTTTCTTCCCAGGAAAAGTGGTTTTATGAATTCTGGCAGATATCATACTTACCTGCTTACTACATTAATTACTAAACACTACAGTACATAATACACAAAACAATGACAGACACATACTGTACATGACATTTAGGTGCTATTTATCAAATATTGAAAGGGGAAATGTTGAAGAATTTCAATCAATTTGATATTTTCCTTTGAATTAAATCTTTCTCCATTTATTAACTGACAAGGGGTGATTATAGCTGCCTGGGGTGGCTTTCACGAGGCTGCCCCCCTTGCACCCCATGTTTACCTTAAAATACTCTGGAGGCGGGGTCCAGGAGGGTGCTAGCTCAATTGTTGCCTCTGCACTAGAAGAGTTGAATTTCAGGTTTAATAACTGGAAATTTGGCTCTTAAAGTTACCAGGAACAGCTTTTTGCTGCCCCTGGTCACTTGTTGCTCCACACAATAATGGAGCACCTTGTGCGTAATCCTTTAGGATGCTTAGCAGTAATTGACCCAACCTGCCACAGGACAGGAAAATCCAATGCAAAGTCCATTAACTGCAGCACACTGTCAGATGAAATGGCTTTTCAGCAATGTGATTTTATTGGCTCAAAATATCAAGTTGGCAAAAAATTGCATCTTTTCAGGCCTCACAGGAGCCTTTATCAAGCCTCTGTAACCTGGTTACTTGTTGGGCACTAATGCCTGAGGCAAGGTTTTCACCTTTCCTCATGGAATAAATGTCCCAGCAACTGACATTTATAAAACCTGATACCTATGTCCATATGTCAGAATGTCTTTAAATGCTTTGAGCAGAAAACTGTTCTGATACTTTGGGTGTCAGTGCTCAGCAGTCCTAATAGTTGCCCCCCAATGTATAAGCCATATGGGGAGAAAAAGAGTCATACAACTAAAAATAATGATTTTCTATGCTCTTCCAGCAGGGAAAATCAATTGCAAAATCAAAAAAATCCATCGTATTTAATGTTTTACCAAAACTGCCCAGTAAAATTGACAAGGGTTAATAAATCACTCAAAAGAGAGCAACATAACAATTAATCACACTTTTCTAGAAATCTGTGAAAATACTATGCCCTGTAGCCTTGTCCACTAAAACCAACAGTAGGGACCCATAGATTTACATTCTGGTCTGAAAATCCCACATGGTTGGAAATCCCCTGCTGTGGCCAGCTAAGTGTTGGACATTAATTGGATCTGGGAGGGGGAGTGAGTAATTTGTCTCTATGGAAGTGAGCCCTGGCAGATTTCAGATTTGGCCAGAAGGTGTCACTGTTGCGCAAGAAGTATAAAAAGCTGAGCAGCCATGTGCTCAGTCCTTTTCCCTTCCACCCCAGGATGGGGTGTATGGGGCTGCAGAGAGATTCCACATGGGTGGTGAAGCCCTTGTTGGGCTTGGGGGTACCGGGACCCCTATAATTGTGAAAGAGGCTTGGGAGTGCTCACACTCCAGATGAGTGTTGGAACCAGCCTGAATATTTAAGGTCCTGTGAGATGCTGTAGATGCCTGTAACAGTTCTATGTGAGCCCTCAGGAGGAAAGGGTATTGAAAGGTCCCAGCATGTCTCCTGTGTGAGGACAGGTTGTGCTCGATAGCTTGCTATGTGGGAGCTACTGCCTCTATCCAAAGGAGAGGTATAGGCGTCAGGTAGCAGTACCTGGGGTAAAGAGCTTGGGACTGGGACTTGGGACTGTGACTGTGTTTGTCCACCAGGAGTGGAGTGTGGGACTGTGTCCTGGGTAGAGACTGTGCCAGGAGTTGGACGACCACATGGGTAGTCCAGGGCAGGGTTGATATTAATCTGTAATTGCAATTTGCATTTTCCCTTCTAGCTATAAAGTTTTATTGCATCTGTTTGGTTAGTTATTGTTTCCTAGTTGTGTGGTTAGTTATTGTTTCCTAGTGGGCCACCTGCAGGTGTACCCCCAGATCCCACTAGATGGAGGCACTGCCATTATGAGATTTTACCAGAATCTATCATTTAGCAAAGGAGATTCAGGACTTGAGCATGGTAGGATATTAATAATGTACATCCTATAATTTGGGGTCAAAATAAGGTTATACTGCTGTATATATCCGTCTGTATACAGTATATGTCTATATCTGTATCTCTTGTACTACTAGTCTCTTGTTCTTCTGTAGAGTTTTATTGCGTGGGTGTTACTTTTCAGTGCTTGGGCAAACTTCAGTAGCAGCAATCAAATTAGCAGTGAATTGTTAATTTAAGATGAGTGAAAAGGTGATGATTTCTTTTTACATGAGGTTATTTCACCTGTGGGTTTGTGAAAAAGAGGATATCTATGACTTGTATGTATTTATTGTGCATAATAATATTTTGTATCTAGTATTGTTATTGAGGAAAATATTCTGAAGCAACAAATAACGATCTGTGTATATAGCATCAGATTTTGCAGACTTTCCAGACTGCTGTGTTTATGAGAAAGAACCTTCTCCTGTTTGCATCTCTATGCTCTTCTAACTGCTCTGCATTAGACACCTTCACACTGCTATGTGCGTCTTAGAGGGTCTGCAACAAAATAATTAATCCTGACAGACTCCGCTCTTTTTTTTCTTTTCCGATAAGACACAAAATGATTTATAGCTCTTATAGATAATCTTGGGAGAAGGGGGAATAACCATACAATGTTGCCTCTATAATCTGTAACAAAATATCAGAGGGAAGATGTATTGTTATTTAGGCACATTTTGAATTGCATAATGCAAGTGCATTTCCTGATATTACTGCAAAATGTATTTAAGGTTATTCAACATGAGGGACAAAGGCCATATTATATTTGACACACAAGGGCATGCCAAATAGTTTGAATGTTCTTGATGTAGGGGGAAAGGTTCTGCCTAACTTTTCAGGTAGCCCCCTAAGGGGGTTTTAGACAGCTAACAGCTGGTCCAGATCTACAGTTGAGAGGGGGTTAATTTATTTATTTGGCAGTCCAGTAACTGGCCAGAGGGCGTCATGGTTCCCTAGTACATAGTTATATAGTTAAGTTGGGTTGGTAAAAGACCAAGGCCCATCAAGTTCAACCCCTCCAAATGAATACACACACACACCCATACTATATATACAATCTCTAAATTAATTGTAGATTTTAGTATCTCAATAGCCTTGGATATAATGCTTGTCCAAGAAATCATCCAACACCACAACATCATCCGGCAGTGCATTCCACAACCTTACCTCACTGCACTCACTGTGAAGCACCACCTATACTGCTTCAAATAAAAGTTATTTTCCTATAGTCTGAAGGGATGGTTTCTAGTAAAGAGGAAGTCACCACATGTTCTGCTCTTTGGTCCCCACTTGCACTTGCTGGTGGAGGTGGTGTGCTGAAGAGCTTGGGGCAGAGTCCTCAGTTGGTGAAGTGAGTGCTAGAAAGCCTTGTAATAGTTCACTCTAGGAGTGAGAGGCAGGATCAGGGTAGTTAGTAGAGCAGCTACAGGTTCCAACAAGGAGGCCAGGAAGAGTTAATATGTTAATAGTTTATAAGAATGCATTGACCTCTCCATAGTTGTAAGAGGCTTTATTATAGCCATTATCAGTTTTCCTTTATTTGTTTGAAACAAAGACACGTACAATAGATGCAAAATATCTTTATTGCCAGCTATTTCCTGGTAGAAAAATCTAATGCAATTGCTAAAAATATATATCAGTACAGTGTATATATAACTTTAAAATATAAATAATTAGCATACCACATTCTAAACAAATGTTATGTAGCAGAGAAAGAGCATAACCAAAATGATTTTGATGATTAAAGATTTTTAGTGTAGACTTGTCTTGAATCATAGCTAAAATGCTCCTGGGCTCACTTACACTCAAGTTTTAATGATCTGCTACTCTCATTGGTCACATTTCATGAGGTTTTTTCACTGGCTGAAATCTTTGGAACAAAGAAAGCTTGGGGAGTTGTATCAGATATGCACTAATAATTACCTCCAAAAACCGAATTATTTTCTCTACCCTTCTCTACAGTCATATAAACAGCTACCCAATTGGTACCTTCACTCTCATGCACAACTCCTAGCACCTTCACTCTCAGGCACAACTTCGAGCAGCTTTACTCTACATTACTAGATGGTGTATTATTACATCCCCTTATTGTTATCCAAGGCAGATTATTTATACAATAAGTGAATATATGCTTTACATTTAGTTTCATTCACCAAAATGTAATTGTAAATTGGGACAACTAAAAGTCTTTCTTATGGATTTCTCCTTTAATCTGGTATATTAATTCCCCTTTCCATCACACTCAGGTAGTACAATATTTACATATATAATATTCCAGAATGATATGTACTTTTGTCCCAGCCAGTATAGAAATCAATTATTCTTTCCAGTAAAATCATGTTTTATTCACTGTATGTGTTATTATTTTATTATTAACATGTATTTATATAGCGCCAACATATTGCGTAGCACTGTAAAGTAACTGTGATTATACAACTACATCACATGAATTACATACATAGAATATATGGAGTAACAAACATCACAATCAATACAGGTACAAAGAGGTGAGGAAGGCCCTATGCATAGGCATACAGTCTAAAGCAGTGGTCCCCAACCAGTAGCTCGTGAGCAACATGTTGCTCTCCAACCCCTTGGATGTTGCTCCCAGTGGCCTCAAAGCAGGTGCTTATTTTTGAATTCCAGGCTTGGAGGAAAGTTTTGGTTGTATAAAAACAAGTGTACTGCCAAACAGAGCCTCAATGTAGGTTGACAATCTACATAGGGGCTGCCAAATAGCCAATCACAGCCCTCATTTGGCAACCCAAGAATATTTTTTATGCTAGTGTTGCTCCCCAAATCCTTTTGCTTATGAATGTTGCTCACGGGTTCAAAAGGTTGGGGATCCCTGGTCTAAAGGGAAGGGAGTAATACACAAGGTGTGGGAGTGGGCAAGATCGAAGTAAGTGGGTGAGAAATGTGGTGTTGTATGTGGTGTTGCGTTTGGTAGTTAAGCAGAGTGAGGGTAGGCTTCTCGAAAGAAGTGCGTTTTCAGAGATTTTTTGAAAGCAGAAAGGTTGGGAGAAAGTCGGACAGATCGTGGGAGAGCGTTCCAGAGGAGGGGTGCAGCCCTTCCAAAGTCTTGAATGCGAGCATGTGAGGAGGTAATGAGAGAAGAGTTGAGTAGCAGGTCAGTAGAGGAGCGTAGTAAGCGAGTGGGTGAGTATATAGAGATGAGTTCAGAGATGTAGGGTGGAGCAGAGTTGTGAAGTGCTTTGAAAGTCAGTGTCATTAATTTGAATTTGATTCTGAAAGGTAACGGAAGCCAGTGCAGGGATTGACAGAATGGCGAGGCAGAGGATGAGCGGTTGCTGAGGTGTATGAGCCTCGCAGCAGTGTTCATTATGGACTGGAGAGGTGACAGTCTCTGGAGGGGGAGGCCAATTAAAAGAGAGTTACAGTAGTCTAGACGCGATATGATGAGAGAGTGAATAAGAATTTTGGCAGCGTCTTGGGTGATAAATGATCGTATTTTGGATATGTTCCTTAGGTGGAAGTGACATGATTTAATAAGTGACTGGATATGAGGAGTGAATGACAGGGCAGAATCTAGGATAACCCCAAGGCACCGGGCCTGGGGAGAGGGGGTGATACTGGAATTGTTAACTATGATGGATACTTCGTGGATGCTACTGGTGTTTCTTGGAGGAAAGAGAACCATTTCAGTTTTAGAGAGGTTTAATTTAAGGTAGCGTTGCGACATCCAGGTAGAGATAGCGGACAGGCAGGAGGAGACGCGAGTTAGGAGTTCTGGGTTAAGATCAGGAGATGAGAGATAGATCTGAGTATCGTCAGCATAGAGGTGGTAGTGGAAACCATACGAATTTATTAATTTGCCAAGGGAGGAAGTATAGAGGGAGAATAGTAATGGTCCCAGGACAGAGCCTTGAGGAACTCCAACAGAAAGAGGTAGGGAAGAAGATGATACTCCATTGTAGGAGACACTGAAGGAACGATTGGTGATGTAAGAAGAGAACCAGGACAGGGCTGTGTCACGAAGGCCAAGCGATTGGAGGGACTGGAGGAGGAGAGGGTGATCTACAGTGTCAAATGCGGCTGAGAGGTCAAGCAGTATTAGTAGTGAGAAATGATTGTTGGCTTTAGCGGTTAAAAAGTCATTAGTTAGTCGAGTCAGGGTAGTTTCCGTGGAGTGTTATATGCATGTCTTCTTCCCTATAATGCCAGCAAATCCAAAATCCAAATCCTGATCCAAATCCTGATCATAGCCCAGGACCCAATATTATATTTATATTATAATGTCAAAATGAGAGCAGGGGATAGGAGATACAGAAAAATATAAGTCTAATTCTGTTTACTGTCTGGCAATAGAATACAAGTGCATGTCTGAACTTGTGTACTGTACATCAAGAGTATTTGTAACACTGTATTTGAGGTTCATAAAATACACATATAAAACCCACCTCATTTCTAGTGGATCCAGAGGTAGGTAAAAATACTTTCTTATTTATCTCTGAGAAAAAAAAAATCCTTACTGACCCCTAGAGGGCAATCACACCAGAATACACATTTGCAGATGTTATTTAATTGCACTACTTTCAATTTTGATTCAGTTTTTGAAATAATAATAACGCTACAAGTTATCACTGTCTATCTGTAACTTTCTAATGTATTGTCCATAAACCCTTTTTCAATGATCTAACAGTATATAGGATGTGCCTTTCCAGACGAAGGGGCCTGTGTGTTCCGAAAGCTTTCAATTGTTACGTATACAATTAGCCAATAAAAGGTATCACCAAACTTTACATTTTCTGAAATAATAACAAAATTGATCCCAATGTAATAACACCAAATGTTTTATGTTTTGCGTTTTGTATCCAGTACAGACGTTACACATCTCCTAGAATTCCAATAATCATTAACAAAAATATAAGGCAATTACAGCAGCCAGTGTGTGAGCCATTGGTCATAAGGTGGCTACTGTATATTTATAATGCTTGTTTTACACATTACAGCCTAAACTGGGCCATAAGGTATTTTCACCCCAAATAAAGAATACACCTGTTGTCACCCTATGTGTGTTAGTTGACATGAAGGGCAACCAATTGTTACAGTGGAGAGGGGGGCTGATCTTATCCATATAAAGAATGCTTGAGAATTTTCCAGCCAAAATTAGCCCTGTGTGCACAATGACAGGGAGGTATCAGGGAGAAGTGAATGCACAACCAAGATCATTAATGAACACTTCCAACATTTGTACTTAGGCAGTAAACATGCTGCTGTGTAGCCATGGGGGCAGCCATTCAAGCACATGACACATAGCAGATATATTCACTGAAGAATCCCATTGTTATCCACTGTGTATCCTATGCCTTTCATCCTTTTCCAGCTTGAAGGCTGCCCCCAGAGTTACCCAGCAGCTTGTTTATATAAACTAAATCAGGGGTCCCCCCAACCTTTTTTACCCGTGAGCCACATTCAAATGTAAAAGAGTTGGGGAGCAACACAAGCATGAAAATGTCCCTTGGGGTGCCAAATAAGGGCTGTGATTGGCTATTTGGTAGCCCCTATGTGAACTGGTAGACTACAGGAGACTCTGCTTGACACTGTACTTATTTTTTAATGCAATTACAACCTGCTTCCAAGCCTGGAATTCAAAAATAAGCATCTGCTTTGAGGACATTGAAAGCAACATCCAGGGGGTTGTAGAGCAACATGTTTCTCACAAGCTACTGGTTGGGGATCACTGTACTAAAGTATAGTTTCTGAAGCAAGCACATATATTTTACCAGTAAAGGACAACTGTACATTATATTTTAATTACTCTAAAACACTTGGATTTTTTGGTATTACTGTTCCTTTAACAACCAAGCATTTTCAACCAGATGTACTGTAGGTATCAACAAAAACTGATTGGTTGAAATTGGATTTCTCTCCAGGTGCAACTTTACCCCGTGCTGATAAAGGAGTGTGACATTAGTAGATGGAATAAGTATTGTTTTTTTCTAAATATGGGGCCCATAGCAGTTCAAATGTATACATGCTACAATTTCAACGGACAGAACAGTGGGGATAGTTCACTAACATAGGTGCTACACTGCTCCAATGCAGTTTTTTATAGATTAAATCAAATTGCTAATCAGCAGCAATAGGCAATTACACTGATGCAAGTTTGAAATTAAGATGTTGTCTTTCATTGGGATTCTCATGATGTAATGTGCACAAAAATATTTTCCTAATTGACAACACAATTCTGTAAATAGTTAAGCAGTGGAGCTGTTGCAGGGCTGGGGGTAGTAAGAGGGGCAGCAGCGGCTGCGTGGTGAGCCCTTGACTCAGGTACCAGGTGAGTAAATCCAGAAAAATGTTTGCTTTTACAAAAGTGGCTAAAAAGTGCTTTATGCAGACTGGTTGCTATATGTAATTAGATTTGCAGCAAACTTTGCACCTTTTATCAGATATGCCCAATAAAAGCAGCAAGATAATTTGGAGATATGTTTGAAATTGGAAAAAGTAGAAAATAGAAATCGCAAATGTTTCCTCTTAAATGGGATTTCTTATTTCTAACATTCTAAAGTGTGGAAAATCTTGATTTTATATGTAACTGCATATAATTTTGCCTTCTGTTGTTAGAAAATAGACAACTTTGCAATATGTTCTTAAGGTAGCATATATAGAGATAAAAAGATATGACTGATGTACAGTATAAGAAACCTAGAAGTGAGGGCTTCGTTCTGTCTTCCTTGCACTAACCATTTCCCAGTAACATCTCAGTTAAAAATCAAGAGAAGCAATTAATTTCTCTTGCCTCTAAATCAGATGAATGCTGTAACCACAGCAACACAAATTAAACCGAAATTTACTCCAGGTTGTTCGTTCATCAAAGCAAATACACAAAATCAAAACGTTTCATTGAAACTAATGAGCTCTCAGAAAGTTAAAAAGTCAAAAAGGTCAAAAAAATAGCTATAAGACCAAGAATATTTTCTGAGAGGGAGTTTATATAATAACTTCCTACAGGGGGTGTTTCTCCTGATGGGAGTATTTTAAGGCAGTAGAAAGGGTGAATTTGCAAAACCTGGGGGGTTTTAGGCAGCAGAATATACTTGCACTTGCAACTGCTGGGTCTGCTTCCTCCACCCAAAACTCTGGGTAAAACCCAGGGCATGGAGCTCCGGGAAATGGACACTATTGGGGAGATTTCCCCCCTTTTGAAATAAATAAGAATAAAATTGGTATTTTTCACAGAGTAAAATTTTTGTACATTTTGGATTATTATTACTTTTATAAATGTATCTACCTGCTATTTTATAAAAGTTCTCTTGTGGTTCTAAGGGCAATGGTCCTTCTAGAGGTAGCACTGATCTGTCGAGATGGGTAGAAAAAGAAGGGTTAAAGCATTGTTTATTATTCTTGCTGTGTCACTTTAATAATGAAAGTAAAACAAATTTTACAGTCAGCTGCTGCTCCCCAGGGGTCTCCAGAATAGGCACTACAAACATTATTACAAGGCAATAGGTTTTTAGGTTTTTAGGATTAGGTAGAATACCTTGCCATCTTTGTATGCCAATATTAAACTGTGCTCAAATATCAGAGATAAAAAATATATAAATATTAAAAGATCAAACAATATTCAACAAGTCCATATGAAAAATTAAGTTATGCTTATTAGAGTTCTTTCATTTAAGAATGAAGACAAACATAACCCATTACATATCCAAGTGTATTATATTCTAATGCAGTTTTCAGTCAGCTGTCAACATATTGATGAAAAATATGCTTTATGAACGGGAAAATATGCAAATTGCGTACAGCAGGCTGACAGGCTGAGCTATAATACATACTGTGGAAGGAGCACGGAGCTGGAGAACAATAAAACAAACTGCAATCATCTGCTTGCTTCTTATTATCACAGAATAAATATACTATGCGGCTTTGATTACAATTAATTGCAAATCTGTATTCAAAGTGAATACAATATTTAAAGGGCACCAATCATAACTAAAATCATTTCCTAAGTAAATACACTATGTGAAAGTTCAAGAAATCTGATTTTTAAAACAGTTAGAATTGTTTGTATAATGAAAATCATCAGCTCACTATACCTTCTGCAAGATCTCCCCTGTCTCCACTGCATTTCTAGCTGAGGCAGGCATCTTGGATTTCATTGGCTCCTCCTACCTATATCTTCCCAGCCAACTGCAGCTCTGAAATCTTGCACATGCTCAGTTGAAATTCCTTGTTGCTTATCAACCCTTCTAAGCTATTTTTAAATCACCCAAACCTCTGTGTTAGCTGCTGTACAGTAGTGCTGCCACCAGCTGGAAATTAGTGTGTGCCCTTGCATAATAACATCACCAGCAGGGGACAAGATAGGGAAATCTCCTGATACTTCTAGTGGAGGAGTTTACTAAAATAAGGCATTCTGGGTAGAATACTCAAGGCAGTGTTACAATCTGAGCATGCTCCTGAAATTTGCAGATTATAGTCTCGGTTATAGTCTCAGTATGGCCTCCCTCAGTGAAAGAACCCATTTGACAAAGTAAGGGATTTTTTAAAACCTGCAGTTTTTTTCAAAAAACGATATATGTAGTTTGATTAAACGTGTTTATGTTGTACTGGTCAGATTGTTAATGTGTGTTTGATTTGGCTGTGATAGGTGCCCTTTAACGAAATACAACAGTTCCTTTGAGAGCATGTGTATTATGAGGTTATTACTAAAATGAGCATTAGTATTGTTTGTTTCTATGTTTTTTTGGGTGAAAAACAATATATCTGTAGTACTGCTGTGTGACAAGAAGATATTATATCAGAACAGTTCAAACTGTTGTAGACCAGTACAGGTATGGGACCTGTTATCCAGAATGCTCGGGACCTTGAGTTTTCCTCACAAGGAATCTTTCTGTAATTTGGATTTCCATACTTATACTAAACCAGGGGTGCCCAAAATTTTTGCAACGAGGGCCAGATTTGGTGAGGTGAAAATGTGTGGGGGCCGACCATTCAGCCTGACATTCTTTGAACCACATTAATTTACAGGAATCGAGTAGCCGTAGCAGTAATATTTGGGCACATTAGTGAAATGATCTGCCACTTAGTCTATACTGCTGCCTGTGTGCTGAAGGTGTAAGCAATAGACACGTACTGGAACGTAGTGACGCCATACTTCTTTAGTTTACTGTACTGGCACGTCAGTACGTCTATTGACACCTTCAGCCCTAAACAAGTATGCGAAAACAGTGCGTCTCTATAGACCAGCAGCATAGACCAAGTGGCAGATAATTTCACTAATGTGCCGTAATATTACTGCTATGGGATTCCTGATCGCACTGTGCTAGGGGGCCTCATTATTATTAATTTCATGACGGAGGCTGAGGGCCGGTGTAAATTTGAAGATGGGCCGCAATTGGCCCTCGGGCCACACTTTGAACATTCCTGTATTAAAGTAAGGGATACTCCATAACTCTACTAAAAAATAATGTAGACATTAAGGGGCCGATTCACTAAGCTCTAGTGAAGGATTCGAATGAAAAATACTTCGAATTTCGAAGTATTTTTTGGGTACTTCGACCATCGAATGGGCTACTTCGACCTTCGACTACGACCTTCGACTTCGATTCGAACGTTTCGAACGAAAAATCGTTCGACTATTCGACCATTCGATAGTCGAAGTACTTTCCCTTTAAAAAAAACTTCGACCCCCTACTTCGGCAGATAAAACCTACCGAAGTCAATGTTAGCCTATGGGGAAGGTCCCCATAGGCTTGCTAAACTTTTTTTGATCGAAGGATTTTCCTTCGATCGTTGGATTAAAATCCTTCGAATCGTTCGATTCGAAGGATTTAATCGTTCGATCGAACGAAAGAAAAATCCTTTGATCGATCGAACGAATGTTTAGCGCTAAATCCTTCGACTTCGATATTCGAAGTCGAAGGATTTCAATTCGAGGCCCGAATTT